>NC_090830.1:13945000-14570000 GCF_028021215.1 Eschrichtius robustus | reverse complement strand
TCAACACAGCCCCGCAGGCAGAGCCAGGCTGCGGGGCTGCAGCACGTGTAATCCGAAGACCATTCCTGAGCTCGCGTGCTCGTAAGCCCAGAGCGGGATTCCCAAGTGAACAGCCAGGTAAAGGAGCTCAAGACTGACCAGAGGAGAGTGATGAGATGAGCGGCCGGGTCCAGGGAAGGCCGCGGGGGCTGCAGAGATAGGAAGCCTCAGCGTGCGGACGGTCGCCTGTGGGATCCCGAGCAGGGCTCAGAGTGTTTCTTCCAGGGGCCTGGTTCCATGGTGGCTCGCTAGACAAGAGAGGAGGGAACCGTTGAGTCAGGCGGGGGAAAAGCACCGAGTCCACGCCGGGCACTGGGGCGCGCTGGCCCGTGGGGTGGTGAGAGGGAGACCGCCGTGGCCCCTGTGGAACGTGGGTCCCTGATGGGGCAGGAGGGGAGGGTGGAGGGAAGGGTGCCCGGGCTTCTGTGGGTGATGATAGACAGAGCGGGTAAGGCTCTTGTTTCGTTCAGCTGTGAGGGCATGTGTTTGGGGTCACTGCTTTGAACGGCAAGTAGGCCTGGCCTTGGGGAGGTGACGCCCTGGGGCCGGGCTTGGGAGAGGGGGAGGGGCAGAGTCTAGAGAGGTGGGCGTGGAGCAAAGCCCTGGCTCCTGCATCCCGAGGGGCCGAGTGACCTCGTGGGGACAGCGCGTGAGGGATCGCTGCGTGCGCCATGGGGCTTCCCGTGGGGCTGCTTTCCATCACCTTCCAGGGACAGGGCCGAGGCCGGCTGTGTTGTCAGGACCGTTTCTGGCTTTAGCCCTGGTTTCCATCGTCACCCTGGGGTGTCTGCTTGTCCCTGGGAGGATGTTAATTGGTTAATTAACTCTAAGAGGCTCCGTCTTGTGTTTCTTTTGCCTTTAATGTTTGTTTCTAAAACTGTGATTCTTCCCTCATGATGTCAACAGCTGTTTTTACCCTGCACCGTAGACACTGGGTATTTTATTACCATTTGTCATGGATCAGTTTATGGCGTTTCTGGGGGGGTGGGGGGGGGGCTTTACCTTGACCCCAAACCTACCACATTTTCTGCAACTCACCTGCCCTAAACCGTCTGATGCCCCTGGCAGGGCAGATGTGACCCGCGAGTCGTGGGACCTTGGGGCCGTGGCACGCAGGTGGGCAGCACCTGATGTTTAGAGCACACCTCTGCCCTTGGTCTCCACACACCTTCTACGTATTCTGATGCATTTCTGTCGGTCCCTGAAATGCACAAGATGGAAAGTCAGTGGTGGGGAGACAGGTGCTCTGGCCCCAAGAGGAAGCATCTTGCTTGGGAGACCAGAAGCATGAGTTATTTTGAGAATACTTTGGTTCTCTATCTAGAGATCAGTGAAGCAAATTAGGGAATTGCTTAAGTGCAATAAACGGCAGACTGGGCTGTATTATGTTATGATTTGGAGAAACTATCACACAGGAGGTAGAGTATTAGCCAGAGCGCGGATACTCCCTGAAGGAATAAATAAGGTCGTCCTGGGAGAGATCGCACTGGAGGCCGTGGATTTTGCAGTCATTTGACCCTGGATCAGGGGTCACCTCAGCGTCCTCATTTGAAAGCACTTAACTGTATAGAGTTAAAATGAGCATTAATTGAGATGTGTGTGAGCCAGTGACATGGTACTTGGTGTGTACTGAGCGTAACTGCAGCAAATAAGAAAACTGCGTTGTGTCACATACACCTATTAGGATGACTTAATAAAAAACCAAAATGGTAACGGCACGTGTGGTGAGGATAGAGCAGTAGAGCCGTCACACCCTGCTGTGGGAGTGCAAAACGCCATAGGCGGTTTGGAGGACAGTTTGGCAGTGCTTACAAAGTTCAACACACGCTCCCAGGCCACGCAGCAACCCCACTTAGATATTTATCTGAGGGAAGTGGAAGTGTACGTGCTCCCAGAATTCACAAGACTATTTGCATTTGCCCCAAACTGGAAACTCCTTAACTGGCCCTCCTCCGGGGAGTGGATGCCCCAGCCGTGGGCGCCTGTACATGGGACGCGGCGGCTGGCAGTGGAGACGGCCTCACAGCACGAGGGAGCAGCACACGCGGTGGATCCCGGGGCGTCATGCGAGCCGAGGAAGCCGGGGTCAAAGGTCACATGCGGCCTGATTCCATCTATATGACATTCTAGAAAAGGCAGTGTTCTAGAGTCGACACAGATCGGGCTTGCCTGGGATGGGGTGAAGGTGCACGGGGACTTTTTCTGGGTGGCGAACGGCTCTGTATCTTGCTCATGGTGGTGCTTGTGAACAATTGTCAGAACTCAAGAGTTGTACCCGAGAGTGAATTTCACTGTATTTTATACCTTACTGTAAAAATGGAAAAGAAAATCTCGAGCCTAGGCAAGGAAGTGAGAACGATCTCGGTGTGTCCGGGGAACGTGCGGGAACTGGCCCCTCTTACTGAGGGGTCCGTGAGAAATAAGCTCAGGTGGGTGGGGTGGAGTTGGGGTCTGGCTGCAGGGGCATCGAAGGAGCAGCTCTGCCTGATGGGACGTAACGCGGTGAGCCCTCGGCGCTGCCTGGGCAGTGGGCGAGCCCTCGGCAGTGCCCGGGCAGTGGGCGGCAGGGTGAGGGTGGCACTTTGTGCTGTGCAAGGACGGATAAGGGCCCAGTCAGGGGGCCAGTGTGTTTCTCCAGCACGTGGGTGAGGCCTGAACACAGCGCGTCTAGCAGGGAACCGTAGGGAGGCTTGAGGCTGTCGCTAACGTGGACTACCTTCCGTAGATGGGGAAACTAAGCCGTGAGGTCACCAACTTTCGTTTTGGAAAAACTGCCAGAAACAGGAGTGAAAGCCAGGCCTCCCAGGACGCTCTGCTGGACGCTGGGCCAGTGGATGGTCTGCAGGATGATGTGTGCCAGGGACCCCCCCACCACCTCTTGGCCTAAGGACCGCCCCCCCCCCCCTTGGCCTAAGAGCAGAAGTGGTCGGCCGGGGCCGCAGAGCCCGAGCTCCTCATTAGACGGGCAGCCGGGCCTCCTGTAGGGGTTCCTGTCATTCCTCCCTCCGCGTAAATCCCATCAGGTCGCAAACTGACAGACTTGCGGGGCCTGTCCTTTTCTCTCCCTCAGGAGCTCTCGCGTTTTCCGTCCCAGTCGCGGATGCAGATTCTGGACCCTTAGCCTCCGAGTTAGTTGGATGAATGCTGCCTGGAGGGCTTGTCCGTCCGCAGAGAGCTGTCTGTGAGCCTCTGGCGCCAGAGAGCAGTGCCCCAGCCCCTCGCTGTCCGGGGATTTGTTTACTGACAGAGGCTGTTTGAAGTGGGTGAAGGGGCAGCGTCCACGTGTCTGGCGAGGCCGCCGACACCGCTTTCAGAGGTGGCGACGAGGAGCAGCGGGTGACAGAGCTTTGCACAAGACACCCTCTGACCCCCAGTCTGTCAGCTCTGCTTTGCGGTCTCCCGGCCCTGGAAAGGGCACCCTCCATCCTGCACTTGGCCGCTGTGGACGTGCTGTTTTGTTTACCTCGGGAACTTTCTTCTCTCTCACTAGCTGCTCCTTCCTCCACAGAAACGTGTACTGTCACATGACGTCTTGAACTTGCCCATGACACCAAGTCCCTCTACTGCTTTTCTCCCAATGTGTTTAGTGCTCCCTTCAGTTTATTAGCAGGGTCTCCGGACCCTGAGTGTGAGGCCGGGGTCAGCCAGAGAATTTCACCCAACTCCACTCCTTTATCTGGATCCCTGCTTTGCATTTTGGCCCAGTCTGAAGAAGACGCTGAAAACTAGTCTAGTTTGGGACCAGATGTGCCCGACTTTTCTCTTCGGCGGGGAGGGAGGGTTCTTTGCTCGTGTTTGGCCCTAGGGCTGCGTGCTGCCCAAGGACCACACACGGAGTCTTCGGGGACCCTGGGGTGTGCTATGGCCTTGGTGCCAGGTCGCTCAGGGCCCTCTTGGTTCTGCCCAGGCAGGCGGCACCACTGACCCGAGGTGAGGCCTGTGCAGGGGGAAGTCTGCCTGTCGTGGAGCAGGGCCGGCTGAGCGCTGGTCAGCACAGAGGGAGACCTCCTTGCTCCAGGCTGGCCACCTCTGGCCACAGCTGCTCCCTCTCTGACTCCTGGGCCAGCGTCCTAAGTCTTTGCGCCCTCAGCAGACCTTCCTCTCTTTCTCCCCAGGAGGACCACTGCCATCTGCTAACAGCCCCCCCTCATGTCCTCCCTCCTACAACTTCTCCAGCCCATCTCCGTGTCACAGCGCAATGATACCACCATTAGTATCAAGATTTTACTTGATGCTAATGGTGATATCATTAGTATCAATGCTAGTGTTACTGAACACGTAGTACGTGTCATTGGTAACATTAGTATCAATACTAGTGTTATTGAACGTGTAGTATGTGTCAGACACTATGCCAAGAGCCTGCAGAGATCCTGTGCGGTGACCATTAACCGCTGTCCCCAGGGAGGGCACAGATGTGCCCAGGATCACACAGCAGGTGACTGATGCTCTTGAGGGCAGGGCCTGACCATGTACAATTATCTTTTCATCTCTGCCTCCTAGGAAACGACCTGGCCTATGGTAAACATTCAAGAAAATATCTGTTAAATGAATAAATTGGTTATATCAGAGATGGCTTCTAAAACTCAAAAGCTCTCTCTCTCTCTCTCTCTCTTTTTTTTTTTTTTTAGCCCTGCTGATGCACTGGCTCCCTCAGATGCTTTTTTGTATTTTCCAAGGCGGGTATAATATTCAGAATGCACGCTGTCGCTCAAGCTCTGTGTTGGGCACTGGTTTTGTTCCATGCAGAATCCTTTGCCTGAACTGCCCTGGCATGTCTACACCCAGGGTGTCTGTGGGCAGCAGCCATACAAAAGTGGCTTCCTGATGCCGTGGGGCCGTTGTTGGGGATTTCCTGCTTGGGCTCGTCCTGCATCCTTGTCACCCTTACCTGCGGCTGCCCAGCCCACCCTCCTGAAGCAGGGCTGGTGTATGACTTCCCACAATCCTGTAGGTCGCCCAACAGTTCTTTGCTGGGCTCCCCGGGGCTCACGTGCGTCCCTGCAGTCAAGTGACAGCTGAGTTGTCTGGCTGGTCCAAGACGGCCTCACCCGCGTGTCCTTGCTGGCTGTTGTCTGGGGCGCCACGGCTCTCCAGGGTCCTCAGCCGGCTTTCTTAACGTGTGGGGACCACAGGGCCGTGTTCTGAGGGGCTGACGAGCCCCTCCTTGCTTCCTGGCTGCTGACACACAGTCGGCTACAGCAAGTCACAGGGCCCAGCCCGGGGTCCAGGTGGCTTGGGGCCTGTGCACTACAGCTCCTTGGGTGGGGGGAGCAATGAAGAAATGAGGCCTCAGGACTCCCCTGGTGGCGCAGTGGATAAGAATCGCCTGCCAATGCAGGGGACACGGGTTCGAGCCCTGGTCCGGGAAGATCCCACATGCCGCCGAGCAACTAAGCCTGTGCGCCAGAACTCCTGAGCCTGTGCTCTAGAGCCCGCGAGCCACAACTACTGAGCCCGCGTGCCACAACTACTGAAGCCCACGCACCTAGAGTCCGTGCTCCACAACAAGAGAAGCCACCGCGATGAGAAGCCCGCGCACCGCAGCGAAGAGCAGCCCCCGCTTGCCACAACTAGAGAAAGCCCGCACGCAGCAACGAAGAACTAATACAGCCAAAAATAAATAAATAAATTTATATAAAAAAAGAAAAGAAATGTGGCCTCTTTCCTCCACCACCACCCGTGATTCCAAATCCATTTCGTTCATGACAGATTTTAGGATTTTCCACCAGAAATCCAGTCTGTGTTAAGGTACTTAGCACTTCACATGTGATGAGAATGTCTGGTCTGAATTGGGTTCTTGCCTGATCATGTCCTGTTCCCCTTGGGCAGATTCCTTGCCCTTGACTGGTTCTCATTACATCTTAATTCCTGTTCCTGTTACTTCTTTTACTTCTGTCTCTGGGAAGCTCAGAGTGAGAATTCAGATTTGCTTCCTCATTCCGTCAATCTTGATGTTCCATTTCTTTTGTGTTTCTACTTAGATCTTCTGGTTTAAGCTACGCAGTCCCTTTTGGAAGAATATGAGACTTTTGATGAGGCTCACTAGCAGAATTTCTTTGAAAACAAATCCTGGCACTCCCAGCTCATGGGTTTTGCTGGTGGGATTCAGGATTATATGCTGTTGCGTAGGCCTGGGTGCACATGAATGAGAGTGAGTTTGCATGTTCTGCTTGATTTGACTCAAGTAAACTCTGCGGTTTCACACCTATGTAAGGCCCACCAGCTTTCCACTGAGTTCTTTCCGGCGCTTAATTCATCTGGTCCAACACATCCTCAAGGTGTTAACATCTACTGTGTTTAAAGTATTTCACATTTACTTTCTTGAATCCTCTCAAAATCTAGCATTCTGGATAATGCTACTGAGAATTCGAAAGATTGATAATTTATAAATTTCTGGAGCCCAGATTTGAATCTCGTTCTTTCTAGTTTCAAAGCCAATGGACACGTGAATCTTCGGGCTGCAGAGAGTAAATTAACAGGTAAACTGGCTCTTTGAAACTCAACACTTAAAAATACCTATGTCAGGGCTTCCCTGGTGGCGCAGTGGTTGAGAATCTGCCTGCCAATGCGGGGGACAGACATGGGTTCGAGCCCTGGTCTGGGAAGATCCCACATGCCGTGGAGCGACTAGGCCCGTGAGCCACAATTACTGAGCCTGCACGTCTGGAGCCTGTGCTCTGCAACAAGAGAGGCCACGATAATGAGAGGCCCACGCACTGTGATGAAGAGTGGCCCCCACTTGCCGCAACTAGAGAAAGCCCTCGCACAGAAACGAAGACCCAACACAGCCATAAATCAATGAATAAATAAATAAACCCAAAGTTTAAAAATAAATAAATAAATAAAAATACCTATGTCAGAAGAGGTTGTTCAATTCTCAGACTTTAACGTGCATTAGCGGTGAGAGGCAAGCACCGCTTAGAACAAACTCCCTGGGGTTGGCATATCTTGGTGGTGATTCCTGAATTCTACAGACTCTGGGTCTGCAGTGGACAGAAGTCTCATGACTGCTCTTTGTAACTGTGGAATCTTGAGTAATTTGGGTGATTCTTTTGTGGTTTACTTTGCTCTGCCCTAAAACGGAGTGCCTTAACCTTCCAGGGCCGTGGTGTGGGACAGGGCTCACTTTTTATTGAGAACCTACTATGTGTCAGACTCGGCTAGCATCCTCCTCGCACCCTGTCTCACTTAATTCTTGCAGCGTCACCGTGGGTAGCAGTCATGATTCCTACTGCCCTGAACTCCAGCGCAGGAATCGGAATTGGTCTGTGAACCCTGAGTTCCATGCAGCAAATCACCTTCACCCCATTTCTCCTTGTGATTAAACAGGACAAAGTGTGTGGGCAGGAAAAGCAACCTTGGCAAACAAATATTAGTATAAGATGATAATTTTCTGAAGTTGAATAAGGGAAGAGGGAGGGTAGGCTGCCCCCATTTACTGTCTGACCAGCCGGGCACGTCAGGCAGCGGAGCTGGGCTTAGTTATTCTAACTTCTGGGGGGCCATCAGTCTGGCCAGAGCTGGCCTGGCCTTGTGGACGGAGCATGGACCCTGGGCCGGTCAGACCGGGGTGTGACCCTGTTGCCCTCACTGCCCATTTGTTACGTGCTTTTGATTCAGTCTCTTCGGTTCTCAATTTTCTCGTCTTTTAAACGGAGACATTAATACTGCCCCTCAAGGATGCCATGAGGAGTGACTGAAATATTTGCACGCAGCTGCTCTAGGACCCCCGCTCACAGGGAGCGCTCAGTGAACGGCAGTTCTGTGGAGACGGCATCAGTGTCATTGTGATTTCCACACCCCCGCGTTCTCTGTCGAGTTAGGGACGGGCCTGGTAGAACAATGGGCTTTGGTCTCTGCACGTAGTCACCAGGGAACTTGTGGGAAGGTCTAGCTGCCCTTTAGTTTAATAGGTCAGTGCCAGCCGTTGCCACAAGCACACAAGATCAGTTCGGTCTTTTGTTGGCCAGTTTCTTGGAAAAAAATGCTCAGTAGGGAAAGGGCTGGACACAGAGAGCTGGGCCCCTCAACAGGCCTGTCGGGGCAGAGTCCAGCAGTCCCTGCCAGGACAGCAGCCCTCTCTGGGCCCGTCTCCAATTCCAGGGCAGGGGAGACCTCCGCGGGTTCTAGAACAGTGCCTCGACCTCACACCTTAAAAGCAGGGCCAGGCTCACACCTGTTTCTAGACCTTGGGCAGCTTTTGTAGCCTTAGGCCAGACGTGAGCCTGATGCCTTAATGATATGAAATAGTGTGTAGGTTTGAAATTCCAACCTAAACACGCCTGTGTTAAAATTTATTATTCATGAAGGTAATTTTAAAATATGACGGAAAGTTTGAAGAGTGGGAGACAACACTCATCGTTCTCCACTCTCAACACAACCATTTTTATTTTAGTGCGTTTCATTCCAGGCTAATCTATATGGATAACCTTTTTTTTTAATAGTTTGTTTCATTGTGTACATAAAATTTTGTCTCCTGCTTTTTCATTTAATGTATTATATGCATTTTGCATATGGCTGTGTGGTCTTTAAAATTCTGGTTTTCTTTAATTTTTATTTATTTATTTAGTTAGTTTTGGCTGTGTTGGGTCTTCGTTTCTGTGCGAGGGCCTCCTCCAGCTGCGGCAAGCGGGGGCCACTCTTCATCGCGGTGCGTGGGCCTCTCACTATCGCGGCCTCTCTTGTTGCGGAGCACAGGCTCCAGACGCGCAGGCTCAGTAGTTGTGGCTCACGGGCCCAGCTGCTCCGCGGCACGTGGGATCCTCCCAGACCAGGGCTCGAACCCGTGTCCCCCGCATTGGCAGGCAGATTCTCAACCACTGTGCCACCAGGGAAGCCCTATAATTCTTAATGTTGCATAATATTCTTTTGAGGGGCTGTACCATAATTTAACTCACCTCTTATTGGTGAATGTTTTAAGTTTCTTCTTTTTTTCTTTTATGAACAGTGCTGCAACATCCATGCATAAAATTTGTTTCTTATTTTGGGTTCGTTCATGAGGATAAATTCACAGAAATGAGATTTCTCAGCTTAAAGATTACGTGTCTTTCTGGTTCTTGGTACGTGGTGTCAGATTGCTTTCCAGTCAAGTTCAACTAATTTATACTCTGTCCTTTTGCTTTTTTTTTTTTTTTAACATCTTTATTGGAGTATAATTGCTTTACAATTGGTGTGTTAGTTTCTGCTGTATAACAAAGTGAATCAGCTATACGTCTACATTTATCCCCATTTCTCCTCCCTCTTGCATCTCCCTCTCACCCTCCCTATCCCACCCCTCTAGATGAACACAAAGCAGCGAGCTGATCTCCTTGTGCCATGCAGCTGCTTCCCACTAGCTATCTGTTTTACGTTTGGTAGTATATATATGTCCATGCCACTCTCTCACTTCGTCCCAGCTTACCCTTCATATCCTTTTGCTTTTAAATAAGATAGTGAGACATCTGTAGCCCATGTTGT
This sequence comes from Eschrichtius robustus, assembly GCF_028021215.1. Classification (NCBI taxonomy): domain Eukaryota; kingdom Metazoa; phylum Chordata; class Mammalia; order Artiodactyla; family Eschrichtiidae; genus Eschrichtius; species Eschrichtius robustus. Next base: position 14,560,505 of record NC_090830.1, on the reverse strand, counting down.
AATAGCACGTACTGGAATCGTGTGGAAAATGCCCCAGGCAGAGAATGGAAATGTAAATAAGTGTGCCAGAGGTAAAGAATCAAGCAGCCTGTCCCTGACTGGGACCATGCACCTTGTCCCAGGGCAGAACACAAGAGGGAGGGGCTTCCGTGCAAACAGCACCCCTGGAACCTTCTGGCGGCCAGTGCCCAGTGGGGCTGGCTTTCCTGCTCATGGGGGGGGCAGGTCTCTCCACACAGAGTCCTTCTCACGTCAGGGGCTGGTCACTCACGTTAGGGGCTGGATGTGAATGGTCCACCTGGCTTCTGTAATCTGATCTAAACAACCTTGGGGGAAAAGAGCTTGGCACTGTGGAAAAACCAGCATTTTGGAACAGGCTCAAGTGGAATCCAGGCTCCGGTGGTACCGCATCAACCCCCTTTCCTAGGTGTCACTTCTCTGTGAAATGGGCTAATGATGCATGAGTGTTCAGTTTGCACAAATCCATCGTGAAAGAGGAATATGTAATTAATAAAATAAAGACCTTATGAGAAAAATAGATTTAGGACAACCCTTCTGGAGTGTGTGGGTAATATTCACCTGGCAAGTAGCCGTTGAACTCTAAATCAGGAGAATGTTGATGAGAACGTGTAAATTTTAAATTAATAAAAATGCTGAACAGTTCCCATTTACCGTCGCTCATGTGCTAGAAACTTCAGAAAATCCCTCCCTACCATCTCACTGAGATGCTCACGAGTTTATTTCCTTGGTTGCGGTGACGTGCATCTTTCGAGATGTACCTCCTACGTGGTGTTCCTGGTACTCTAGGCACAGTCACTAGTTCCCTTTAAAAAAATCCACGTGGTCACCTTCATTTTACCTGCTGACCTTGGCGTGAATTATCACATATTCTTCAAACACATCCTCCTTCCGCCTTCAGGCTGCCCGGCCTTGCCTGGCCTTGGCCTTGGCCGTGGGCGTGGGCTGGGCCCTCTGCCCTCCCCTCTCCCAGGGCAGCTCTGGGAAAGCTGCCTCCCTCCGCTGCTGCCCCACGTCTTCCCTTTTGCCGCGGCCAGGTCTCTCTGATCCTGGTTTTCTCAGAAGAGAGGTGGATCGACATCCACCTTCTCCCTGAGCTGAGACTCTTCCCCCGACGACCGGGAGGCGCCTCCTGCGAGGGTGGGAGAGCCGCTGCGTGCACCGTGGTGGGCGGTTACGTGCTCCCGTGCGGAGGGTGTCAGTGGGTGATAGGCCCTCCCGCTCGTGCTGGGTCAGCTGTTCCTGGGCCGCACTGCTAGGAATTTATGACTCTGTGAGGATTTGCGATTAGAGAAGGGGAAAAACAGTTACAAATTTTCCATTTCATTTGTAACCCTGGGCCCCTTGGAGCCTTCGCATCTCATTCTAGGACCCAGTGTTCCCCTGGAGACGCTCTTCAAAAGACTCAAGATCTGGTGCCCATGGAGGGTCTCGTCTCACCCATCCCTCCCCGCAGCCAGTTCTGACTCAGGTGTTCACCGAGCTGAGCAGGGCAGGGACCTGTGGGGTGAGGACCCGAGGCCCCAGCGGAGGGGACGTAGTGCGAGCTGGCGGCACCTACTGGTGACAGGGTGGCGTTGCAGCCGGTTCTGCGAGCCCGCAGACACCTGGGAGCCCAAGCAAGTGGGGAAGCAGCTTTGCCAGAGCATCGATGCCGCCAGGCCAGGCATGGAGGGGGTCCTGGAGGAGATGAGAATGCGGGGAGGGGGGTGGCGTGGGCGTGGCATCTGGAGGTGGAAGGGAGGGCGTGGTGGTGAAGGGCCGCCGAGGATGCGCTGGCCTCTCCCTGCAGCTCTGCTCAGCGCCTGGCCAGGCGGCTGCATGCTAACCTCTCTCCTGCCGCTTTTTTCCTCATCTATTGGGAATTACTGTTTTTCAATATTAAAAAACAATTGACTTTTACATAAGTCGTGGGGGAAAGAATTTTCTAAAATACGTTGGGGTGTGTTTTGTTTTGTTTTTGTAAAAAGACGTTTTCTAGTCAAGTTTGCTGAAATTCATCATTTGCCTAAAGTAAGAGAACCTGCTTCAGCTAATGTTGAGAATCCCAGAACAAGAGGAGCAGCAATTAAGAAGGGGCTTTGTCCAAGACTCCTAACAGGAGAAGCCGTTTCTCTGTTTACAGGAAGAAAGAGGTGGAATGAGAGCGCGCGTGATAAAGGAGGAGGCCATAAATGTCAGGCGCTTAGCTCAGCTGTGGGCCCTCGTTCGTCATCTGCTTTGGGGCCCGGAGCGGTCTTGCATCGTAAACTCTCGCGAGGAATAAGGAATGTTCATAGCCCTCCTTGTGCCCCCCACCTGCCCACACCGCAGGGCCCCCTGCTGCTCTACCCTGAGCACAGGGGTTAGGATGGATGGATTGCTCATGAAGGGGGATTGTGGCGTGAAATAGATTGCCCCTGGGTGTGTGTCTCCTTGCAAAATTGGCTTTAAAATCTGGAAGTGCTGACTCACACCTTAGTTCCCTGAAGGGAGAGGGCTTAAAATTGCCATTTTAAAAATGGAGACACCCTGGGAATACGTGGTTGATAGGTGTTGGCTCAGGAGTGTTTAATACGATTATTTTCCTTCTACGTAAATAAGATCTATGGGCACGCTTTATTTTTAGAGCTGTTTTAGATTTACAGAAAAAATGGGAACATAGTGCAGCGTTCCTATGCACCCCGTAACCAGCTTCGCTTATTATTAAAGAACCAGTGTTGATAATCTTATTATTAACTACAGTTCCTACTTTATTCTGATTTCCTGAGTTTCTCCCTGATGTCCTTTTTCTGTTCCAACAGCCTGTCCAGGTACCACATTTCATTTAGTTATCGTATCTCTTCAGGCTCCTCTGGGCTGTGACAGTTTCCCGCCTTCCTTGTTTTGATGACCTTGACAGTTCTGAGGAGGCCTGGTCAGGGGTTTTGTAGAATATCCCTCATCTGGGGTTTGTCTGATGTTTTTCTCATGATTAGACTGGAGTTGTGGGTTTGGGGAGGATAGACCACAGAGATAACAAATGCATCCATGTTAACAAGTCCAAGAATGAGCTAATTATGGGGCGGAAAGGAGGAAGTTTAGAAGTCGGAGCAGGAAATCAAAAGAGGGGTAAAGACTGGGCCTTCCAAATGAAAGAAGGCAGGTCAAATGTTCTCAGTGATGGGACTCAGTGTCTAATTAATATAAGGCCTTGCAGTTCACCGGGGCCCTGCCAGTTACATCATTTCAGGGGGTGGGATAGAGGTGTCTTTAAGTTTCCATTTTACGCATTGGGAAACCGAGTCCCAGAGAGCCACCCTGGGCAGGCTCCGGTGATAAGAGATGGGCCGGGGCTGACATTTCCAGCCCTCGCCTCCCGTGCTTCAGGTGTCAGGCTTCTAGGTTGAGGAGTGCATCACTGATGGACATTCATCTGCGTGGCCTCAGGGATTCAAATGGGAAGATTTTCACTAAATTAAGGCGGTTGGCAGACCACGTGTGGAGTGAGTGCGCAGGGTGATGCACTGGGCCCTCTGCTTGTTAGAAAAGTTAATAAATAGCAGGGGGTCAGTAGCGGTGTTGTTGCAGCTCGCGACTGCAGTAAGAGTGATTGATAAGCTCCCCAGTATGGAGCGGTCCCACTGTGTGCCTCACAGCCTGCTTTCCTCTGAGGGTACCCAGTAGAATAAACGAGGCGATGACCTTCATCGTAACACGTGTCTTATTTGTGAGCAAGTGAATCTGTATGAAGCCGTCTGCGGCTCTGGACCCACGGGAGAAACTCGCCCCCTCCCATTTTAGCAGTGTTGAGTTTCACGGGCCAAGTTGGAATGAGGAGTGGGAAACTTGTAAGTACATCAGTGAAGCCGGTGGTTCTCAACTCTGCACGTTAGAGCTGCCTGGGAAGCTTCCAGAAAACACCCACGGCTGGACCCCATGCCCGGAGGCTGGGATGAAGCCGGTGGGGGCAGAACCAGGCCTCGGGGAGACTGGCCTTGCCCTCTCGCTGCCCGGCTCGCTCGCCACGCAGGCCCTGATTCTTTAACCCCCAGGCCGGTGACCGTCACCTGAGTAAGGGTTGGGGCTCTGGCGGGAGCTTGCTGTTGGAAGCTCACCTGAGCTTTTCCTCCTCCTGCAGCCTGTTCTACCAGCTCTGCCCGAAGTGATGAGACGGGATGGGCTGGGCCGGGACTCACTGCCGCCCCACACAGTGTTCAGAAGCCTGGGCCCAGCGCTACCCCTTCCTCTTCCAGTGACGACCAGCAGCGAAGAGGGCATTCTTCCTCTTACACCAAGTCACCGTTCCAGCGGGTCTCTTATTTAGAAGCAGAAACCACGCTCTGACTTCATAAATGCAGAGACGTGGGTGTTTGCAGACTACAGGCTCCCGGTTTTAGGAGACGCCTCGCCTAGCTGAGGGGGCCTCCCCAGGCGTTCCGGCCTTCTTTCCTCAGGACCCTTTTCCAGTGAGTTAAAACTACCTCTGTCACTTTGTCAGCGGCTTACATGCCCTAGGTGGAAAGCAGAGGTCTAGATGCTGTCACCTTGTATCAGAGGCTTCCTCACCCTCTGGAGAGAAGACCTCGGGATTGTTCCCCACCCTGACCAGCTAGAAACAAGGACGAGCCTCTGTGGTTCCCCTGTGGGCACTTCAGAGGGAGAATGCTGGGCGGGGAGGGTCTAGGTCTTCAGCAGGAAACTAAATCCACTCTTGAAAAGTGCTTTCAAGCAAACCACTTAACTAGTTTTCAGTGTCTTAGCTTGGCAGTGCGCTCTTAAGAAGTGGGCTGTGGAAATAGGAATTATCGCATCTTTTTAACACATCTGGCAACCTGGCTTTCTTTCCCCGAACTGGAATGTTGCTGTACAGGTTGGTCATGGTGGTGGTAATCACTGAACAGTCATTAAGTTAACAGTGAAAAGTAGACAACTGATGAGAAAGGAATCAAGTAGTCATTCAGATGGTCTTTTTGATAACTTGATCTGCCTCTGAGCATACGGTCTAGTCAGCTGAAGGAATTTGACGGTGACAAAATGTATTTCCATAAGCAGAGAGTGAAAGCAACCTGTTTATTTTCTGTTTTCCTCCCTAGCGATGTTTTTACCTTTGCTAACAAATAAAACGTTAGGCATTTAAACTTAATGAAGGCAGCCTTTGATGGTTTAGTATACATTTATTCTTTGTTATCTAGTTTTCCATGTGTAGGCATGTTTATTTTGGTGATGGTTCGTAATTCAAACACGTTACCATAGGCGGGAATAGTCTTTATATCGGGCGGTGGATAAGAGGGCAGCGTGAGATGGAATGACATTTTTACCGCACAGACTTGCACACGCGAATCGCCGTCGGGGTACAGTGGTGGTCTGTCTGCCTGCGGGATGCTCTGGCCTCATCGCTGCCACCGTCAAGTCTTAACGGCGTCGGTGAACGTGGTGGTTTTAGAGTCTGCGCACATCCTCTCGCGAGGGGGTCTAGGCCCCTCCTCTTGGGTGCGGGCTGGACCGGACTGGTGACGCGCCTCTCATGGATGACACGGAGCTGCGACCGCGTGTGGTTTCCAGGACCCGGCCTGGGGTCCTCCTCTCTCCCTCGACTCCGCCTCCCCTGCCCCTCTTCCCCTCCCAGGTCACTTACTGGGGGAGGCCAGCGGCCGTGGGTGAGCCCTTGGTGAAGAACTGGGCCTCCAGCCAGCAGCCCTGGAGGGACCCGTCCTGGAAGCATCCCTGGGCCCCGTCGCACCTTCAGCTGGCGGCGACCCCGGCTGACTCGTGGGCTCACGAGAGACCGTGGGCTGGATCCAACCAGATTCTTGGCCCTCTGAAGCTGTGCAAGATACTAAGTGCTTTCTGTTTTAAGTTACTGAGTTTTGAGGGAGTTGGTTTGGCAGCAGGTGGGAACACAAGAAGTCACCTGGCCCTTCTGGTTCTCTCCTCAGCTGTGACGTGAGGGTTGGCCTAGTCCCCTTAACAAGTTGGCGGCTGTCTGCCAAGCCTCAGGGGCCGCCCTGCCAGCCGGCTGTGCCCGCCCCTCCCACGGCGGCCTCCTCGCCTCTGTCCCACCCCCTTCCCTCTTGGCCCTGGCCCACCCACCGCCGGGACTGACACTTCGTCTCTGGCAAAAGCCAAGCGCACATTTTATTTATTTCCTCTTTTTTTTTGGCTGTGTTGGGTCTTCGTTGCTGCACGCGGGCTTTCTCTAGTTGCGGCGAGCGGGGGCTACTCTTCGTTGGCGGTGCACGGGCTCAGCAGTTGTAGCTCACGGGCTTCAGTAGCTGTGGCACGTGGGCTCAGTAGTTGTGGCACGTGGGCCTCAGTAGTTGTGGCACTCAGGCTTCAGTAGTTGTGGCTCGCGGGCTCTAGAGCGCAGGCTCAGTAGTTGGGACACTCGGGCTTAGTTGCTCTATGGGATGTGGGATCTTCCCAGACCAGGGCTCGAACCTGTGTCCCCTACATTGGCAGGCAGATTCTTAGCCACTGCGCCACCAGGGAAGTCTGTGTTTCCTCTTATGTTGAAACAGAGACAGATCACATTGGGAATAGAGTGGAAAAAACTATTGTAATAACTAAACCTATATTTACACTTAATTTTCATAACTGTTCAAGAAACCAACCTATCGGATTTACTGTTTCTGAAAATAACGTCACTTTGTTAAAAGTCGTTGCTGCTTTACCTACTTAGAAATAGGATGGATTTTGGCGGCCGAACTCTTTAATTATGGTAGATAGATAGACGTTCCTCAGTCATTTATTTTCATTTGGTCTCACTCACGGCCTGATTTAATTCCTCTCGTGCTTCAGGTAATAGACTGCTTCTGTTGTATGCGTCCGTAAGAATAACGCATGCCTTGGGCTCTTGGACTGAAAACTAACCACATTCAAATATCTATCTAATAATAATAACTACCAGCTAGGTACGTTAGTGAGTAGGAGGAATTAGCGTTTGCAGTATCTGGCCCAAACGCCATCTAACAAGGAGGAGAGGGTCTCAGTGCCCTAGTCGAGGCTCTCTGGGTCTTTCCGGAGGCTGCATGTGGATGTAGCAGCCAAGGCTGTGGTCCAAACGGTAAAGTCGAGCAGGGGGGCAGCGGCGTCCTCTCAGGCTGGTCGGTAGAGAATCCTAGTGCTCGGGTTACACTTCCTGACAGAATTCAGTTTTCAGTGAGAACCAGCGAGCCTGCCCTGGTCTGCATTTGTCTGCAGCGTCTTCTGTGTGTGGGGTGAGTCATTACGTATTCATAGTGTCAACATCCCTCTGAGGGCAGGAGAAGCAAAGCAGAGATGCGTCTGCATCCTGGGAAATAAAAACAAGACTTACGGATCAGATCACAGGCTTTGAATTCTCTGCAACTTTTGACCCAGCGTCAAACCACATCATGACTCCTCTAATCCCGGCAGTTTATGCCTGTCACTAAAAAGAAGACCTGTCTGTCCCTGTGTCTCTGAACACGGAGAAAACCAACGGCTCAGTTGTGGCGCGTCCTGGATACCAGCAGGTACTGGGCGAGGGAACCTCTCCATATGTTTGTATTCGGTGCATTTCCATTTTGAAACGGAGCCTCCGCTGGTGTAAATTAGTCTTATAACGTATGCAAATGTATGGGAGGGGGATGGTTGTAATGAAAAGCTTCCACTGCAAAGTGAGCAAAGCCGGTAAAATCAATCTGAGTAAATCGGATGAGGGTTTTTTTCAGCTGCATTTATTATTAAGCAGTTACCCTAAGACCACCGCCACGCTTTTGTGGGTACAAGAGAAATGTGCCCAAGCCCCTACCTTGAAAGGACACCTGCAGTGCTTCTAGATACCGACCGTTAGCGGATTGCAGGTAGGACGAGTGATCAAGTGCTCCCGCGAGGGGCTGCTCCCCGGGACTCCGAGGGGACCTCCAGGCACTTAGCCCCCGTCCCTGCCTTCGAGAAGGCAGGCCACTTGCTCAGCCCCCCAGGGTCACCTGCAGAGCCGTGGCCAGAACCCGAGGCTCCGGCTCCCAGGCCAGGGCTCGTCCCAGCGTGCCGTGGGTCCTACTTGTCCCTGAAATGCTGGCCTCTCCTGCCACCCTGGACCCTGTCCTCACTCGGGTCACCCCCACCCCCCCCCCCCCCCGGGCCATTCCCGAGCTCCAGTCACCGGTCCCCATCTCTTTTCCACCTCCTGGTATCTCGCGGTAACCCCAGCATTTCCAGAACAGACCGTCTTCACTTCCTGGCGCCACCCCTCCCCCACCCAAACGACTTCCCCCGTTTCTTGTGGGTCACTGTCACCCCTGCCAGCTGTGCCGTCCCGCCCTGGCTGCCTCGCCCTTCGGGCCTCCTGGCCCCTCTCCTGTCCCCTCCATCTCCCCCTCACCACGACCAGAGTGACGTTTCCAGAACACGAGTCTCAAGTCTCTGAGTGTCTCGCCTCTCCTCCCTGTCGTTCTGTTTCCTTGTTTCCCTCGTGGGGTCCGGTCCGGACTCTCTGCTGAGGGGCGGTGACACGGGCACGGGCCATGCTGTCCCACGGGGGTGTCCCCTGGGCCCTCGGCCCTTCCCTAACGTCCGGCAGAGGCGCGGGGCGGTGACAGGCAGAGCAGGCATGGCGGGCGGGTGGCAGGCGGTCGTGCGGGCACCGTCTCAGCCGGTGCATCAGGTGGGCGGGCCTGAACTAGAGGAATTTATAGTGACCTGACGTGTTCTGAGTGGGAAATGCACTGTTTTCCTCTACTTTGGGCTGCCTTGGTGCTGGAGGGGAGCTGTATTCTCCAAGGGCGGGGCACTGCGATGATGGAGACCCTGGAGGCTCCGGCGGCTCATCTCTAACCTCACTGTGTGTTCTGTGTGACTCAGTGTTTGGTGCACCAGCTTCCTCATCTGTAGAATGGGGCAGTACTAGCGCCATATGGAGGGTGAACTTGCGGGCAGGGTCTAGAATGGGGCTGGGCACCTAGGAAGTGCCCTGTATTAGCGGCAGAGGTGTTCCCCCTCCTCCCCCTCCCCTCCCCCTCCCCCTCCCCCTCCTCCCCTCCCTCCTCCCCCTCCTCCTCTCCGTCCCCCTCCTCCCCCGCCCCCTCCCCTCGTCCTCCTCCCCTCCTTACCCTCCTCCTCCTCTCCCCTCCTCCTCTCCTCTCCCCTCCTCCTCTCCCCTCATTCTCCTCCTCTCCCTCCTCCACCCTCCCCCTCTCCCTCCTCCACCCTCCCCCTCTCCCTCCTCCACCCTCCCCCTCTCCCTCCTCTCCCCCCTCCTCCTCCTCCCCTCCCCCTCCTCCCCCCCACCCCTCCTCCTCCTCCTCCTCCTCCCCCTCCCCCTCCTCCTCCTCCTCCTACTCTGGGAGTTGGTAGTGAACATGGTGATGTGCACTTTTTGACCTGGAGTCAAGAACAAAACAATCCTTTGTGGATGACTCCCTAGAAACGTATTCTTGGATTTTTATGACATTGTGAGAATCAGCCTCTTGTAACTTGGTTCAAACTGAGCCCTGGGTTGCCATCCCCATCCTGGTTCATAAAGGGCCAACTCGAGCTGCTTGCCCACTGTGTAACCTGGACAATTTGCGTAACCTCTCTGATCTTCTGTGTCCCCATTGTAAGAAAGGAATTATAAAATGGCAGGCTTGCTGCCAGGATGAAAAAGTATCTTTGTACAGTGCCTGGTGCATAGTAGGCATTCATAAACAGCACTTAGCATCATGTTGCCTGTTGGGACTTTGCGGTGCCCTCGTCATATAGCAGGTCCTCATCCTCGGCCTTAGTTTTGTGGTGGGCTCGGTTCATTGTCCCGGGGAGTTGGTGGGGGGGAGACAGGTTAGGGAGTGTTACATATGGACCAGTCAGTCTTGTTTGTGTGAAGAAGGAGACATTTATTTTCTAAGAAAACACTGATGGTTGACTTACGGATGTTGATTTGGTGAATATTACAGTGCGGTGGCCACACCAGCAATGTTCGCTTTTTTGTTTTCATTCACTTTCGATTTTGTACAAGGTTAAATGGTGTGATCCATTAGCCAGTGTGTGTAGTAGGCCAGATGCCTGAGGGAAGAAATTGTTAGCCACAAAATGTTACAAGCAAGCTGCAAAATAAAAATTAATAAGCTTAATGAAAAGTCTACCCAGTGTGGCTCAGCTAACGTCATTACTTGCTGGCTTTAGTGTTCGCACGTTTCTTTATATCGTGAAGGCAGAGAGTAGGTCAGATTCTCTCACTCCATTGCAGGTGCCAGGATTGCCTGGAAATCTTTGCCAATAGTAAATTGAAAGTTTATTTATAACCAAGTCCTCTCAAAAGCCAAATTACAATTCAAAAAGTTTTCTTCGCAGCAAAATGTATTTAAATTGGGATACAGATGCATTTTAATACATTTGTTACAATGTGGGCTAGGATCTTCAGAAGTCAGAGCACGTGGGGCCCTTGAAAGCCGGAGAAGGCCTGGTGACAGGTTGGTGGGGTGGGCTAGGACCACCCAGGTGCAGGGCGTTCCTGACCTGTGCACTGTGTCTACAGGGGGTCATCCTCACATCACTCCCATGGGAGTGTCCCCCCCCCCCTCCCCCCAGCCCATCATCCCGATGGTGGCCTTGAGGGGATAAACCAGCTTCACTTCACCTCGGAAGCAACTGAAGGAAAAGCTGGCCTCCAGAGGAGGAGACTCAGGCTGTTTCTCTTTAATTACTCTACTTTTTGAGTAAAAATGCAGATTATTGGCAGAGCAAGTTGCCTTTGGGAAAAAGATGTCTGATTTGGCCTAGCCCCTGAAAATTAACGCTTCCTGCAGATCTCACTTCACATCGTTAAGAGCCAAAATGTCCCCAGCGGTCACGCAGCCCATGCTGGTTGGAGGAATGCTAGTGGAACAAACCTGAGCAGAACTGGTTGGGTCTCCCCTGAGGGAGGGGACCTAAGGCTGCCAACACCCTAATAGCATCTGCTGGGGAAATGGCCAGTTGACAGTGCTTGGCGCACCAAAGTCTGTGTGGGAAAATTACTAGCCGTGGGGTATTTCTGATTTGGGTTATATACAGAAACCTTTCTTATTGTATTCACAGAAATCAGATCCCAAGTGGTTGAAAAATATATTTAGCTCTGTGGTCATGGGGTTGTTTGATTAATGTTGATAGATTAAATTGTTCGTGCAGATGAGCTGAGTAAATTCTGCCAGAGCGTCTCTCTTCTTCTGGTTTTACATTAAGCCCTTAGTTTGCAGCTCTTTTCCACTGGCAGCCCTTCTAGAGGAGCGGAGGAAAAGCTCCGCCGTCCTTTGCCCTTCCTCCGCTGCTATTCAGTGGGATGAAAGGAATCATTTAACAACCTCTGAGCAGGGCTCAATGGCCCTGAGGGAGACTCTGGTCCTAGGGTGCCCTTAAGCCATAGAAGGCGTCTGGAGAGCTACCCTTATTTTAATGGCTTTGATTTAACCACTATTGAATTCTTCTTATTTGATCCAGTTTCCCTATCTCCCTTCCCCACCCTCCCACATCCTCAAGGCCCAGGGAGTTTCCAGAGTATTTCTTTCCATAGATAAGTGATACACATAGAAAATGGAGAGAGAAACGCAGGTCCTTCCTTGGAAAGTTCACGCCAAGAACTTGGACAGAGTCACTTCTGTCCTTGGGTCTCCACCACTGAGCAGGTCTGGGGTGCAGTCCTCCGGATGGGAGGACGCATTGTTTATTGACCTGATGAATGAAGGTGGGCTCCAGGAACCTGTCGACTCATTTGGTGTCTTTGCTCCCCCAGGAGGACTGGAATGACATTGACCCAATTAAAAAGAAAGACCTTCATCACAGCAACGGGGATGAGAAAGCACAAAGCATGGAGACCCTCCCTCCAGGTACTGCAGCAGCTCCCAGGGCCAGGCCAGCCTTGGGCTGCTGGTGGGTGGTGGGGACCTGTCTTGCCCACTAACTGTGAATGAGCTGAATGTGGCATCTGGAGTGTATCGCCTGTGGGGTAGGGAATGCACTTCCTAGGGCAGCTGGAGACACTGCCCTAGAGCAGTGTTTTGCTGTCTTCCTTCAAGCCCTTAGTGGGTGGTGAAATGAGTTTACTGGGAGGTGACAAAAATTTCTTGGAAGAAAAAAATATCACTAGAATAAACTCAAAAATACAGGATGGGATGTATCGGTTCACAGATTTTTGTGTTTTTAACAGACTGTTTTTTTAGAGCAGTTTTAGGTTCGCAGCAAAATTGAGCAGAAAGTACAGAGGTTTCCACAGACCCCCCCCGCCCCCCTGTGCACAGACTCTGCCACTATCAACATCCTCCACGAGATGGGACATTTGTTGTAATCAGTGAACCAACACTGATGCACCCTCATCACCCAGCGTCCATAGTTTACATTAGGACTCACTCATGGTGTTGTATATTCAGTGACATGAATTCACCACCACGGTATCCTACAGAGTAGTTTCACTGACCTAAAGATCCTTTGTGCTCTGCCTCTTCATCCCTTCTTCCCCCAATCCCTGGCAACCACCGACCCTTTTACTGTCTCCCTGGTTTTTGCCTTTTCCAAAATGTCACATAGTTGGAATCAGATCAGACGTAGCCTTTTCAGACTGGCTTCTTCCACTTAGTGACATGCACTGAGCGTTCATCTATGTCTTTTCATGGCTTGGTAGCACTTTTGTTCTTATCGCTGAATTGTATTCTGTCGTCTGGATATATCACAATTTATTTATCCATTCACCTACGGGGGACATCTTGGTTGCTTCCAAGTTTTGGCAGTTATGAATAAAGCTGCTGTAAACGTCTGTGTGCGGTTTTTTTGTGGGGACATAAGTTTTCAATTCATTTGGGTAAATACAAGGAGTGCCACTGCTGGATCGTATGGTAGGAATACATTTATAGTTATAAGAAACTGCCAAACTATCTTCCAAAGTGGCTGCACCATTTTGCACTCCCACCAGCAATGAATTAGAGTTCGTTTTGCGCCACATCCTCACCAGCGATTGATATTGTCACAGTTTCTTTTTTTTTGATTGTGGCCCTTCTAATAGTTTGGAAGTGGTAGCTTATTGATGTTTTAATTTGCAATTCCCTAATCTGTAAAACTTTGTGGAAGTGTCCGTTCAGGTCTTTTGCCCACGTTTTAATCGGGTTGCTCCTTTTCTTATTGTTGACTTTTAAGAGTTCTTTGAGTATTTTGGATAATAGTCCTTCATCAGATGTATGATTGCAAATATTTTCCCTCAGTCTGTGGCTTGTCTTCTTATTCTCTTGACAGTGTCCTTCCCAGAACAGAAAGTTTTAATTTAATGAAGTTTAGCTTTATGAGTTCTTTCATAGATTATACCTTCGATGTATCTAAAAAGTCATCGCTATACCCAAGGTTACCTAGATTTTTTTCCTATGTTGTCTTCTAGGAGTTTTATCATTTTGTGTTTCATATTTATGTCTGTGTCCATTTGGTTGTAAGGTCTGTATCTAGATTTTTTTTTTTTTCTTGCATGTGGATATCCAGTTGTTCCAGTATTATTTGTTGAAAAGGCCATGGCTGTTTCATTGTGTTGCCTTTGCTCCTTTGTCAAAAGTCAGTTGACTATATTTATGTGGGTCTACTTCTGGGCTCTGTTTTCTCTTCCATAGACCTATTTGTCTGTTCTTTCCCCAGTACTATGTTGTCTTGATTAGTTTAGATTCATATTTGGTCTTGAAGTTGAATAATTTCAGTCCTCCAACCTTGTTCTTTCCCTTCAGTATTGTGTTGGCTTTTCTGTTTTTTTTTTTGTTCGGCTCTTTGTTTTGCCTTTTCATGTAAACTTTAGAATTAGTTTGTTGATACCCACAGAATATAGCTTGCTGGGATTTTGATTTGGATTGTGTTGAATCTACAGATCAAGTTAGTAAGAACTGACATCTTGACAATATTGAGTCTTCCTATCCATGAACATGGAATATCTCTCCATTTATTTAGTTCTTTTTAAATTGTTTCATCAGAGTTTCATAGTTTTGGTCATATACATTTTGTGCCTATTTTGTTAGACTTGTACCAAAGTATTTTGATTTGGGGGATGCTAATGTAAATGGTATTGTGCTTTTAATTTTAAATTCCACTTGTTCATTCTTCATATATAGGAAAGCAGTTGACTTTTGTATATTTAACTTGTATCCTCCAATTACAACAAGGATTGCTATAATTACTTATCAGTTCCAGGAATTTTTTTGTTTGTTGATTCTTTCAGATTTTCTACCTAGACAGTCATGTCACCTGCAAACAAAGACAGTTTTGTTTCTTGCTTCCCAATCTATATTATACCTTTTGTTCCGTTTTCTTGTCTTACTGCATTAGCTAGGGCTTCTAGTATGATGTTGAAAAGGAGAGATGAGGGAGGACATCCTTGCCTTGTTCCTGATCTTAGCAGGAAAGCTTTTAGTTTTTCACCATTAAATGTGTCAGCTGAAGGGGTTTTTTAGATGCTCTTTATCAAGTTGAGGACGTTTCCCCTCTATTCCTAGTCTTCTGAGAGTTTTTATCATGAATGAGTGTTGAATTTTGTCAGATGCTTTTTCTGCATTTATTAATGTGATAATGTGACTTTCCTTCTTTAACTTCTTAATGTGGTAGATTACATTAATTAATTTTCATATTGAACCAGACTTGCATACCTGGGATAAATCCTACTTGGTCATAGTGTACAGTCCTTTTTTATACATTGTTGGATTCCATTTACCAATATTTTGTTGAGGATTTTTGCATCTATATTCACAAGAGGTGCTGGTTTATAGTTTTCTTGTCTGGTTTTGTTATTAGGGTAATGCTGGCCTAATAGGATAAGTTAGGAAGTGTTCCCTCTGCTTCTATCTTCTGGAAGAGGTTGTAGAGAATTAGTATAATTTCTTCCTTAAATGTGTGGTAGAATTCACCAGTGAACTCAGCTGGGCCCGGTGCTGTTTGTTTTTGGAGGTTAATAATTGTTGATTCAATTTTTAAAATAAATATAAACCTCTTGAAATTGTCTATTTTTTCCTGTCCTAGTTATGGAGATTTTGTCTTTCAAGAAATTGGTCCATTCATCTAGGTTATCAAATTTGCAGGCATAGAGGTGTTCATAGTATTCCTTTGTTCTCCTTTTAATGTCCATGGTGTCTGTATTGATGTCCCCTCTTTCATTTCTGATATTCTAACTTCCGTCTTCTATCTTTTTTTCATAGTTAGCCTGGCTAGAGGCTTATTGATTTTATTAATCTTTTCAAAGAACCAGTTTTCAGGGCTTTTTCCCATTTCTTAGATTTATAATTTTTATTATTTATTTTCTTTTGTTTACTTAGGATTTATTCTGCTCTTCTTTTTCTAGTTTTCTGAGGTAGAAGCTTAGATGATTGATTTCAGATCTTTCTTCTTTTCCGTATTGTATTCAATGCTGTCAGTTTCCTGCCAAGCACTGATTTCACTGCATTACACAAATTTTGATAAGTTGTACTTTCATTCTTATTTGGTTCAAAATATTTTTTAATTTCTTTAAGATTTGTTCTTAAGCTCTGCATTATTTATAAGTATGTTGTTGAATGTCTAAGTAATTTGAGGTTTTCCAATATTGATTTTTAGTTCCACTGTGGTCTTAAAGCAGATATTATATCATTTGTGTTCTTTTAAATGTGTTCAGGTGTGTTTTATGGCCCAGGATGTGGTCTGTCTTGGTGACTGTTCCGTGTGAGCTTGGAAGAATGTGTATTCTCCTGTTGGATGAAGTAGTCTGTAGATGTCAGTTATATCACCAGTTGGTTGATGGTGTTGTTGAGTTCACTTGTGTCCTTACTGATTTTCTGCCTGCTGGATCTGTCCATTCCTGAGAGAGAAGCCTCCAGCTATGATAGTGGCTTCATCTGTTCCTCCTTGCAGGTTTCTAAGTTTTTATCTCATGTGTTTTAATGCTCTTGTTAGGCACATACACATTAAGGATTGTTATGTTATCTTGGCAGATTGACCTCTTTATCATTACGTATTGCCCTCCTTTATTCCTGGTGACTCTCCTTGTTGTGAAGTTTGTTCTGTCTGAAGCTAACATAGCTCCTTCTGCCATCTTTTGATTAGTATTAGAATGGTATCTCTTTCGCTATCCCTTTACTTTTCATCTATGTGTGTCTTTATATTTAAAGTGGATTTCTTATAGACAGTATGTAGTTAGTTGGGTCTTGTTTTTTGATCCATTCTGACAATCTCTGTCTTTTCATTGGTGTATTTAGACCATTGACAATGTAAAGTGATTATTAATATAGTTGTATTAATGTCTACCATATTTGTTATTCTTTTCTATTCCTTGCCCTTGTTCTATGTTCCTTTGTCTTCCACTCTTTTTCTGCCTTTTATAGTTTTTTTTAATATAAATTTTATTTATTTATTTATTTATGGCTGCGTTGGGTCTTTGTTGCTGCGCGGGCTTTCTCTAGTTGCGGTGAGTGGGGGCTACTCTTCGTTGCAGTGCATGGGCTTCTCATTGCGGTGGCTTCTCTTGTTGAGGAGCACGGGCTTGTGGGCTTCAGTAGTTGTGGCTTGTGGGCTCTAGTGCGCACGCTCAGTCATTGTGGCGCCGGGCTTAGTTGTTCCGCGGCATGTGGGATCTTCCCGGACCAGGGATCGAACCCGTGTCCCCTGCATTGGCAGGCGGATTCTCAACCACTGCGCCACCAGGGAAGTCCCTGCCTTTGGTAGTTTTAATTGAACGTTTTATATGATTCCATTTTCTCCCTTTTTTACCTTTTTTTTTTTTTTTTTACAGCTAATCCAAGTCTAACTTCAGACAACACTGTCCTGCTTTACAGTTAGCACAAGTGTCTTACAGCAAAATATTATGAATCTCTCCCTCCCATTCTTTGTATCATTGCTGTCATTCATTTCATATGCCATTCATATATATATAAACATATAAGCATACAGAATCAAATACACAGTTGCTATGATTATTTTGAGCAAACTGTTATCTGTTAGATCAGTTAAGAATAAGAAAAATGGGGCTCCCCTGGTGGCGCAATGGTTAAGAATCCGCCTGCCAATGCAGGGAACACGGGTTCGAGCCCTGGTCCAGGAAGATCCCACATGCCGCGGAGCAATTAAGCCCATGCACCACAACTACTGAAGCCTGTGCGCCTAGAGTCCGTGCTGTGCAACAAGAGAAGCCACCATGATGAGAAGCCCACGCACCGCAATGAAGAGTAGCCCCCGCTCGCCACAACTAGAGAAAGCCCGTGTGCAGCAACAAAGACCCAACGCAGTCAAAGATAAATAAATAAAATAAATTTATTTAAAAAAAAAAAGAATAAGAAAAATTACAAGTGTAATTTTACTTTCACTTATTCCTTCTCTGATTCTCTTCCTTTCTTTATGGAGAGCTGCATTTCTGACCTAAATCATTTTGCTTCTCTCTGAAGAGCCTCTTTTAACATTTCTTGTAAGGCAGATCTACTGGCAACAGATTCCCTCAATTCTGAGAAAGTCCTTATTTCTCCTTCACTCTTAGGGATTAATTTCACAGGGTCCAGAATTCTAGGTTGATGAATTTTTCTCTCAACCCTTGAGTTATTTCATTGCATTCTCTTCTTGTTTGCGTTGTTTCTGAGGAGTTGGATGTAATTCATACCTTTGTTTCTCTAAAGCGGTATTTTTCCCCTCTGTCTTCTTTCAAGATTTTTTTTCTTTATCATTAATTTTCTACAGTTTGAATATGCTGTGCCCGGGGGTAGTTTTTTTGGTATTTATCCTGCATGGTGTTCTGTGAGCTTCCTTGATCTGTGGTTTCGTGTCTGACATTAACTTGAGGAAATTCTCAGTTATTATCACTGCAGATATTTCTATTCCTTTCTCTCTTCTCCTGGTATTCCCATTACACATGTGTCACCTTTTGTAGTTGTCCCACAGTTCTTAAGTATTCTGTTTTGTTTTGTTTTGGGCTTTTTTTTTTTTTTTTTTTTCAATCTTTTTTCTTTAATCTTTGCTTTGTATTTGGGAAGTTTCTATTGTCATAGCCTCAAGCCATGAGGTTCTCACATCAGCCATGGCCAGTCTCCCAATGAGCCCCTCAAACTCAGTCTTCATTTCTGTTAGTGTTTTTAACCTCTAGCATTTTTTTATAATCCTTCCTTAGAATTTTCATCTCTTTGCTTACAGTATTCATTTGTCCTTCCATATTGTCTACTTTTTTCATTAGAGCTCTTAACGTAGTAATCATAGTTGCTTTAAATTCCTGGTCTGATCATTCCAACATCCTGCCATATCTGAGTCTGGTTTTGGTGTTTGCTTTGTCTCTTCACACTATGCTTTTTGCCTTTTAGTGTGCCTTGTAATTTTTTCTTAGAAACCCAGGTACGATGTCCTGAGTAAAAGGAACCCCAGTAACCAGGCCTTTGGTGATGTGCTGATAAGGTGTGGGGGAGGGGAGGCGTGCTGTCCTTATGTGGCAGGTGTCTGTCCCCTAGTGAGCCTGTGCCCCAGGTGTCAGCTTCACGACTGCTTCTCAGCTGTCCTGCCGCTCAGGTGAGACAGGATGGTTAGAGCCCCCTGGAGCTGGGCATTCCCCTTCCTCCCTCCGGGTTGATCAGCTCTCTTGAGGGCTGGCCTTGTTAACGACCGAGTGCTTCCGCTGTTTCAGAACGGCTCCTTCCCCCCGCCACTGGAGGCCTGAAGGGGTAAAAGTCACGGAACTGTGGGGTCCCTGGGCCTCCCCCCCCCACCCCGGAGTTCTTACCCGTCAGGCTCGCCCACAAGTGAGCCTCCAGCAGTTCATTCTGCAGCTCGGGTCCCTCCCCGGCTCTACCTCCTGCAGAACTTACTGCCCCGGAAATTTTGACCCTCTGTATTCACCTGCTGGTCTCCCCAGTTCTGGGAGCAGCAGTTTGCCCTGTGAGCTCACTTCTCTGAGGGATCTAAGAGGACTTGACTTTTCAGCTTGTTCAGCTTTTCATTTGTCGGGATGGAGTGATGACTTCCAGACTCTTTACGTGCAGGATTGGAACCAGGAAGTTAGTTCATGAAATTTTGCTTTGATGGTGACAGAGAGTTTGATTGTTAGCGTTTCTTTTTGGGGAGGGACGGTGTCAGCCCAGGGAGTCCAGACCCTCCTGTGTTACACCCTCCACATGTCCCCCCTGCACTAGACTTGGGAGCATGTGTGTGCGTTAGACATCTCCATTAGGTCTGCCCTTTCCCTCCGCCCGACTCCGAAGCCCCGAGCCACAGTTCCTTCCTATGTGATAGGCATTACCTGCGCAGTGGGGAGCATATCTGAATGGAAGAGTTAACTCTTAAGCGTTTCTTTGTTATAATAATAGGATGTACTTCTGCTGTGTGGATTAATGAGAGATTTCCTGTGGGTTGTCTCCTATTAGCAAAACCAAGTGTTCTCTTGAATTTTAAGGCATATGTGGGGAGGGGGGGAGAAGTCATGTTCAGGGCATGTCCTAGACGTGACCACTGAAGAGTCAGATGCCATAGTTAAAATCAATGTGGCATTGACCTGGGCTTTCACGTCCTTAACTGTTTATACAGTTGATTTCCCTATCTTCAAAGAGATAGGAATGTACTGGTTTTCCTCTTTTTTAAGTTATGACTAATAACCTTTGATGAATGCGCCATGTCCTTTTATTTTGCCTTTAAAGGACTTTATCTTCTTTTTTTTGTTGAAACCTTTTTTCTTACTCAGCCATCATCCACATGATTTTTTTTCCTTTAGAAACTATTTTGTTGTGGTTAAGAAATACATTTTCCCCAAGCATCATGGGCACAGCCAGAATTCTGTGGTCTGCAAGGAACCATGGTCACAGCACTTTCCACTCTGTGAGTAGGCTGTTGGGGAACTCAGCGGCTTCCTGTGTTCTAGGTGTTGGGTATCTGGTATGTGTAGATGGATGGATGGGAGGAGGTAGCACTCAGTGCAGCGGTGGCCAGGAAGTCCACTGGCAGATGGAGAGCCTGATATAGGAGAGCAGTGACGTCCCCAGGCAATGGCCTCCAACCTTTTTTAACCACTCACCCTAGGAGCAAAAGCATCTGCTCCACATTGCAGGTCCAGGGTGGAAGATGTTTGCCCTTAGATTCCGTGATTATTGTTTCTAATTCAGCATGATGTTTTCCAGCTTGAACCACTGAATTTTTTTTTTTTTAACGCTGATTTTTAAAGTGTTGTTTCACATAGAGTATTTATTTGTCAGTTTTTTATCTTTGAAAATCTATCTGATGGAGAGGAGTTTTATCTTTTTTTTTCCTGGGTGCAGAAAAAAGCTCTTGGGTCTGAAAATCAGTGTCTCCTCGTAATTCTCCCTCCTGTATCCTCTCCTCTTGTCTCCTCAGCATCTCTGATCCGACTGGTGAGACCAGTTGGCAGGGTAGCGGTGATGCAGAAGGACCGGTGAAGGAACAGGCCAGCCAGGGGTTGAAGGGCCGAGGTCTGGCTTTGAGGACGGCTGTGGGTGGAGGGAGCCAGGGAGCTCCCATCCTTAGAAGACGTGGCCTTTGAGAGCAGATTTTCTTCTGGCCTCTATGAAACCTCAGGGTCGTTCTCGTCATGTTCGTTGGGAACCTCGTGTGAGGGGGTGAGCCTCAGAGAGCAGGTAGGGAGAGCGTTGAGGAAGGAGAGTCCTGATTGGGTTTTGGGTCTCCGGGAGGTCCCTCCCATCCTTGGCTGGGTCTTCACCCCGCCCCTCTCCCACCCGCTGCTGCTTTATCACCCAAGACAGGTGATGTCTCAAAACAGAAATTGCTCACGTTCACGTAAAGATGAATGCAATGGGAATGGCGAAGTGTGGAACAGGTCTTAAATCCCGGCTGTGAGTTGCCTCTGAAGCTCACCACGTTTAGCTCTTCTGCTTCCCAGCGGTTGGCAGAGAAGTGACGTGAGCCACCTGTGTGTGTGTTCAGCCCATATGATAAACTTGACTTGAACCAGTGATGTTTCAGGTTAGTTAGAAGACCTTGAAAAGAATTGGCCAGAATTTCCACCGTCCCTTTTCTCCAACAGGTTTTCCGGTACTAATGCTGCAGGGTTGGGGGGGCGTGCTCCCCTGACCTCTCCCCCTTCTTGTTACCGAGTGCAAGCTCCCTCTGCTTGCCAGTGACTCAGAGACAAGGTATTGAGGCAAGGAATATGACTATATTCGCAGACCAGACCGAAAAGACCGGTAGACTAGTGTCTCTGAAAAACCATCTTACCGGGGTCTGGATGCCAGTTTCTTTTATAGAACAGAGAAGGTGGGGGAGCGGATGAGGAAGTAGGGTGAAAGGGCCCTCAGTTTTGCCAAACATCTCCTGGAATGGTCAGCCTCGGAGAGGGGATGTGTTAGTTTCCTTTTTCTTGCAGCCATCCACAGGTGGGCAGGGTTCCCCATGGCAGGCCGTTATGTATGATTATGATAACAAAAGCAACAAAGAGCAAAGGTTAAAGTCAAAGAAACAGATCCAACGTGGAGTCCCATTTAGCTCTTCCCTGTTACCGTCTGAGGGGTTTTGTGGGTTGCAGCACTGTGCTTTTTTAAAATTATGGTAAAATACATATAACATACAATTTACCATTTTAACAGTTTTCAAGTGCACAGTTCAGTGGCATTAAGTACATTCACCTTGTCCTGCAACCATCGCTGTCATCCGTCTCCAGAACTTTCTCATCTTCCCAAACTGAGACTCTGTCCCCATTAAACACTGACTCCCCATTCCCCTCCCCAGCCCCTGGCCCACCATCTACTTCCCCGCTGTCCTCCAGGCACCTCGCATACAGGAGAGTCACACGGTATTTGTTCTCCTGTGACTGGCTTGTTTCCACTGGTGCAGCGTCTTCAGGGTTCCTCCGTGTGGTAGGTAGCGTGTGTCAGTGTCTCCTTCCTTCTCAAGGTTTGAACACTCTTCCACCTCGCCTGAGGCCCCGGGATCTGCACAGTGTCCTTGTCAGGAAAAGAAGTACCTCTCGGTATCCCGAGAGAAGCATCGCAAAAGCAAGCAGTGGACTTCCCTGGTGGCACAGTGGTTAAGAATCCGCCTGCCAATGCTGGGGGACACGGGTTCGAGCCCCGGTCCGGGAAGATCGCACATGCCGTGGAGCAACTAAGCCCGTGCTCCGCAACGAGAAGCCACCGCCATGAGAAGCCCACACACCACAACAAAGAGTAGCCCCCGCTCGCCTCAACTAGAGAAAGCCCGCGCAGCAACGAAGACACGATGCAGCCAGTAATTAATTAATTAATTTTTAAAAAATCCAAAAAACAAATCTTCTGTTGTCCTTCCCCCATTCCAATGAGTAAGAAAGCAAAACCGAG
Organism: Eschrichtius robustus; assembly: GCF_028021215.1. NCBI lineage: Eukaryota > Metazoa > Chordata > Mammalia > Artiodactyla > Eschrichtiidae > Eschrichtius > Eschrichtius robustus. Next base: position 14,538,318 of record NC_090830.1, on the reverse strand, counting down.
GACTTAGGTCGGTAGCCGGAAAAGGGGTGGAGCTCTTAAAAGATTTTGAGCTGGGTTAGTAGAAATACAGCGCCCAAAACAATTCCGGTAGCGTCCAGTGCCCTCCGTGCCGTCACCCACCCCTCCAGTATTTCGTTCTGTCCTGGGCACAGGCTGTTCAGAGATGCTCGTGAGTTCGATTCGGTCCAGATGATGATGGTGACTCAGAGACGGGGAGGAGGCTGGAAACAGCGTCCCATGAGGAGCACTTAAAATAAATGGGTGTTTTTACGGAGGGCCGAGAAGGGCGCGGTGGGATCACGATGCCCAAGTATTTGAAAAGGTGGCACAGAAGAGAGGCTCGTTGTTTTCCTTTTATTGGAGACTCCGGAGAGTGGAAGTTACAGGGAAGCAGCATTGCTGTAGAAAGGAGCCAGGGCCGGCAGCTCCAGCTGGCTTCACGTTAGGGGTTTAGTGGGGAGATTTTCACACGTGCATCCCTGGGGCCTTCTGCCTCCAGCGGCACGTGGTGTCCGCCTTCAAGAGAGAGGCCCCACGCCCTCCACCCAGACTGCACTGGGCCACGGCGGGGCGGGGCGGGGCGGGGCGGGGCGGGGGGCGGGTGCCCTGGGGAAGGAATGGGATCTGCCCTTTGAGGCTGCTTTTTGGTGCTTGGCTGCCGTCCCACCCACTTCAGAGTGAGTTGGCATCCACAGTGGAAGGAACACGGCTTTGGGAAGAGGGAGACCTGGGTTTGATTTGTGGTTCCATATTTTTTTTTTTTTATTTTTTTATTTATTTGGCTGCACCGGGTCTTAGTTGTGGCACATGGGATCTTCGTCGCCATGTGAGGGATCTTTTTAGTTGAGGCTCTCAGCTGCGGCCTGTGGGACCTAGTTCCCTGACCAGGGAACGAACCCAGGTCGCCTGCGTTGGGAGTGCAGAGTCTTAACCACTGGACCACAAGGGGAGTCCCATGGTTCCATCATTTTAGTTTAACTTCCAAGTCTCACTTGCCCAGTTAGTACAATGGAAACAGTAGTGGTCACACGTACTTTGCAGGGTGATGGTGTGCTGCGTTGGGTCTGTATGGAGTGCCTGTCCCGTGGGCGTTGGTGAGCGACGCCCTCTTTCTGTCCTCCTGCCTTTCACGTATCAGCCCCAATTCTGCGTCGTAGGTTCACTTTGATATTTTTACTAGTATTTGGGATGATAAACCATGTACAACAAACTAACTTTATTGTGTGTAGACACTATCACGCATAGAGGGAGAAGGAGGAGTTTCTATTTAAAATTTGGAAAAGAAATATGTATAGGAAGATTCCTTGATTTCAAGGCAGGTGTAGATCTCATAATGCAAATCAGACTCCTTCATGGTGGGTTTTAGTTATTTTGACAGCACAAAGAATTTTAAGTAAATTGAGTATTTACCCTATAGCGTCTGATTTTTTTCTTTTATTTTCTTCTAACTAGCTTTTAATCACTCCTTTGAATTTTCTATTTTTTCATCCTTAAAAATGAATCGTGTAGGGTCCCTTATTTCAGGAGACGGTTTCTCACGGGTGAACAAGCCTGTCATACCAGCTCTCCAGTGACAAATAATAAAGTAGTATTTACATCTCTTTGTTATTGAAATGGATATATTTGTTTGTAATCCCGGCCTGGCCCGGGTCTTCTCTTTCTTGGTGTAGCGTTATGACCTTCTAGAGGAAGAATATGAGGAATTTTTTTCCTTTTAAGCATAGTAAAATTACATTCCATCTGAGATCAACTGAGAGTCTAAACTGAATCGGAGAGCTTCGTCCTTTGATTTAGAATTCATTCTGTTTCCCTCCTCAGCCCCTTTCCCAGAAGAGGCTCGCTGTTTCACACAGGCTAGCTTTCAGTTTGTTGAAGCCGTCCTTCCCGGGGAGGACTTGAGTGAAGATGTGCAGCGTGGCCGTGCTCCCAGCACAGCATCCAGACGCCCCCGTCCCCTGGCTGGAGGGACCCCAACAGCAGGGCCCTCCCTTCCCCTCGTGCACCCGTGGGTGTGTACAACGAGGCTGCCCTCGGGGGGGGGGGGTGTCAGCAGGGCCCCGATCCCCCAAAGGACTGTCCCACCTGAGCCGTCTCTAATCTGAAGACCACGTGTGTCTTGGTGTTTCCATATGTTTCGTGGGGTTAATCCTTTGAACGTTCATTTTCATAGATTTACATCATTGTTTCTTTAAATACGAGGTTTAGTGAAAATGAACATTTTAAGGAAGAGATGATGGTGTTTGGAAATGTTTAAACGTATTTTAAAGTTAATTGAACAAGTCATCCAAAGGCAAGCAGTTTCTTGAACATAAAAGCGTCTTTCCTAAAAGGTAATTGGAGGATTGGCTATTAGGAGCCTAGAACGAGCTTTCCCTTGGCAGTGATGTCCTGAGTGGCACTTAGGACCCTGCGTGAGCCGGCCTTGCCCTGACCCCGCAGGGCACAGAGCTGGGGCCCGCCGACCTCCGCGCCCCGGGAAGGCTCCGTGGACCACGCGTGGCTGTGTTTCCCGTCTGGCCTCTGCTCCAGGGATGCTGTGCTCTTCCGCAGTCTGGTTAAGATGGGCAGAAGGGGAAATCCCAAAACTCCACTAGGAAGAAAAAGATTCTGGAAAGACAGGTGTAATAACTCAAGGCCTGGTGGGTGGATAAGGGGAGACAGAAGAGACTCTGGGTTCCAGAAAGTTAAGTGCAAAGGCTTGTGAGGGGCAGCAGGGGTGAGAGAGGAAGAATGTTAGTGGCCAAGGAAGTCGGAGATGGGAAAGGAAGAAAAGAAGAAATTGCTGGGCCAGGGAGCCACGGGTGGTGACGGCGGGGCGGCCAGTGGACAGATGTGTGTCCTGCGGAGGGGACCAGCGGCAGGAGGGGCAGGAAGCCGTCTTCCCCGTCCCCACCTTTCTCCAGGTCCTGGCGCTTTTCTCCCAGAGGCGGCTACCCCGGGCCCCGGCTTCTCCCTACCTCTGGACATTGTGTGTCTTGGCTGGAGGGCCGGAGCGGCGGCACCGCGCCCTTTCCTGCTGCCCACCTGGACGGCTCGGGGCCGCTGGGTGAGGCGCTCCCATCAGAGACCAGATGAGCGGAAGAGGAGGCCAGAGTGACCGCGGGGCCCTGGGTCTCTGGGAGCGTCCACAGAACTATCGGAGGCTGGAAGGGATGCCGAGGTCAGACGTGGGCTTTGCAGGGTGTGGTTTTAAACAGTCATTAAACGTGTGCTGTGCGGCGGGTTCCAGCCCCGTCGGCTCCGGGGAGGCGGAGAACTGGGGGCGGCTGGTCCCCGAGCAGGTGACCGTGCGAGGGAGGTGCTTGGGGCCAGCAGGGGGGGCAGGGGGTGGGACGACAGGCTGAGTCGTCATCCAGCCCCCCCCCCTCGCCCCCCCCCCCCCCCCCCCCCCCCCCCGGCAGGAGGCAGAGGAAGCCGAGCTGATCTCCGGTCTCTCCATCTAGACCTTGATGCCCAGACTGGAAAGCCTACAGCGATGCTGTTAGGAGAATATTGAAGGCTGAGCGGCTGAAGAGACCTCAGATGCTTTAAATGAATGCGTCTCTGAGTCCAGACCGTATACAGACAGGGCACGTGGCTCCTGGGGACCGCTGGGCGGGCGAGGTGCCGGCAGAGCAGGGCAAACAGCAGTTAGAGGTGAGCCTCGGCAGGATTTTGAGTTAGTTATTAGATGGAGGGGTGGTAAACCCTGTGAGGCCCTGCGACAGTAGGTGCGTGAGAAAGCCGTTGTCGGGCTGGAGCAGCGTGTGAGGAAGGCCCTGGGGAGGGGCTGCAGCTGGGGACGCCAGGGAGGCTTCCTGGAGGAGGTGGCCGCCCTGGGAGGCTGCTGGCAGCTGGCAGAGCGGAGTAAGTGCATTAAAAGCAAACAGCCCTGCCTTCTAGTGTCGCAGTTTCGCCTGGGCTCTGCGTGGATGGTGGGTCAGGGAAGGTGTAGTAAGAGCTCACAGGCCTTGCCCCGTGGAGGGCCATGGGGCGAGGCTGGCCAGAATGGTGATCAGATCTCTGTCATTAACGTTCACAGGGCCAGAGGTCCTGTCCCTGGGGCCCGGGTTCTGCCGTGGCTCCTGGCTGAGGGGACGGGAGGCCGGCTTGAGAGGGCGCCATTTAGAAAAAGCCTGTAAACCAGTGGAAGGAGGTCTAGGGCCCACGTCCGGCGCGTTCGAGAGCAGTCCTCAGGTGTGGGTGTCAGCAGCGGGAGATCACCTGGGGGAGCCGGACCTTCTTCCGAGAGATGCGCTTTCCCATGATCAGCCCGGGCCGCGGGCAAAGCAGGAGGCTGGTCCTTGCCCGCCAGGAGCCCCTTCCTGACCCTGGGAGAAATGGTACCACAGGGACATCGGGGGACGATCTTCGCCTCGAAGGGTGGTTGGCGGGGGCGACTTGGGCGGCCACGGGTGTCTGTGGAAGGGGCTGGGAGGCTGCCTGAGGGCTGTCAGTGGGGCGGGGGGTGTCAGCCTGACGGAGCCATCAGGAAGCCTCACCTTCGTACAGAACCAGAGGTGTCAACACTCACGGTCGCACGGTCCCTCCTTCAGCTTCAAAGACCACGTCTAGGAAGGCCCGTCTTCTGGAAATGAATCTCCTCGTAAAGACCTTCAGAACCTCGTGTAATAAGCGAGCGGTTTCCACAGCCCTCCTGGGGTGAAGGTCCCTTTCTCCCCTCCTGTTGTTTCAGCACCTGTTCTGTTTTCCTGTCATCTCGGTGCTGAAGCTGGCTTCTGTCTTCTCATGAGAAGTTTCATATCTGGGGGGTGTTTTCCATCCACTGCTTCTGCTTAGCCAAATCCGTTTTCACTAGATTTTCGTGTATTTTTTGGAAACTCTTATTCTAATGCTCTTTCTAAGATTTTAAAGAGGTGATAAAAATACAAGATGATTTATGAGTGTCGTTTTTTAAAAGTCCATATATTCAGACACGGTATCTACGGTTTTGATGGTTTCTCTCCAGCCTCTGACTTGCTGCTTCCCTTTCTGCCTGGGGTTGGACCCAGGCATATATTCCCTCTGAGAAGCCTGCTCTCGCTGCTTTTTCCTGACTCTGCTCCAACCCTAGCAATTCTGTGTAATACAGAAATAACTGAGTTCTATAATGGTTCTGTAGCCCAGTGGGTCTGACCCATTATTAGAGTGTGGAGCCAGTTTTATGAGTCACACCCACATAAAACAATAGAATATTATGTGTTCACACGTAGCAAGGGGAAAACCTTCGTTTCAGCGGTGTGTGTGTGTGTGTTTACAGCGTGACGTCCGGGCCACGATGTGAGATGTATGTCATAGTCAAACATTTTTGCAAGTCCCTGCTGCGCTCTAACATATCACTAAGCTATAAAGCCATTTATAATCTGTCTCCAGTAAAATGGTGTGTGCCTTGGGAAGTTAACTGTCACCGGGCCAGGCAGGGCCCCCAGGAGTGCTATAGAGGATGTCATGTCTGTAGGGGCAGGGGTCACTGTGGGGTGCCTCTGCGGGGGGCGGGGGGGTGACACCCTCTTTGGAGGTTGAAGAAAGATGTGTTTCTGTGAAGTCACAGAGGGCTTCTTCTCCACTGCTTTGCTGGCTGCTGAGCTCTCAGCTCAGATGCTCCTTCCCCAGGAAACCCTCACCCCCCGGCCCCCCCTTTCGGTCCAGACCAGGCTCCTCTGTTAGGTGTTTCCATAGAACTACAGTCCTCACCATCTGAGCACTTAGCTCAGGCTTCAGTGCTGCAGTTGTTACCATGGTCATTATCTTCTTGTCTGTTGCAGCCCCCCGCAGTCTCCCAGAGCGTGACCTCCACAGGTGGGCATCGGCTCTGTGTTCGCTGTTGTTCCCGCAGGAGCCAATGAGATACCTAGCATGTAGGCGACACTTAGTACACAGCAATGTCTTGGGGCCGAGGCAGGGAAAACCCCCCAGCCCCAGAGCTGATTGACATGAGGCATCCATGAAACCCTGTGCTGCCTTATTGCAGAAAGGGGTCGGGGGTCTGATGGCACAAAGAGATTGAAGGTCCAGGAGCTCAGCAGAGGCCTTACCCCCCACCCCCACACACAGATGCCCGACGACCAGCCCTCTTCCTGCTGACCCCAGTTCTCCACGCACGAAGCAGAACTAGAGACGAGCATCTCTTGGGTGATGGTCCTTCCTCTGGCCTTGGATGGGGCGACGTAGTTCCAGGTTCTTTGTTGCCGTGAAGAGTTTTCAGGCCATTAAAGAAATCAGTGGGAGCCAGCTCATTTGGATTCTGTGGTCGGCGCAGCTGGGGTGGATTTTGGCCGAGGCTCCTGCTTCGCGTAGCCTGTGAGGGGTGAGGCGGAGGGGCTGGTGTGCTGGAGCACAGGGTGAAGGCAGAAAGGTGGGGAGAGTGGATGACCCGTAGGTATCTCTAGGGCTGTCAGCGTGGAAAACGTGTGCTGGAAACATTTCATCTTCGATGGAAGAGAACGCGAGCACGCGGGCCAGCTCCCGTAGCCAGACATTCACCAGGGGCACGGGATCACCCCGTAGCCTGGGAGCTCGTGGGTTTTGGAATTGCTTTCCTACTTGAGAGGCTGGACCTCTGTGACCCCGAGCATCATTTCCATGGCAACCAGCTGTGATGAGATGGGGGTCTTGACCTCGCAGGACAGTTGTAACAAGAAAGCGGATGGGCTTTTAGATAGAAAGTTTACTTACGACCTGGAACAAATCGCAGGTGACTGGATCTCAGTGTCCTCATCTCTGAAACAGAGAAAGGAACATGGCGTTCTTTTGATGGTGTGCGGAGGGGCCTGTGTTGGGCAAGCACGCATGTAGGTACACACGCTAGTGCCATAACTCACTGTTGATCTTAACCAAATGCCCAGCATTTGACGCGCTGCAGAAGGGGCCCTGCCCCCCGCCCCGGGGCCTCGGCGCTGCTGTTCCCTATGCTGTTCCCCAGGGCTACAGGGCCACGCTGCCTCGTGAGGGCATCTCTCAGTCAGACCAGCCCTTGTAGAAGAGCAGCCCCCAGCTGCCCGCCCCTTGGCCTCCTGTTTCTCTGTTTCGTCACGGCACTGTGACCACCAGAGCTTTACCACTTCAAGGGGACAGGGGTTGTTGTTACTGTTTTTCTTTCCCTTTTTTTTTTTTTTTTTTTATTTTTTAATTTGGTTTGAGTTTGCACACCTACTGAATTGGCACATTAAATCCTCCTGAAAAATCTTCTTTCATTTTACGTATTTATTTATTTTTAGGAAACTTAGTTTCAAAGAATGAATAACTTGCCCAAGATCATAGAGGTAGCAGGTGGTAAACAGAGATTTCAACCCGGGGCGGGGCAGGTGGACAGCAAGTACCACCTCTGTTTGGTCCCGAGTCGATCTTTCCTCCCACTGTTCTCCCTGTGAGCGTCGGTGCCTTTGCTCATCTCTCTGCCTTCTCGCGCCCGGGCTTGTCCGGGCTCGCCCCACCCAGCAGTGCCCTTCCCTCCAGATCCCAGGCTGCACCAGCACTGCCCCTACCCCACCCTGGCACAAACTTCCAGGCCAGCGCGTGTCCTTGGAGAACCCTGTGCTGGGTCCTGGAGCCGCAACAGCTAATCCAGGCAGTGGAGTCAAGGCGGACGTATGTGTGGACAGGCCAGACTACCTCGGTGTCCGTCCCCTCCTGCTGAGAACATGAGTGTGATCAGGGTGAGCGTGTCAGGGTGTGAGCATTCCAGGCCACGTGTGTCCTAGGACGTTGAGTGTGCAAGGATGTGACCATGCAGGATATGTGTGCCACGGTGTGAATGTGATCAGGGTGTGAGCATTCCAGGGCATGTGTGTCCCAGGACAGGAGTGTACAAGGATGTGACCGTGCAGGGGGTGTGTGCCAGGGTGTGAATGTGCTAAGATGTGAGGCTGCCAGGGCATGTGTGTCCTAGCACGTCAGTGTGCCAAGGTGTGAGTGTGCCAGAAAAGGCTTCACGTACCATGTCATGGGGTCGATGTGGCAGTGGCTGCAGGAAGTATCTCTGAGGAGGTCTCTCCGGGGTTGTTTTGGTGTCCTGTTCTTTGGGGGTGTTATTTTTGTGTAAACACTTATTTTGTGCCGCCTGATGTCACACGATGGGATGCCTTACTTTCATTTGTTCAGGATCTTTGTCACCGTGTCTGAGGTGCTTTTGGCATTACTGTAATCCCTGGAAAGGTGGGACGAGCAGAGCGTATCTCCTTTTGTACGGAGTGTCAATGGTGCCATTCTCCGGGATACTTTGACTGGCAGAGAATTCTGTTCACGGGACAGATACTCCAAGTCTTGGCTTTAACTTTCACGCTGCGAACGGTAATGGTTCAGGTTGCCGGTTTACAGGCATGGTGCCGCCTGTTCCCAGGTGGTTCGCTGGTTAGAACTGCCGGCAGCGGCAGCCCTGGCGCTGTTCCTGGAAGTCGCACTGACGCGTGGCCTTGGGGCCGAGCTCTCTGCTCCCTCGTGCCCTCGTCCCACACCCTCTGCTCTGCTCCTTGCAGGGAAAGTGCGATGGCGGGACTTTAACCAGGAGGCTTACGTTGGCGGGACGATGGTCCGCTCCGGGCAGGACCCCTACGCCCGCAACAAGTTCAACCAAGTGGAGAGCGATAAGCTGCAGATGGACAGAGCCGTCCCCGACACCAGGCACGACCAGTAAGTGTCAGCCCGCGGCGGGCGCCGCCCTGGCCACTTCCTGCCTCACAGTGAGTACTTTCCCCCGGGATGCTCCTTGTTTCTGTTGCTCTGCAAGACAGCGTGTGCCATGTCTTTACGGGGCCGGAAAACTAGGAGAATTCCGAGGCACGTGGCAATGGGACTTCACCCGCAGGATGTGAAAGGGCTGCTTGGGCCCGGGTTCCAGTCTTCCCGACGCCCCTGGTGTGTCCAGAGGCTGCAGGCTGCTGGTCAGAGCGTGAGAGTCACTGAGAGAAAGTGGCGTGACCGCCCTCGTCTGTACTGGTCACTTGTGGTTTTTAAAATCCATTCACAACGTTGCTTTCCATCGTTCGCAAGCTCAATGGGAGGAAGCGCTAAAGTCTTGCTTACTGGGAAGCTTTAGTTGGGAATGTTCTAGAGAGCAGAAAGGGGAAAGAAACAGCCCCGCAGGGTCGATGTTAAACTGAGCAGAACTCGGAGGCGGGGGCCTGGGACCATCTCCCCACTTCGAGTGCTGGGGCTGGTGGGAGGCTCTGCTCTACGTCCTTCCCTAGATTCCTCGGGGACCTGGGGGTGCTCAGGCCTCCAGACGCTCAAATGTGCATCTGTCACCACTGACTAGGAAAGTGATACCATGACCCTCACTGCCACTCTGTACCTCTGAACCTTGCTGGTAACGATCTTTCATTGGGAGGCTGTTCACAGTGGGGTCCTTAGACGGTTAGTCTTGTTGTATTAAAAAATAAGGAGCCGCATTTGGAGGGCAGCTGTTGCCCTGGGTGCCGCTAGGCCTTCCTGCTCACCTGGTTACTTTTAGAGTCCTTCATCCGTCACGTAAAGGTACGTGGATGCCACGTCCGCTGCACTCAGGTCCCGGGATTCCAGCCAGACAAGCCTCTCCTGCTCTGGCGGATGGGGAGGGGACGGGGTGGCAGGAGGTGAGGGGGCACCACTGCCCTCGGACAGTCTGCTCCAGTCCAGCGCGTTCAGGGCACCCGGGTGACGGGAGCCCAGGTGAGTCCTGAGCTGGAGGCATCTGGGCAGGAGGCCGGTGACCGGGCTGTGCCAGGCAGCCCTGGTCCCCCACAGAGCCGGCCGGGTCCCATTTCCCTGGGTGTGAGTTCCCGGGACTGAGGGGCAGGTGAGCTGAAGAGAGACAAGAGGGACCAAGCTCCACGTGAACACGTGTTAACGCTTGGCTTTGTTTTCTGAGTTAAATAGCGCACCTTGAAAGAGGATTTTCCTCTCCTCTCGTGCTTTCAGGGGGACTTCGCAACCGTGTAAGCGCCACTTAACCACACAGGTGCTCTCTCCCTGCTCTTACCTAGCTTTTTTGGCGTTGTAGTCAGTTCTGTGTACCCAGAACAGCTCACAAGTGTGTAGAATTACAGTTCTTTCAGACTCCGGATGTGTGTGTGTGTGTGTGTGTGTGTGTGTGTGTGTGTGTGTGTGTGTGTGATATAATAGGTGAAACATATGATTGATATATAAACATATATATTGCACATGATGCTAAGAATCTCATCATTTTTCTGAATCCAGCCCGGAAGACTGTCTTTGCTTAATATTCCCTGTAACCCATTAATTTATATTTAAGGCAGCTTTACTCAGCCCCTGTGCCGGGCTGCTGCTTAAAGTCAGCACGGGTAACTGGTAAACACCCATCTGGAATAGGGGTTGCTTCGCAGGGGTCCGGGGACCGTGTGGGCTCCGGGAGAGTCCTGAAGCTGGGTGCACGGCCGCAGGGCGGTGCCCGCCTGCACGTCAGGGGAGGGTCCCAGACGCACGCGTACCCGCCACCCTCATCCCCAGGCTCGTGGGCCCACCGCACCCAGCCTGTGCCAGCCGCTCTCCACAACTCAGGGGCGGGACACGAAGGTTGTCCTTGCTGCACAGAGAGCGATGTTCCCAACTTGCCCGGTGAAGAGGAGCAGTGACTGAAGGCCAGAAAGGGCCAGCGCGGCTTTTCGGAGGGGCTTGGCCTAAACTCAGGAGCGGGTTCAGGTTCTAGCGGAATCTAGCTCAAAAATCGTACCTGGAGACTGGAATTGACCGCTTTGAATTTCATCTCCATGAGATGGTGTGGGTTTCACCTCACTGGTTTAAGGGCTGCTTTCCTGCTGTGACTTTTCCTCAGAGCTGAGAGAAAAGGGTGTCCTTTCTGATGGCTCATCAACGCGTGGGCCGGGGTTCTGTCTCCACTGCAAGTCCCTTAAATGTCCTCAAAACTATATGTATATATATATATTTTTTTTCAGTTTTTGAAATACGAGTTTGTCCAAACAGATGTTTGAATATTCATCCCGCAGTGGGCTGTGTTTTAGGTGGCTTTAATTTTAGTTCCAGCTACTGTCTCATGTTCATTTGCATGTGTGAAAGTAGCAGCTGGCCTGCCTTCCACGTTTTTTGGATTTGGGCTAAATTAAAATCTCCCCAAAGTCAATTTGATGCCTGAAACTGAGGCCACGTCCTGTCTTCAAAGTATCAGCTTTAGAACAACCAATATTATTGACTGTCAGGTTAAGGAGATCAAGTTACTGCTCTGCATCCATCCTTTCCTCCTCCATATCTAACAGAGGGCTGTTAAAGTGTTTGACCTTTGTATATAAATACAATATTTTTTGGCTCTGCAGTATCTCTCTTGGTATAGACCGATGGAAATGCCTTGCCCTGTAGAGTTCAGTCTTCACTTGTGATAAATCTGACAGCAGTGCAGGTGGAGGTTAATTAAGAACAAGGGATTTGGAGTCATACAGACCTTGGTCGCGATCCGGGACTCTCCAATTCCTGATCTTGCGGCCTTTGTCTTTCATGAGACGCTGTAACATGATGACGTCCGGCTACCGTGAGAGTTAAAGAAATGTTCCCAAGGGCTGGCTCCTCCTCCCCTGAGATTTTGTTCCAGACCCTCCCTTGATCTCCTGCCTTAGGAGTGAGACCCCGGCCCCCAGCATCCCCGCGCCCTCCCTACCTGATTCTTCTCCATGACCCTTATCAACGCCTACACAGCATGTGTCTTACCTATTTACATGATCATTTGAATGTACTCATTAGAGCGGTGGGCTACATCCGGGCGTGTTATTCGGCCCCCTCCCAGCACTTGGTAAACTCAGTATTTGTTGAGTGAGTGAATTGCCTAGCCCAGTGGCTAGCATATGGTGAGTGCCCTGTAAATCATTAATAATATGAAGAGTCATAAAAGAACAAAGGCGGATGAAAAGGAGATTTTTAAGCAGTAAGGGAGATCAGATGAACCCCCAAGATGAGTCTTCTGTTTCGGGTTCTCCCAGGACTGGAAAGTGACATGGTTACAATCTAACCCTTCTTCACTGTCTTCTGGGGTAGATCCAAGGAATCAGGTTCAGAGCCTTGCAAACAAACAAACAAAAAACTCATACTTTGGGGTTATGCTTTATTTACCTTTTTCTAAGTATATAACAAATAATGTGCCAAGAAAAGATATTTACGTGAAGGAGGAAGCATAGAAAAGCCTGCTGTGAGTGAAATACTTGATATGACATACAGGAACTCTTAGAGTCTCTTAGAAATTAGAAAGATGGTAGCCCATCCTAGTCTTGAAAGTACAGTTGAGAAGTCAAAAAAAAAAAAAAAAAAAAGATGTTCTACCTCATTTAATATTATTTGAAATTTCAAATAAATTATCAAGACTTAAAAGCAAATGAAACCAATGGGAATTTCGAAGGTGCCTTTTCAGATGGCTTGTTTCTCCCCCCCCCCCCGCCACCCCCACCTCACCTTTGGAAGCTGCTGTTACTGTCCTGGCAAAAGGTAACAGGACTCAGCATCGAAGGTGGGAGTCGGTCACACCTGGGCGTATCCTGAAGGCAGGGCCAACAGGATGGGCTGATGGGTGGGCAAGGAAGGTGGCTCGGGGCGAGGCCCCTCGTGAGACGGAGGAGCTGTGGGTGAGCAGGTCTAGGGGACACGTCAGAGGGTGAAATTCAGACACGTTAAGTCCAAGGTGCATTAAGCATCTCAGGTAGGCAGACCTGCTGTGTAGGTGTTTGGAAATGTGTCAGGAGAAAGGCCTTAGTGGGGAGGTGAGTTTGGGAATGCTCAGTGCACAGGTGGTGTTTAAAGCCACGATGTGGGGCATCAACCCCCAGGGGGATGACCGGGAGGAGAGCGGCCCAGGACCGGCTCTGGATGATCCAACACTGAGAGTGAATTTAAAGCCCAGGCTGACTTGGAGTCCAGTCCAACATTGCAGGGGCTCAGATCTCACGCGGTGCCGAGGCCCTGGCAGAGACGCTCTGCTGCCTTCTTAGAGCAGCGCTGTCGTGAGGGGAGGGTTGTCTCCCTGCTAAAGCCTTTCCAGAATCTGGCTCAGAAGGGTTTTGTGTTGTGTTCTGTTTTCTGGTGTTCTGTTGGTTTTGTCCAGAGTTGCATCTGATGGGAAAGTGAAGCGTAGAAGTGGGGTGGAGCCTGGGAAGTTTATGGAATATCATTCTGTCTGCCGGGGAGAGCTCGAGCTGGTTTACTTTAAAATTGTTTATGTAAGTAAAATCGAATAAACCCTTGGGGGAGAAACATTATTTTGTTTTCTTCTCTCCCCCGTCAGCCAGCACTGTTGCTTTTCATTTACTTATGTATTAAGTCCCTTAAAAATGAGAACCACTTGTTCAAGGAACAGATTTCCTTCGGGTTTCAAAAGTTAAATCGTTAGAGAGTTCCATCTTTCCCTTTTCTCACGAAGTTAAAAATGAAGGGTTTTGAAACATCTTTGTGTCTAAAACTGAAGTATTGCTCCTGAGACCAGAGCTGCCTCAATCAACCACGACCCCACGAGGGTCCTTCTCTGGGAGAGAACTTCGTCCAAGTCCCACACGTGGTGGGTTTATCTGGCAGCCTTTCCATCCAGGACTGTGTTGACTCAATTCATAAATTACAGTCGTAAGGTTTTGTTTTGTTTCCTTGAAAAGAAGCACTAAAGGACTCTGTTTTGACCAGTTTTTTAAATGTCTGGCTTTAATGCCACCCAAACAGAGATCAGAACTCGTGAGGGGCCGGTTTTTTGTTTTTTTGTTTTTTCTCTCCTTTTCTTTTGTGTTTTAGAAATTTCATCCAGCGGGCAGGCACTTCAGTAATGGGCCGTGCTGGTGGCTCTGGTGGAGCGTCCGCGTGGATGTCGGTTGTGTTAGGAGAGCGGCTCACCAGGATGAAGGGCTGTTGAGAGGGATGCCGTCCAGACCCCTGACTGTTACTTGGGAAGAGTAAACATTGTTGAAGCCAAGGGAAAGTTCGCAATGTAAACTCAGCAGCTTGGCGTGAAGCTTTGAAGGCCGTTATTGTGAGATTCCGTTGTATTTTTAGGAGATCTGGGGGAACAAGAGGAAGCCCAGCTCCGAAGGGCGTCTCCGCGTCTTGTCAGTGGGTGCCGGAGGGGCTCTCATTTCGGGGGCCAAGAGCCTTGATCGCTCGTTACATTTTTCTTACGAAAGTCGTGTTTCATCAGCACGCACAAACAAGCCTCCGGCGTGGCCGCTGCCCCAGCAGCTCCCCATTCGAAGGGCCGGCCGGGGGCCTGGCGGACCCGCTCCGACCCCATGGGGCCCCGTGGGCAGGGTCCTGGCCGGCGGGGCTGGCGCTCCTTGGAGCGGGGCCCGCTGCTTGCTCTGGGCTTCGCTGGCCTCGGAGGCGTCTGTGGCCGTCGGGGCGGTGGGTTGGCTGTGGCGTGACAGCGAGCCTTACACGCCTGTTCCACAATGACCACAACCACACACTGTCGGACACTGGGTGGTGTCCCGGCCTGCACTCAGCTTTTGTGTGCTTTCACTTTATTCAGTCAGCGGAGGCTCCTTCGGAGTCAGCAGGGAGATTCTTCTCTGGGTGACATCGCACGCCAGTCCCCGGAGGCCCCCGACTGCGGAGCCCACGTCCGGGAGGGCAGCTCAGGGTGGCCCCGGCCTCCTGGGCAGGGGCAGGTGAGATGGCCCGAGGCCCCTGCCCGGGCACCCCTCTGTGTCTGGAGCCCTTCCCCAGGCGTCCTGGACGTTACTGTCATTGTGCCATGTGCTTTATCCCGGTCCGTGCGGCAGGAGGGAGACCCGGGCCGCCGCTGCGGCGTGGGACCACCTGCCTGAGGTCGCACAGGGAGGGGAGGGAAGGAGGGATGGAGCTCTCGGTGGCCAGGTTCCTGCTGCCAGTTCCACGTTCTAGATGCGGTGCCTCGCCATGCGCTCTGCACAAGTGTCTTGTCTGCTCCCAGTTTTCAGGCAGGAGTCTTTGGCATGAGGCCCAAAGGCACCCAAAAAGCAAGAAGCCCTGGGTGTTGGTAGCTTGCAGCCAGACTCCTGAGACATTGTGTTCCCAGCTGACCACATGCTGACAGAATCCCGAGAAATTGAGAAGAACCGAGGCTTTTGTTCCTCTTTGTCCAGCCTCAGGTTCTCCAGGGCAGTGTAATGGCAGAATGCGCTATTTCCGTTCCCCTGGAACATTCTCGTGCCCTGAGGGAGGTGAGGCTACTGCTTGAGTGCCATCAGTGTGACTTCCCTGTCCCGGCGTGAGAGGCGGGCACGTGCAGGAGCTGGTGTGGCCAGGCAGTGGGAGGGGGCCAAGTGCAAGGCTCTTTGCTTCACGCCTCCCCCCAACTCAGTGCAGGGGCTAACGTGCACCTTATGTGCAAAATTCAGACCAAAGCCATGTCATTATTCATCATTTGCCGCTTGGCTTTCTGTTTGTTCAATTGTTTTTATTATTTTTAGTGTTTTTATAAAACCAACTCCAAGTTTTTAGCACCAGGCCACTCTTTTTTTCCCTTTATATGTTCTTCTTTTGGGACCATTTCAGGCCTTGTCTGCATCTCGATCAAAGAATACTCTGGGCGTTGAAGGAACATATCTCAATGTAATAAAAGCTATTTATGACAAACCCACAGCCAGCGTAATACTCAACAGTGAAAAGCTGAAATCGTTCTCGCTAAAATCTGGAACAAGACAAGGATGTCCACTCTCACCACTTCTATTCAACATAATACTGGAAGTCCTAGCCACAGCAATCTGATAAGAAAAAGAAATAAAAGGTATCCAAATTGGAAGGGAAGAGGTAAAACTGTCATTATATGCAGATGACATGATACTATATGTACAAAACCCTAAAGACTCCACACAAAAACTATTAGAACTGATAAAAGAATTCAGCAAAGTAGCAGGATACAAGAATTAACATACAGAAGGTGGTTGCATTTCCTTACACTAACAATAAAATATCAGAAAGGGAATGTATAAAAGCAATCCCTTTTAAAGTCACATCTAGAAAAATAAAATACCTAGGAATAAACCTGACCAAGTAGAGGAAAGACTTATATGCTGAGAACTACAAAACATTTAATAAAGGAAATTGAAGATGATTCAAAGAAACGGAAAGATATCCCATGCTCTTGGATTGGAAGAATTAATATTGTTAAAATGGCCATACTACCCACAGCAATCTACAGGTTTAATGCAATCCCTATCAAATTACCCATGACATTTTTCACAAAACTAGAACAAATAATCCTAAAATTTATATGGAACCATAAAAGGCCCAGACTTGCCAAAGCAATCCTGAGGAAAAAGAACAAAGCAGGAGGCATAACCCTCCCAGACTTCAGACAGTACTACAAAGCTACAGTAATCAAAACAATGTGGGGCTTCCCTGCTGGCACAGTGGTTAAGAATCCACCTGCCAATGCAGGGAACACAGGTTCGAGCCCTGGTCCGGGAAGATCACACATGCCGTGGAGCAACTAAGCCCGTGCACCACAACTACTGAGCCTGCGCTCTAGAGCCCACGAACCACAACTACTGAAGCCCATGCGCCTAGAGCCTGTGTTCCGCAACAAGAGAAGCCACTGCAGTGAGAAGCCCATGCACTGCAACGAAGAGTAGCCCCTGCTCACCGCAACTAGAGAAAGCCTGTGCGCAGCAATGAAGATCCAACACAGCCAAAAATAAATAAATAAATTTATAAAAGAAAACAACAATGTGGTACTGGCACAAAAACAGACATATGGCTCAATGGAACAGAATACAGAGCCCAGAAATAAACCCACACACCTATGGTCAATTTTCAGCAAACAAGGTAAGAATATACAATGGGAAAAAGACAGTCTCTTCTGCAAGTTGTGTTGGGAAAGCTGGACAGCTGCATGTAAATCAATGAAGCTAGAACACACCCTCACACCATACACAGAATAAACTGAAAATGGCTTAAAGACTTAAATGTAAGACATGACACCATAAAACTCCTAGAAGAAAACATAAGCAAAACATTCTCTGACATAAATCACACCAATGTTTTCTTAGGTCAGTCTCCCAAGGCAATAGAAACAAAAGCAAAAATAAACAAATGGGACCTAATCAAACTTACAAGCTTCTCTACAGCAAAGGAAACCATAAGCAAAATGAAAAGACAACCTAAAGACTAGGAGAAAATAGTTGCAAATGAGGCAACCGACAAGGGCTTAATTTCCAAAATATACAAACAGCTCATGCAACTCAACAACAGAAAAATAAAAGAACCAATTGAAAAATGGGCAGAAGACCTAAATAGACATTCCTCAAAGAAGACATACAGATGGCCAACAGGCATATGAAAAGATGCTCAACATCGCTAATTATTAGAGAAATGCAAATGAAAACTACAATGAGGTACCACCTCACACCGGTCAGAATGGTCATCATTAAAAAGTCTACGAATAACAAATGCTGGAGAGGGTGTGGAGAAAAGGGAACCCTCCTCCACTGTTGGTGGGAATGTAAGTTGGTACAGACACTATGGAAAAACAGTATGGAGGTTCCTCAGAAAACTAAAAATAGAGTTGCCATATGATTCAGCAATCCCACTCCTGGGCATAGATCTGGACAAAACTATAATTCAAAAAAATACATGCACCCCTATTTCATAGCAGCATCGTTCACAATAGCCAAGACATGGAAACAGCCTAAGTGTCCATCAACAGATCAATGGATAAAGAAGATGTGGTACACACACACACACACACACACACACACACACACACACACTAGAATATTACTCAGCCATAAAAAAGAATGCAATAATGCCATTTGCAGCAACATGGATGGACCTAGAGATGATCATATTAAGCGAAATAAGTAAGAAAGAGAAAGACAAATACCATATGATATCACTTATATGTGGAATCTAAAATCTGATACAAATGAACTTATTTATGAAACAGAAACAGACTCACAGACATAGAGAACAGAGCTGTTGTTGCCAGGGGGGAGGGATGGAGTGGGAGTTTGGGGTTAGCAGATGCAAACTATTACATATAAGATGGATAAACAACCAGGTCCTACAGTGTAGCACAGGGAACTATATTCAATATCCTGTGATAAGCCATAATGGAAAAGAATATGAAAAAGGATGTATATGTGTGTATAACTGAATCACTTTGCTGTACAGCAGAAACTGACACAACATTGTAAATCAGCTATACTTCATTTAAAAAAATTTTTTTAAAAAGAATGCTCTGGGCCTGGGAGAGAGTCTAAGGCTTACACAATAGCGATCCAGCTTGTATCTGTGTTAGCGTCTCTGAGGGGCCCAGCATAGGTCTCTGGAAAGACCGTGAGCAAACATTTGCAAAGCTTCATCCCCGAGTGCCTGTCCACACTTGTGGCCCAGTTTCCCAGCTGTGCCTCTGGGTTAGCCCTGGGGCAGAAATGGTCAGATCGTTCTAAACGAGCGATACAATCTTGTGTCTTTATCTTTGGTGCCCCTCCCCACCGTCACCCTGGGAACCCAGCGATGACAGGCGCATCACCTGTGTCCTCCAGGAGCTGGCCATTCGGGGGGGGGGAGAAGCAGGAGGGGTGACACCCTGCTCTGCATTGGGCGTCATGGAGCTCTCTCTAGCCTTTGTATTTAGACCTGTTGGTGAGTTTCTGTTGTGTCGGTGGGGACTGACCCTTTGTCGTTATGAAGTGCCCTCTTTATCGCTAGGAACGCTTTTGTCTAGCTCAGCATCAATGCAGACACACCACCTTGCTTTAATTCAGTGTTGTTGCAACTTCCAATCGTTTTGTGTCCTTATATTTCAAGTGTATCTCCTATAAGTAGCAGATAGTTGGATTTGGGATTTTGATTCTTCTGACAGTCTTGTCTTTTAATTGGAGTATTTAGTCCTTTCCCCTTTAGTGCAAGTGCTGGTGGGCTATTGGGGGTTAACACTAGTGTCTCAGTGTCTGGGTTCTATTCGTCCCATCTGTTCGTGTTCCTTGTCCTCTCCTTTCATGCTTCCTTTGCATTAAGTATCTCCCCAGCTGTTAGCTTGTTAATTAGAGTCTAATATAAATGAATACTCTTGTTTTCTCCTGGGCAATGCACAGACCACTTCCCCTCCTCTCCCTTTCATGCTTTATTGTCACATGGTTTAATTCCCTCTTTACGTGTATACCCTACTGGACATCTTTGATTGTTTTTTTGCAGGAAATATCCTTTAGATTTATCTGCACATTGTTATTTCCGTTTTTGCTCATTTCTTACCTTTTCATTTTTCCCCCAAGACTGTTTCCCCAGTTCTCATCCAACTTCTGTGAGTATTTCTCTTAGTGCCAATTTGTTGGCAATGAATTCTATCCTTTCATTTGCCTGAAAAAATCTTTTATTTCACTTTCATTTTTGAAGAGCGTTTTCACTGAATAGAGACTTCCAAGTTGACGGTTACTTTCTGCGCTTGCACATCGTCATTTACTTGTCTTCTGGCCTCCACTGTCCCTGGTGAAATATCAACTGTTAGTCTTATTGTTGCTTTTTGAAGGCATCTTGACTTTGTCCTCTAGTTGCCTTGAGGATATTTATCTTTGTCTTTGGTTTCAGCATCTCACTAGAATGCGCCTAATGCTGTCTGTGTGTTGAGCCTGGGTGGGGTTTGTACTTGTTCCTGAATCTGTAGCTTCATGTCTGTGTCAGTTTTTCTTGTGCCCCATCTTCTCTCCCCACTCCTGGATATTTCCACATGTTCTGTGTCCCTCTTATGCTCTTTCCCATATTTTTTTATCCTTTTTCATTCCCTGAGCTTCAGTCTGGACATAATTCTATTGGCCTTCCTTCCAGGTCACTAATTCTTTCCCCTGCTTTGAAAATCTCTTCTGCTTTCAAATCCACCGATTGAATTTTAATTTCAGTTATTATATTTTGTTGTGTATGAACAGCTACGGAGATATTTAAAGTCCGTAGCTGATGTTTTCATCCTCTGAAAAGGATCTAGTTTTGCTCTCTGGCAAGCAGCTAGGATAGGGCAGATGGCCTTGATCGAGGCTGGAACTGAGCTGGAATAGAGCTGGGGTTCTGTCTTTTGTGAGAGAGCTGGTGAGCGTTCAGATCTCTGTGCTGCTGGGCAGAAGCCCTTCGGGATCCTCCCTGGAAGTCTGGGCTGTTTATCAGAGGCCCTCTTCCTCGGCGCCCTGACCCCCAGCCCCATGCCTCTTGCAGGAGCCCGGCGTGGCCGCCACCTGCAGAGCCATCGCTTCTCCTGGCTGGTTCAGCCTCTTGGCTCCACACTGCTTGGGGGAGGGGAGGATCAGGGAGTGTTGGACTCATTCTCAGGGCTCCTCTTCCTTCCTGGCACCTGGCCCTACAGCCCCTGGCTGCCTTGTTCAACTCCAGTGCCTCCAAATAGATGTTTTGGTGTGTTTCATCAAAAATTTCTAGTTGCTTTCAGAAGGTAGGTTGGTCTACAGCAAGGAACTTGACTATCACTGAGAGCAAGAAAAAACCTGAGTATTTTATTTGGAACTAAATTCAGTATGAAGTTCACAGGTCATAAATTTTGCCCTGAGCAGCAATGTCCGTCCCAAATGAGAGTACATCGAAATAGCAGTGGACTTGAAGTTGGGAAGTGTAGCTCTTGTTAATGGCTCTACCAGTTACTCCCAGACGAAGGTTGAAGTAATCTCTCTAAACCCTGGATTTCTGATCTACAAAACAATAACGCCTGCCCTGCCCATCTTACACATTGTCCTTGGGCTCAGATGTCTATGAAAGGACTTCATAAACTGCCAGTAACGACACAAGTACAGGATGTAATTGTATTGTTGTTGTCGTATGTGCCTAGTGGCATGTGAGTGTGTGAAATCGGCTTTGAGTAGAGAGTGAACCGTTATTCTGTTGAGCTTTGCTCCCGACGTGTATGTGGCGTGGAGGGCAGACATTCAGCCTCCCGCGTGTGACCCCTGTTACACTGAGGGGCACCTGGGTCTTCTCACTGCAGTGCGACATTGGAGGCTTTCATTATTGACCAAAAGCAGTTGGAGAAACAACTTTGAAACAGCAATCCCGCCTATTTCAGAAGAAATCAAAGCAATTAAAATGGGGTCAGCAGAGTATTGCTTTGTTCTGTGGGTCCGAACAAACCATCCTGTTTCAGCCACACTTTTAAATGGGTTGCTTCACCATCACCGTGGAACCATGGAACCATTAAAAAAAACATCTTCTGTATATTCTGTATATTTTAGGAAATAGCCAAAACAGTATAAAATGTGTTTCAACTTCGTCAGTCATGTAGGCTGCACATTTCACTTTTTCTGAAACAGTATGGTTTCAGGGATTCCTTTTAACTTTTCTGTTGAGCTTGAAAGCAGCAGTGTTGTCAGTGGACGTACCCACACCCTTACCCCAGAACACCTG
The DNA here is from genome assembly GCF_028021215.1 of Eschrichtius robustus. Taxonomy (NCBI): domain Eukaryota; kingdom Metazoa; phylum Chordata; class Mammalia; order Artiodactyla; family Eschrichtiidae; genus Eschrichtius; species Eschrichtius robustus. Next base: position 14,517,051 of record NC_090830.1, on the reverse strand, counting down.
CCTGCTCACTCGTGGAACTGACCCTTCCACACGTACTCTGAGGTGTTAAGTGCCAGTGATGGAATCTGCAAGAACCCAGATACCCTTTTCAATCTGTGAAATTAAAAGTACAGACTTAAAATAACACTCATCTTTTTTTTTATTTTTTATACAGCAGGTTCTTATTAGTTATCTATTTTATACATATTAGTGTATACATGTCAATCCCACCACCATCAACACTCATCTTAACTATATTGGATCAACCATGATTTCCTCCATCTGACGATGATCAGAGAAGAAGACAGAAAATTCATGTCTTTGGAAATTCAAGTCTATTAAAAAAGGAAATATCCCAATAGGAATATTGCACTTGGATTCAAAATTTTATATTATTCAGTGTTGATTTCTTTTGATTCTTGGCATTCCTTTATTCATTCAGCAAGGATTTGAGTGCTTGCCATGTGACCGGTATTTTTCTGGTCGCTGGGGAAACAGCAGTGAACAAAACCGATAAAAAATCTCTGCCTTTATAGAGCTTACAGTGAGGGATTGAAAGTAGAAGAGAATAAAATAAATGATCAAATTATGTGGAATAAGACAATGTTAAATGCAATAGAGAGAAAATAAGGATGGAGGTCGGGGGTGTGCGGGTCAAGGTCGAGGGTCCAATAATAAACAGGTGGTTAGCACAGCAAAAGGGACAGCCAGCGAAATGAAAGAACAACCGACAGGAAATAATTGCAAATCATATATCTGAAAGGGGTTAATACCCAAAATATATAAAGAACTCATGTAACTCAATAGCAAAAATAATAATAATAATAATCCTATTAAAATATGGGCAAAGGACCTGAATAGACATCTTTCCAAGGAAGACATACAAATGACCAACAGGTACATGAAAAGGTGCTCAACATCACTAATCATCAGGGAAATGCAAATCAAAACCACAGTGAGATACCTCACACCTCAGGCTGGCTTTCATCGAAAAGACAAGAGATAACAAGTGTTGGTGAGCATGCGGAGAAAAGGGAACCCTTGTGCACTGTTGGTGGGAATGTAGCCTGGTGCAGCCACTGTGAAAAACGTATGGAGTTCCCTCCAAAAATTAAAAATGGAACTACTGTAGAACCCAGCAATTCCACTCCTGGGTATACATCCAAAGGAAACGAAATCACTGTCTCAAAGGGATAATCTGAACCCCCGTGTTCATTGCAGCATTATTTATAATAGCCTAGACATGGAAGCAAGCTAAATGTCCATTGATGGATGAAATGATAAAGAAAGCGTCTCACACACACACACACACACACACACACACACACACACACAATATGGGATGTTATTCAGCCATAAAAAGAAGGAAATCCTGCTATTTGTGACTGCATGGATGGACCTTGAGGGCATTATGCTAAGTGACATAATTCAGACAGAGAAAAACAAGTATTGTATGATCTCACTTATATGTGGACTCCTAAAAACAAAAACTCATAGAGAAAGAGATCAGATTTGGTTACCAGAGGCAGGGATAGAAGGCAGAGGAATTGGATAAAGGTAATCACAAGGTACAAACTTCCAGTTATAAGATAAACAAGTTCTGGGGATGTGATGTAGTTAACACTGCCATGTGGTATATTTGAAAATTGCTAATTGTTGCTAACTGTTCCTTCCTGAACTGTCTCCTATATCCTCCAGTAGTTAGATGCATGTCGTTTTATATAAACAACACGATACTGCAGTTGCTGTTGGGCAGCCTACTTTTTTCACTCAGTACTACATAGGAAACATTTTAAATCTAGCTTTCATTTTTTTAAAAAAATTATTTATTTATTATTTATTTTTGGCTGCGTTGGGTCTTTCGTTGTTGCACGCTGGCTTTCTCTAGTTGCGGCGAGCGGGGGCTACTCTTCGTTGTGGTGCGCGGGATTCTCATTGCGGTGGCTTCTCTTGTTGTCCGTGGGTCAATCGATATTTGATGGGTGTTTTTTTTAAAGGCTGGTAGTGTCTGTCATTGTTTCAAAAATTCAGAATTTACGCATTAAACCAACCTGATTAACTGCATTCAAAACCTCTTGATTCTTATTACTGTCCACTTGATAGGAGAGTTTGAAGTGACTTCTGCTTATTTCTGCTTGTTCTGCTTATTTCTGAGTGTTTGCTGGATGTGTTTGAATACAGTGATTTGGGGAATAGAAATTATATTGTGTACCTTTATTAGCATAGAATGACTCTCTGGCATTGCATCTAGTGTTTTCCTTTTCTCTGTATGTTTTACTTTTAAAAAAAAAATTTTTGTTCCACGCCACACAGCATGCGGGATCTTAGTTCCCTGACCAGGGATCGAACCCGCGCCCCCTGCATTGGGAGCACAGAGTCTTACTCGCTGGACCACCAGGGAAGTCCCGTTTTTGTCTTCTATGAGTTTTCGTTTTTTGGGTGTCATTTTGATTTAGGTTTGCCTCTTGTAAGCAACCTAGTGTTGTATTTTTATTTTTAGACCAACATGACAGTCTGAAGTTTAATAGGACAAAACCATTTTCGTGTTTGGTCTTTTATCTATTTTTTTATGTCATTCTACTTTTTCCTGCTTCCTTGCTTTTTCTACCATTTTCATTCTTCTCTTACATGGAAAATGTGCTCTACTTTGTTGGTCCTTAGTTTTGTTAGTTTTTTTTTTCTCCAGGGGTTAAAGAAAGTTTGTTTCCTACATTTAATTCAACTAGTTGCTATTTTTCATGTTTACAGAAATTCAACAAAAACATTGAAAATTAGAGAAATGTTGGTTTAATGCTAAGGATAAATACCAAGAACAAAACAATATATATTTTAAGCCGAAGAATGAATATGTTTATACTTTCTCCCACCCACTTTCTGGTTTTGTTGATTTATCTGGACTTAGATACCACTTATTGTTAAAATTACATTTTATGTAATTATTTAACAATTATATTTTATATAAGTATCGTCTTTTAATAAATTTTTCATTGGTATAACCATATTTACACAAGTCTACTAGACTATACTGCTGAAATAGTTTTAATGCATCCTAACATTTTATGTCATAAGTTGAGTTCTTGGGTTTGTTTATTTAGTTATTTATTTTGAGAGTAGATCTTCACGTGGTTTTTCAGATGGCTCAGATAATTGAAATACTTTCCTGGCTTGCTTACCTGAGAACTACTTTCCATTCCCTTCATACAAGAATGGTAAATTCACAGCGCATAGAGTTGTTGCGGCGGGTCTGTTTTTCCTTTGAAACTCTGTATACGTTGTTCCACTGTTTTCTGTTTAAGTGTTGTCACTGAGAAGCCTGAAGCCATTCTGATTTTGTTTGTTTATTTTATTCTATCAGTTAGGATACTTAAAGCAAAAAAGACATTTTATTAAATTGTTTAACATGAGGTCTGGAGGTCGTCCTCTAAGGCTGCTGCAGCTGGACTGGGAGCTCTTTCTGGTTCCCTTACCACCCTCTTCCGCATTTGGGGTTCTCTGCCTCATCCTTTTTGCCTCGTGTGGTTGCAAGAAGGCTGCCATAGCTCCGTGCATCATGATCACTTTCAAGGCAGGAAGCAAAGGGGTCAGAAATGGCCTTTTCTTTAGTGACTCTCTGCTTTTATCAGCAAAATCCATCTTTTCTGGACGCCCCCTGCAGACTCTCTGTTACTGTTCATTGGCCAGAACTAAGTCATGGTTATTTGTGACCATGACAGGGGCTAGGGAAAGGAGTTTGTCTTTGGCCAAGCAGGACTCACCTCTGGGGCTCTGCAATTCACCCAAAACAACATCTGTAAGAAAGGAGCAAGAGGGGAATGATTTTTGTGTTACCAAGATAGGTGTACTCTTCTTCAGGTGTGTACAGAAGAAATTCCACGATGTTATAGAGTCAGAAGCACCGAACATAAATCGGTAACTGTCAGTGTCAGGGAGCATATATCAAATAACTTTATCATTCTGTCATTAACTAGAAGTTAATTTCTTTTTTCCCGAGAGTCCAGAAGGATGCAGTTACACTTGACATGAGCGAAGTCTAAAGGAACCAAACATCATCCTGGCTTTTGTTGGAGTGGATGGGATCATGCCATGCCAAGCCAAGTGCTGGGTGTTTGTTCGTTTCTTTCTACGGAACCGATAGGCTGGGGCCAAGGAGGGGGGTTAAAGTAGTGAGTCTTTTGCTTCCAGTTTACATCCTTGTATCAGTACTTATCCAGTGACAGGACGATCTGTTTGCCTTTCATCCTTGTGAGGAAATGGGTCCAGTGCAACCTTTGATTACTAATAACAGTGTCATTGAGTGAAAAGTTGATCTTTGTACAACAAGCAAAAACATAGAGCAGGGGCTTCCCTGGTGGCGCAGTGGTTAAGAATCCACCTGCCAATGCAGGGGACACGGGTTCGAGCCCTGGTCCGGGAAGATCCCACATGCCGCGGAGCAACTAAGCCCGTGTGCCACAACTACTGAGCCCCCGCTCGCCGCAACTAGAGAAAGCCCGCGCGTACCAACAAAGACCCAACACAGCCAAAAATAAATAAAATAAAATAAATTTATTTAAAAAAAAAAAACCAACATAGTGCAGTTAACTGTCTTTGAAAAGTACCCGAAAGCATCATCCTTGGCAGTACATCATGTCCTTAAAAGTCAGAACCACTGCTAAGTGGCCACACAAAGTCAGTTATTTGGCTCGAGTTTACGGGGAGGACTGAAAGAGAAGGACGCAGGGCAGAGAAGAAAGCCCCTGAGACTAAGCCCGAGAGGGGCTCTGTTGAGACAGCAGGGAGCACGTCTCTTCACAGAGCAGTGCAGAGAGCAGCTTGGAAACCCGAGTGCGCGGCCCGGAAGGCAGACTGAGGCTCCGGGAGATGCCCCGGGTCTGGGGGCGGGAGCGGGGACCCGCGGCTCTCACCGTCCCTAGAGGGCGGCTCCCGGCATCGGGCGCGATGAGAGGCTCAAGCACCGGGTGGCCTCTCTCTGCACTGACCCCACCCCCGGCCGTGAGCCGGAGGTCCTGCCTGAAGTGAACTTGGCGGGATTAGGAAGTTCAGATGGCCTCATCCACGGCTGTTATTTTCACAACTTTCAATAGCCCTTGACTCTTGAAAAAGTTTTCAGTTAAAATTTAGTGTCTGTAAAACTGGAGGCAAAAGGGCAGGTGATGCTTGTTGAAGGAGAAAACAGCTCTCTTTCACCAGAAGGTGCTGGCTGAAAGCAGCAAGTGGAAACCTGCCGTCCACCCCCTCGGGGTGTGGGGAGGACCCTGTGTGTTCAGGGCGGAGTGTGTTTTCCGTGGCTGGTGCTGCAGTGACTGCACAGCAGTGAGCCCGTGCTCGGGACTGTCCGCTGCCCTTTTCGCCTCTGGAGCCCTTGGCTTTTCCAGGGGATCGGAGGGCTTCAAAGGGAGAGCAGTAAATACGACAGGCTCCCGTTTCTGGTGTCTCGGGAAGGGTAGGTCCTTGGTTTAAGAAGACACTCCTGTGTCAGACACAGCACAGGGCACCAGAACGCGACTTCAGACCGAGAATTTCAGAGTGAGACAGACCTGCCGCGATTCCTGGGGCTTACTCAAATCTCCTGCCAACTGGATCTTTAAGAAGCTTAATTGCAGATGGGTCCCGCAGAGGTTTTAAAATCTCTTAGGATTTGGTTCTCTTCCATTTTAAAAGACCTCTGTAGAATAAGCTCTTTAGCTATTAGGACTGATCAGAAATTAGTTGATTAGGTGGAATATTATGTCATTATCACTGTTTGAAGGATTATTAAGAGTGTATTTTAATTAAATGAACATTATACAACAGCTGTTAGCCTTCTTTTTTTTCCTTCCTGCTTTTTTTAAAATTTTAATTCCATTTCCAACCCCCATTTTATCCCCCGGCCCGCCCATCCTCCCCAGACCCTCCAGAGCAAACGCCCCATGGAGATGGCGGTGTGAAACTGACCCCTTGTTTTCCTTGTGTCGGAGCAGAGGTACCTGAGATTGAGGCTCTGAGGATTCTTCCTGCTCGGAAGAGCAGGGAGGGATGCCCCGTTTCAGGTGCACGGCCCCCCTTTGCTGTGAATCCAGCCTCCAGCTATGGCTTGATCTTCTTCCAAAGGGCCCTGAGTGCTGGGACCTTATTCAAAGGCCTTAGGCCCGACTCTCTAGGGGGGAGGGCTTGAGGGGCGCAGCACAGGGAGGGAGCTTCTAAAACTCAGATCCCCAGGCATCACCCAGACCTGCTTACGTGGGCAGAGCCCAGGCGTCTGCATGTTAATAATATGCTCTTGGGAGAGCCTGGCACTCACTAACTGTCCGAGCTTTGTGGTGACCGTGAGTCTATGCCAGGGCAGCTGCCACAGCAGGGCTTTTCCTGGTGAGGAGTGTGCCCAGCCCACGATTGGCTCCAGACGGGGGGTGCCCCCCGGCTGCGCAGCTTGTATGGGGAGTTCCACCTCCTGTGGGGACAGCTGTGTCCGGCTACCAGGCCACGGTCACTCAGACAGCAGACCTGCCCCTTTCTTCCTCTGAAAAGGAACTCATGGCAGCACTCCCCGGGGGCGAGGGCAAGGGCGCAGAAGATACATTCGGGGCCTCGTCTGGGTCACCTGCTGTTCAGAGCCTGCATCCCAGGGTCCCTGTGTGGTAGCACCCCTACACACACACCTCCATGCACAAGCAGGGGGCAGAGGGCCTGAGAAGTCACAGTCTACTTTGATTGGTTCTTTTTTTTAATTTTAATTTATTTTACTTATTTATTTTTGGCTGCGTTGGGTCTTCGTTGCTGCGCGCGGGCTTTCTCTAGTTGCGGCGAGCAGGGGCTACTCTTTGTTGCGGTGCTCAGGCTTCTCATTGCGGTGGCTTCTCTTGTTGCGGAGCACGGGCTCTAGGCGTGAGGGCTCAGTAGTTGAGGCATGCGGGCTCAGTAGTTGTGGCTCACGGGCTCTAGAGCGCAGGCTCAGTAGTTGTGGTGCACGGGCTTAGTTGCTCCGCAGCATGTGGGATCTTCCTGGACCAGGGCTCGAACCCGTGTCCCCTGCGTTGGCAGGCGGATTCCTAACCACTGCGCTACCCGGGAAGTCCTCTTTTGGCTTTTGAACGCTCCTGGCCCTGCCGTCTGAGCTTGACCCCCACACGAGCCCTTTTGGTTTGTCTCCCCTGGACTGAGGGTGCACGTGGAGACTGGCACCTTCTCAGGTGCTGGGTCTGCTGGAGAGACCGAGGTCAGAGCAGCCCACAGCTCTGTTTGCCGTCCATCTGCCCGGGCACTGCCCTACGTGTGTACCTTGGTGCAGGGCAGAGGCGGGTGCCACGTCGCTCCTTCCCAGAGTTAAAGCTACTCATTACACCTACTGGCACCTCTCCCCGGTTCACCCTACCCTCCTCTCTGCTGAGTACAGAACTGCCTTTGTTTCTTCAGTGATCGAATTCTGTTGGATTTAAAGCCGTAGGGCAGCTCTGTGAATCAAGAAGTTACAAGAAAACCCAGGGTAAACCTCAAAATAGAAGGAAGGAAATAATGAAGGAAAAAGAAAAGATTAATGAACTAGAAAAATAAGAAACAATAAGAGGATAATATAAAGCTTGATTTTCAAAAATTAGAAATCTCTAAGAATACTGATAAAAATAAAAACTACAATTAAAAAATATCAGGAAGGCTTCCCTGGTGGCGCAGTGGTTAAGAATCCGCCTGCCAATGCAGGGGACACGGGTTTGAGCCCTGGTCCGGGAAGATCCCACATGCCACGGAGCAACTAAGCCCGTGAGCCACAGCTACGGAGCCTGCGCTCTAGAGCCCGTGAGCCACAACTACCGAGCCCACGTGCCACAACTACTGAACCCCACTCGCCTAGAGCCTGTGCTCCGCAACAAGAGAAGCCACCGCAATAAGAAGCCCACACACCGCAACACAGAGTAGCCCCCGCTCACCACAACTAGAGAAAGCCCACGCGCAGCAACAAAGACCCAACGCAGCCAAAAATTAATTAATTAATTAATTATAAATAATGTCAGGAATAAAAGAGCAAATATAACTATAGATCAAGTTTGTAAAGATCGTAAGAAAATTGTAAGCACACTTTTATGAAAATATAATACATTTAAAAACTTATATGGAATGCTTAATTTTCTAGGAACATGAAAATTACCAGAGTCATTCAAGAAATAGAAAAATATGAATACATACAAGCCATGAAAGACCTTTTCAGCAATAAAAAGTTTGCCTTCCCCGGATTCACAGGGCTCAAGTGGGTTTGCATAGAACACAGACTATTTTAGAGAATTTCTAGAAAAAGAGGGAAAGCTGCCCTGTTTGCTTCTTGAGAGCAGGAGTACCTTGCTGTGAAACTGGAAAAAGAAAGTAGAAGAACAGAAAATTGTAGATCGATTACTGTTATGGTTATAGATTGAAAAAATTCGAAGCCAAATACTAGCATGTCTAACATAGCTCTATTTTAAAAAAAAAAAAAAACCATAGCCAAGTAGAGTTTATTTTAGGAATGCAAGAATGATAGAACAGCAGGAGATATATTAAAACACTACTCTTTCTCAACGGATTAAAGGAGAAAAGCTATATGATCCCCCTAATAGATGCAAGGGGAAAAAAAATCATAAAATTTAGCACTTGTAAGGGAATTTCCTTAACCTGATTAAAGGTGTCTGTAAAACATCTATGGCAAACATTACACTTCATGAAAATCTAATTGCATTCACCTTGAAGATGGGACCAGGGCAAGGGTGTTCTCTACCACCTTTTTTATTGCATGGTGTGTTGCAGGCCATGAGCAGTGCCTTATGAAGACAAGAACCGCAGATGTAGAAGAAGTGTAAAGAAAAGGACAAAATGTGGATGAATTGATGAGTGGAAAAATCCAAGAGAACCTACAAATTCTCAGAACTAAGAGAGCTCAGTGAGGTTGCTGAGTGCAGGGTCCACAGACGCAAGCCAGCGCCAGCAGTGGCCTGTGAGCAAATGTAAGAGGAGAGACCCCGTGCCCTGTAGCAACAGAACTGTGAGGTTCTTAAGAGCAAATGCAACACAAGATGTGTAAGGCTTTTATGGAGAAAATGAGATAATTACAAAACATAACTGAAGGACATTAAAAAAAACTCAATATTGTAAAGAAATTATTATAATAATTGCCTTCAAATTAATCTATAAATGCAGTGCAGTATCATGCAGTGCTTAAAGACCTGATCCTTAAATTCATAAGGAAAAGCAGATGGCCACAAATAGCCAGTGAAGCAGCTTGCCTGTCAGATGTGAAGGCGTACTTCAGAGCCACAGCCAGAGCAGTGGGGGACGAGTACAGAGAGATGCACAGAGCAGAAGTGGACCAGGGGTCAGTGTACACACATAAAATGTGGTGTGACAGCAGTGACTGCACACGTCGGCAATGACGTAGTAAACCGTTAAACAACACTGGGACAACAGACTAACCGTACGGGGAAAAATGAGATTACGTAGTCATACCATTCATACAAATATGTCTAGGCAGGTAGATGGGTAACCTAAATGTTAAAAGCATTTGTAAAAGTGAAAATATTTGGAAGAAAATCTACTAAATTATATTAGAGACCTTAGGTTAGAAACCCTTTTTCTGAACATTACCCCAGGGCCACAGTTTGAGAAATCAACATTTAAAAATATGTTTGACGGAAGACATCTTAAACAGAATTACAGGATCTGCCACAGACTTGAAGATTTTTGCAGTGCATATGGCTGACAAAGGATACTATCCAGGATATATAAATTCCTATCATCAAATAATAACGAGGTAAAAACCTAACAGAAAGTGGACGAGAATATGAGCAGGCAATTAACAGAAGAAACTATCTAATCAGCTCATAAACACATGAAAAGATGTGTGCCCTCGCTAGTAATCAGGGAAATGAAAATTAGAATAATAAGAGGCTATTTCATACCAACCTGGTGGGCAAAACGTAAAAATCTGATGGTGTCAAGAGATGCTGAGAATATGGAACAGTGTGAACCCTTGTGGATGAGAGGAAGCTGGGAACAGCCTTCGGAGATCAGCTTGCTGAATCAAGTAAATCTAGTAGTCCTACCTGTGGGCAAGTGACGCAGAGAAACTTTCTCACATACGTAAGAAGACAGTGTCCATGGCTGCATTCCTCCTAACAGAGAGAAATTGGCCATCCGCAGAAAGGGATTGGATGTGGTGTGTTCCTACAAGGGACGGCTGTGCAGCAGTGGGTGTGAATGAAATAGAGCCGTGCATGTCAGAACAGGTACGTTCCCAAAGGCGGAGAAAGCAAACCACAGTGCAGTGTCACCCATACACGTTTTGAATATACGCAGAACACCACTCTATGTTATTTGTGAAGATGTACACATGTAGTTCGTTGAAGACATACATAGGAATACTGATGTACCAAATTTAGGGTAGTGGTTACCGCTGGTGAAGATGGGATTTGAGGTGGGAAGGACATACCAGGACTACAGCTATTACATGTCAGGTTTTGTTTCATTTTAAAATCTGAATCAGGGACTTCCCTGGTGGTCCAGTGGTTAAGAAGCTGCCTTCCAATGCAGGGGACGCGGGTTCGATCCCTAGTCAGGGAACTAAGATCCCCCATGCCGCAGGGCAATTGAGCCCACGTGCCACGACTACTGAGCCCGTGCACCTCAACTAGAGAGAAGACCGCAATGAAGAGCCCCACGTGCCGCAACGAAGACCCAGCGCAGCCAAAAAAAAAACAGTTCTTTGTGGCACTCTCAATAACAGTAAAATAAAACTTTGAAACATGCTAAAAAAAAAATCTGCATCAAATGCCAAGGTTGCAAAATATTAAGATTTGAAAAAGCTGAGTGGAGGGTGCATGGGCACTTGTATAACATCTTCTAGGTTTTATGTTTGAAATATCTTGCACACGTAACCACGATGATGGGGGTGACGACCTGGGAAAAACAGGCCAGCTGCCTCTCTCCCCAACAGGCCACAGGACATTCGTTACCACACTGAGTTGATCACGATCCAAGACTTGATCCTTAGCTTTGTGAACCCAGGGAAATAAATTTTTTTTTTTTTTGCTTGTTTATTTTTTTTTCCCCATGCTTTGCTTGGCTTTGTTTTGTTGTCAGCAAATCAAAGGTAAATTTTCTCTCAGGGGCAGACTCAAACTAAAATCAGGCTGAATGAATCCAGCATGCCTGTTTAATAATTGGTAAAGAGAAATGCATATGACAGCAACCGGAACCTTGAAATACCGTGACTGATCCTGGTGTCTCCCCTTGAGGTGTCTCCCGGGAAGCTGAGACATGGTGGGAAGACCTGCTGTGGATGTGCAGTAAGCAGTCGCTGCCGTGGAGACTGACACTCAGGGTCCCCATTTGCCAGAGGTTTCCTCCTACGGGGGACTCCAGAGCATGTTCAGAACACGGGCTGGGTATTGAATGCTTAGGGTTGTGGGGTCTGCACATCCCTCTCTGGGGACCCTGCTGGCTTCAGAGGGGTGGGAAAGATGCCTAGGTAATCCCCACAGGCACCGTCGGCACACAGCTGCCACATGCATATGGTAACCCTCATGAGGATGACAGGGACCTTTCCAGTATTCAGAGTCCTTCTTCGCTATTTGATTGTCCCAACAACCAGGCAAGATGGGAAGGGCCAGGCTTCCCCGGTGGTCCAGTGGTTAAGACTCCGAGCTTCCACTGCAGGGGGTGCGGGTTCGATCCCTGGTCGGGGAACTAAGATTCCACATGCCACACAGTGAGGTCAAAAAAAATTTTTTTTAATTAAAAAAAAAAAGAATAATAACATATTAAAAAGAAAAGATTTACAGGGATGAGGTGCCTCAGATCACTCAGTTACCAAGGTTACCACAGGCCAGACGAGCTGGGGTGGGGCTGGGGAGGCACCCTGGGGGCGTGGGGTAGAGGGTGTGTTTCTGTGCCCCTCTCCACACCACGGAGCAACCTTCCACCGTATTTAACAGAGCCTCTAGCTTCCCAGTCTGAGGACGTGTGTTTGATTGTGTCACCAGTGTCTTGACCAACCGCAAGTGTAGCATCTGCGTCAGAGACAAGCCTCCCCGGGTTCGTTCTGCACCCCGAGGGCTCAGGAGCTCCCTGCACTTGACGTCAGCTGATGCAGAATTCAGATTTGATGGCCATCTAGTCTCAGAGAAATTTAAAGCTAAATTAGAGATTTTTAAAAAATCACTGTGTCCAGTTTTTTCAAGTCCCCATTTTACTGGACAGGGAGTTACCAGAATGACCCTTGGAAACCCAAGTGAACTTGACCCAAAGCCCATCTTCAGCATCACGCTGCTTCAGCTGCATCGTCCGGGAGGGAGAACAGAACTGACTGCAGACTCTCCGTGACGCTGACTCCAAATAAACCCCAGCTTCTATCAGTTCCCAAAGAAGTTCAAGGATGAAGGTGCCCCCGGCAGCCAGCTCCCCTGGCAGGTTTCTATATCAGGCGGGTGTTCTTCCCCCAGCTCCGGAGCAGAGAATTCTGCTTGGCAGGGACAGCGCTCTTTACATGCAGGATTTATTCTGTTTCTTTTTAAAGAAATTCTTCAAATACCACCCCCCCCCCCTCCTTTTATCTTGGCACAGTGTATGGACTTAGGATCTGAATTCATATACTAACCTATAGCACTCAGACTCACGGGGGGTATAAGATACTCTTCAGTCTTTACTTGTCATCCGTCTTTACCTTAGAAATGGGATATACCTCTGAAATTTCCTGATTGCCAGTTCCTAGCAAAACTAGGTGCCTGATGCCCTATGTTACGGAATTTTAATAAAACGATGTGAATGCAGCAGCCCTGTGTGTTCTGAAAAATGTTTCCAGAGCCCCTTGAGAATTCCAAGTGCTCGTGGGAGATGAGGCTTCCTGCGGAGAAACAGAAAATGAGAGAATAGGACCTGATTGGATCGGCTGAGTTTACTATGATTTGAGCCTGAAAAATGCTTCCTTCTCTCCTTTTGATTCTCACGTGGCTGCTCCAGCCGGAGCTCAGCAAGTCATTTCAGCGCTGTCTGCTCAGCTCAGCCCTCGCCACTGGGTGGGTTGGGGCCTGATTGCAGAGGGCGTCCTATCCTGGGGTTGTTATTTCATTAGCATTACAGATGGGGTTCTTGGGAATGACATTCGTTGGTAATTTGTTTACAGTTGAACCTTGCAGAGTCTTCCTTATTACTTCCTTAACCTAACAATTGGCGAATTCTTGAAATTAAAAAACAACAACAACAACAACAAAAACCCCAGCCTTATCAATCTACTTGTCATTAAATACTTAGCCGTCAGGAGCTATAATGATCAACAACAGTAATTCCGGAATGCATTCTTTTCCCAAACAACAGCGACTGGTATATTATGTTGTTTTCTCATGGTTAATTAAAATCCAGCTATCCATATAACTAACATAAACAAAAGAAGCCCATTTTGTGATCTGACCTCATTGCTTTTTAATTTTGCTGCTTTTCTGGCTCATTTTCAAAATTTGCTCTCTGAAGTAGTTTTACCAGTCACGAGGGAAAATCAGTGTCTGTTGACTGTTTTCCTCTGAGGCGCAGCTGAGCATCAAGATTTTTTTTTTTTAATCTTTCTCCTTTTCCTACTGATTTCCCATTTAAGATAGATACCTTTCATTCTGGGAGCAGATCACTTACAGCTGTGGTCAATTCCATTAAGAGCTAAAAAGTAAGACAAGTTCTTGAAAATGTATTGGCCCCATGGAAGGTTTTCCAGCTTCTCCAGTGGAAACCACTGAAGTGATACCAGTGCAGGGACCCCCAGATGGTGAGCGCAGCCTGGAGGGACCACGTCCTGGGCGCCGGCTGGTGGTCCCTACCCTACTGCAGGGAAGACCGTCACCCTCTCCACCTTGGGTACAAAATGACTGGTTGAGAACTGCTTCCAGAGGCCAAAGATACTTTAGCTGTCCGTCCCACCCCTTCCCCCTCCCGGCTTCAGTAGTACCACCAGCCTGGTAACTCCCTGAATGTACTCACACCACGATTCGACTGTTCACAGACGTCCTCGCGAGCTGTAAGCCCGCCCAGGGGTCTTGTTCTCTCGTGGTTCTCTGGAGCGTCACCTCTACACTGGCATGTTCTTCAAGTTCATGGAGCCTTCAAGGGCTTGAAGGGTCCCTTAATGATGGGTTCTGCAGAGCCCAGTCTCCCTTTACTGGTCCTTTCTGTCGCCTAGTGGGTGATGCCTCAGCGTCTTCAGCCTAGGGCTGCAGCGTCCTGTGTTTTCAAGCAGCCATTCAGGGCCCTGGCAGCCTTGCGTCTGTCTGCAGGGACCAGCCGTGACAAGTGCCTGTTGTAACCTGCCCGTAGTTTTGCAGGCCTGAATCGACTTTCTTCAGAGCGGTCCTGGGTTCTTTCAGTACTGCTGCAAGTGGAAGGGGGAGCCGACGGGCTCAGGTGCCCACCCGTCCTTCCCTCGCTCGCAGCAGCCTGCACCGCTGTCACCTACGTCGTGTGGACGCGGTCCGGCGAGGTGAGGGGCGTGTGTCCTGCATTCCGGGATCGGGGGAGCCGTCAGTGGGGTAGTGCCAGGTGCCACACCCAACTTTGGGAAGAATCCCGGCAGTTCACGTGCTTGCCGCAGGCAAAGTAGGAAACGGGAAAAGAGCAGCCATGCACAGTTGGTTCCACCCCTCAGAAATAACCACTGTGAACCGTGAAAAGCACATCTATAGAGGTGTATCTGCATGTGAGACTAAATGGGATTTCACTGTTTTGAAACACCCTTTTTTTTCCAACATGTTAGAAAGATGTTCTCAATATGTTACTTTTCACTGAAATCTCTCATCTTTTAAAATGTTGGCTCTGGTTGTGTTTTTCTGTGTCCTTATGTCCCGTTGTCGCGGTATCTCGGAATAGGCCAGGGCCCCCTGCAGACGACAGGTCCACCCCGAGCGCCCGTCCTGCAGGGCCACCTGCCCGCACTGTCCGGGGCGCGCCTGGCCGGGGCTGGTCCGGGCTCGTCTTTCAGGTCGCTCTTCCTCCTCCTTCAGGTGTCAGCGGAAGCAGTGGCGGGTAGATCTGCCGGCCACCAGCGTGGTGATCACGTTTCACAACGAAGCCAGGTCGGCCTTGCTGAGGACGGTGGTCAGGTGAGGCCAGCAGCTGCCATCCGTTGCCCACCCGTTGCCGCTTCTGCGGGCAGGGGACGTCCCCCAGCAGGGACGCTGAACAAGGGCCGGGTCCCCAGCGCAGCCGGGCCGGGGCTGTCTTTGGGGGTGCAGACAGGTCACCTGACTGTGCAGCCCCAGAGGGGCCGAGGGATGAGAATTGCACACCCCAGTCGTAGCCTGAAAGGCCTGCAGCTTTATCTTTCTGCCTTTCCTCAGCGTGCTTAAGAAAAGCCCACCCCGCCTGATAAAAGAAATCATTTTGGTGGATGACTACAGCAATGACCGTAAGTAGAGACGGATTTCCTCCCCCCCGCCCCCCGCCAGCATCCCCCTCCGCCTGGCCCTTCTCCTGGGTGCCAGCCTTCCTGGGCTGTGAGTGCTAAGCACGAGTTTCGAGAAAAGGCCGGAAGTAGGGGCCGCAGAAAGAGGGTGCCTCTCTGATGCCCCGAGGGGCTCACCAGCCCGAAGGTGATGGAGAAATCACCGTCCCTGCCCACCGAGCCCTCCGTTAGTTAACTTGAGGTTCAAAAGCTTTGCTTCTTTTCTTTTCCTAGCGGAAGACGGGGCACTCTTGGGGAAAATTGAGAAAGTGCGGGTTCTCAGAAATGATCGGCGAGAAGGTAAGACTTTTCTCAATTCAGTACCAAGACAGTTGAATTCTCACTTTTCCTGAGCCCAGTAATAATGTGAAGAAGCGTTTCAGCTCCAAGAACAATGAACTGTCTCGTGTTTTGTCTGCCTTCCTCCAATAGAGCCTCTTGGGAGCCTCTCCCAGCAAACCTAGGAAGAATATCGAAAGCTTAACTAATTGAAATTGTTTGTGCACCAGGGCAAGAGTTCAACTTACGCTTTTATTTATGTATTTAGAAAACTGGCTTCTCTCTTTTCTTTCACAACCTAGGAAGTCTTATCAGTCCCTTGAGTACTAGAATTTAGAAGAAAAACAGAGATTTAGCAATGAGAACTTTAATGACTCCACGCTGCAGGCATCTGGTAAAATAACTGGGGTTCCCGTTTGACAGCCTGCCCAAGGTGAACCATCCAAAACAAGGGAAAGAGCACCGGCGTTACGTGCTTATTGGATTTTGCAAATGCCAGCCTCGAAACCTGCTGTCAGTCCTGTCTTTGCTGGAGCTGGGCTGATCGAGTCCACTTTATTGGCAGTGGGTGAGCCCGTTAGGGCGATGTCATCAACACCATATTTTAACCAACTAAGGTCATCAATCCAGATGTTCAAGATGCATAAACAATGGGGTCACCCTTGCCCCTAAGCAAGCTGTTTGCTGGACTCACATCTGCCCCCCAAGCTGAGATTAAACAAGAATCTTGCATTGTATTTGCCCCTAAAGAAACTACATGATAACTTGTTGAATTCAAACCCAAAGTGTCTGCTGGCACAGGGGAAAAAAGAAGATGAGGCGGGAGGAGGGAATAAAAGAAAGAAATTAGCTTTCATGTGGGCATTTTATAACTGACAAACCACGTGCTAGCTTTATCAGAGAGAGCCTTTAACCTGCTTAGAAATCAAAAGCAGTCCTTCTAAATATACATTATGCATTTGCTTTACATTAGGCTGTTCACGTGGGTAAGAACCCACATTGAGGCATTGTTTTGGGAAGGAATGAAGAGGGGCAGCTGCGGGGAAGCCAGATTATGGTAGAACTATATGGAACAAGTGAGGAATGTGACAGTCGAGTGAGAAAATGCACCCACTCAAATATATGTGTGCTTGTGTGTGTGTCTCCCAAACAGTTAAACATATACACAAATGCTCATAGCAATGCTACTAGGTGACAGAGAAAATCAGTTGCATAAAATCATGGCCTTGGGTTCATTTAGTGCTGGGGATTTAATTGTGCCAGCGATTCTTAATCTGGCTATTCATTACAATCACTTGGGGAATTTAAAAGAAGACCATGCCTTGACCCGACCCACAATTGAATAAAGATTTTTGTTTTTCTAGGGGTGGGGCCTGGACATCTGCATTTCAGTAATACTGCTGTACTTTGAAGGCTGAAAACCTAGTCCTTCTCATTGTGCAGATGGAAATAGTAAAGTTGAAAGAGGTTAAGTGTCTTTTTCAAGGTCATCCAGCTATTTAATAATGGTAGCGGAGCCAAAACCGTGTTCATAGGCCAAGTTCTCTATTTGTCCTGTGTGCTTTTTATTCCTCCGTGCCCACTGTCCTGCCTGATTATTTTTTTCCAGTTTATTGAGATATAATTGACATATAACACTGTGTGAGATGTACAACATAATGATTTGCTAGATGTATATATTGTGAAGTGATCACCACACTAAGTTTAGTTAACGCCCATCACCTCACACAGTGACAAATATTTTTGCTTGTGATGAGAACTTTTTAAGATCTACTCTCTTAGCAGCTTTTGAATACACTTCTGTGTTTTGGCTATTGTAAATAATGCTGCAGTGAACAGGGGTGTGCAGACATCTCTTCAAGATAGTGGTTTTATTTCCTTGGAATTGCTGGATCATATGGTAGTTTTACTTTTAATTTTCTGAGGATCCTCCATGCAGTTTTCCACAGTGGCTGCACCAATTGACATTCCCACCAACAGTGCACGAGGGTTCCCCTTTCTCCACATCCTCACCAACACTTGATATCGCTTGTCCTTTTGATGACAGCCATTCTGACAAGTGTGAGGTGATACCTTATTGTAGTTTTGGTTTGAAGCCCCTGATGATTAGTGATGTTGAGCACCTTTTCATGGACCTGTTGTCCATTTATATGTCTTCTTTGGAAAAAAAAGTCTTTAAATTCCTCTGCCCGTTTTTAAACCGATTATTTTGCTTGTGCTTTTGTTTTTGCTGTTGAGTTGTATGAGTTCTTTATATATTTTGGATATTAATCCCTTATCAGTTATATGATTTGCAAATACTTTCTCCCATTCCATAGGTTGCCTTTTCATATTGTGAATACTTTTTTTTGCTCTGCAGAAGCTTTTTAGTTTGATGTAATCCCGTTTGTTTACTTTTGCTTTTGCTGCCTTTGCTTTGGTGTCAAATTAAAAAAATTATTGCCACCACTGATGTCAAGGAGCTTACCTATATTTTCTTCTAGGAGTTTTATGGTTTCAGGTCTTAACGTTCAAGTCTCTAATCCATTTTGAGTTGATTTTTGTGTGTGTTGTAAGATAGGGGTCCAGTTTCATTTTTTTGCATGTGTCCAGTTTCCCATCACCATTTATTGAAGAGACTATCCTTTCCCCATTGTGTATTCTTGGTTCCTTTGTTGTAAATTAATGGCCATATGTGTGTGTGTTTATTTCTGGGCTCTCCATTTATCCCATTGATCTATGTGCCTGTTTTTATGCCAAGGCCATACTGTTTTGATTACTATAGCTTTGTAATGTAGTTTGAAGTGATGTTTTGTGTTTTTTTGGTCTTTTTTTTTTTTTTTTAGTGTTCCATTTTAATTTTTCTCATAGCTTTTTAGCTATACATTTCTTTTAGTGGTTTCTATGAGGATTAACAACATGCATCTTTAACGTATAACAGTCTATTTAGAGTCCATACAACTTTACATTAAATGTAAGAACCTTGCAACAGTTTAATTCCATTTCTGTTCCCTGTCCTGTGTACTGCTGTTGTCACGTGGTTTCCTTCATATGTTGTTATGATGTTTTAAACCCCACAGTGCAGTGTTAACATGTTTGCTTAAAATAATCAGTTATAAAGAAATTCGAATGTATAAATGGACTCTAAAATTTATCCTCGTATTTTTCGTTTCTAGTATCTTCATTTTTTTCCACAGCTTCAGGTTTCCATCTAGTGTCATTTCCCTTCAGCCCAGAGAACCTTTAGAACTTTATTTTTTCTTGTAGGCAATAAAATCTCTCCGTTTCTGTTTATCTGAAAAGTCTTTCTTTCTCCTTTATGGCTGAAGAGTATTTTCTCCGAATAGAATTCTGAGTTGACCATTAGTTTTTCTTTCAGCACTCTGAAAATGTCATTCCAGTGTCTTCTGGCCTCTGTCTTTCTGTTTAGAACGTAGCTGTCAGCTTATTGTTGATTCCTTGTGTGTCATGGATTGTTTCCTCTCGCTGACTTCCAGACTGTCTCTTTATCTTTGGTTTTCAGCAGTTTTGACTGTGACTTGCCTGGATTTGATTTGCTTTTGATTTATCCTGCTCCGGGTTTGCTGATCCCTTTGAATATGTAAGTTGAAGTTTTCACCAAATTTGGGAAATTTTTGGCCTTTTATTTCTTCATATATTTTTTTGTGCCTCATTCTTGGACTCTAGGCGCACCTGTGATACACCACTTGATATTGTCCATAGGTTACTCAGGCTTTTTTTCTCTTTCAGTATTTTTTTCTCTGTTCACCAGGTAGATCAATCTCTATTGATCCATCTTCAAGTTCACTGGTCCTCCTGACATCTCTAGTCTGCTGTTGCGCGCAGTCAGTGAATTCTTTCATTTCAGAAAATTGCAGTTTTCAGTTTTGGAATATCCATTTCATTCTTGTGGTTTTCATTCCTCTGCTGAGAATTGCCCATGTTTGCTCATTCCAATGATCATTTCCTTGGAGTTCTTGGGTGTAGTTATCATAATAGCTGCTTTAAAATCCTCATCTGTTAATTTCAACATCTGAGTCATCTCAAGAGTGGGTTTCTATTGACTTTTTCTCTCTTGGATATGGATCACATTTTTCTCTTCTCTTGTCTACTAATTTTTTAAATTTTGTATTGGATACTATGAATGGTATGTTGTAGAGACACTGGATTCCGTTATCTTTCTCTAGGGGTGTTGATCTTTCTTATAGTGGGCAATTAAATTACTAGCTCATGACTTTGAACTTGTGTAGGCTTGTCTTTGTACTTTGCTAGCATAAGTGTATCTTGGATGAATCCCTTATTCCTGAGACATAGTCCGTATTCCTAAATGTGTTCCCTCTGGAGTTTCTGTAGAAATGAGGTGTTTGCCAAGTCCTTCTAGGCACAACTCAATTGCCAAAAATTGTGTCCCTGATTCCAGCTGAAATCTTAGTTCTTTCTGTCTTCTAATTGTTTCTCTTCGTGGACTCCTTGGGGTCTCCCCTGTGCCGGCAGGTTCAGGCGCCCGCCAAGGATTTAAGGGCAGTTATCACCAGATTTGGGACTTAGCTCCTTCCCAGGATCTCCTCCTTCTGTTTCCAGCCACTCTCCAACCCCAAACTCTACCCTCTGACACCTCAAGCCAACAAAGGCTGCACTGCAGTGGATGGGAGAGTAACATCGGGGGCAAATACCACGTTTACAGGGATTTCACTCTGTGTGAGTTTCCTCTCTTACGGGTTGAACGCCCTCTAGCGTCTGCCTGCCCTTGGCTACTCTAGCCCTTTCCTATCGTTGCATTTTCTGTTTTGCTCAGTTTATACGTGTCCTCTGAGAGGGGGTTTGCCTATTACAAGCTGCTCCATAATACCAGAACTAGAGATCGTTGGCCTTTTTCCTACTCTAGCATGCGGCTCTTTCAGAATCATGGAAGGCCCTTTCTGACCACTGTGCTGCATAAAGAACTCACAACACTGCCCTTACCGGTTGTGAGTAATCTCACATCTCCATGGACAGATAAAGCCCAGCGTACACAGCGGAAGCCACTTATGACCACACCATCTAGTGATGCATATTACTATGTGTGATAATAAAAAACGATATTACTAACAGATCACAGCTATATAAATTGTGTAATTTGACCAACAGTGTAACTAATTTGGTGTAAAAGCCAAACAACTGGGCTTTATCATTTATGTAAATTTGGCTCGTGATGAGTCTTAGAACACACAGATATTCACAACACTGTTATCATTAAATTATCACCATTAAATTTGGCCCCATTAGCACTTGAAGTGTCTGGGTGACACGTGCCTTAGCCCAGTTAATTAGAAAACTCTGTTGCTGTGTCAAAGGAGATTAGTTTTAGAAGTTCCACATTTCAATGGCTTGATAAAGGAGACTTCAGTTATGTAAAAGCCGTCCTCATAAGGCACTAGTTCCAAGTTGTTTTCTCAGTCACCCAATTAACTTAAAAAAAAAGGTCCTGACAGAACGCTTACCTGGGTAACCGCAAGGCGGTATTGATCCCTCCACGCGTGTTGGTGATAAACTCCGTGCCCAGCAAGAGGGCTGCCTGGGGAGGTGTCAGCGTCGGTGCAGGTGCTGGGGGTACAGTTCTTGTTTCTTTTTTCTCGCGTTCCCTGGGCGTTCTCCCCTGACGTGTTTTTGGACTCGCTCCACAGGCCTGATGCGCTCGCGGGTGCGGGGGGCCGACGCGGCCCAGGCCAAGGTCCTGACGTTCCTGGACAGCCACTGCGAGTGCAACGACCACTGGCTGGAGCCCCTCCTGGAGAGGGTGGCCGAGGTGAGGGTGCGGGCCGGGGGAAGGGCCTCTGCGACACTGTCCTACGAGGATTTTATCCACCGCAGGAATCTATCAATGGGGGAAATTCATTTGTCAGGTAGGAGGCCAGGGTCAGCAGAGGCTAAGACAGCCCTTCCCCTAGGGGGGGGGTCTTCCTTCCCTGCCTGAAGCTTTGCAGTGACTCTCTGAGCTCAGAGGGGGCAGAGAGCTGAGGACAGAGGCCGCAGGGTCCCCGGCCCGGCCGTGCTGCCCTGAGACCCGGGCTGCGGCTCGTGGGGAGGGGCGCAGTCCCAACCACACAGGGACGCGTGAGGCTGTCAGTTGACCCGGGATCGTGCACCTTCGCCTTCTAGAAACATCACTAGTATTACCTTTGGCCTCTTGTGATATCTCTCTCGCCTTCAGCTTGTTTTATTGACTTTCTTTCCTCCCTGCTAAGAAAGCACTTCCTTGAGACAGTAAAGTAGATGTAATGAAAGTACTAGAAAAATAGTAAAGTCATTCTTTTTGCACCATAGCAGGGATCGCGGATGGGCAGCGAGTCCTGAGACATGAAAGAAGACAAACTACTAGTGCTGTGACCCTCATGTTCACTGCCGTTAACTGAGCGCTAACTACGTGTTGGATGCTTTACACGTTACCTTAAGCCAGGGTTTCACCCCCATTTGACGGTTGAGGGCACTGGGGTTCAGGGAACTTTAATCACTTAACCAAAACTCATACAGCGGGCAGAGCCCAGGCTGCAAAGCGGGTTTCACTGAGTCCCTCCCTGAGTCCTCTCACACACGCACGCACGCCCATCCTGGGGGCCCCGTCCCCGGCTGCTCACTCCACCAGGCTGTGTGTCCCAGGGACACAGAGGCAAAATGAAAGCTGCACAAGATACCCGGGCACATGGAGGCCGTGTGCTTCGTGGTCAGACTGTCAGGGTTATTTAAACAGCCCCCCACCTCCTGAAGAAAGAATGGGAAGAGTTGAGAACGGTCATTCTCCCTCACTCTAGTCCTATCAAAAGAAATCAAAATAAAGGGAGTGGACTTGGCCGTGGGGCAGCTTACGATCTGTGGCGCCGTCCCCGGGCTGAGCCAGGCATGGAGGACGTCACCCTTTGCACTTGGGGCTCCACACTGTACACCTGGTGGTGGTGGAACTTCCCGCTATTCTCTGAGCGTGGTCCTCTGACGTGTTATGTGCTTATTAGCTCTGCTTGCCCTGTTACTAATTTGTTTTTCGAAGTCTTTCTCTGGCTGATTCAGGTTCTTGCCGTGGCTCAGGGAAGCGTCACCCTTGTGTTCCCTGTTGGCGTGGGGCAGAGTTCCTCCCCAGAGCCAACTAGCCCAGTTTAAAGAGGGCAGGAGAGTTCAAAGACCTTGTGTTCCCAAACTCTAACCAGAGCAGTGACAGCGTGGCATAAAGAAAGGCCTCAGCCGAAGGGAATGTGTTTTGTGTTTGGTGGAATCGCGGGTAAGACAGACTCGGGCTCCGGGTTCTCTAGTCAGTTCGGTCACCGTCCGCGGTGATCAGGCTGGAGCCTCTACACCACCCTCGGCTCCCAGGCCCGTGGTCACATCTGTGTGGGCGTCTCAGCCATGAGTCCTCGCCTGAGGTTTCCTGCAGCTCGCAGATTACCGATGTTTAAGTACAGCGGAGCTTAGATCCTGTTAGAATGAAAGTTACTCCACGGCTGAGGTTGGACATTTGGGAAAACACCAAATAAAACACTGTAGTCTCACGCTGGCGCGCTCTGAGAACTTCTTCTTTGGAATTAATAAAAATTGACATTTGCTCCTGGCTGTTAGGGGGAAAAGAAAGACAACTCAGGAGCGGTCCCGGGAGAGGCTTGCCCTCAGCCAGTGAACACCCGTGGGGCAGCCCCGTGCGCCCGGGCGCCTCCGGGGAAGCAGCGTCCCCTGCACCCCCGACACCCAGCGCAGCGCAGGGCTGCAGGTGCCCAGCCGGGCGCCCCAGGGCGTGGGCTGGCGGGGGACCGGCGCGGCGGTCTCCCCGTGAGCGCTGACGCTCAGGCCCCCGCCTGTGCGGGTCCCGGCTGCCTCTGACACCTGCTGTTGCCTTCGTGCATTGCAGGACAGGACCCGCGTCGTGTCCCCCATCATCGACGTCATCAACATGGACAACTTTCAGTACGTGGGCGCGTCCGCGGACCTAAAAGGCGGTAGGTGCTGCGTGGGGCCCAGGCTGTCCGCGCGGGGCCCGGGGACGGCGACGGCGACGGCGACGGCGCCTGCGCGGGGCCGCGGCCAAGGGCGCCCCTGCGTTCAGCTGGCGGGGCTCACCAGGGGACAGAAGCGGCCTCGCCTCGCCTGGACGGTAGGCGTGGTTCGCGTCCCTGGCACCGGCTTGGCGTACAGAGCCGGCCCCGTGGGAGCCGGTGTGGAGGCGCCAGGCCGACGGGGGTCCGCCCTCTTCACCCTCCCCCCTCGCCGCCGCGTCCGTCTCCTGCTGGAAGCCCATCCGCCCGCCCCGCTCACCCGTGACTCCTGGGCCCCGAGGCCTGCGGAGCGCAGCCCTCCCGCCGCCGGGCCGTCAGCCTCTCCTGCCCACGGGCCGCCCACGTCCCGCCCACGTCCCGCCGTGGTGGAACCTTTCTGGGGAACCTTCATCTGAATGACCCCGTCGGTTTCCTGGGGGTCCTCGCGGCTCAAGTGTGACCCCTGGAACCCTCCCTCCGCGGGCTCCCACAGTGATTTGTCTGATGCTCTCTTTACCTTCTTAAAAATTCGTAGTGAAGGCCCCAAAGAGCTTTGTTCACGTAGGCCGTACCGATCGGTGTTCGCTGTGTTGGTAGAAGGTAAGGCTGAGAAACGGTGAGAACACCAGGCGATGCAGCCACGTGGGCGCTGCCCGTCCTGCAGCTTCCGGAACACTCCTTCCTGCACTTTGGAAAAATGAGATTGAAAGGGGCCTGTAGGGCCTTAGCATAAATCTGAAAGCAGTTTTAACGTCACACACCCCCTGAAAGGGCCTGAGGACCCCCAGGGGCTCCTGGACCCCACCTGGGGAAACTGTTCTCGTGAGGAGCTTCACGAAGCTGATGGGTGCACGGGAGTCACGCTAGCCCCGCCTGAGGAGCGGGCTCCTACTGTTGTCCCTGTGTCCCCAGGACTGTGTGTGCATGGGCGTGACCTGTGTCCCCGGGACTGTGTACACGGGGGTGACCTGTGTCCCCGGGACCGTGTGGGCACGGGGGTGACCTGTGTCCCCGGGGACCGTGTGTACACGGGGGTGACCTGTGTCCCCGGGGACCGTGTGTACACGGGGATGACGTGTCCCCGGGACTGTGTGTACATGGCGGTGACCTGTGCCCCGCAGGTTCCCCTGTGTCCCTGGGACTGTGTATGGGGGTGACCTGTGGCCCCAGGGCTCCCACACAGCCCAGTAAATGCTTCATGCTCTGAATCTCAGCTGGCCGGCAGCCTTGCCTCTCAGACCTCGGCTGAGAGCCAAGAATTCAGCAAAGCCTGCTGTAGAAAGAAATATAAGAGAGATGTCAGAGCCTTTGCCTTCCGTGTGTGATTTATTCACTATTGATTTTTCACACCTGAGATGAGTGAACTCTTTTTCCAGCATCCTAGCACCCCTGTTTCTTTCTGTAAAATGAGGGGCTTCTTTTCCCACCTCCAACATTTTGACCTGATTAGGAGACGGACTGTTCCAGACAGACACACGGACTGAGGGTCAACTGGCATCCAAAAAAGAAGACAGTAGAACCGTGGCCTTGGACGGAACCTCAGAAAGCAGAACGCTGGGACCGGCCAGCGAGGCCCGGGCTCTGGTGCCTCTTTCAGGCCGTGTAGCCACGGGAGCTGCTTTCCCTCCGCCCCCCGGCGTCTCTGTCTGGGAAACAGGTGGATAATGGTGCAGCCGCACAGGGCGGCTGGAAGAGGGCAGGGCTGTGACCAGGCAGCTCCCCAGGGGCCTCTGGCCGGCTGTCATGCTGGGAGGACGCACTTAGGTTGGGAAACAAGAGTCGGGAGAGTCTTAGAAGATGGTGAGCACGCTGGGGCTGTAAGGAGTTCGGAGCCTTGGCTGTCAAGAAAGCGTTAGTGTCCAGAGTGCGTCCCCCCGCACCACCCACCCCCCCCCCCCCCCCCCCCCCGAGTATCTGCAGGAGCTGAGATGTGACGGCTCTCCTTCTCCCGTGGCAGCCGCTTACGGCGGAGCCCGTGCGGGACGGTGAGGCGCCCTGCGTGGGAGCTGCCTTCCGCTGCCCCAGGGCCGGGCCGGGTTCACTCGAAGAGCATTTCACCAAACCCCTTTTAGGAAAAAAAAAAAAATCAAGCATGATATTTTTAGCAGATTTTTTAAAATCTAGTATCGCTTGGCTCTTCAGACCAGATTGATATACCAAATAATAATGAACGTTCCCCCCAGAATGCAGGTAATGTTACATCAGCCGGCCAGTCGAGGCCTTTGTGTTCCGTCAGTAGTGCAGCCGGGACGTCTGTTTTTCCCTGGCTGGCGGTGCATGTGTGCGCAGCAGGCCGTGTCTGCGGAGAGCCGGGCTCCTCAGACAATCAGTCTGTGTCTGTTTCCTCTCCGTGCGTTACCGTTGCCTGGCCCTCCAGCCCCTCGCTCCCATTTGCCAGCCCGCTGCGCTCTACAGGGACAGCTGGGGCACCTTTCTGTCCTCTGATGGAGCCATAATGTGTGCCACGCCGGCCCAGGAGCCCCCGAGCCCCTGTGCCATCCTACCCTGTTCAGGCTGCAGGCACCGGGGCTGTCAGGGCAGATAAATGCTGGATTCGGAGCGCACAGACGGGAAGTCTGAACTTAGGCATTGCACCAGCCCTGCGGACAGAAAGCCTGATGGCAGAGGGCTGAGGGATGGATGGCCCTGGAGCAGTGAGGCTTGACTGTCAGACCCTGGGCCACGCGGCCCATGCTCTGGAGAGCGTCCGCAGGTCGGGTGTGCCGGGTACCTTCTGAGTAAGGACAAGACCCGACAGCTGTGGACCAGGGGCCTGCGAAAGCCAGAAACCATGTCCAGGGGCCAGGCCCGGGCTCTGCCACCCTGCACGGCCTGTGGATTCTAGAAGTGACCTGGGGCCGGTGCCATGTTATCAGAAATGAAGCTCGCTTGCCCCTTCGCTGCTTCTGTCAGCTCGTTTCCACTTACCCTTGCCCACACTCTTGCCCCTCCCTGCCGTCCCTTCCCTGGGACCATGTTTGGGGCACCTGGCAGATTTTTTCTTAAATCCATCCCTCTTCTTTCTCGCCTCCTTACAGCCCTTGGATATGCCCTCACAGACTCCAGTTCTCTTATTTCACATTTACTCTTTTGCATTTTGGTTTTAGAAAAGCCTGACCCACATCTTCTGTTTTGGGTAAGCTTCTTGGGGGAAGAAGATTTCAATGTGCGTCCCCCCCGCTGGTCTCCCTGACCCCCCCCCCCCCAGTCACTCTCTCTTCCCTCTGCGTCGTTTTGGTTTGTTTGTTTGTTTTTCCTTTGTTTGATTTACAGTGAGTCCATTCCAAATACCAAATATTTTTAAGCTGTGAGGGACCGGTGCCGGGAGCAGACAGCCTGTTCTCACAGCATCCGGTGTTTCTTCTCTCTTCTGTGACCAGCAGGCTTTGACTGGAACTTGGTGTTCAAATGGGATTACATGACACCTGAGCAGAGACGGTCCCGGCAGGGGAACCCGGTCGCCCCCATAAAGTAAGTGCCAGGCAGGCGTCCTTTGGGTGTCCTTCTCTGGGGTGGAAGATGAGACAGCAGGCCTCATGTTCCCTGGGGACCTAGTCGAGCTCTCACCTTCCAGCCACACCCCCATTTCCCCTCGTCCTAGCTCAGGGGAGAGTCTCTGCCTCCAGATTATAGGGTAAAGTATTTTGAGATTTTTTTCTGTGTACGTGTATCAAATCTGCCAGTTCCACGTCCTTCGTGTCTTGGTGGCGTAGAGCGTTTTCCCGCACAGGGTGGGGTCTGGGGCTGCCCTCAGGGACTGGGGAGGCGCGGTGGGCAGCGAGTGGGAGCCTCCTGCCCGCCCCCGGTGGGCTCCGCCTCCTCGCTGGGCTCCGCCCTCCTGTCCCCCAGAGGAAGCGCTTGCATCACTACCAGCTGGCTTTGAGCCGCGCCGGGTGGGGTGAGGGCACCTCCCCAGGGACGCGTGGTTACGAGGGAGCCCTGCGGACGCCGGCGCCGTCTGCACTGCGGCGATTGTCCCCCGTCAGCAGTGAGCTCCAGCCGTGCGGCCCGGGGCCCTGACTTCTCACAGCGACTCCGCAGGCACGGGGCTGGGGTCCTGTCGCTGGCCTGTCCCCAGGCTGATGGGGACGCGAGAAGATGACGGTCCCGTCCAGCAGAGGCGGAAGCTGCCCTGGGATGAGGATGAGGACACGGGTAGCTGGCATCATCGAGCGTTCCCTACGTGCGCTGGGCGCGTTAGCCTCTTACCGTCTGTAATCCTCCAAGGAGACCGCGGCACAGAGAAGCCGAGCACCGGCCTAGGGCGCTGTCAGCGAGCGTCCCAGCCCCAGCGGCTGCTCCCTCGTAGGGACGCTCCGCGCAGCCCCCCGCACTTGGGAACATCTGAGCAGGGCGAGTGGGGGGCACGTGAAGACAGCAGGGGTCGAGCAGAGAGGGGCACCCAGAGCTCCGAGCCAAAGACCATGGCTGTGCTATTGTTTTTAAGGTCGGCCTGTAGGCTTGACCTTGGCGTTAGAATGCTGGCCATCTAACCTTGACCTTCTACCCTCTCTGCCTCTTTAGAACCCCTATGATTGCTGGAGGGCTGTTCGTGATGGATAAGTTCTATTTTGAAGAACTGGGGAAATACGACATGATGATGGATGTGTGGGGAGGAGAAAACCTGGGTACGTATGAGCCTTGTGTCTTCGGACACCAAACCGTTTCCAGTTCTGCTGGAACCGTGGTCTTTTCCTGCCCACCAAGAGGGGTAGAAATGAAAAGTGGAAGCTTTGGAAAGACTGTTAAGCAAGAGTTTGTGGTATGCAGGGTGCCAGTTGGAAAGGGTTTGTAAAGACATTAAAGTGACCGTTTACTGAACATAATTAGTCCCCCATAAGGTGTAAATAGCACCCTTTTTATTCTTAAAAGTGTCTTGGGTCGGGCATTATGCTAGATACATATTAAGTCTTTGAAGGAAAATGCACACTTTTTAATGTCATCTGAATCCAAGGTCTGGAAAGCAAGCTGACAAAAATGGGGGGAGTATTTCAGGTTCTGGGATTCATTTTTAGCCACATAGGGTGGAAAGTGAGCCCTGGCGAAGCCTGTCGGACTGGCTGAATTGTAGAAATTCATGGGAATCAGATGGGGTGGAGAGGCCGTGGCACTTCGTCCCTTCTTGACTACTTTGTGAATGGTTCTGATTTGTTTTCGTGTTGTTTTGTTTTGTTTTTTGTAATAATGCATACGAATCATTTTACTTATGTTTAGGGACATTGAAATTTTATAGACTTTGGTCTTTATTGGTAGCTGCATTGTATTTACTCCATAAAGATAGAAAGACTCTTTAATTTATTTGTTTGTTTAGGGGTTTTTGTTTGTTTCACTTGAAGCTTTTGAGCTGAGTCTCCTTGGCTATTGGATGCTGTTAAATTACATTCTCCCCTGGGTAGACATACCCTGGGAGGAGGGGAGGGGGGCAAGGGAAGGAGGTAAAAAAGATGCCACTGTCACTTTTAGTAGTTTTTACTTGTAACGGAGACTTTGATTTTTTTTTTTTTTTTTTTTTAAGTTTAAGAGACTAGACAAGCCCATTATTTTTCTCTCATTTTATGACATTAATGTTAGTGGTAACATCTCATCTGTGGAGAGAGGTTGTTGCCTTGGTTGATTCTGAAAGCTTCTTTAGACTCAGTAACTACACCAGGACGAAGGATCAGAGTCAGATGCCTTTTGGTTTTTTTCACAGTACACTGACAGTTAGGCAGGGCTTGATTGAAGGCTTTGGAGCACGTAAGGCTTCAGAAGGATTGTTAACCTTCTGAAGGGAATTCTGAGTCACCCTCGCCCCGCAGACATCCCTGGGGAAGCCCAACCAGCCAGGACCACCACTCGGGGGGGGGGGGGGGGGGGGACCGAAGTGTTTGCAGCAGTGTGTGCCATTAGGCTTCCGTGGTTGGAGGGCAGGTGGCCTTTTGTGTCAGGGTGTAGAGAGAGCATTGATTTAAATATCAAAGGAGACCTTGCACCCAGAGACCAGCGGGAGGGGAAATAATCTTTTCTGTTGCCTAGTTTATTGTTGGTTTGGTTTGTATGTTTACGTAGCTGTGCCCTGTGCGAGGTTCCCTGGAAGGGCTCAAGGGGCTCAGGTAGGGTGACACACGGTGGGCGGGGAGGAAGGGCTGGGGCCACCCGGCCTGAGCATCCTGGCACCTCCTCCCGTGACAGGCTCTGACGCGGCCGCTCTGGAGGGTCTTCTCTCATCAGGGTTAAACAGGCACAAGGGTTTCAGCAGGAAGAGTCCGTGATGTGAGTCCTTCTCTCTTCTTGGTACTGCTCAGACTTGATGTTCTGGGTGCTGCATGCACACCCCCAGCAGCTGTCCAGCCTGAGGGCTTGTGTGGGCCCGAGGTAGGAGAGGCAGGGGACAGGGATGTCCAAGTCAGATCCAAACACCTCCTCCAGGTGTGCCCCACCAAACCCACTAGTGCTCCCAGACTTCCTGACCAACAGTGTAAGTCTAATAGAAGCAATTAAAAAGGACAAAGAGCCCTGGTGGTCCAGCGGTTAGGACTCGGCGCTTTCACTGCCTTGGCCCCGGGTTCAATCCCTGGTCGGGGAACTAAGAGCCCGCAAGGTGCGCAGCGCGGCCAGAAAATAAAATACATAAATAAATAAATAAAAATTTTAAAAGGACGAAGAACCTGATCCCTGGCCCTTGTGAGATGCGGGGGTTAGGCTACTTGGGAACATTATTTGTCCTTTTCAGCACGTCCCTGCAGCGTTAGGAAGGGTGCTGACTGCCCCCATTGCATCATCTCATTTCGTACTTTCTGGAAGGACTGAGGTCTCAGAGCTGGTTGTTAGCAGAGCCAAATGCAAACACAAACGGCCTAATTAAAAAGCCACCAAGCTGGGGACTTCCCTGGTGGTCCAGTGGGTAAGACTCCCCGCTCCCAATGCAGGGAGCCCGGGTTTGATCCCTGGTCAGGGAACTAGATCCCGCATGCATGCCACAACTAAGAAGCCTGCATGCTGCAACTAAGAAGTCTGCATGCCGCAACTGAAGATCCCACATGCCGCAACTAAGACCCAGCGCAGCCAAAATAAATAAATATTTAAAAAATAATACATTAAAAAAAAAAAAAAAAAAGAAAGCCACCAAGTTGTCCTGAGTAATCATCCCCATGTTGTAGGGCTCAGTGAAATCAGTTGAATATAACCGTAGTTGTCCTTGGCCTTAAAACT
This sequence comes from Eschrichtius robustus, assembly GCF_028021215.1. Taxonomy (NCBI): domain Eukaryota; kingdom Metazoa; phylum Chordata; class Mammalia; order Artiodactyla; family Eschrichtiidae; genus Eschrichtius; species Eschrichtius robustus. The sequence continues at coordinate 14,486,214 of NC_090830.1, read as the reverse complement.
CTTCCACCAAGTCTCTGAATGGCTCCCTACTGGTTTAATTGGCTCCCCATACAGAAGCCAGGGGGCCTTCGTGGGCCCCGATTCTGAATTTTCCAGGTAGGCCACCGTATCTTTGAATCTTATTTCCTTAGATACAGAGAGCCTCCTAGTCAAGTTCTGTTCGACACTCTGCTTAGCCTTGGTGCTTAGGACCACGCGTTTTCAATACGACAAGGGAAATGGCCATTGAAGTCCCAGAACTGCTGCATGTCTTACCCATTCCTAGTGGGGGAGGTGTTCCTGGCTTTTGCTCACCAGATGCAAGTAGAAGTTCATGCTGTTCAGCGCCTGAGTGGGCGTCACATGGCTTCTGCCGCAGCCCGGCGCCTGCTGCCACACGAGGCCTTGTGGTCCACACGAATCGCGCCTGATTCCGCTCCGTCTACACTGGCTGCCGTGACTGCTGAGTCTGCCGTTCTGTCTCACTCCCCAGCACGTTGTCAGGGAGGCAGGGTGATGTAGAGGAAAGGCCCTTCCATACCAACCTCGTGAAGTCCTTCAGAAAAAAAAAGACATCTAACCCTCCAGAATATTCTATCTTGACTTTCCTATTTAACCTGTTTCTCGCCTTCAGTCGGGCCTCTGGCTCAGGCTGCAGCGGCTCAGAGTGGCTGGCAATCAGGACAGGAGCCTGGTTGGGTGCCTGCATGTCCAGGCTTCTCCCAAGCGTGGATGCTCTGGGCCGCGTGTGTATGCATGTCGCCGTGACCAGCGCCTGCTCTGCGCGTGTCCTGACTCGGCGGGTAGAATCTATGTTGACTCAGGTGAAGAGCAGCCTTTGCCAGCCTGCTGGTTACCGGCTGGTGAGAGCCGGGGTGGCTGTGAGGTCTGGCAGTCCCTTGAGTACCCTTGGTCGCTGGACCTGGCCGGCTGGCTGGACGCCTGCTGGTGCGCAGGGATGACGTAAGTTTTGCAGTTTAAGGGAAGAGGTGGATTTTGTCCTGGATGGAGAAAGCCCAGGTGCGTCCTGGTGCTCGGGGCCCTTAAAATAAGTTTTAGAGGAAGATGGCGTATATGATTGCCTGTTACATCGACCTTAGGGCTGATTGTGGGCATTTCATGCCTTTTGACGCATGGCCATTCGTGCACTGTCCGTTGCCTTTTCTAACTCAGTGCTTATCCCCAGAAGGCGCATGTAATGCTCCATGATGGAGAACCGGCCAGAGAGGAGTTCCGGGCCATGTCTCATGCACAGTGTCTGTGACATTACAGGGACGCATGGTCTGATGCCAGGAGTCTTTCTGTTCTCAGCAGACCAGGGAATCACTCTTGTCTCAGGGCTTCTAGTCCGAATTTGAAAAATGTTTTCTTAGGCTCACTCTTACCTCTTTTTCAATTTCAAATAGAATTCTTTCATGAAAACATGGGATTTGGTGACACAGATAGAGCTGGCATCTGTAATTCTGATCAGTGCTAAAATCTAAGGGAGTACATGTCCCAGTGTGGGTAGTTTGTTTGGCATGAATTATTTCTTTTTGTCGACACTACTTTACATTGTCTATAAAACGGCACTGTGCTGTGCAGACACCCTCTTAGTGAACTGAAGTAGGATCTTTCATTCAGTCTTTTTTTTCCCCTCCACCTTTATCGAGGTTTCAGTGACAACTTAAAATCGTACATACTTCCGGTATCCAGCTGGATGGTTTGACGTGCCTAGGCACGCCCCACCCCATACCCCTCGCACACACTTGCTTGACTGTGCCCTGGAGCCTAGAGACGTGGTGTCAGAGGCCCCCACGGGGGGCGTTCAGGACCCTCTGGAGAGGGAGTGCCCCCGGGTGTCATCGCCTCAGGCCACGGGGGTGGGGTGGGCGTCCGCGCCCCCTGGGGGTGGCCCAGGCTTTCGGTCACCCCGTGTCGTTCACCACCTCAGAGATCTCGTTCCGCGTGTGGCAGTGCGGCGGCAGCCTGGAGATCATCCCCTGCAGCCGCGTGGGACACGTGTTCCGGAAGCAGCACCCCTACACCTTCCCCGGCGGCAGTGGCACCGTCTTTGCCCGGTAAGTGGCCGAGAGGCCGAGCAGGGCCCAGAGCACCGCTGACCGGCCCCGCACACAGGGCTGACCGTGGGCTGTGTGGAAACGTGTCCTCCGAGGGGCCGCCGCTCGGCAGTGACAAGGGCAGCTGTGGGGACTGAGGACAGCGGCGTTCTGCCGAATGACAGATGCTGGTCTCAGCAGGTTCCATGGGGCACGAGGTCACATGCAGGACAGCCTCAGAGACACACAGCTGTCCTGATGGAGAGCAAACAGGGGTGGCCGGGGGTCAGGGTGGGGCAGCAGGACGGGGTAGGGCCAGTGGGACTGGTCACCGAACCATGTGCCGAAAACATGTTACGGGGAGATAGGAAGGAGGGGCGCTTGGACTTTTTAAATTACATGTTACCATTCAAGGTGCAATATATGAACAACGTGAAAGGCAGCCACACAAATTCAAGCCCAAGACTCATTGTGCTATAGAGGCAGATAATACACAATAGATAATAGGTAGATTTTTGCACACATGAAGACACCAAATGAAGAGTTTTCTGAAGAAAAACAGCGAATTACCAGTGCGGGGGATGACGTTTTTTCCTCACGAGTTCTTTCAGATGCGAAAGACAGAACCGTGCACAGGCCAGCCAGCCTGGCCCAGGGAGACGGGAATATTCAGCTGAAAAGATGACTTCAGACTCCGAGAGATGCCGTGAACTAGGCAGCACGTGGTCACACGGTCGACATGCTGGGGCAGGAGGACAGGTTTGCAGGGTGGGCGGGCGCTTGTCCCAGAGCCAAAGGAGCCCGTGGGGAGCAGGTCCTCAGCGCCGAGGTGAACCTGCAGAACAGAAGGCTGCCCGGTATGGCTGGAGCCCAGACAACGAGGGGACAGTAGGCACCGAGGGAGACTAGACCAGCCGGGTCTGCACCCTGTGCATTGAGGGAAACTGGGCGTGTTTCGATGCAGGAGGAGGGGGAGCTCCTGTGGGTTTTACGCAGATACTCGACTTCTCTGTTTTGAACTTTAAGGGGGTCCTTCTGGCCCCTGGGCAGAGGGCCGCGCGGATGATACCAGGAGGAAACGATGGTGCGAGTGACGTGTCCCCCCTCCACTGCAGGGCCGGGGGCCGGGCAGAGCCGGGTGGCCAGGGCCACGTGCCAGCTGCGGCCCCAGGCAGGCGTGTTTACTAATGGACAGGAGGGGGCCAGGGGGGACTCAAGGGTCACCCCCAGGCTGCCGGTCACACGCTTTGCTAACGGGATGCCCCTGTGGACACAGGGAAACCCCAGAGCAGGGTGGGCGTGCACGGGGGGAGGATGGCCAGCTTATCTTTTATGTGGCATTTGAAAACTTCTATTAAGTACAGATTATGAGTATACCTGTCTTGTACAGAAGCTGGATTCTTAGCGTAGCATATCAACTTTCTAGGAAACTTTAATAGAAGCCAAATATCAAATGATGCTTCTGACCAAATTACCTTCTCCCCAAAAGTGTATCCTTTCCCGAATGTTGTCTAAACATCATTTTTGCTCTGTTAGAAACAAAAATATGCTCTTATATCTACAAAATCAAACAAACGGTGATGTACGTTTTCCCCTGGGGCAGTATGAGATGCTTCCCAGAAACCTCTCATAGAGACATATCAAAAACTTGAAATCAAAGCACTGATATCTACCAGCAAAGCGTGGGATTTCAGAGAACAGTCCGTTAAAATACACAAAACATTGCTTTATGCGCTTTTTTTTTAAAGGAAAAAAGAAGCACTCGTTTTTAGAAAGAAAACTTTTCCGTGTATTTTACAGCCTGGGAGTCCCATACACTGGAGATGTGGGGAGGAAAGGGACCCAGGGTTCAGAACTAGGGGGCAGCGTGGGTCTGTTAGGCCTTCAGCCAGGCCGTCGCGGCCCCCACTCCTCTCTCTCTCTCTCTCTCTCTCTCTCTCTCTTTCTCTCTCGGTTGACTCACCTAAAAGATAAAGAGGTGGCATGTGTTATTTCTGAGGTCCCTTTCCAGTTCTCTTTAATTTCCTCTAATATGTGGCATTCAATGTATATAAGTGTTTCGCCACTAAAAATTGGGACTTAACAGCAATAGCTAATATTTATAGAGTGTTTCATGTGCGCCAGGCTGAGTGCTTTACAAATATTCACTTACGTACTCCTTATAAAACCTTATGAATTAAGTACTATTATTAATTTGCACTTTAGGGGCAAGGGAGACTGAGGCACAAGAAGGTTCGGCTCCTTTGTCTAAGTTCACTCAGATGGAGAGTGAGATTGATCTCCGGCCCCTTGGCTCTGGAGTCCACGTTAGGTTTTATCTGGATCCCTAAGCACAGTTAGTGCCTGAGGCTGCTGGAATTCAGGGATCTAAAGGTTCTAAAATGCATCCTAGCGTGACAGGTAGAGGACCGTCTCATTTGTGTAGGGTCACTGTGTACGAGAAGCAGGGAAGGATGAATGAATGGAGAAGTGGCCTCGTGGGGTCCTGCCTTGTCTGCCCCCCAACCCTGGGTGTGCCCTGGGCGCCTGTTGGCTTTAGGGAGACCCAGGTGATGACACACCTGCAGGCTCTTACATCACCTCACGTCCCTGGAGACCAGTTGAGAGAGAACCACTGGGCGGTTCCTGCCTCTGTTTTTTACACAGCTGCGTTTCCAGTTAGCCCCTTACAAGCCCCTTACGGAGACTGTTTGGAGAGGGTCGCGTGTGTGCTTGCGTGTGCATGTGGATTAGAGTTTACCCAAAGGCCAGGCGAGCTCCCAGTCAGAATAGCCGTGGGGCAGGTGCCTTAGAAGGATATCTGGGTTCATTTCGAGTAGTTAATGGTGAGACTCATTCATGGCGAGGCAAACTACGAATAAATTAAATACAGGAAACAGCGGTTTAAACTGAACTCTCTTACCAGACTTTTTTCTGTTATTACCACCAGGCAGTGTAACTGACCAGTTCCACCCTCTCTGTCTCCTGCTTGCTTCCCTCTAGAGCTACCTTACCTGCACCTAGTGGAGGCAGGAAGGGAGCAAAGGCGGGAAGAACCCGGATAGACGAGAGTGGGCCCAGGTGCCCAGTACCTGCAGCCCCTGGAAGACCGCGTAGCGTATAGGAGGCGCCTAAGAACCATTTGAATAAATGACTTGAAACTAGTGCTGAGCGGCACATGAAGCTCATTCTCTGAAGCTACCTACGTATCTTTTTTATTAAGTAGACAGAGAAAAGGTGGTTTTGCATTTAGGAGTTGAGAAATGACTTAATCACTTAATGACGTAGGTGATTTAAAACCACTGTGTGATTGCAATTCATAAAACCTTATAATTTGGTGAAAACATCCTTCAATCTCCCTCTCCCTCCGTCCCCCTCCGCCCCACCCTTCTTTTCCCTCCACACACGTATCGACTATGTACTGTTCTGTTATCTGTTGTAATTTCACCCATCAAGTCAGGGCCATCAGTCCATGGGAACAGGCAACATGTACACCAGTATCTTTCATGGCCACGGAGCCGTCCATGTGTTTGACCACTCTACTGTTAACGGTCATGTAGTTTCTATTTTTTCTGCCATCATAAACTGTGCTAAATTGAGCGTATTTTCATTCCTGGTTGATTATTTCCTTGAGGTACATTTCTAGAAGTGGGAACTGCTGGATCAGAGGACAGGTGCTCTCAAATTGTCTGCCTTTTACAGGGCTTTCTAAACAGCAATCCACCTAGGTACATATGTCACTTTATACGAAGGATATATGCCCCAAACAAATTATTTTAGTAATTGTAACTCAGATGATTTGAAAGGCTCACCATTTAAAAGAGACCTTTCTAATAGAGGGAAGGTATTCTTGTAAAAGGAGAACGTTGCCTCCCTAAGGTGTTCATCTTGGAAGAACAGAACGCCTTCTCTACGGGTTCTGAAAGAGCATTGGCTCTAAACCTAAGGTGTGAGTCTCCTTTGGACCAGAGTCCAGGGGTACGGAGCACAGAGACTCACTATCGTAACGCTGCTTCACAGGTGCTCTAAAGAGAACTCCGGCAGGAGAAGATACTGATGCCGTGTGTGTGGCAGCCTTTAATACATGTCCTGCGTTCGAAGGCAGCTTGTCCCGGCGGCCTTGTTGATCGTGGGTCATGGTACTCTCCACAGTTGTGAGATGTAGGCACGGATGCTTCTGGCCTTCTACAGGAGGCTGTCCCGTCTTTTCCCTTCCGGCGCAGGGCAGTCAGAACCCCCGACGTGGGGCGCACACTACTGTCCCCCACTATTCCTGGTCCAAACAGGACACACTCTCAGCTCAGCTCTGCCGAAAGTAATCTTAGGAGTAACACTGATGTGCTCTTAGCTTCTCCCCAGAGCTGTCTAGTGGTAGCTCTCTATCGCAGCCGCGTGAGGAAGGCTGGAGAGAAGAGGCCAAGGATTTCTTGGCCGTGCTCCCTGGCACCAGCCTTCCGGGGATGCACAGTAAGAGTTAATCGCAGAGCGATTCACTTTTGTCCTTCTCGATGGTGCAACCGCAGTCCCTGCTGTAAAATACCTGCCTGTGCTGTAATTCTGACTTGGACCTGTGCTCCGTGACAGTCCGTGTTCTGTGAAAGACGAGGACGCGGGTTCTGTTGTTCAGCGAGCGCCTGCGGAGCGCCAGCTACGCTGATAACGGCCCGGGGGCTGGGGAGCGGCCTGCTGTGTGCTCCGCGCGAGCCCCACGGCCGGGCCACCAGGCCCCGCTCCCCGCCGAAGCACCTCCTCAGCAGCGCTTCCTCAGCTCAGACAGGGCGCCGCTGGCGGAAAGATGGCGACGCACAGCTCAAGGAGATGTGTTCTGTTTCTAGTAATACCCGCCGGGCGGCAGAGGTCTGGATGGACGAATACAAAAACTTCTATTACGCAGCAGTGCCTTCTGCCAGAAACGTCCCGTATGGAAAGTAAGTGTGACTCGCGCCCTCTCTTGCTGCTTTGCCTGGGATCCGTGTGTGTGCATGTGCGTGTGCGTGTGCGCGTGTGTGTGTGTGTGTCGGCAGGGTGGTCAGCCCGCACCGCAAGCAGCGTTCTGTGGCCGGAGTTCAGAAGAGCCACCAGGTGTTAAAGGGGGACCCTACCCAAGGCCGGCGAGGGCCCTCTCGGGAGGCGCGTGGGAGACAACGGGGTCCTGGGGACAGAAGTGTGGACGGTCCGGTCTCCACCGCCTGCCCCAGCTCCTGTCTCATTGGCAGATTTCCAGCTTTGACGTAGAGCCTGTCTGTTCTTTCCATTTATAAAGAAATCTTGTCCCTTTTTGCAGTATTCAGAGCCGACTGGAGCTCAGGAAGAAACTTAGCTGCAAGCCTTTCAAATGGTACCTGGAAAATGTCTACCCAGAGCTAAGGTGAGGCCCCGGGGCCGGGCTCTGCCAGCGGGCGCGGGGCCTGGAGGAGGTGGAGTGCAGACCGTGCTCGGGGCCAGAGGCTGGGAGCGGGACCCCAGTGCTGTCCCCAGGCCCCCCGAGAACAGGCTCACTGAACTGCCGCTCTCCGCGGCCCCCCCTCCCGTTCCTCACAGACCTGGAAACCCTCCCAGGTGTCACCTCTTGCAGCTCATCCGCCCTGGTGAGATGACGGGGCTCTGTGAGTGGCCAGAGGGGCAGCCCCCAGCCTCCCGAGGGGGTGCCCTGTGCCTCCAGCCCTCAGGCCCTCCCTGCCCGGGCCTCACCCTCCCGGCTCCTCTTGCCCTGGAGACCCCAGGCTAAACCAGCTCCATCCCCTCCCCGCCTGTGGGCCAGCGGGCGACAATGCCCAGCAGAGGCCCGGAGGATGGCCTGCCCAGGGTGCCCCCTCCTCCAGGCTGGTTGTGACCTCATGTGTCACGGGAATAACCACGCTGGCCCCCTGCTTCCCTCCACGAGGACTGATGACACAGCAATACTCCTGAGCTGCCCTCTACACCTGGCCTGTCCTTTTAAGTGACTGCCCGCCCGCTCGAGGCCTGAGGGAGCGCTGGTGCCCATCAGAGGACCTGCCGGTCTGCGGGCTTCAGGCTGCACCTGAACTTCATCTTCTTAAGGGGCTGGCCAGACGGGTTTTGCCTCGAGGCGGCACATTCCTTTTTCCGAATATTCCAGCGCACTTTATAGCAGGTCACGTATCTCGCGCACGGGGGCTGCGACTGCAGGAGTCACCACCATCCTCTTGTGCGCTGACGGGCCCTTCAGAGCCCTTGTCGCAGAGATTTGTTTGAGAGTCAGGTCCCGCGGCCTGTCCCCTGCTGTCCACGCCCATCGCTCTTCGGCTCCCTCTGCTTTTAAAGTGAAGTCGTGACCCCCCTGCCCTGGGAAGGACGTCACCAGTGGGACGCCCCTGGTCATTGCCTCCCCCCTGGTCGACCAGAGGCTTCACCGCAGTGGGCTGTGGCCCCTCATGGCGCCCACTTCGCTTTTGCTGTCACGGTGGCCTGTGACTTGCTGACGAGACGCCCGATGCAGTGACATTAAAGCACAGTTTCGCCCTGAGGTCCCCTGTGATTTGGGGCGACTTTGGGCCCTGCACCACCTGAGACCACATCTCAAGCGTTCACACCACGGCGGTGGGTGGACCTGCTGCCCTGTCCGGGCCGGGCAAGGGGGACGCCAGCCTGATGTTCACGTGCGTCAGTGACACTTTCTGCCGTCCACCGCCTGCTTCCTGTAGGCCCGGCTGAGTGCCAGGGTGCGGTGCTCCACGGCTCTCGCGGCGGCCCTGCGGGGAAGGACCGTGCGAAGAGGGCACGGGGCTGGAGAGGACGAGTCTGACCGTCGCACGGCTGGTCCGCAGCCAAGGCGGGGCTCGGGGCCGAAGCCTGCCCCGCCCCCTGTTGTGCTGCCTTGCTCTGTTTGTACCAGGCCGCCTGACAGACCCACCTGTGGTCTCCCCTCTATTAGGTAAAGGCCAATCCTAAGTCTACTGGAAAGTTCCAGGCAGCAGGATCCGACCACATTAACTGCTTTCCTAAATGACTGTCAACAACTAACGCTGAAGAGACAAGGGGCTTTTTCTTTCCCGAAAACCGTCCCTGGTACGAGAGAGAAAGAATGTTTAGACTTAAAACCTGCACTTAGGGTTAGGAGTCGAGAGGCTCAGAGCCGTGCTGTCTCGGGGGCACGGCCAGGCCTGCGCTGGGGGCACGTGGCCTGGTGGTAGCCTTCTTGCCGCCCGGCCCCATCGTGAGACAAGGGCTCTGAGCACGGGGGGTGGGGGGCAGGCACGGATCCCGCGGCCCCCCCGAGCCCAGCGAGTGACTCTCTCCTTGGCTCCAGGGTTCCCGACCACCAGGATATAGCTTTTGGGGCCTTGCAGCAGGGGACCAACTGCCTGGACACTTTGGGACACTTTGCTGACGGCGTCGTCGGAGTTTATGAGTGTCACAACGCTGGGGGGAACCAGGTATGTGCACGGGGGCACCAGGGAAGGGGGCCCGAGGCCGCATGTCCCGCTGCCACCCTCCTCCTGCGATGGCTGCCCCATCACAGCCAGCCTCGGGGCCAGAGGGGACATCCTCCTGGAGCTGCCTTCCGCCTCAGGCGGGCTGGGCTGCGGCTGCAGGGCCACGTGGCCTCCCCTCCCCATCGCCATCCTGCCCGGCCATGTGCTCATCCCGGGGCCCCTGTCTGCGTCGGCACCTGCCCATGTCCCTGCTCACAGACGCTTAACCACGGCCGCCAGGGCTGCCTGTTAGATGATAGAAGCTTAGATCTGAAACGCCCACCTCCTTGGTACTCGTGGAAAAGGAGGGAGGTAAGTGAGGGCTTGACAGGCCCAGCCGTGGCCTGCGTGTCCCAGAAGAACAGGGCTCTAGAAGGCGCTTTTCCCCTGAGACAGTGACAGGTGTTTGGTAAAATGAGGGCCTCGTACACAGAAATGGCCGGGCGATGCTGGGTACGCTCATCTCCTACTCTCGGGGGGCCTGCGGTTTTACACAAAGCCACTTTAACTCAGTGTATCCCAGAGCCTCCTGTAAACAGAACTGTTTCTAAAGAGGGCGCCTGCCTTTGTGTGAAGTTGGCTGTTCCCCATCCTCCCGAGGAGCGTCTGGGCAGACGGCAGCCCTGGACTCTTGGCCCCCTGTCTCTTCTTGGTGGTGCTGTCTTCGCAGCTGCCCGGCGTGGCCCAGGCCTGGTAGATTAGACAAGCGCGGCACGGGAAGGGGGCAGCCCGCATCCGGCTCTGGCCGCTGTCCCAGGCAGATGACCTCCCTGGCTCTCGGCTCTTCTGGGAAACACAAGTCCCAGGTCCCCTGCCCGGAAAGCCTAATTTCATGAGTCTGGGGTCAGAGAGCATCAGGGTATTTGAAAGCCCCCAGGGTGGGTGACCCCACATGAGGGCTGGGCAGGGAGGGCTTCCCAGCAGGAAGGATGCAGGCGCAGGTCACAGCGAGGCGGTGCGCCACTTCCGGCCCCGCCGTCCCCCGAGGACCAGTCTGGGCCAGCGAGCCGCTTCCGAGATCAGGCCGCCCGGTAGTCCTTTGTGTGCCGACAAGAATGTTCTAGATCTGCACCACCCAGCACAGCGGCCACCAGCCCCCTGTGGGTGGCGAGTGTGACCGGATGTACAGTTCTCACTTTGTTTAACTGTAATTTGCTTAGCCACGCGCGGCTGGGGCCCCGGGGAAGCATCCTGTGGAGGTAGGAAGCCAGCCAGGGCCGCAGCGGTTGCTCCAGGTGGCCCCCTCGCGAACCTTCCAGAGCGAGTCCCGTCTGAACCGAGGGCAAGTGGGCCCCGGGGATGAGAAGCGAGGGGTAAACGGCATTTTCTTACGGAAAATCGGGCCCGTGCTCCGGAAGAATAAGGTGTGTCATGTGGTTTCTCGCTGGGCCTCAGCAGACACACAGGAAACGGGGAAATTTAAGAGTGGCAGCTCAAAGAAGCGTTTCTTAAACATTCACGCACTTTATTTTGCAAATTCAGATCACTGAAATGCGCTAGAAGAAGAAAGTGGCAGCTGTCTCTGCCGTTCGCAGAGCTGAGTTAGTTTTCCTGGAATTCAGTGTACAGCCTGCTTTAAAATAATGAAGCACGCCATAGCAAGAAGGCTGTAGAAACATTCAGACGTGTGCTTTCGCTGGGGATCAGCAAAGCCCCCAATGCCTTCCAACACCCGCTTCCAAGAACAACCGAAAACCCCTCTCCGTACAGAGTCCTCCCACCCGCCACTCCTCGTACCCAAGTGGGGACGGGGTCTTTTTGTCACTGGTTCACACAGATGGTCTGCTCCTTCCTGGGACCTCCGTGGTTACCTGGTGGTGCTTTGAAAGCACCCCGTTCCGCCCCACCGCCCTGTGGAAGGACAACATCGTGGAAGATTGGAACCAACCCTCAGGGCCCGGCATGGGGCCCTTCTGAGAAGGCTCTGCAGACTCAGAGCCAAGAGCCCCCAGGGACAGGTGGGCACAGGTGTGCACAGGGCTTCCAAGTTTGGGCAACGGTGGAAAACAGACCAGGCAGGTTCTTCTACTCCAGGACCTTTCAGAGCCTTTGGTAGGCTGCTAGTGAATCTGCAAGAGAGGCACGGGGTCCAAATGCAGTGTTTCCCAAATTTACTTGACCTAGAACCAACTTTTCATAGAATTCCTCACAGAGTACACTTAGAGGAACCCTAATTAAAAGGTGAGAAAGTTGAAGCTGAGGGGACTGCCCAGTCTGACTCCCTGTTAGGAGACAAGGAAGCCCGCCCACAGGCCAAGGGGCTTGCCCTTCCTCTCCCGGACGGTGGCCTGAGCCCACGCCTCCCAGCTGGACCTGTGCCTCACTGCTGGCTGGGGGAGGGGTGCGCGTGTGGCCTCCAGGTGTTAATGCTTTCTTTTTTTTTTTTTAAGATTTGATGAACGTTCATAATAATGCAATTGACAAGGAAATTTAGTTATTTCTGAGATATACATTTTAAAGTAATAACTAGAATTATCACTTCTAACATTATACCAGAACGTATGAGATTTTTAGAAATTTCATGTCATGTCTGAAACATTTGTATTAACATATTTCCGTACAAGTAACCGAAAGAAAGTTTAGTATTAGTTGTTTTTTTGACATGTATACACTGATGTGTATAAAATTGATGACTAATAAGAACCTGCAGTTAATGCTTTCCTGATAACAGAGCATCTGCTCCAAGGTGATTCAGGTGCTGAGCAGTGAGGCTTCTCAGAACGTTCTGTATTCCTTCCCTTAGCTCTGTCCCCTGAGGACAGAAAAAAGGAAAACCTCTCCCTAGCACTTCATCGTGCCTAACGTTACATGACACAAGCACGAGTGTGATAACCCGCTCTTCCACAGGGGAGGAAGCCTCCAGAGGGCAGGGCCTGGCCTGTGTGTTCGCTGCCAGGAGTCTGAGTCATTGCAGGCGCTCAGCGGACAGTCAACTGGGTGGATGAACGGACAGACGGATGGACAGTTGACTTGCAGCAGCTTTCCTGGGCATACAGCAGAAGCGGCGCGTGGGGAGGGCACCCCCTGTGGGATTCTGAGTTGGAAGAGGCCTCGCTTCTTCTAGATCCTGAGGGCTCATGTGGGTTTTATCCCTTTGCAAGGGTCCAGTCCTCGAGTGACGTTCAGAAGCCTCACCCTCCTGTCTCCGCCGTAGCCCTGCCCAGAGCAGGCTCCCTCCCTCCTCTCCCACCTTCTACCCTGTGATCCCACTCACCCACCGTGTCCCCTCCCCAGCCTCCTGCCCTTTCAGATGCTCTTGTTTAGTGTTCAGAATAAGCAGTTCTGCTCTCAGCTCTTAAGGGATGTGTGTCTGTTTTTTAAGATCATAGGCAAGTTATTTCAGCACTCTGTGGCTCAGTTTTCTCATCTGTAAAATGGGGATAATAATAGCTTCTCATTGGGCTGTCGCTGAAAGGGCTTAAAACAGTGCCAGGCACGTCATAGACACCCAGGGTACAAATACCTGGATCCATTCCTAGGGACCTCGCAGAGCTTCCCGAGCATCGGTAGGCCAGCTTAGTGCTCAGTGACGAGGCTAAAGGTGCCGCACGTGGTTTGTAATTTCACACGTGACAAGCCGCAGTCACAAGTGCTGTTTCCAAACCACACCTGTGTCGGGGCAGAGTCATTCCAAGGAAATGTTGACCCTGAACTGTCCACCTTGCGGGTAACCAGGCTGGAGCCGCAGCGTTCACAGCCCACACTTAATGATGGAAGATGGGGTGTGGAGCTCTAACCTGCGTTTGGGCTGAAGTTCTTACTACTGTTGGCCTGGTGCTCAGTTAGTTATGAGGTTCCCCGGCACCCCCGGTTGGAGACTTGCTCTTAGGCACAAAGTCCTTTGTTGGCCCTGAGCTGGTCAGGGCTTCTGAAGCCTGTTCCCCATGTGCCGTCCCCTCTGGGGCCGTTCCTTGTTGCATCCTTCACCCCGCAGCCCCGCGGGCCGAGCCCTGACCTTGGCTTTGTGTTGCAGGAGTGGGCCCTGACAAAGGAGAAGTCGGTGAAGCACATGGACTTGTGCCTGACCGTGGTGGACCGGGCGCCCGGCTCCCTCATAAAGCTGCAGGGCTGCCGGGAGAACGACAGCCGGCAGGTAGGTGCCGGCCGGGGACCAGCCCAGGCCCAGCTCCCCCGTCGCCCCCAGGGCCTGGATCACAGCAGTGGCGCTGGGTGATCACAGCAGCGGCGCCGGGTGTTCACAGGCGGCACCTTTTGACTCGCGCTGTTCCGCGTCCCCGCGTGGAGCCCTTGGCGAGCGCTGGGATGCCTGAGGGGTGCAGGGCGCGGGCTGGTTCTTCTGCCGGGAGGTCACCGTCCTGGTTATTCCTCCCCCTCTGCATCCGTCTGTTTATGTTTGGTCTGTCCTCTAACAGGCTGCAGAGGCAGGGCTGTGCTTTGAGGCTGCGTGTTCAGCTCCTGCGCGGGTCTGTAAGGGCCTCCCCGGGCTGGGCACTGGGGCAGGGGGGGTCCCGACACCAGAGGCAGCTCCCCTCACCCTGGCGGCCAGCTGAGCCGGGTAGGGCCCTTCCTCAGACGCGGCCCTCGTGCCCAGGCGTGGGTACTGCGCCCAGAAGGGCTCTGTCTGGTGATGCTCGAGAGCACCCAAGGGCCGGGGATGCTGGTGGCCAGTGTGCGTGGGTCAGCAGGCCACCGACCCCCGCATGGGGGCACAGACCCCTGGTCCAGGAGCGGGGGGGGGGGGGGGGGCCCAGCGGTGTCCCTGGCCCCTGGCTTCTCTGTAGCTGGAGCAGCCCAGCCAATGCACCCCGCCAGGAGCGGTGCTGGCCCGAACCAGCCAAAGTTCAGCTCTGCTTTAGAGATGAAAATGTATGACTTTCCTCACGAGAAGTTAATGGAACACTGACCTACAAACCAGCCTAGAAAAGGTATTGAGGTTCATGATAATGTCTCCAGAGGAGGTGCTTCACCTCGGTTCACTTCCATGGCTGATGAACCCCCCAAGCCCAAAAGGAAGACCTATATTTATAAAAATATATATAAAGAGGCCTTTATTTCTGAAGCCAGAGGCCTGCTGTGGCTTATTTCCGATTATGTTCTCATTCTCCTCCCCACACCACTGGCCATTTTAAAGAGAAATTCCGCGTGTTTTTGTTTATTCATTAAGTACTTTTCCATTTTAAGTTTACAAAATTGTAAATGATTAAGGTGCAACTGGATAAGACATTACACGCACACTCGTGTTACTTTTTTCCAAACGGTTCAGAACGTATGTTTACGTCTTTGGCTGCTTTTCTCTGACCTGCGCCCTGGGGGTACCTTGGGGGCAGAGCCTTTCTTGGGCCTAGGGGGAGTGGCTAGTGCAACCCCCAAAGGACTTTCCCACGTGCCCACACGGGGAGCCGGGCTTGTCCTCTTCTGTCCCTCCTCACGAGACACACGTGTCTGGGGAAACTGAGGCCCAGGGCTGGCTGGAGCCAGGAGCCCACGTGGGCTTCCCACCCACCACTCCTTTCACAGAAGGGAAGCTGAGGCCCAGAGCCTGGGGTCCTCTCCAGGGTCCCCCAGGAGCACCGAGGCCCACACCGAGGTCCCTTGCTTGGGGCCCAGTTGTCAGGAAACACTTGCAAAGGGCCGTCTCTCCTCTGTCCCCCCCGCCTGGTTCCGGGTGCCCCCCACCCTGTTCTGCGGAACCCCAGCAGGTCCCTAAATGCCCATCTGTGTTGACAGCTGTGGCACCCGAGTGAGAAGGAGGGGCTGGTAAACACGGAGGCCACTGTCCCCGGCCCCAACCTCCTGGGACCCGCGTCGGGTGAGCATGGCGCTAGGCCAGGTGCCCTGCCCCGGGTGTAAGGGCCGGGGCATCTAGGGTAAAGGAGGGATAAAGTGATGACTTTATCTGGCTCCAAACCTTTGTTAAGAACAGACAGACGCTCCATCTCTGGAGTGGTCTCCTTTAGTGACAGCTTGCTGTACGTCAAGGGCTGACATGTTCCTGCCGCCGTCCAGTTCTCACCCTGAAAGGCTCACGTCACCAGAGGGAGAAA
This sequence comes from Eschrichtius robustus, assembly GCF_028021215.1. NCBI lineage: Eukaryota > Metazoa > Chordata > Mammalia > Artiodactyla > Eschrichtiidae > Eschrichtius > Eschrichtius robustus. The sequence goes on along the minus strand of NC_090830.1, from coordinate 14,470,776 downwards.
GGCCTGCAAACAATGAGCTCTTCTGGGTGTGTGGCGTACATAAGTGGGGATCTCTTAAACTGTCAACCTCGAGCCCTTCCTTGCCCGGTAGAGAAGGTGTGGCCCTTTCAGTAGAGCCTCTGCATCTGGGAATCCGCCCACCCCACCACAGCCCTCTGGGCCCAGGGCTCCGGGCTGCCGAGGCCGCCTCCCGCAGACGGAGCTGGGGTTTGGGCGTTTTTGAGGCCCTCCATCTGGCTGATGCTGTGACACAGGCAGGGCTCCCCAGGGAATGGAGTCAAAGTCCACCCATTCCAGATTCTTTGTCAAGCAAGCCCTGGCCACTCAGTGACACGCGGATGTCGGCAGCACAGACACACTTCACGTGCCAGAGCAGGAGGAATGACAGCAAAGAGGGCACAGGAATGAAGGAGGAGGTGATGGGCGGTCCCTCTCCCCGTGCCCATCGGATTGCACTGCATTTCACTGTTGGCGAAAACTCCGGGCCGGCAGGCTGGCTTAGCAAGCGTCCCAGGGTCCCCACGGGAGCATCCTTGCAGGGCCCCCCCCTGCCTTGCTCTGCCTCCTTCCCACCTCATTCACTTGCCCTTTGAGAGGGGGCTCCTCAGCTAGTTCTGTCTCGAAGCTGCACTCCTCTTGCCAGTTGGAACACTGGGTTTCCAAGCACGTCTGTGTGTTTGTGTTAGGTGTGCGTTTGCAGAGTCAAGGGCGAAAGGAAAACAAGAGTAAGAAAATGTAATTCCGCGACGTCCAAATGATTTGCAAAAATACCAACGGGAAGGAGCTTCTGTGCATACAGTGTAAAAAATTAACTAGAATCACAGACTGCATTAATGAAGGGAGAGCTTTTGTAAGAAAAAAGCATGTCACTTTTTTTTCTTTTGTAAAGAACAAACATTAGAGATTTTTACATGGGGATAAACAACAGTGTGAGAGGCCCTCAGGTTTCCCACGGCTGGGCTGTGGGCTTGTTCGCTGGTTTGCCTGGCTGGTTTGGGTTTAGTAGGGCACAGGTGCGTACCCACGGGAGTACGAAGGCGCTACGCCCTGGACTGTACAGGTGGCACACGCAGGACTCGGCAGGTAGCGCCCGGGGACTCAGGGTAGCTGAGACGGGCTTCCACACCCACCAAGGTGGAGCGGGTGGAGAGACAGACAGTGGAGAGGTGGGGCTCCGCAGCAGGGCATTCTGTCCACACAAGCATCCCTTTCCCTCCCATTGGCCTCACCCCACCCCTCTGGCGCAGCACGAGGCCCTACGTGTAAGCGGGCACGCTGAGCCCCGGCCCCGGCACCGGCCTCAGCAGGGCTGCTTTCAACAGCCAGGGGCAGGCAGCCTGGGCCCTCCTGGAGCTGGCCTGGTTCCTGTGGCTGCTTACTCGAGGGGAAATATCCTCAGGTGAGGCCTTCTTGTGAAAGAATGCCAGGTCCCTGCAGGAAATTCCCCCATGTGTCGAGTCCTTAAGACTGAGGAGGGGCGGGGGCCCAAGCATGGGGCTTGGACGAGGAGATGCCTGAAGAGGGGGAAGGAAGGGGCAGGGAAGCTGTCTCCAGCAGGGTCCGGAGAGGAGGTTTGGGGCTGCAAACCAAGCGGAGAGTGCCGGTTTCTTCCTGGGCCCTCAGCAGACGCTGTTTTGTCCCCTTTTGTCCCCGTGAAACAGGAGGGAAGGGGGCAGGGCACAACCTTTGAAAGAATGACATAGCCTGAGGACACGACATAAACCGATTAGAACCAAATGGGTCCAAGATGGCGGACGAGTCGACTTCCACTAGACCTTGAGCCCCAGTATACGCTCAAAGTAACACATCAGCAAGCTAAATGACACACCCACAGGTGCCATGACAGCTCCAAGGCCGACCACAAGGATCAAAAAGAGGGCTGCGGCCCAATTCCTGGAAATCCCCGCCCCTTCCTGAAATAGCTGGAATACCCCTCCCACTCCTTAGCCTGTGAAATTACCCACCCCTATAAAAACGGACAACCCCAAAACCTGGTGCCACTCTCGCCTTCTGAGATGGCCCACACTCTGTCTGTGGAGTGTATTTCTCTCTAAATAAATCCATTTCTTACTCATCACTTTGTCTCTCACTGAATTGTTTCTGCTATGAGACATCAAGAACCTGGGCTTCCTTAAGTCCTGAAACCAGGCGTGTGATCTCAGTTGGAAGACCGTGGGTTTTGGCCGGGTTGGAGTTCCAGCCGCACGGGTTCAGGTCCCAGTCGGGGTCTTGGCCGGGTTCGAGTCCCGGCCACGTGGGTTCACGTCCCAGTCTGAGGTGCGTGGTTTCACCCGGGCTGCTGCGGAAGCCCGTGCGTCCTGGTCCGAGACCTTGTTGTGAGGGCAGCCAGCAGACCCTGAGGGCAGCCCCGCTGCGCCCTCTCCCGGCGGCGCCCCTGCTGTAAGGTGCTCTCCTGTCTTTTGCAGAAATGGGAGCAGATCGAGGGCAATTCCAAGCTGCGGCACGTGGGCAGCAACCTGTGCCTGGACAGCCGCGGGGCCCAGAACGGCGGCCTGAGCGTGGAGGCGTGCGGCCCGGCGCTGTCCCAGCAGTGGAAGTTCTCGCTCAACCTGCAGCAGTAGGGGGCCGCCCGCGTCCTCCCGCGCCGTCGGGCCCCACGACGAGCCCGACGTTATTGATTCTGTTTCTTAAACTTTGCGAGAAACTATATACCTCAGTATTCCATCACGGTCTGAAGGTCGGAGGACCTCGGCGCGGGGTGGGCGGCCCCGGAGCGGCGAGGAGGGGGAGCTGGCCCACCCCGACCCCGGGCCCCGCAGTCCCTGCCCGCCCAGCGCCACGCGGATGGATGTGGAGCCCCACGCCGGTGGGCGGCAGGACCCGGAGGGAAGGGGCGGCGGCCGCAGCACAGCGAGCGGAGCTCTCCAGCCTCCGCTTGGATCCGCCGACTGCACGTGCGGTTTCCATCCCGGTCACGGTCAAGGTCACGGCGTTTGCCCTGCCCCGCCCCGCCCTCCCAACTGTCTTCCCGGCGCAGACCCCCTTCCACGTGGCGTACCTGCTCTCTTTGGATATGAACTTTGCTGTGGTGGGACGCTGCACACAGACATGTATGAAGAAAGAATGTACGGTCAGTTCCTATGGTTTCTGTAGGTCACCCTCATCCTGTAAGTTGTCCACAAAGCAGATCACAGCGTGAGGAGGAGGGGCCGAGCCCTTCGGGGCCGGAGGGAGGGAGCGAGCGCCTCCTTTGCCCCCGGAGCCTTATAGGTGGGTAGGTCCTGCTGTGGCCGCCACCCCGGGAGGCTAGCCCTGCCCCGAGGCCCGGACGCCGGCGGCATCTCGGTTTGGCTTCAGCTGGGAGTCGTGTCATGCTCTGTGTCGGAATCCACTTTTCGTGCCCTTGGTGTCTATAAACCCTGAATGGGTTACTTAATTTGACAAATTACTGCTTTGGGTCTTTGTAAATTAAATTTCTTTTCTCTAAGGATAAAATGAATAAAAAAGAACCTGCCAGCTCCCGGTGATGGTGGGACGCCGTCACAGGCAGCATTGGGTTCACGGCGAGGACCCTGGTGTGCTAGCACCACTGTCAAGGTCACCTGGGCCCAGTCCTGCCTGCCTCAGGGGCTTTGGGTCAAGAATTAGGAAAAGTGAAAACCAAACAACACCTGCTCAATGACGCTGAGGATTCAGGGCACAGAACAGGAGCTTTGTGGCTTAGGAGGCTTATGTCAGTATAAACCACAAGACGGTCGTGAACTAAAAGTGAAGTAGGAAGAGTGGCCTGGGCGCTGCCCTGACACCCAGGCGTGTCCCCGCAGAGCCCTCCTTGCCTCCGAGGTGCCCCCACGCAGGGGTAGCCCAGCCGCAGACCCCACGGGGCGCCCCGGTCACTCTCGTGGTCACTGCCCTCCTGCCTTCCTGTGCCCCCCTCACCCAGCCCTTCGTCACACAGATGCCCCGTGTCCAAGAGGCGTCACACGGGCACACCTTCAGGCCCCTCTGGGAGGTCACAGAGAAGTGGCCCCAGAAGGTTCTGCCAGGTTGACACTTGGCCAAGTGCAGCTCTCTCCTGCCTATTTCTTCTAGGAAAGGGGACGTTGGTCTTTCTTCCTCCACTGCAGAAGCCCCCCATGTGTTTGCTTTATGACGGTGGGCTCGGGCCTGGAGGCGTGGCTGGGTGACTTTGTCCTGCGTCTTTTTGCCCCCTGCCGACCAACCAGGTGTGTTTTCAGTGGACCGGGAGGCCGTAGCTGGATTAACTCGGCACAGCTCTATCTTCAGAGGCTGATCGTGGCCACCAGTAAGCTCTTAGGGAGAGTCCTGGGAACCTGTGCAAGGCTGCTGAACACAGGTGGGGCAGCAAGCAGTCACCCAGCCCCTGGGTTCCGGTGTCAGGCTACTTCTACTGTTCGTTAGGAAGAAAATCCCATGGACGGAAAACAAATTTGGCTTTAAAGTAGTAACACAAATTTTAATCAGGTTCTTGACAAATTCTTTCTTGCCCACACACCTCCACCCCACCCAGAAGTCTTACCAACCTTTGTACCATTGAGATGGGTCCCCCTGGGCCCTTGGGGGGCAGCTCCCCATCCCTGAGGTGGTAGGGTTGGCGGCCTTGGATGGTGTGGGCGTTGTGAGCTGAGGTGGGCTGGGAGGGCTCCCTTGGGTGAGCTATGTTTACATGACACAGTGTGCCAAAGTGACTTAACTGTGGCTGCATTACTTTTTAGTCATCGGGACTGTCCCCCTCTCCCACTCTTGTTTTTACAAGTAAAGATTCTTTCCTAAAAGCCCTTGGAGCAAAGCCTGGCGAAGTTAGTTGTCTTCTCTGTGCTGGTCTTTCTTATGTCTTCATAAAAGCTAAAATGATGGTATCTGTGAGTATGTTTTGCAAATTCAAAATATAGTTTGGTAATTTCTTTTTCCAGTTGATTTTTAAAAAGAACTGCTGTACAGAGCTTGTACTTCGTCCATTTTATAGATGGAAACCATCCTTGAAAATTGTTTAACTTAAATAAAGAGGAGATACTTTATAGATACGCTCTGCTGGCGGCTGCAGTCACTCTTGGTCTTCATAGGATGGACGTGACCGGTGTTTGGGGACTGATTATGGTCTGTCTTGGGAGAGGGGTGCTGCCCAGTTACCATATCTTATCACACTTTTAAAATGCGTTCACCTTTTACTGCTGCACCTTTTGATGTTTATTCTTATTTGTAATAATAACCGTTCTCATCTGTGGAGTGTTTATGATGTGCCAGGCCCCACTCCAAGCGCTTAAATACATCCTTCTTGTCTTCTCACAGTAACCTGGGAGGTAGCATTACGGGCTGCATTTTACAGTTGGCTGGGGAAGCTGGTGCTTGAAGCTGCTGGCCTGCCCAAGGTCACGCCACTCCTAAGTACTCCCCTGGCCAGCCCCAGGCGCTGAGAGCCAAAGCCTGCCCTCCAGACCAGGGCAGGGGAGAGGCTGAAGGGCCAATATCATCACAGCTTTTAGAGTATTTTAAATCCGTATACTATTTACCAGTTACCCGGGCTCTCCAGTTCCATCCCAGGCAAACTTGAGTCCTCGCCCCTCTTCCTGGGCCTTTAAAAATACCTTCCTTTGGACAACCCCACAGGTGTGTCAAGGAAACACAATACTGACCAATTCTTTAGCAGTTTGGGTTGCAACTGGGGAGGCTGAAAAGATGGCCCCTATGAGTGTCTTGAACCTTCTGGAGGCCCTGTTTCTGCATCCTCTTTCTCCATTATTTGAGACAACCAAAATTTGCTCCGCTGCCATCTGAGAAACAGGAAGAGCTCTTAGCATAATTGTGCAGTACCCATCAGAGGCCTTTAGGAATTGTGCGTGCGCGTGTGTGTGTGTGTGTGTGTGTGTGTTTCCTGCTTTGACAACAGGGATTTTCTGAGAAACTCTCTATGTTGCCCTGATGCCCTGGAGACCTGAGAGCAGGGGGAACGTGTTAAATGCCGGAAGAAGAGGAAGAACAAGTGCCTGGCAGGCTCAGGGTGGGGCGTTTGGAGACAGGATTGGGTCAGTCTGGCCAGGGGTGGAGCCCCGCATGCTGAGGAAAGACTTTGGGCCGATTCTGGGGGGGAGGGGAACTATATGAGCCTTGCACTAGAGCAGGGAGGTTCAGATTTGCAAAAATATTTAGAGTAAGGGACTTCCCTGGCGGTCCAGTGGGTAAGACCCCACACTCCCAGTGCAGGGGGCCTGACTTCGATCCCTGGTCGGGGAACTAAGATCCGGCATGCATGCCGCAACTAAGAAGCCTGCAATGCTGCAACTAAAGATCCCACACGCCACAACTAAGACTGGGCGCGGCCGAAATAAATAAATATTTTAAAAAATATATTTAGAGTAAAATACTTAACCCACCTCGGCTCTTTGATTCTGCAGTATATTTCACGTTTTAAAAAATATTCAGCCAGAAAAATAAGATGTTTGCACGCCCTCTTCTGTCCATGGACTGACTTACCTAAAAGAAAAAAGAAAATCTGCTTCCTAGATGTTCTTACATATTCCTGAGCAACTGACTAATAATACAATATGTATGTATTTGATTTTATGTATTATGTGTGCCTGCACATGATAAACATGTTTCCAAAAGCCTTTGCATCTGTGGGGTCCCAAAGAAGTAATGAGAAATATTCCCCCAGCAGTTCCTGCCTGAGCACCTGCGGGCCTGGCCCTGGGTGCTGGGCAGGGGCTGCAGAAAAGACCGTCATGGTCCCCGCCACAGGTTACACTCCCAGGGGAGTCCGACTTTGAACCAGACCTTGAACACAGGAAGATAGACTGAGTCACAGCAAGGTGCTGGCCTCCTGAAGGTCATGGAAGGAATCCTCGGGGTTGCCGGGGGCAGGGGGTGTGTTGAGGGGCAGCGGTTTGGTTCACCGTCGAGGGCCAAGATGTGAGAACTCAGAGTGGCCGGTGCAAGCTCGCTGAAGAACTTCCAGAAATTAACTGTCCACGGTGCTCTTGAAGTGTGCAGAGTTCTCTATTGAAGCACTTTCAGTGAAGAGTGTCAGAAATCCAACTGAACGGAGTATAAATTGAGAGACATTTTTTATCTCATGGGACAGGAAGGCCCAAGGTGACAGGTTCTGGGTTGGTCCTGGGACGTGACTTCATCGTGAGCAACTGCCTTCATCTGCCCGATGGCGCTCTCCCCCGTCCCCCCTAGACGCGGGAAAACCCTCAGCGAGAAGGAAGCGTTTCCTGCTGCCCTGTGCGTCTTTCTCCTTCTTTCCTGCCCTCCCGCCAGCGCAGACGCCCCTTTCCCAGTGACCGCCCCACCTGCACAGAACCTCTCAGGGCACACTGCCCAGAACCCGGTGCTCAGGTGCCAGGGCAGGGGGCAGCTGTCCCCTCCCAGCGCCACCGTCCTGGGTCATGGGGTGGGGTCTGCCGGCAGGGAGGACAGGGACAGGCAGCCGCTCGGGCGGGCGCAGCACCTGCCGCGTTCGCCGTCCCTGAAAGCCGGCTGGAAGCGGCCGGACGGGCGGGGCGGCCATGCCATCACAGGTTCCCGCGTCCTCGGTGGAAGGCGGCTTCACCCTGGTCCTCTGGCGTCTGCTGGCCACGTGGGGCCTCTTCTTTTTCAAGTGAGTGAGATGTATGGCTTGGGGTCACAGAGACGAAGGATAACTAAGCCATTTATCAAAATATGTTTATGTGTTTCTTAATGCGTTAAATAACGAGGCCTCATGTCTGGTAGCTGCCGTAATTTCAAAGTAGTGATGAGTGTAAGCAGTAGTCTGAAAAGTCTGCAACGAATGTGATGTGACGATATCTGTGATGTGCGTGTGTGTGACCAAGCTTCCAGTTAATTGGCTACGCACGTTCAGTCGGAGGTAAAACAAAACAAAGCTTCTGCACCCCCTAAACTCTAAGAGTCTCGGAGTAGAGGACACCTGTGACCCACAGCTGTGCTCTGGGACCAGCTCTGCGCCTCGGCGGGGCGTCTTCTCCCTGCGGGACAGAAGGAGATGGGGCAGCGCGAAGCAGGGGAGAACCGCAGGGCAGTCGGGAGCTGCGCAGGGCCCGAGCTGACCTTGACCCTGGGCCTGGATCCAGCCTTCTTTCTGAGGGCCAAGTGGGACACGCCTGTTGCCCAGGTTACCCACAGTGAGACTGTCCTCCTCCTGGTCCAGCGGGAGGGCAAGGAGCCCGGGCAGGACGCTGTTGGGGGTGGGTGGGGGGAGGCTGGCGCCAGGGAAAGCTGGTGGGGGGGCGGGGCGGCGTGGGGAGGGAGGCTTGGGGTGCAGGGCGAGCGCCGAGGGGCCCTCAGCGCCGTTCCTGCCTCCCAGCCCCCGGGTCACCACAGGAAAAGTCGCTTCACCGGGTCTGGGAGAGGAGGCAGCTTGCTCGCCTCACAGGGTCACGGTCACGGTGAGATGCAGCACGTGAGAGGTGAGAGCGTCCCCGGTGGGGTGGGGCGGTCCTCACGGCGGGCGGGCGGTGGGCGCGTGCGGTCGTACAGGGCGCGGCCTGGACAGGGGCCAGGGGGGAGGCTTGTTACAGGTGCTGAGTTGCCCGCGACATGTCACTGCCTGGCTGGGGGACGTGTTGGCCTGCTGTCGCGTCGCCCCCAAGCGGCCGCAGAAGAGGAGGCCGGAGGCACGGGCCCCGACGGGGAGGCTGCGTCCCGGCCGGGGAAGGAGAGACCCCGACGAGGGCCGAGCGAGCGTGGGCGCAGGGACAAGCGCATGTGTTCGCCACCAGGGCCGACAACCAGCGGGCAGCTGGTGACGCTGCGTGGGGTGGGTGGACAGAGGCCGCGCACGCAGTCAGGCTGGGGTCTGCGGGCCAGGCTGGCGGCCCTGGGGGTTTGCAGAAGAAGAAGGGAGGGAGGGAGGATGGACCCCACTGCCCTCCAGCCCCTCCGACAGGACGGCCGCCGGGACTCAGGGCGGCTAAGCGCCTCTGGGTTTCCAGGGCTCCCCTCCCCATGGCCACGCGCCACCGACCACAGCGAGAACGTGGCCCACGTGTCTCCCATCGGGGACAACAGGGGCCTGAAGGGCTGGGGTAGGGGGGACGGGGGACACAGCTGCCGAGTGACGACACGAAACTACGGGGCCAGCTTTTCGGAAGTAGAAAGTGTATGGAGGCTTGTTAGGGACTGAACTGTGTCCTCCCCCAAATCCATATGTTGAAGTTAGGACCTCAACATCCTAACCCCCAGGACCTCAGAACGTGACTATTTGGAGACAGTCTTGAAAGACGGGAGTTAAAATGAGGCCATCAGGGTGGCCCTAATCCAATATGACTGGTGTCCTTATAAGAAGAGGGGATTAGGACGCAGACAAGCACAGAGGGAGGACCAACAGGAGGACACGGGGAGAAGACGGTCGTCTAATAGCCAAGGAGGGAGGACTTGGAAGGGACCAACCTGCCAACCCTTTGATCTCGGACTTTTAGCCTCCAGAATCATGAGAAGATAAATTCCTGTTGACGAAGCCACCCAGCCTGCGGTACTTTGGTTTGGCAGCCCTAACAAACTAATGCCAACCGTGGTACCAGGCAGTGAGGTGCTACTGTAACAAATACTGAAGAAGTATGGAAGGGGCTTTGGACCTAACAGTGGGCAGAACGGGAAGAGTTTCGTGGAGCGTGTTAGGTAAAGCCTGGGTCGCCTTGAAGAAACTGGGGGTGTGAAAGGTGATCCGGAGGGAAGAGGGGGCCTGCAGAGATTGCCTCCCTTGCCTTGGAGGGGCACATGCATGATCACAGACAGGATGTGGTACAAACATGAACGTTGAAGGTGCCCCCGTGAGGTCTTAGAAGGAGACGAGGAGCAAGAGACGGGAAGGGGAAGGGAAGCTGGAGGAAGGCCCTCCCCGTCAGAGCGGCAGAGATCTCAGCTGTACCACGTGTTCCAGTGTTTTGTGGAAGCAGAACCTGCAAGTGGCCAGCGTGGATGGACAGCTGAGGAGGTTTCTTTTTCTTTCTTTCTTTTTAAAATTTTATTTATTTTTGGCTGCGTTGGGTCTTCGTTGCTGCACGCGGGCTTTCTCTAGTTGTGGCGAGCGGGGGCTACTCTTCATTGCAGTGTGTGGGCTTCTCATTGCGGTGGCTTCTCTTGTTGCGGAGCACAGGCTCTAGGCGTGTGGGCTTCAGTAGTTGTGGCTCGCAGGCTCAGTAGTTGTGGCACACGGGCCTAGTTGTTCCGTGGCATGTGGGATCTTCCCAGACCAGGGCTCCAGCCAGTGTCCCCTGCATTGGCAGGTGGATTCTTAACCACTGCGCCACCAGGGAAGTCCTGCTGAGGAGGTTTCCAAGCAAAGTGTTGACGGTGCAGCCTATTTTCTCCTTGCTGCCTATAGTAAAATTCAAGAGGAAGGAGATAAATTGAAGAGGGAACCAGAACGTGTAGATTTGGAAAATTCCCAACCGATCCACACTATAAAAAATGAGAAAGCTTGTGCTCTGGAGAGAGCGCTGAGAGTGGTGCTGGGCAGTGTTGAGAATCACACAATTACTGAGCCTGCGCGTCTGGAGCCTGTGCTCCGCAACAAGAGAGGCCGCGATAGTGAGAGGCCCGCGCACCGCGATGAAGAGTGGCCCCCGCTCGCCGCAACTGGAGAAAGCCCTCGCACAGAAACGAAGACCCAACACAGCCATAAATAAGTAAATTTTTAAAAGTAAATAAATAAATAAAGTTATTATAAAATAATGGCTATATTTCCCTGTGCTGTACAATATTTCCTTGTAGCTTATTTATTTTATACATAGCAGTTTGTATCTTTTAATCCCCTCCCCCTATCTTGCCCCTTCTTCCTTCCCTCTCTCCACTGGTAACCACTAGTTTGTTCTCTATATCTGCAGGTCTGTTTCTGTTTTGTTATATTCATTTGTTTTATATTTTTAGATTCTACATATAAGTGATAGCATACAGTATTTGTCTTTGTCTGACTTAATTTCACTAAACATAATACCCTCTAGGTCCATCCATGTTGTTGTAAATGGCAAAATTTTATTCTTTCTTTTAAGGCTGAGTAGTATTCTATTCTGTACACACACACACACACACCCCATATATATACCACATATACATATATATACCACATTTTATGTATCCATTCATCTGTTCATGGACAGTTAGGTTGGTTCCATATCTTGGTAATTGTAAATAATTCTGCTATGAACATTGGGTGCTTGTATCTTTTCAAATTACTGTTTTCATTTTTTTCAGATATATACCCAGGAGTGGGATTGCTACATTATATGGTAGTTCTATTTTTAGTTTTTTGCGGAACCTCCATACTGTTTTCCATAGTGGCTGCATCAATTTACATTCCCCCCAACAGTGTACTAGGGTTCCCTTTTCTCCACATCCTCACCAACATGTGTTATTTTTTAACTTTTTGACAATAGCCATTCTGACAAGTATGAGGTGATATCTCATGGTGGTTTTGATTTGTAGTTCTCTGATGATTAGTGATGTTGAGCATCTTTTCATGTGCCTGTTGGCCATCTGTATATCTTTTCTGGAAAAATGTCTATTCAGGTCTTCTGCCCATTTGTTTAATCAGGTTGTTTGTTTTTCTGATACTGAGTTGTATGAGCTGTTTATATATTTTGGATGTTAACCCCTTATCATATCATTTGCAAATATTTTCTCCCATTCAGTAGGTTGTCTTTTCATTTTGTCCATGGTTTCCTTCGCTGGGCAAAAGCTTTTAAGTTTAATTAGGTCACATTTGTTTATTTTTGCTTTTGTCTCCTTTGCCTGAGGAGACAGATCCTTAAAAATATTGCTACAGTATCTCTCAAAGAGTGTTCTGCTTATGTTTTCTTCTAGGAGTTTTATGGTTTCCAGTCTTACATTTAGGTCTTTAACCCATTTTGAGGGTTTTTTGTTTATGTTTTTGTTTTGTATATGGTGTGAGAAAAATGTTCTAATTTCATTCTTTTAGATGTAGCTGTCCAGTTTTCCCAGCACCACTTACTGAAGAGACTGTCTTTCCTCCATTATATAGTCTTGCCTCCTTTGTCATAGATTAATTGACCATAGGTGCATGGGTTTATTTCTGGGCTTTCTATCCTGTTGCATTGATCTCTATTCCTGTTTTTGTGCCAGTACCATACTGTCTTGATTACTGTAGCTCTGTAGTATAGTCTGAAGTCAGGGAGCCTGATTTCTCCAGCTCTGTTTTTCTTTCTCAAGATTGCTTTGGCTATTCAGGGTCTTTAAGTTTCCATATAAATTTTAGGATTATTCATTCTAGTTCTGTGAAAAATGTCAGAGGTACTTTGACAGGGACTGCATTAAATCTGTAGATTGCTTTGGGTAGTATGGACATTTTAACCATATTAATTATTTCAATCCATGGACATGGGATATTTTTCCATTTCTTTGTATCATTCAGTTTCCTTCATCAATATCTTATAGTTTTTAGAGTATAGATATGTCACCTCCTTGGTTAAGTTTATTCCTAGGTATTTTATTCTTTTTGCTGCAATTGTAAATGGGATTGTTTTCTTGAATTCTCTTTCTGATAGTTCATTATAATGTATAGGAAAGCAACAGATTTCTGTATATTGATCTTGTATCCTGCAACTTTACTAAATTCACTTATTAGCTCAAAAAATTTTTTTGTGAAAGCTTTAGGGTTTTCTCTATATAATATCATATCATCTGCAAATAGGGGCAGTTTTTCTTCTTCCCTTCCAATTTGGATACATTTTATTTCTTTTTCTGGTCTCATTGCTATGGCTAGGACTTCCAATACTATGTTCAAGAGAAGTGGTGAGAGTGGGCATCCTTTTCTTATTCCTGATTTTAGAGAAAAGGCTTTCAGCTTTTCACTGTTGAGTATGATGTTAGCTGTGGGTTTTTCATAGAGGACTTTTATTATGTTGAGATAGGTTCCTTCTATACCAACTTTGATGAGAGTTTTTATCATGAATGGATGTTGAATTTTGTCAAATGTTTTTTCTGTGTCTATTGAGATAATCATGTGATTTTTATCCTTGCTTTTGTTAATGTGGTGTGGTGTATCACGTTGATTGATTTGAGGATATTGAACCATCCTTGCATCTCTGGAATAAATCCCACTTGATCGTGTTGTATGATCCCTTTTATATATTGGTGAATTTGTTTGCTAATATTTTGTTGAGGACTTTTGCATCTATATTGATCAAAGATATTGACCTGCAGTCTTCTTTCTTTGCAGTATCAAAGAGGATTATTCTTAAACCTTAAAATCTAATGGAATTTGCCCTGGTAGGTTTCAGACTTCCTTTGGACTGTCACCCCTTTCTTCCTTCCAATTTCTCCCTTTTGGAATGGGAATGTCTATCCTGTGCCTGCCCCACCACTATACTCTGTTATAGCAATCCTGACCGGCTAATACAGGCTGTTGCCCCCATGAATCCCCAAAACCACATGCACAGCTTAGCTTGGCCTCCTGCCAGCTCCAAACCAGATGTCCACAGGGTGCACACATCTGCAGGGACAGCCCTCAGCACTGGACAGGGCCTCTAAGCTCATAGCCCATGATGAGCTCCGAGAGCCCAGGTTCAATCCCTGATTGGGGAACTAAGATCCTGCAAGCCAGTATCCAGTATCCAGTATCCAGAGGGATTTGAGTGACAGAACTTATCATAAAGATAAAGTAGGCAATAAAATGAATAAGGGTTGCAGAAAGCATTCAGATATAGACAGTGAGAGCTTCTTGGGGGAAAAGAATGGCTTGATCGGAGCAGGGACCAGACAATCCAGTTCCATGTGGCCCCTGGGCTCAGGCCTGAGGCCGACGGCTCATTCCTGGACTCTGGGAGAAGGTCTGTGTGTATCCTGACACCTCTAACCAGCCCTGCTGGATCGGGGACTTAGACAGGCCCACTTCCATCACCTCCCTCAAAGGGGGAGGAAGTAGAACTGAGAAATGTGTTTAAAGAAAGCACATTAGTGCAAGTTTTTCCTTTGGTCTATGCTGATAGCTGAATCGGTTTTTTTTGGTATCAACTCCTTAAGGAAGCATATGGACTTCAGGCCAGTTCTTTAGGGGAAGCAGTGAGGATCCGATTGGGACACGGGTCCTCTTTCTGGATGGCTGCTCTCACAAGCCCTGCAGCCAGAACTCACCACGTGTCCCTCTGTCCCTGTAATAAAGGTTGGCCTTTACCCCGTGCTCTCGGCTGCAAGGAGCACGTGGGGAAGGGGAGGAGATGCACTCCTGAGGCCCTGGGCATGTTGGCCGAGCCGACCCCTCCCTCCAAGAAGCATCCACCGTGTCCTTGCCTTCCTGGGACAGCAGGGCTCCTGAGAGGGCCGATGGCTCCCACCCAGGGAGGGCCGGGAACAGAGCTGCCAAAGTGATAAATGCTCTTGTCTGTCAAGTCTCTTTTCATGACGATAGTTTTGGGGAAAGAGCTACTCAGACCATCAGCTTGAGTCTCACATACCGGACCTGAATTTTATTAGCTGCATCTCTCTCTCACTCAATGAAAACTCAGACTTTCCCTCCCAACCCAGCCTTTCACTGCTGCATCCTTTTATATTAGCCAAGTCAACCCAAGAGACAGAGGATCCAGATTGTGAGGGATGTCTCCAATAGTTAGAAGCCCACTGTGGCAGCGAGGGTCTCCGACATGCCCGTGGTCACACCACTGCAGGAGGACCAGATGGCAAGGTCCGTGTCTGCATTCCAGTGGCCAGGGTCTAAAGCCAGCTCTTACACGGAGAGGTTGCCTGGGTGATGGGATTTTAAAAGATCCCCTGACCTCAAACTATCATTACCTGTCAATCTGTCACACCACCAGCAGTATTATCATTAAAATCAGTTGTCCCTCAATGGATATAAGAGTCTTACAGCAGGGAGGACCACGGTGCTTTTTAACTTGACCATCAACTACTCACACACCGAGCTCCCCTGATACCCAGATGAGAGCCTCACAGGCAGCGAGAGTGGGCAGACATCTGCAGGAGAGCCAGAACCCCCGTTCAATAACAAGATGGGGCAGTGGGGGTCCTGACAGACGCTGCCTGTGCCCCGATGCCTGGCCTCATGAAGATCCCTCACTTCCAGGAGGCTCATAAAAGCTTCTTCCTAAGACATTTTATATTAAGGCATTTTCCTGTTAAGAAGACACACGGATTCTCACTGCATGCAAGGCTAAGCCAGATGCCATGCCGGCATCCAGACTAGCCTGCGGGCTCTGAGGACACAGACAGGTGAGTTCTGAGGAGGCACCCAGAAGAGGCTGAGGGGACGCTGGGCAGCATGAAGACACCTGGAGAGAAATCTAGGGAGAGGTGAGACGCTAGGCAGAGGGCAACGGGGACATTGTTGCAGGGCAGAGCCCTGGTCACCCCCGCGGACTCGGGACATCCTGGTCTCGTGGTGGCTGAATAGGAAATGGGTCTGTGATTGGGCCCATTGTTCCCAGGAACGTTCACACCACGAGGCCCCGTCCCAGCTTGCCTCCTTCCTGCCCTGCACCCTGCCCTGCACGGACTCGGCTGGCTTCCTCAGAGCACGTGACGTTTGGGTCCTTCCAAGGCACCATGTGCGGGGAGAGACTGTGGACGGGGCCTCACAAGAGGCTGTCGTTCACATAGGAATCTGTGGGGCTCCTCCTGGGAAATTTGGGGGCCAGGGTGATGGAAGAGCTCAGACTTGGCCCGGCAGGGCTGGGTGCCCAGCTCAGCGGTCACTTCCCTGTGCAAAGTGATTTGCCTCACAGGTTGCTGTGAGCAAACCGGTGGCCACTTGAGGAGAGGCGGGCGCCCCTGCCCCTGTCCTGCTTCTCAGCATCCAAGGGGGACTGCGGAGGGCTGGGGTGGCCACATTTGCCTAGGGCCTTGCTCAGAAGGGAAAGAAACAGCTGTGGACGGCTACCCACAGAGCTGACCCACAGGCCAGAAAGAAAAAGTAGCTGGAAAGTTTCGTTCAATAAGGGCCGGGCGGCCTGCATGATGATCATCAGTCAGGCTGGTCTATTATTAACTAAGATACAATTGTGCTAAAATGTATTCTAACATACTCTTAATAAAGATGCTCTTTGATACAATAATATCAACTGACACCAGCATAGTGCTAGCAGCAGAGTCAACAAATAACCACCCAAAGATAATAGGTCCTAATCCCTGGTGCCTGAGCCGCGGGACCAGAGGATGGAGCCTCAAGCCCAAGAGGGTTACTCTGGGCTTGAACCTAACTGGGTTTCCAAAGGGCTTGGGACTGGTGGCCCCCTTTCCCCTTTGGCCACCCAAAGATATTAGGTCCTAATTCCTGGAGCCTGTAAATGTTACCTTATAAAGAAAAAGGGTCTCTGCAGTTGTGATTAATTTAAGGATCTTGATATGGGGAGATGACCCTAGATTGTGCAAGAGGGCCCTAAGTCCAATAACAAATGTCCTTATGAAAGAGAGGCAGGGGAGAGTTGCCACCAAGGAAGAGAAGGCAATGTGAAGACAGAGGCAGAAATTTGTGCTCACAAATCCCTGCAACTTTAGGAAGAGAAATGAAGCCTCTGGGTGTGGAGAGATCGGATTCCTGCATGAGGGAAGCTGTGGTGCGGGGAGGATGCGGGACACCCCTGCTTAGAGCCGCCCCGAGAAAGGTGCAGGTGAGGGTGTTCTCAAATTAGTTGTTGTGGAAGAAAAAGCATCAGCTCCGGCCTCCTGGGGCTGTATTGGCAGACCTCTCGCATCTCCCCCACGCCCATGCCCCCTCTCCGGGGTCAGGAAGCCCCGCAGACCTCCTCCCCTCGCAGAGCCTGGGGAGAGGGAGGCGCTGGCGGGTGGCTGACCTCCCAGGAGAGTCAGGGGTCAAAGCCCCCCCTTCCACCCTCTGAACTTCCACCAGAAAAAGAAAAGAAAAGAAAAGAAAAATAAGCGGGGGTTTTGCTCTGTGCGAACCTTTAGCATCACCGGTTGGTGACAGAATCGCGTGTGCAGGTCACTGCTCGGCGGGAGCAAGGGTGCTGGGCCCTGCTGTGTCCCGGGCCCGACCCCCGGGGCCAAGGGCCCTGTCCCGCGGGGCGGAGGCCTTGCAGGCGCCTCTCGGAGGTTCCTTGGCTCCCGGGCTGCTCGGGACGCGGGGTCAGGTGGCGCGGTCAGACCCGCTGGGCCCCTGTCCTGAGATGCCCGGCGCGAGCCAGCTGACCAGGGCGTGGGGCTGGGGTCCTGTCTCCATGCCCTTCCGGAGCCCTCCCGCCCCCCGGAACTGAGCCAGGGCTCCCCCAGCCCCCCTCCTTTAGGGAAGCAGCTTCCCAGGCCCCCTTACCCCTCGCTATGTGGGGCAGCGGCTCTTATTCTGAACCTTCGCTTCTCTCACCATAAACTGCATTTTCATTTAGTTATTTTTATTTTGGCTGCACTGGGCCTTAGTTGCCACAGTCAGGATCTTTCTTAGGTGGGGCGTGCATGCAGGATCTAGTTCCCCGACCAGGGATGGAACCCGGGGCATTAGGGGCACCGAGTCTTACCCACTAGACCACCAGGGAAGTCCCTAAATTGCATTTTTTTAAAAATTCTTTTTAATTTAAACTTTGGGTTTATTTATTTATTTTATTTATGGCTGTGTTGGGTCTTCGTTTCTGTGCGAGGGCTTTCTCTAGTTGTGGCAAGTGGAGGCCATTCTTCATCGCGGTGCGCGGGCCTCTCATCATCGTGGCCTCTCTTGTTGCGGAGCACGGGCTCCAGACGCGCAGGCTCAGCAATTGTGGCTCACGGGCCCAGTTGCTCCGCGGCATGTGGGATCTTCCCGGACCAGGGCTCGAACCCGTATCCTCTGCACTGGCAGGCAGATTCTCAACCACTGCGCCACCAGGGAAGCCCCCTAAATTGCATTTTTAAGAAGCCACAACAACCAACCTGGATTTTGTGTTGCCTTGTGTGTTTTCTAAATGGTCTCATATGGTGAAATCTGATTTTCCTAAACTGGCTAAAACAGACTCGAAGCCACATCTTAGTGATGCCGTGTGATAGCTGAGGGTGAGGTCAGGCTGCCTGAGTTCACGCCCTGGCTTCATCACTGACTGGCTGTGTGATTTTTGACCGAGTACATAACCTCTCTGTGCTTCAGTGTCTTCATCTATAGATTAGTGACCATGACAGTGCCTGCTGCTGGGGCTGTTGTTAGTATTAAAAAGAACTAATTTATGTACAGCACTTAATATAGTGTGTGGTAGTTAATAAGTGGTATTAAAACAATGTCAGCTGTTATCATTAAACTTTTCTATAAGCCCTGCAGCACCCAGAAATATACTAGGCACCCAGTGCCTCCACTCAGTAATTATTAATGATTCAGAAAGAACACTTGTGTGAAAGCACCTGCATAACTTTACATAGCATCTGGTCTCAATTCTCCATCTATGGATGGTGAAACTGGAGTCTAGGAAGAGTCCAGAGCTTGGGGTCATAGTGGACCTCACCCTCCATCAAGTCTACCCTCACTTTCTTTGAGAGAAGCCCTTTCAAACCATGCCAGCAGCTCACCATTCAGTGAACAGATTCCCAGCTGCCAGGGTGGCACAACTCACAGATCTTCACATTATCAGAAGAAGTTCTTTTACACGGAGCCCAACTCTGCCCTTAACTCTGACCACTAAGCTTACTGAATCAGTCCATTTACTCTTGATCTGACAGCACTTCAAATACTTGACAACTAGGAGCTCTTCAGGGTCCACAATGGTGCTCCAAGTCACAAGTCAGGAATAAGTGGTTTAGCTAGAAGTTAAGCGACATACTCAACGCCCCTCAGCCAGGCTCATGTACCTCCAGAAACAGAGGCTCTGCTTCTGACCCCCAGTCCACACATGCTCCCCAAGGCCTGGGAGTCAGCCTTCATCACTCTTTCCTCCAAAACATACCCCAATTCAGGGGTGGTGCTTATCTTCCTCAGCTACCCCAGACCAAGCCCCTACCTTCTCTTGCCGGCCAGCAGCCCCGAGATGGGCCTGTTTGCATCCATGCTTGCCTTTCTTCAATACTGTCTTTCCCCAACATCTAAAGTGATTTGTTAGAAAGAGATCACAAGCGAAAAGATACTCGACCTCAATAACCATTAGGGAAGTACAAACTGAAACCATAAGAAGACACCGCTTCATACCCACTAGGGTGGCTATAATATAAAAGACAATAAGTGTTGGCAAAGATGTGGAGAAATTGGAACCCTCACACATTGCTGGTGGAAACGTAAAGTGGCAAAGTTGCTTTGGAAAACAGTCCGGCAGGTCCTCAAAAGGTTAGCTATAGAGTTACCGTATGACCCAACAATTCCACTCCAAGGCATCTTCCCAAAAGAAATGAAAATATATGCCTACATAAAAACTTGTACACAGATGTTCATAGCAGCACTATTCAAATACTCAAAGTGAGAATAAGCCAAATGTCCATCAACTGATGAACAGATAAATAAAGTGTGGTATATACATACATGAGAATAGTACTCAGCCATAAAAAGGAATGAAGTGCGGATACATGGATGAACCTTGCTAACATTATGCTGTGTGAAAGAAGCCAGTCACAAGAGACCACGTATTGTCTGATCCCATTCATATGAAATGTCCAGGATAAGCAAATCTATAGAGACAGAAAGTAGATTAGTGGTTGCCCAGGGTTAGAGGGTGAGACGGGGGTGGGAGAGGGGAGTGCTTGCTAATGGGTAGGGGGTTTCTTTTGGGGGTTATGACAGCATTCTAAAATTAGATTATGGTGATGACTGCACAACCCTATAAACATACTAAAAACCACTGAACTGTATACTTCAAATGGGGGAATTTGGGGTATCTAAATTACATCAATACAGCTATACACTAAAAGTGAATTTTTGTAGCCATTTTTTTTTTTTATTTGACAGCTTATACGCTTAAGATTAGTGCAACTGACACAACCCACCATACATGTTTTCTATCTTAAGAAAAAAGAAGAAAGAAAAAAATGAGCAATTTCTTTGTGGAGAGGGAACTATCCTGCTAGTGGTGGTGGCATCTGGGGGCTGCACACGTGACGTGGCGTCACAGAGCTGTACGCACAATTGCTACACGGAGAGAGAATCCAAATCAGGGCTGTGCCTGAGTTAGCAGCTCTGTACCAACGCCAGCTTAGTGCTTTAGACGGTGAACCGTGTTTGCTCTTCTCACTGGGCCATGGGTGAAGGGTACGTGGGAAATCTCGGCCCTAGTCCTGCAACTTCCTGAGAGTCTTGAACCATTTCAGAATAAAACAATGATTTTTAAAAAGACATCAGATCACACACTTTGAAAAACAAAAAGAAAGCCCTCCGATGAGGGCTTCGAAATACTGTTAGTCTGCAACCCTCCCTCCTGCTCAGGGCCCCTCCTGGTGGCATCCCGACCACCCACCACTGGCCGTGCTCCCTGCCGTCACCCTGCTTAGCCTTCTCTCCGCTGAGAACGCTCTTTGCCAAGGTCTTAGTACCTGCCTCCTTCCCCCCGCCGCAGGGGAGCCCTTCCTGGTGGCTCTCCGGTCCCTCCCCCTTCCCACAATGGCCCTGCTTGTGTGTGTGCGCCCCGCGTCTCTCCTCCAGGACCCGAGAGCCCCAGACAGGCCCAGCCCACGCCTGCTTGCCCGGTAGCCCAGGCCTGGTACAGTAAGCTACACTGAAGGCACACAGACAAGGACACGAGGAGGGAACGAGTGCCTCTCCTTACAAAGGAGCTGGTTCCTGTATGTGGGAAGTAATCTTTAAAAATTGTATAAAAAAATTTTAAAGTTACATTTAAAAAAATTGGTTTTCGGGCCTCTGAGCAAGAATCGATTAACAACGAACAAATAAAATCGATCAACAAGAAACAAATAAAAACAAAAGCGCTGGTTCCACTGATGCTGTAGCAGCAGCAACTTCATAACAACCCAGGTCGGTGTTGCCCTCCCTTCACACAGGGCCCAGGGGTCCTGAGGTCCAGGAGGAAAGGCCTGTCTGTGCCGGGATACTCGTGGTCCTGCCACCGTCCTGCTCCGGCCGCGCAGCTGTCTGCCGGGCCTTCTAGAGCGTGGTGTGTTTCTGTACAGACACACCGCTACTCAAAAGCTCCCAAAGTCTTGCCCTCACACAAGGCAGAGGTGTTTACAGATTCCTTTGCAGATCTGATCGACTCTACAACCTTCTTTCCAGAAAACAAAAACAAACATATGCATACACAAAACACTATTTTCCTTTACCCTTGGAACCCCTACTTCTGCCCTACAAGTGAGCTAAACAAACCCTTCCCTGCCCCTGCCGTCACCGCCAGGTCCCTTTTCTCAGCGCTGCCTCACGCCACAACGGCTGTCCAGTGAACATCTCTCCCGGGCGCAGCGGGCTCCCCTGAAGCCCCGGCTTCCTCTCAGTCACCTGCTGCCCCTAGGGCAGGCTTTCAGGTTTCGAGGCACTTTGCACGGAACTCTCACCTGAGTGTGCGAGCGCTCATCGTTTCTGCATCAGGAGGTCCCCTCCTGGCAGGACCGCTGCTGTGGAGGATCTGGGTCTCACCGAGGGTTGTTGCTGGCATTTAGGAAATAGTTAGAATCCTTTATTTGTGCAAGGTTCTTCCTTGAATGACTGGTTGAATGTATTGAATGAATGATAGCAATGAACTAATTCACATTAAACAGTTAATGGAAGACATTATTTTTTTTACTTTATTTTTTTAATATGCTGTTCTTTTTAAATTTTTTTCTTTATTTATTTTATTTTATTTTTTGGCTGCGTTGGGTCTTCGTTGCTGCGCACGGGCTTCTCTAGTTGCAGCGAGCAGGGGCAACGCTTCATTGCGGTGCGTGGGCTTCTCATGGCAGTGGCTTCTCTTGTTGTGGAGCACGGGCTCCAGGTGCGTGGGCTTCAGTACTTGTGGCATGTGGGCTTAGTAGTTGTGGCTCACGGGCTCTAGAGCGCAGGCTCAGTAGTTGTGGCTCACGGGCTTAGTTGCTCCGCGGCATGTGGGATCTTCCCGGACCAGGGCTCGAACCCGTGTCCCCTGCATTAGCAGGCAGATTCTTAACCACTGTGCCACCAGGGAAGCCCGGGACTTTTTATCTTAAATGAGAGACAGTGGGCAGTGAGGTGGGCAGGGGGCAGTGCAGGATCTATGAGCTCATAGGGGTGAGGCCCACCCTGCCCACTGCCGGGCTCCTTGCATACAGCGTGGCGTCAGCTGTGACTGTCCCTCAGGCGCTGTCTGCAGGAGCAGAGGGAGAACTTGTTTATTCTAACGCACTCCTGCTGAGTGAGCCAATCCTCAGGCGATCAGAGACCCGCGAGGTCCCTGTGTCTGCGCTGTTCATTCTCGCTGTGTGTTTACCCTTGTCCCAAAAGACACCCCGAAAGAAAGGCACCCAGCCCTTCCTGCAACATCCCTGAGGCCGCAGCCCCCCTGGGGGGCAGGGAAGCCGCACTGATTCAGCTGCTGGAGCCCAGCACACAGTGGAGACGGGTGGGGAGCCTAGCTTCTCCCTGCTGGGCGTCTGGCTGCTGCGTGTTCTGTTTTTACATTTTATCTTATTGTGGTAGGAGCACAGCGGGAGCGCGAGCCTCTAGCTGATGGGTTTGTACGCGTCCAACACGGTGCTGTTGACCACGGTCAACGTGACACAGGACGTTGTACGGCAGACAGTAGCGCCCACCCCCCCGCCCCCCTGGGACTTTATGCCCACTGACTGCGACTCGATCCCCCCTCCCAGCCCCAGCAGCCACCATTCCCCTCCCTGATTCTGTGAATTTGGCTATTTTAGGGACCTTACGTAAGTAGAGTCCTGCCATATTTGTCTTCATGTGTCTGGCTTCTGTCACTAAGCCTAAGGTCCTCAAGGTTCATCCACATCGTCACTCTTGCAGAATACCCTTCTTTTCAAAGACTAACATTCCATCTTATGCGGATGAAATAAAAATTATTTTGAAGGCAGGACAAGCGAAAGTTTTAAACATAAAACTCTCTCTCTGTCCGTTTGGGCCCTACCCCTCGTTAGTGTGCGTGGTGCATCTGTATTACACGTTAACCACGTCCCTTAGACGACACAGGAAAGCCTGCTCGCCAAAAAAACCAGGCAATTTCCTCCTGGCGCCAGCAAAGTAAGTGTTCAGGAGATAACATTCCTTTCTCAGTCCTGTAAGGGGTCACAGTGACCCGCTCCTCACCTTGCTGGACTAGGTACTCTGTCCATATGTTACCGTGATGTGGGATACTTTGTCTCAAAAATGTATACAACCGTGCTTTGTCCTCAGAGCTTTCTGAATGACCGTCTCCTGGGTTGTAATCCTCACGTTGGCTTGAATAAAACTTTCCACTTCTTTCTTAGATCGACCATTGATTAACTTTTCATCAACAATGTATGTTCCACATTTTCTTTATCCATTCATCTGTCGGTGGACGTCAGGTTGTTTCCACATCTTGGCTGTTGTGGATGGTGCTGCAATCATCATGGGAGTGCTAATGTCTTTTCAAGATCCTGATTTCAATTCTGTTGGATAAGTACCCGGAAATGGAATTGCTGGATCATGTGGCAGTTCTATTTTTAATTTCTCCAAAGAAGACATACAAATAGCCAACAGGTACACCGGCGACGGGCGGCGGGGGGGGGAAGCTAACGTTGCAATCATCAGCAAAATGCAAATCAAAACCACAATGAGACCTCACACCTGTTAGACTGGCTACTATCAAAAAGACAAAGACAGCAAGTGTTGTCAAGGATGTGGAGAAATTGAAACCTTGCAGTGGCTGCAGAAGCCAGCCTGGAGCCTCTTCTGTTTTCTGCTTTGGACTCTGGTGGTAGTTGGTCAAGAGAGGGCAGTCCTAACACCTAATTAAAGCCTTTTGATTTGACTTGGAGGCAGACCGTCTTCTGAAAGCACCTGGACACCCACAGTCAGCTTTGGGCCCCTGGGTGTCCTCTATCCATCCCCATATTTTGAGCACCTTCTCTTGTGCCCTGAGATGTGCACACATTAGGGAACCTTTTAGTAGCAAATGTCCCCTGTTACCAAAAGGAAGGGTGGGCACTCTGCAAGCAGGGGTGGCTGGTGAAACACACACATTTAGAAGAAAGGAACCCCTACAGGGCTGGGGGTGGAGGGACCTAGGAGGCTTCCGAAATCTGTCTGGCCTCCCAGCTCCTAAGATGTGGACAGGGAGCGCCCCCTACGGCGCCCTGCCCGTTGCCGTCATCCTGCTCCCCAAACCCCTTGGACCCGTGGGGTCCCTTGGCTCCCCTAACCCCAGTTTGAGCCGGACTGTGTCTCTACTGGGTTCTGCTGGTGCTTGGAGGTGCGGCGCGTGGCTTGGAAGAAAAAGGGAACACGGGATCCCCATGACCCCCCCCGCCGGGATCTCATCTTTCAGGGGGTCTAACTTTTCACGCTGGAAAGATCGGCCTCTTCCTGGAACATGCCCTGCGTGTTCCACCCTTTACTTGGCCTTCCGTTACCGGGGGGTGGGGAGGTGGAGGAATGGGGGCTGTGCGTTGCTGCACACCAGGCCCCCGGAGGGCCTGAGAGCAGGAGGCCTGGGACACAGCTGACCTCCAGTGTCACCGGGTTTGTCACTCAGCCGGCCGAGCTCGGGGTCGTTAATGGGGGCAGCAGCGCTTGGCTGTCTACACCCCTCACATCATCAGGGTGACCTTGGGAAGGAAGCCAGGCAGGTATTTTATCCCCAGAAACCGAGGCCCAGAGAGGCAGTGGGCGCGTTCGGGGCGGAGCCTGTGCTCAGCTGGAAGCTCCAAAGTCTCAGAGAGCATCGCCCCTGCAGGGGACCATCCAGCACGGGATCCCCGGGACCCCCGTGGCAGGGCCAGGCTGTATGGGCGGGCAGGACCTGGGGTTCACAGGAGACACCTTCCCTCCCGCTCCTCCCTGTGGTCCAGTTCTCTCCGCCCCGGACAGCCAGGCCCTGCAGCATCCTGTGCTCTGTTCCTGCTCGGCCACTGTCACGATGGTGGGGGGAAGCTTCCTGAGATGCTCCAGGCTGCCCCTCTGAGCCTGCAGGGACACGCAGGGGACATGCAGAGAGCTCTGGGCAGCCCTCTGGAAACTTCCAGAGGGGTTGGGGCCCCATGCTGAACCCACCAACTCTGCGGGGTCAGACTCTATGTTCTCCTTGGCCTTTTGGGGCTGGGGCCAAAACGGAAGCAGGGAGACTCCCAGTCAGAAGTCAAGGCTCACCTGGCTCACCCAGGGGGTACCCCAGAGGAGGGGACGGTTCCGGAAGCTGAGACCACCCGCGAGACCACGGCAGCTTGGTCGAGGGGGCCCAGCCCGCAGCCCTCCCTCTATCTCCCTCCCCTCCCCACCCTCCTCCTCTCTCCCTCCCTCCCTCCCCTCCCCACCCTCCTCCTCTCTCCCTCCCTCCCTCCCTCCCTCCCCTCCCCACATCCAGGAACCACTTCCTCTTGATATTGGATCAGCAGTCAAGCAAGCCCTGAAACTGTTAGAGTCGGTTTCCTCCATCCTGTGCAGTTGTTTTTTCTAACCCAAATGCGAGAGTGTATTTATATTTTACTAACATTCATTGAATGCCTACTACATGCAAACATGACGCTAGTTTCTGCTCCAACACCCTCCGGTTTCCCGGAGTGAGCCTTCCCTGTCCTGCTGGGCTGGTCATCTCCCACACCGCAGCCTGTCCGGCCTGAGGTCCTGCTCTTCCCCAAGGGCACCGGGCGCTGCTGCTCTAGACCCGCAGCGCCCAACCTCCGCCTGGGATGGGCCCAGCAGCCCTCGCTCCCCAGCATAGCTGAAGACGGGGCTGTCGTGGGTCCCTGGAGCTGCTGGACAGACTCTCCCCTTGGGACTTGCCCCGAACAGACCCTCTCAGCCTAACCTGACCACCTGCTGCCTCAGCGCTCCCCAAACCTGAACCTTCCCGTCTTCTGCAGAACTGGATCTCTTTACAAATACTATACAGGCACTTTTTGGTTTGCTGTGTCCTCTCTGCCCTTCAGGAGGGCAGGGGTCTTTGTCTTGTACCCACAGGGGCCTGGACTTAGGAAGCACCCAGCACACATCTGCGGGAGGAATGAACGTGGAATTCAGCACCGAGTTCCCTTCCTACTCCTGCCCCGTGACAGCACGGTTGGAGGTCTATGACTTGCTTATGGTTCTCTCTCCTCGCTGTGGAGAAATAGAGACCTCGTGTGTCTTTCTTACCTTGGCATCCACGGTGCCTAGAGCCCTGCGAGACCCTAACTCAGCGCCGTTATGGAAGGAACGCGCTGTGTCTGCATCCGCGAGAGGCGCACGAGGTGTCCTCTGCCGCCCTCTGCTGGGCGGACGTGGAGAGGCTCACGGAAGGCGGGCGGATTCTGGGAAGGCAGGGGCTGGACCAAAGACCAGGTGTGAAAACATCGTTTTTCATTCTAACACTCTTGAAAACAAACAAAGCTGCCTACACCTTCCCAGCGCTCGTACAGTCTACAGCAGGACAACAATCCTTCCAGGTTTTAAAATATTCCATCCTGTTATCTTCATGAATACACTTATCTGGCTGGCCGTCTCAATTTGGGGCTTTGCTTACTTGTGTTCTCTAGACTTTCTGCCTTGGAGGATGGTGACTGTGGATAAAAAGCCACTGCTACCACCTGGCTTGATGCAGCCTGGCCAAGGTCAGGCTGCTGCTAAGGGCTGGGGCAGCCACGAGAGACGACAGATCTCACTCCACCTTTTTCCAGTTCCTGGCATGGGGGGAGGGCGACAGGGAAGGTGGGTCAGCCGCTGCCCCCAGCCAGGATCTGCCTGGCAGAGACCCTGTGTCCAGCTGCCTGGCTTGCTCAGGAACAGGTTCCTTCCTCCAGATGGACCGTCTCTCCTTGGAGCACAAACTTTAATGTGGATACACCTCACCTTCTCCTGCCCTGTAGTGTCAGGGTGGTTAAACTGAGGCAGAACTGTTGGACTTTGACCTGTTGACCCACGACTCTCCCAGTGGCAAATCCCAGAGCCTTTGGCCCAAGATGGTCCCATGTCACATAGGTTTGTTCCAAGAAACAAGCCCATTCGTTTTGTGAATTCGTTTTGTTAACCCTGCTAACAGTTCCTTCAGAAATATTCTGCCCCATTTGTGGGTGAGAAGATATGGTCACTGTTCCTTATTTTTTTACATACTATTATTACTCTGGTCACACGAGATATCTGTGTGTCTCTCCCATGGCTTGAGAGTCCCTGATGGAAAAGACTGCCCTTGCTTACATCCCCGGGGTCTAGTGGTTCAGAAGAGCTCAATAAAAGTTTATTTAATGAATGACTTTTCGTCCACTTCCCCTCTGCTCGCCTCTCTCTCAAACCAGAGAGTGGCTGTCTGACTTTCTGAGCATTCATTTGAGCCCCAAAGAGACCCACACTGCCAGGAGACGTGATGAAAGTTCCATAAATATGGCATGGAAGGCTGGGCCCCTAGAATTACTCATTAAGTCCTGACATCCATTCCCAACGAAAAAGGGTCTTTTGTCTCCTCCTTGTTGAAGTTTCACCTCTTTCTGGGGTGTCTCTGCCCTCACAATGTCTTTGATACAAAGGATCACATCTCCCACCCCCACTACCATTGAAAGGTAAGGTCCCTGTGGGGAGGTGAGGCTCGAGGACCTGGATGCCAGATACAGGAGGAAGGGACCGTGCTGGCTTCCTGCATCCAGAGAGGGCAGCCAGGGGGTGACTCCAGGGCTCACCAAAGCCCTGGAGTGTGGGATGTCAGGAAGGGGGAGGGTGGGAGAAAGGGAGGGGAAGAAGTGGGGGGGTGCTTGCAGAGGGAGGAGTCAAGAGGGAGAGGTGTAGAGGGAAACTGGAAGGAAGATATAAAGCGGATGGGGAGGGAGTCACTGATTATAGGGAACGAGCACAGCCGAGGTCAGCAAAGCAATGCAGCAAAGGTAAATCCAGCACTTACTGACAGGTTTGGCAAGCAAAGATTTGATGTCTTTCAAACTTTAAAAGGGTGTTCAAAAATTATTTTTTTTGCTTACAGAAGAACTTAAAATATTGCCAGGATGTGCTGTAAAAAGTTTTAATTCTTCTTTTCGGTTGAAGAGTACATGCTTCTCAAAATCTTTTGATTCGCCTGTAATGAAGTGTAAAAAGAACCCTGGAAAGTGGCGTCCAGCACCTCATTAGATACAGAGTTTCTGTTAATGAAAACAGCCCCTGCTCTGTGGCCTCCTGGGAGCTTACCCCCCCCACCCCCCGAGCCAAAGTTAGTTTTGTTGACGTCCCACGCATACCAGCTCCACTTGTGGGCGCTTTCCCGCCCATCTCTCACTTTGCTCACAGGACCTGCCTTCTGACGGTGACTGCTCATCCCAGGCGCGCGCCCAATTCCAGACCCTTCGGAGGAGTGGGAGGAGGACACGGCAGAGGAAATGGCAGCCGTGGCGGGACCCGAAGGGTGCACAATCTGGCCTCTGATGGCGGGGGCCCCTGTGCGCTCCACATGGAGAAGATGGGAGGGGAGGGAGGACCCCTGGGGGCCCCTGACTCCCCCAGGACCCGAGGCAGTTGAGAAGGCTCAGGTGGTAGAACGTGCCTGCAGCACCCGGGGTCCCCTTACCTGCCTGCCATCCCTCTTCACCTTCAAGAGAGTCCCTGGGGTGTTCCCCAGGCTTTGCCTAACCTCTGCTATTATTTACTTCTGGCAACAGGTCCCATGATATAGTCCGTGACTTCCTTTATCCTACTTTCCCTCTCCCCCTGGCACCAGCCCTCCCCGCAGAAGAAAGCACAAGAGCAAATGCAATATATTTGACTGTATTTCAAAGTTGCTGCGTGTAAACAAACTTTATTGAAGAAATAAAAAACACATGAGATATCAGAATTAAATCATAATTTGGGGGGGGCATACTTCACGTATTAGAACTCAGAATTTAGCTCAGGGAATACAAAATTTGTAAAAAAATGTATGGCAAGTGTGCCTTGGTGTAAAATCAAAATCTCGACCAAAGGGTCTGCTTTATTGTCACAAAGGGGTTGGGGACGTAGTTGTGTGACGTCACCTGAAGGCTATGTATGTGCAGTTCCCGGCAAGATTAAAAAATTTCTCCTAAAGATTCTTAACTGAAAATCACAGGAAAAACAAGGTAATGGTGGCAAAAAAATTCTCAAATGAAATAGCACTTTTTCCAGATTCTTTGACATAGATGTCCCTGTCACTAATGGTTGCTACCCCTGAACTCCAAGTGGGAACCTCCATGAGGAAGAGGAAGGGGGCTGAGCGGCTTGGGAGGGTGAGGCCATCCCCTGGAGACGGGCGGCAACTTCACCCCAGCTACAGCCTCTGGCAGGGGCCAGGGCCTTGTTTCCCGGCCACTTTCTGCCCCTCCTTACTCAAGATCAGAGCTGCCAGCAGGGATGTCCCACCCGGTCCCGCCTCCTGCCCACCAAGAACGCTGCCTCTGGTGCGGGATGTTTAGCAACAGGCAGGGTGTCCCCCTGCTTTCGGAGGCGTCCTGTGCCCACGTGGGGCAGCTCTAAGTGCTGGAAAGCGCTTCCCCACTGAGCTGAAGCCTGTCTGCTGGTGAGGTCCACTGTATCCCAAGAGAGGCTAGGAGGACCAGGGACCCCTGCCGTGCACCCCCGGCCGGAGTCAGTGCTGCACCACACCCACCACCCCGTTTTCCCAACTGCCCCTCGTAGCATTCACTTTTGATGTGGACCCACTGTCCTTGCCTCCTGGACCCGTGACTGGTCGAGGTCTCCTGCTGTAGGGAGGGGCCAGGGCTGGACACGTGGCTTGACTGGTACAGGAGCTGGCAGAGCATCCGTCCCACTTTGGATACTGTACTTCTAGTGATGAGTAGTGACAAGGGGACAACACTTTGAGTCACATCATACTCTGCCATTATGCTGAAATGGATGAAAGTTACCCCAAGATGCCTCAATCAAGAATCCCACAATCCCACAACTCCAGATCTTAAATTTACACCTAAAAATGTATACAACTGTTCTGAGTCCACCTTTTTAATCTACTGAAATCATAGAAACCCCTTCCCCTCCTTCCTTCTGTGTTCTACTCACAGGAAGGGAGCTCCCAACTGCGAAGCTAGATGCATTTTTTTCTTTTTAAACAGCTGAGTCTAGGGAAAGAGCTAATTAAAAAAGCTAAAAATCTCATTTGCCCAATTAATCATTTTTTTCCCACCACTTTTCTGCCTAAGCTGCGGCCCTTTCTTAGTGGAGGAAGGTGGGGAAAGAGGTGAGCGCCACGCTTCCTGGGAGAAAACAGAACTGGGTACAAGTTGCTGGGGGAATGAAAGGAAGAAAAGTTTCGTAACTGCGTGTGAGTACTGATGAGATGAGAAACTTTCTTTGTGCTTGGTGATGACCTCTTGAATAGCTAAGACCACGTTTTGCCTTGCTGCTCCACAGGATGCCACGCTTTCCAAAGACACTTTTGTATAAACCGGCAAGTCCTGGTCAGAGGCAGTCTCGTCCCAGCCTTCCGAGATGTTCAGATCCCACCTTTCCGGGGCTGTGTAAGCAGGCGCGTCTGGTGCCTGCAGAGGTGAAACACACCACATTTCGGAGGGGGGCTGTGCCGTACACCCAGCAGCAACGCCGACTGCCACCCCTACCACGTGGGGGGCTCGCCCCTCATGGAAACCTTTCCTCTGGGCAGATCTCAGCCTCCGTTGAGCCCCGACGTACTTGCACCCCAGCGCCCTCGAGGCAGAGACCGTGCAGTTTGGCTCTTGGTACCGCGCCTGCCGGGAAAGCTGAGCCGCCCGGGCGTTGGTGGGAGTGACTGAGGTCCACCCCGCGCCTCTGCCCCCTGGAGTCCCTACGGCCGTGAGGCATCACCTTCCCCCCTCGAGAAATAGGGATACAGGAAGTCCCCTACATACGAACCTTCAAGTTGCAGGCTTTCAAAGATGCGAACGTGCGTTCCATCAACTTCAGGCGTGAGTGAAATTGCAGCTTGCCCTCCGTCTCCTATTGGTAACGATCCTTCAGCTCTACCGTCTCCCACCTCCTCCCCCCCCACTCCAGTCAGTACCTCTTCTTGCCTGTTCACTCGATGCCAGCCCCTGGACGCCAGCTGTTGTCCTGGACTACTGCACTTTTCCAGGGACTGCACTGTAAGATTAAAAATGTTTTCTTTATTTTTTGTTTATTTTTTAGGTATGTATTATTTGTGTGAAAAGTACTATAAACCTATGACAGTACAGCACTATATAGCCGGCTGTGTTAGTTGGGTACCTAGGCTAACTCTGTTGGACTTATGAATACATTGGACTTACGAACACGCTCTCAGCATGGAACTCGTTCGTATGTAAGGGACTTACTGTACTGATGGTCCCGGCTCACAGGCAGTCCTGAGGATTAAATGAAACCACCAGGCCAAGCCAACAACCAGGTCTGGGCCAGGAATGGACACTCCATACTCACTTTTGATTATAGTTCGGCTTTGATAGAGACCTGTCCAAGGGATGCGTAAGAGAATGAATGAAAGATTAAAGAGAGAGATCCTAAAGGGGGGTGCTCTACCCAGGTGGTCTCCTGGCGGGGAGAAGCGGCGTCTCAGATGTGCTGGGCCACAGGATGCCCCTGCCCGAAGGACACCTGGGCTCTCACACCTGAACGGGAGCCAAGCACCCCCCCCCCCATCGCCTCCTGCCCCCTTGCAGGTCTCCGCAGACGCCAGGGGCCCTCTCCTCCTCTTCAGCCTTCATCTCCAAATATGGACACAAAAGGTCATGCTTCCAAGTAGCTTAGGAAAAGAAGCCCTTCATCTGTTTGCACAGTAGCTGATGAAGAAGAGAAGGCCCAGCCAAGCGTCATACGGGCACCTCTCCTTTAAGGAGACCCAGTCACGGCTGTGCACTGGCGCAGGAATGTACTTCACCCCCGGGCAGAGCCTGCACCCGCACGGGAAGCTGCCAGGGCGTCTCCAACAGAGGTCATGGCCGGGAGGGTCTGGACGGTGGAGAAAAGGGGCGTGGACCGGGCACGGGGTGGGCGGTGCGGGGACACAGGCCCAGCACACGTGACACCGCCTCACTTCCTGCTCACATGTTGGAGCAACGGCTCCAAGTGCCAGTGTGGTACCGGTACCCTCTTTCATCTCTTAATGGAAGAGAATGACACACTCAGAAAGGAGGTTTAGAAATACTATCAAAGATGAGACACACAGGGAAGCCACATGGAGTAAAAGCTTAAACAATGGAGTGCAAAGTGGGAGGTCTCAGCACTCTTCCTAATCACGACAGAAGGTGTTACATCTTCTTTATCCATTCATCTGTTGATGGACATTTAGGTGTCATGTTCTGGCTATTGTAAACAGTGCGACCTAGAGTCTGTCATACAGAGTGAAGTAAGTCAGAAAGAGAAAAACAAATACTGTATGCTAACACATATATATGGAATCTAGAAAAAAAGGTTCTGAAGAACCTAGGGGCAGGACAGGAATAAAGATGCAGACGTAGAGAATGGACTTGAGGACAAGGGGAGGGGGAAGGGTAAGCTGGGACGAAGTGAGAGAGTGGCATGGACATATATACACTACCAAATGTAAAATAGATAGCTAGTGGGAAGCAGCCGCATAGCACAGGGAGATCAGCTCTGTGCTTTGTGACCACCTAGAGGGGTGGGATAAGGAGGGTGGGAGGGAGGCTCAAGAGGGAGGGGATGTGGGGATATACGTATGCATATAGCTGATTCACTTTGTTATACAGCAGAAACTAACACAACATTGTAAAGCAACTATACTCCAATAAAGACCTATCCAAAAAAAAAAAAAGATAGAAGGTGTCTGGGTGTGACAGTGGAGGCTACAGAAATACAGGGGCTATTCGACATTGCTGTTTTCCAGAGGGGGCTGTGGAGTCCCTGGGGCAGGGCTGGGGTCACTTCCTGGGAACCGTGCTGTGATCTTTTGGGGGCTCCCTTTCCTTTGGTACCCTTGGCTTTCTATACCCAAGACTGTTGACGAGCCTCTACCCACCATGGGGACAACACCAGACACAGGCTGGCCAGTGGGCGGCACCTGAGGAGGAGGGATCGAGACCATTCTGGAGACGCACCCCCTGCCCCAGCCCACGACCCACAGGACGGCAGGCACCTGGGCACCTGGGGAGAGGTTCCAGGCCGGCCCTCCCCCCGCCTCCCCTCGTGCTGCCTGGTGAGGAGAGGCCGGCTGGCCCAGCCCAGGGCCGGCTGCAGCCTAGGGCCTTTCTCTGGCCGAACGCCCCCCAGACCACAGCTCACCACCAGGTCAAGTTGGGCTGCATCAAGCCTTCAGCCAAAAACACCCACCTGGTCCAGGGCAAGAAAGGAACACAAGTGAGTGAGAATGATGCAGGAAGGGTGTGCACCTTGACTGTCTGCAGTATTTGAGATCAGAAGAAAGGTTTGATCTCTCCTTTCTGTAAAGCCCCAGACAGGAGAGGACACCCTATAAAGGCATTACGTAAATCAGGGCTAAAGCTGCCGACCCTCATGGTGGATCTGGGCAGCCAGTGTGTGCAGTGGCTAGAACGTGGCCTCGGTGCCAGGTCCGTTGGCTCACCTGGGAAAGCTGTCCAACACCCCCTGCAAGCTGGGGACGGTGACGGGAGGAGGGAGCAGGGAGCCCGGAAGGAGAAGAGCTGGGGCACAGGGAGCTCTCTGTGCTGCACGGACGTGGCCCTGACTGTCTGCCCGTGGTCGCCCATGGTCGCCTCGTGGTGGACGGCACGCCCTTTCCCTCTCCCATCAGCCTGTCGCTGAGTTGCTCT
Organism: Eschrichtius robustus; assembly: GCF_028021215.1. Classification (NCBI taxonomy): domain Eukaryota; kingdom Metazoa; phylum Chordata; class Mammalia; order Artiodactyla; family Eschrichtiidae; genus Eschrichtius; species Eschrichtius robustus. Next base: position 14,437,149 of record NC_090830.1, on the reverse strand, counting down.
CCTGGACCTCCAGGACCTGCTAAGGGTGGGGGATGCTTTCTCCCTTAACCGCAGGCTGGAGGGGGCATCACTCAGCAGTGATGGCGAGCATGCCTCACCCCCCCTCGCTGCGGATGCCGGGGCGGGGTTCCGGAGGGTGACAGCGGTGCCCGGCCACACACTGTGACCCAGGACCTCCCCGCCCCGGTCGGGCTCTGTGACCTTCTCGCGTCGGCCACAGCTGCAGAGTTACTTCGATTTTGGTGGCCAGGCCTTGTCTAATTTAGTCAATAAACTGGATACCTTTGCCCAGAATGATCCAGACACCAAGATTTTCCTATGTCACTCACCTGAGTTTTGAAATACTCATGTAATGTTCCCGTGACCAAAGTGAGATATTGTTCAAATCTGAGACTTTTGGGGAAGCAGAGTGCGGGGGGAAAAAGACAATGCGTCTGAAATATAGACCCTGAGAAAGAAGGCACCAGATACAATCAGCAATTCATTCAAGTTATATTCTCCTAAGAATTACCTTACCTACTTCCAGAGACAGCTGAGGTCATGTGACTACATCACAAACGGTGGAACCAAACAGGTTAACCTGCGTTCGGTCTAACAGATGTTCTCTGGAGAAGCTTAGAAGCTCCAGGGGTGCTTTGTTTTGGACCGGGTTGGGAGCTCATTGTCTGTCCTTCCTTCCTAGACCCCGTAGCAAAGACCTCCCACCGGGAATGGTATGCCACAGTGGCAGGACCTGTGCAGACAGGGGAGGCCACCTGCCTCCCAGCCTCTGCCAGGGCTGTGCTGGCCGCCCCCTCCCCCCCGAGAACCTCGCACTGGGCCCCTTCCTGGTCACCAGTGATGGCCAGCTTCTCAATGAGCCCGTCCAGTGGGGACCCGCCGGCCCTCAGACCCAGGGAGGTATGGAGTCTGGTGAATGCTAGCGAGTCACGCCACATCCCATCCGAGGGTGAGGTCCGGGTCCCTGCAGGTTCTCCTAATCAGCGCTGCCTGTCACTCTGCCCTCCTCCCGGAAAGGGAAGAGAAACTGCTCTCAACCTGAGAGCTGGTGCGGTCGCCGCAGCCTCCGCTAGAACCCAGCTGAACTGCTGTCCCCTCAGTCATTTCTCAGAAACCAGGTGGCCACCGTCTTGAGTTCAGAGCACTAAGATGGTGTCATTACTCTGTAATCACTTGGTGATGTGAAGTCACCCACTACTGGTCACGGCAGCGCCTCTTGTGTTGAATCAGAATGACGCACAGCCTGGGAGAGGACGGACCGCCAGGCTGGGAGACAGGCGCGACGTGTCTGACGGCAGAGGCGCTTGCAATACAACTAAACACTCATGGGGGGGGACTAGGCATCCATATACGTGTCTCCAGTCAACACTTTTAGCTGAATTCCTCTTCTAAACTGCTCACTGGTTCATGGTGCTACAACAGTCAAGATCGTGTACATGGGATTATACAGGAAATCAAGACTTGAAAAAGGAGCCCGGATTTTTGTCCCTGACCTTTTAAACAAACTCACTTATTAACAAAGAGTCAACATCTAAATAGACTTTTATTTTTTTCTTTTACTTATTTGGACAGAAAAGAAAATTCATCAGCTTTCATTAGAGTCTCCCTAAGTGTTGGAAACGCATTAAACTCAGAAATAGTGGACCTTGTAGAAAAGCATCACAAATTAAAAATAGATTTCTCCATGTGGTAAAAGTGCTTCCAATCTAATTAAAGGACACGGCAAAGGTGTGTTGAGACGCGATTTAAAATTTGGCCTACGATCCGTGGCATTGGATTAAAACCACAGGCGAGGTGACCGTCATGAACCCGGGGACAGAAATGATGTGAGTTGGGAGCATGCCGCCAGCAACACTTTTAATTAACTGAGTGACAACAGGGAAGAACGTCCCAAAGCCTGAGTAGAGTAGGTTTGCATCTGTAAAAATAAGGGGGCGACATAAACTGGGTCGAAGGGGGATCATGTAACTCTAGAAATTACTTGTTTCTTATCTGCGGGGACAGCCAGACCAGCCGACCACCCTGGCCGAGGTCTCCCAGGGAGACCGGTGGACCTTGGTTCAGAAAAGGCCCAAGTGTTCTGGGCAGTAAGCAAAGCCCTTGCTGCCACTGCTCGTCACGTAGGCCTTTCGGGCTGGCGGTGAGCAGGCCCCCGGCCCGCGGGAATCACGCCCAGCCAAGCTGGTACAGGTGGGTTTGCCAATGCCCACCACACCGTTCGGAGGGGTGCTGTGAGGCCGGCAGACACTGCCCGGTGACCACGCGAGGGAGAGAGTTCGCGAGTGGTCATCTGTAGAGACATTCTGTTGTCTCAGCCATGCTATGTATTTTCCAAAACAAGTGGTTCTGCTAATGATGACCGAGCTCAAGGCCCGCAGGCCCCCGTGGTCTGATGGACGCGAGGTGCCCTCTCTGGCCCAGGTCCAGGCCTGTGATCATGCAAAGAGCCACGACAGGGCGGGGTGAGAGGGGGAGAGCAGAAAAGAAGAGGGACATTTCCTTTTACAGAAGATCTGAAGCAACAGTAAGAAAATAACCTGAAGATATATTTAAAAATAAAAACCGGCCTCACACTTCACTGCCATTCTCCCTTTCTCCCCGTCCACCAGCCACGCAGGGATGGGCAGGAAGGCCGCGTGGACGTATCAGAGGGCCCCGCTCCCCGTGCCGTCGCTGCCTTTTCGTGGCGCTGGGTTGTGTTTCTTCTTCTACGAGCCCCGTTCTAAGCTGCCTGCACAGGGCAAACGCTGGGAAACCCTCCGGGCTCCCGCACACACCTGAGCAGTCCCAGCTGCGCAGAGCCCACCCGGCTCGCCTCCCGCCACCCGCAGTCACGGCGAGGCGCGAACCACGTCAAGACGTCTCTCCATCTTCACCAAGCAGGACGCGCTCCGGCTCGTCTCATCCCATCCCTGGCGCCCCTGGTGGCTGCAGCCCTCCCAGGTCCCCTGTGCTGAGCGGGCTCTCCCGCGGCCTCCGGGGCGTCGTGAGGGTGCCCTCCATGCCCCGCGCTGGCTGCACGGAGGGTCTGGCTCGGGGCCACATCTGCAGGATGCCCCGCTCTCCGGAGGGAGGCCGTGCTCTTCTTTGCGTGGAAAGCGGGGTGGCGCCATCCTCTGACCAGGTCCGTCCTGGTCCCTCCAGAGGCCCTGAGCACCCCTCCCGGGCCGCAGCCCCACGCAGGGCGTCTCCGGGTCTCTGGCCGGCGGGTCGGACGTCAGGCTCCCCCGCCCCTCCCTGGACCCGGTCCTTACCTAACCTGGGCCGCGCCCGCGGCATCAGAGGCTCGGAGAGGTGTCCTCCAGGCCCAGCAGCTCTCGCACGAGTGTCTCCCCGAACTGGGCCCGGCTGTACCTCTTCACGTGGTAGGCCTCTGACATCTTGTACAGGATGTAGGCGTTGTTGACGGCGACGCTGACGGCAAACCAGAACACCTGTTGCCACGTCTTGTTTGCTTTATGAGAAACGAAATACCTAGGAGGACAGAACGGCAAGGAGGCTGACTCAGACGGTGTCCGGGGACCCCGTGCAGGAGAGACATCCCCGAAAGGCCTCATCGGGGTCAGCGAGATGCCGCAGGGGGCGCGGCGGCGGGAACCCGGCTGTGGGGAGGGGCGGGAGGGCGGGGCAGCCTCTCTCTGAGGCTCGGCCCCGTGAACCGAACTTGAACGTGCCAACAACCCCTATCAAAGGTCAGGTGGGAGGAGGCGGGTCACCACAGGGGACACCGAGACCAGGGGCCAGGCCTCTGCGGTGCAGCCCGGAGCTCTGGAGGGAACCGGGCCGAGGGGCTCCCCGGGTCGCCGAGGGGCTCCGCGGGTCGCCGAGGGGCTCCCCGGGTCGCCGAGGGCCCTGCTCAAGTGCGGCACATCCCGAGCCATCTGGCGCCTCGTCCGCCCGCAGCTCTGTGCGTGTCTCTTCACCACCCCCGCCTCCCCTCGGAGGGAGGCCTCCTCTGCCCCGAGACGGAGGACGGCGCTCCCCCCAGACGGCCAACTCAGGACCCGTCCCTGCGCCGCGTCCTCCGTCTGCACGTGTGTCTCTGCACCCCGGGGGCCAGTAGCCTCGGCACCACCGAGACGCCCAGCCAGGGCGGCCGCGGATGTCCATTCGCGCAATCGTGCCGATTCCCCTGGAGCCACCGCGCAGGCCCGCGAGGCGCCAGGCACGCCGCAGGCTCCGCGGAGACCGTCCAGTGACTCCCTGCGCAGCGGGGCTCCCTCTCACGCCCGGGCTTTTCCAGGAGACCCAGGACCACGTGCTGCCTCCCCGCCCGCAAGCAGCCTGGGGGGACGTCCGTGCCCCTCAAGGAGGGCTGAGAAAACGCCCACCGCCTTTGGGGTTAGTCCAACCCTGTTCCAGGCTGTGAGGCTCAGGCCCAGTAATTTCATAGGCAGACCGAGGTTCAAGGGCAATCATTTCTTCCCTCCTGTTGTGGACCAGTGCCGGAAAACACGCGGCCCGGCCCGACGGCGCCCGGGGCCCAGAGGGTGTGGGGTGCAGGCCAGCGGCTGAGATGGAGGGGAGGGGACAGAGAGGGCAGCGGTGCAGGAGGTGGGGGGCTGGGGGGGCAGGGCGGGCGGGGGTGCAGGCTCGGGATTTTATCTCTCGGGCTCTCCCGTTGTCAACTCTGAACCTGGGGACACTGACCGCCCAGCGGCCCCTCTGTTCTCGGTGGCGAGGCCTCCCGTGCCGGGGCGCCGGCTCACTTACTTGCTGTACTTGTCATCGTACTTGCAGATGTAGCTGAGGTGGGCAGCGAAGGCCTCCACGGCCAGCGGGCAGGGGATCTCCCCACTCCTCCTCTTGATGATCACGCCTGCGGGGAACAGACGGGACGTCCCCTCTGAGCTGCCCCCCGCAAACCCCCGTTCAAAATGTGCCCCCCTCCCCCCTGCCTGCTTGTCAAACAGACGGCAGGGGAGGAGATCGAGGGAAACCACCACCAACACCACCACTGCAGCTTCAGGGGAGCGCAGGACACCGGGCCACGGCACGGGCCACGGCACAGCCCATGGCAGGGCCACGGCACAGGCCACGGCACAGGCCACGGCTGGGCCCGCGGGTGGTGAGGCACAAAGGCAGCCGTAAGTGGAGCGGGGCTGCTGCACCCGATGGGGCCTTGAGAGCAGAGGGGGAGCTCAGGACCCACTTTCCCCCTCCCTCCCTCCCTCCCCCGGGCTTCAACCCCTCCCGCCAGGGTCTGAGCGGGGGTGGGAGGGAGGTGGCCACCGAGGTCAGGGAGCGGGGGTCCCTTCCACCTGCTCTGCCGCCTCCATCAAGGCAGAGGGTGAGACTAGAGGCCAGAAGGCGCAGCAGCTGCCCCGACCCCAGGCTCTTCCACGCCTCGCCCCGCGGACAGAACCCTGTACACCCAGCTGCTCCCGGGACGCCCTCTCTCACACGCCTTCAAACGCCTTTTCCTCCCAAATACACATGGAACTGCGTCCCAGGGCCACTCGCCGAGGTCACGGCAAGATTCAAACGTCCCACTGACCGGGCATAAGAAGCAAAGAGATCATCAGTCCTCTTCAGCCTGCTGCCCAACAACCTGCTTTCCAAGACCTGCCCCGCCCGCCCGGGTGGACGTCCACTGCGCCCACGGAGGGGACGCGGGGGCGGGAAGGACACTCGTGCGAGCGAGGTCGGGATTACAGAGCGCTTCCTCTGCGCAGCCCGCCCCCATCCCCGCCGCCCGCAGAACGATGTGATTAGGAGAACAGCGCCATTCAAAGGGCTGTGGGTTTTCAGCACTACTTAAATGGGTGTAACTGAAGTAAGAATGGTCACACAGGTCCATCTGCTGAGACTGAGCCCTGAGCCGGGATCTTTTTTGTCTCCCACCCCGCTCCCCAGATACTGATTTTTTGCACTGAAGAAGCACCTGGACATCTTGTGAGAGACTGAGAAGCCAGGCCCCGCCCCTAGAGTTGTGGTCTGGGGAAGCCCGGGGCAGGACCCGGGCAACACACTTCCTAAAGCCTCCAAAGCTCAGAGGACCTCTGTGCCCAGCCAGAGGGTCCAGGGTCCTGGATGCTTAGGGATCCTTTCCCCACTCAGAGAGACGTTCTATGGTCGGGTGATGCAGACGCACGTGCATCCTTCACGGCTGGGCTCCTGCCTCCAAGGAGGGCTGTGTCTCTGCAGCACCCTTCCTGAGGGGACCTGTGCTGGTGTCTTTGCTCACCACCCCGCCCGACCTCAAGTCCAAGTGGGCAAACACCCCAGTTCCACACCCCGGCCCAGGCACATGGCCTTGGGAGGTTTCCCACCTCCAGCTCCATTTTAATTTGCCCGACTTTCGCCTACAGCCTCCTCTGGGACTAAGGAGGCCCCTTTAGGGCTCCCCGGAGTCCACGTGGGTATGAGCAGATCAGACCATCCCATAAAGAAATAAAATCCCCTCCGTTCTTTTCCCAGAAGTGGAGGACAACTCACTCCGAGTCACCAGGGCTCCCAGTGGGTCAGGCCCGCTGTCCGAGGGCCTCGGCCAGCACCATGCCCCTGGGGCTCCCCGCCTGCAGCTCCAGCTGCTGCCTTCCACACAGCCAGGGCACTAGCTCCAGGGCCGCCGCTGTCCCAGCACACCCAGCCGTGCCAGGCCTGCTTTCCTTCTCCGTTTCCTTCCCATCCCTTCGAACGTTTTAACTCAACATGAGGATTGCAGCTGGAAATCTCAGGAGAGTGGTTTCAAAATCCAGGTGTGCGTCAGTCTCTAGCATTTCCCCAAGTTCATAAACAAGTCCACGCTCCTCTCTCCTGAAATTTTGGAATTTAGATACTATTCAAGCTGGAAAGGGTAAGTCTGCTGTCCTATAATATCCTTTTCTGAGGACTGAAAAGCTTTAGACATTGGAAATATTGACAAGAGGTGATGTGCTATTTATTGTGTCCGCTGGCCTCATAACCAGGAATGCCGTGCTCTCCTGGGTGCACCCTGTACATTTACAGCCGTGTGGGGGACCCTCTGCGCACAGCTTTATTCCACGTGTCTACCTCTGTGACACCGTAGGTCCACGTGGGCCTATGAGAGGACCACGTGTCTTCATGTTCCAGGGAGTTCTGTCTTCTGCCTTCCCCGGGCTTTTTCTGGCTGGGCTGACCTTCTTTCCGTCCTTCTGTAAGTCTGAATGAATGAGTCAAGACCTGACTCACAGACCCATGCAGACATTCCACACTCACATTAGCCTCATGGAATCTGAACCCTAAGTGGGCAAAGAGGGAGATGGCAACGAGACGGTAGACTCAAAATGGATTCTAGAAGAAACGCAAAAAGATGCGGTTCTCGCTGGGGATATGTCCCTGGATGAATGGCAGCATGTAACTTAAAAAGCCTGCATATGCTCACAGTCTCTGAAAGAGGGCTCATTTTCCCTTAGAATCTGGAGTAAAGAATAATCAATCAATCCCTAAAATGTCCATAACTAGTTACATGTTTTCTAAAATTTGAAATTCTGCTCATCTTTTACAAGAACAAATATGGTCACAGTAGACGACAGTATAAAGCTGAGAAGCAGTCTTTAGAATATAGGAGACTTTGTCAGCTGGGTGACATTTAAAATAAGTAGGGAAAAAAAGAATTATTTGATAAATGGTTCAGGTACAGAGGTGGGGCTGCTTGGTCAACCAACCTTTGCCACTTAACGAAAAAAAAAATAGTAGCAGCCCAACTGGTGCCACGACCAAAATAAATTCCAAGTGGATGACTGCAAAGTGCACAAAATCACCCTATAAAACAACCAAGTGAACTATACTCACCTGGCCTTGGGACAGAGCAGGGGCTTTAAAGCATGAGAGCAAATAACATGATCGACAGCTGTGTCGATGCGGAAATGAAAAACCCTTTGTATGTTAAAATTACTGGCCATAAATAAAAGCAAAGGGAAAACAAACGAAGAAAAATATCTGCTATAGGCATAAAATCTGCTTTCAATATCGTAAGACAAATACTTCAAATGAAAAATTGACAAGAACATGAAGAAATCATTGAAAATTAGCTAAAAACACAGGAAAAGATGTTCAACCCCACCAACAGTCACGGCGATTCATATATAAAATTTTGTAGCATTTTTCAGCCATCATATTGACAAATTTAGAAAAGAAAAAAAAATAGTGTTGATAAAGCAGGAGGAATCTCGGTCCCCTGGTAACCTACTGCAACGGCAATAATGCAGCCTTTTGGCAACACAGCATCAACAGCCTTAAAAACGTTCAGACCCTTTGGCCCAGCCGTTCAACTTTTAGATTTATCTTGGAAGTGATCAAAGGATCAAAATGATCAAAGGAAGTGATCAAAGATGTACCTGAAGATTTATATATGAAGATCTTCACTACATCATTATTCATATTATGAAAAAAGGATCATTCATAGGGGCCAAGATAAAGAAATTATGATACATCTAAGGATGGAATACGAGGTGGTCTTTAAAAATCATGTCTTTGAAGTACACCGAAAGGAAAACTACCTCCCTTCATTAAGAAACGAGGCCCTAGGATGTGGACCAGGAGAAGGATTCTCAGTGGGGAGCGTGCCGGCCACACGGCCTCCGCTCTGCGAGCCCCCTTGGCCGCACCCAGGGTCTCCTCTCACCTGCCGGGCTCCCAGTGTCCACAGGCCCTGGGGGGGCCCAGGGGCCTGGCGGTGGGGGTCGGTCTGTGGCCAGGCTGTGGACACACTCCATGGGATTTTCAAGGGCGACTAGGGTCGGGGGCTGCGTGATGTATAATAGAGTACGTACTTCAGAAAACTATCACGGAATTGAACACAAATACTAGTTTCGGCGTATTTAAAAATCACCCCTCCCAATTTTCTCATCTTCCCTCAACAGCCTCCTGCCTCCTTCCCTTGGTGCCCGATTTAAGGGTCCCAGTCCTTGATATCGGGGTTTTCAGGTGTGTCATCTTCAATCCTATTGCAGGCTTCTCCCTAACCTCCCCAGATGCGGTCTGTTCTCTGCTACCTCATTTCACCCAGCTCAGACAAGTGAGAAGTCCTTGCTTCGGGACATCGTTTCAGAGGCTATCACTTAACGTAACTTGGTGGGAAGCAGCTCCCATGCCCTACACCCACACCTGTTCCTAGAGACACTCTGGCCCCGAGGCCCCAACCGCAAGAGAGCAGAAGTCCAATTCAAACTGGCCTTCAGCTGACAAGGTCAATTCCAAACCTCTCCTCTAAGTGCCCTTGACATAGCACTCGAGGGGGGGGGGCAGCTTTCTCCACCCCCTACACATAAGTGGGGTAACGACACCCACGTGCTTGAGTCCCTCGATTGCAATCTCCACTGAAATGTAACACAACTTAGGTGTGTGCGTGGGGTGAAGGATGGGAATAAATGAACAAGAGGCACTAAATACACACCCACATACCACGTACATACACACATACCACGCACACACAGACACACACACACATCGCACACCCCTGAGCTCCTTGGCAGTGTTCCTTTAATAGAGAAGAGGAAAGATGTCTTAAAGTAAAGGAACACAAGGGACTTTTCAAATACACTACGGAACGATAAATATTTTTGTAAAGGGTCCCTTTGTCACTGCAATTTCCTTTTCTGTTGTTTAATCGTGTTTGAGCTGTAGTTTCCCTTAAATATAAGGCTCCTTGCTAAATGAATCCCCTTGTTAGCAATGGATTTTAAATCCCAAGGAAAATCAATGATGATACAAACTGAACCCCCCAAAAACCCAACGCAAGCGATTAACTTCTAAGGAAGACATTTTAAAGATAAGAATGGTGGACTTTCTTTTCCCCCCTCCCATCAGAACAGATTTTTCACAGAATCCTAGATGACGATCATGTAAATACCGTTCAAACGGAGCCTATTAATCACACCGCGTACGACCTGGGGGACCTGCAAATGCCAGCCTCACGGCTTCTGTTGACGGCTGGCAGGTCCCAGGCAGCGGACAGCCTGCGGGCCCAGGAAGCGCTTGCCGCCCCGCAAAAGGCAGCAGCCGTCACCCTGCGGCCCAGAGCCGAAGAGGGGCGGGGGTCACCCGACGCCAGAGCTCACCCACACCCCTGCCCCGGGGCCCACCGCGTGCCCACCTTGCTGCACGGGCGAGTAGGCGTTGGTCAGGAAGCGGAAGTGCCCCTTGTTGTACCAGCAGATCAGGGACATGCTCCCCTTCATCCGGATGCTGTGCTGGCCCCGGGCGGGCGGCAAGGCCGGGCTGCTCAGCATGGAGGGCGGCAGGCCGGTGCAGTCACTCTTCCTGGAGCTGAGCAGCCCGCAGCAGTAGATCCCTGCGGGGACACGGACCGCACGGCCTCAGGGCGGCTCCCCCCGACACCCCCGGGCTCGGCCCTCAGGGGGCCCCTCTAGAAGAGATGGTGAAGTCTGGGGGCTTTCATCCCAGATGTGCTGCCGCCCCCAACTTCCGTACGTACTAAGATCACAGGGAAGAGCTAACGCAAGCAGGGCGTCGGCAGTAACAACGGCCGCTCTCGCGGCCAGAGGGCTGGCTACCTGCCAGCACAGGGCTGAGCCCGAGGACCCAACCTCCCACCTGCTTCTAGAAACTTCTGAGCACATGCGATGCACCGGCACTGCAGGCTCCCAGCTGGGCGGGCAGAGACGGGCATCGTTAGCACAGGTCTGTCTGCCGTCTAAGCCTGACCCAGCCAGTCACACCCCCCCTCACCAAGACTCGCCGGGCACCCGGGCAGCCCTGGCCGCGTGCAGCCAAGTGAAAGACAGAGGAGGCAGGGCGTCATCACAGGACACGCGCTACACGGGGTCCTGCCTGTGCTGTACGCGCGGGGCCCCTGGGTGGCGGAGCTTCCTGAGGGGCCTCGACGCCCAGCACGTTCCACGGGGCAGGAGGCCCCGCAGGCAGAGACCAGCAGGAACAAGGAGCCTTCTCTAGATTCCGCCGGGACTCGAGGTCTTTCCCAGCCCTCCCCGTTCGTGGTCCCCGGCTCCCCCCCTCCCCGCCCAGGAAGCCGCGGGGAAGCCCGCCCCTCCCCACACCCGGGGGGGGGGGGGGACACGTGATGGGGCACTTTGACTGAAGACCCGGGAGCAGTCCGCCCCTCCGGGCAGACACTATGGGCACATGTTCCAGGCCCATGCTCTCCTCACCACTGCTTCCCACCCCCATGCTGGAAGGACGGCTGATGACTTCCTGTCCTCCTCGCCGCCCCAGAAGCAGCAGTGGGTGAGGAATAACACCCGCGGGCGGCGGGGGGCAGGCCCGGTCTTGCTGCCAGAAAGAAGAGGGCTCCCTGCGGCTCCCACCTCTACAGATCCAACCACCCAGACTCCGCTGGCCTTGAGATTTAAGAAGAACCTGTCTTCAAAACAGGGCAGAGGATTAGACGAATGAGGATAGTGTTTTAAATCGCCCATCGGGCTCGGTGAACCCAACCACCCAAAGAGCAGCTGCCTTCTCCTAACAGGGGAAGAAGAGAATCCGGCAGCACGCAAGTTTATTTATGAAAACGGCCATTCTTGCGTGAATATCGTTCCTGGCTATTATTTTACAGAGCAGTCTCTGTGCGCCCAGGAGGGACAGCCAGACTCAGCGGGGACTCCTGTCTTCAACCCCGGCTGCCCTGCCCGTTAGACGCCCCTGGGGGCACCAGGCCAGACGAGGCGGTCCGAGTCCCTGCGGGTGGGGGCAGCCATCCGTGAGCGACGTGGAGACAACCTCCCCGCGTGTCGGTCACCACAGGGGAAGCCCAGGAGGTCGTGTGGGAGGGCTCACAGCCTCAGATGTTTCTAACAAACAGCCGAAGAAATCTTTGTCTGCTCTCGGAAAACTTCAAATTCCACGTCTAATTATTTTCTTCCCACTGGAAGATTCTCCTCCACCCTCCGCTAATTCCCCGTGCGGGGGGGGCCCAGGCCAGCAGCCCAGCTCTCAGGGAAGCCTCTGGCGTCCTCACTCAGCACCCCACCAGCCCACGTGCTACAAGCGGGTCCTGACTACGTCATGCGACTCTTGGTCCAGGAGACAGGGACACCCGCGGTGTGGGGCAGGGAGCGGGCCTGCAGGGCACACAGACGCTGTGGGGCGCAGTTCTGGGAACCCCGGGGGCCATGCACGTGACACTCACCCTGGGACCCGCACGAGCGGGCCAGCGGGCACGGCAGCCCTGGCTCTCACCCCACGCTCTGACACGGGCACCCACTGTGCTGGGTTAACGTGCGTCAGGGCCAGTTTTCTCCAACTTGACTCCATGGCCCCTCTTCACATAGTCTGACCTCTCCACACGGAATTCTCTCAACAATTAAACCCTGAGCCCTGCTGGGACCAGACTTACAGATGAGTAAGACGCAGCCGAGGCCAGCAAGAGCACAGGGTCCAGGCTGAGGCCACAGGTTGGAAGCTGTGGGCTCCCCGTTACTTGAGAGGGTTTGCTTTTCTTTTTTTTTTTGGCTGCATCGGGTCTTAGTTGTAGCATGCAGGCTTCTCTCTAGTTGCAGCACGCAGGCTCTCTAGTTGAGGCGTGTGGGCTCAGTACTTGTGCACGGGCTTAGTTGCCCTGCAGCACGTGGGATCTTAGTTCCCTGACCAGGGACTGAACCCACATCCCCTGCAGTGGAAGGCGGATTCTTTACCACTGGACCAGCAGGGAAGTCCAGAGAAGGTTTGGTTTTAAGGCCAGACATCAGATCTGTTGCTAAGCAACAGGTCTGCAATTCCAGTGTCTGGAGTAGCTGAGTGGGGGCTTTCTGTGTTTCTCCCGAGTGGACTGGATATAAATCCCAGATGTAGGACGAAGTGAAGGCAGATACAACCTGCCATGGGGCTTCCTGACTCGGCCCAGGTCTGTCTCTATAGCCCCATTTCTGCCAGAGCCCTGGAAGGCTTGCCCTATCTTTGCAACAAACGAACCAGGCATCTTAGCACTGAGGGGAACTAACACCTTTCTGAGGCCCATTGTACTGCTGCCTGTATTAATGCACACAATTCTCTGGCCAGCTGGAAGGGGCCACATTACAGACCGGGGTGGGGAGTTCAGACTTCCTAAGAGTCTTAGTAGGAGCTGTGCCTTGGTGCTGCGGATTTAACATTTGTGTCCCCCGCACCCCAAATTCCTATGTTGAAAACCTAATGCCTGAAGTGATGCTATTTGGAGGTGGGCCTTTGGGAGGTGCTTAGGTCATGAGGGTGGAGCCCTCATGAATGGGATTAGTGCCCTTATAAAAGAGTCCCTACAGAGCTCCCTAGTCCCTTCCACCATGTGAAGACACAGGGAGAAGTCTGCAACCTGGAGGAGGGCCCTCACCCGACCACACTGGCACCCCGACCTTGGACATCCAGCCTCCAGAGCTGTGAGCAATGAATTCCTATTTATAGGAACTAAAAAGGATTTATAGGGTGGTCTATAAACCACCCACTCTGTGGTACTTTGTTATAGCAGCCTGAATGGACTAAAACACTAGGAAGACTCCTCAGATGGCCATGGCCTTACCACAAAGGACACAAAGAGATGTGCCCAGAAGACCTGAACTGACCTGTCCCCCAGACCACGAGTCTGGTCTCCCTCCAGACCTCCGGTGCCCAGGAGGGTGCAGGCAGCCGGCAGGCTGGCATACCTGTCGCCCTGGGGGAGGGCCTCCCCACCCGGCAACCTGTGCTCTGTGCTGCCCGCCACTCGCCTGCATCCCCAGCCTTGCCCACCACTTCTCGGGGGCGGGGGACCACGCCCAGACCCGCTCCCCACTTGCCAAACCTTGCTTTTCAAACTCCTCAAACAGGGTCAGGCTGGTGATGCTGGGCCCGGTGAAGATGATGTAGTTCTTCCCGGCCGCGGTCCGGCACAGGCTCCTGGCCACCATGCTGTGCAGCTGCGGCTTGTTCTTCAGCGCGTCCAGCCCGTCAGGGCCCCCGCCTTCCTTCAGGTGGACGTAAATCTGCATCAGAAACACACAAGGGTCAGTGAGCTCACAGCAGGGTCGGGCAGGGGCCCAACCATTCTGGAAGCACAGGCTTCCGTCTCCGGGCCGGGTGTGTGGGAAAGCCACCCCTCCTCGGGCTTCCGGTTCCACAGTCCCCACCGATCCCAGCATCTCCGTGGCCCACAGAGGCCACCAGTCACTCCCAAGGCTGCCCATCAGCCTGGTGCCTCAGCCCCAGACTCTGCAGTTTAGAAATGTCAGGGTAAAGAAGGAAAAGGTCAAACTGTTACAAGTAATGAATCTGGCAGCTGAGATCAAAAGCAAACACATCCCCCCCATTCTGAAGCACAGGAGTCATGTTCACAGTAAACAGAAGTAAAGGCTACTTCAACTGTAAGGGATAAACATATCCGTGCACTTTCCGTTTGAATACAGCTTTTTAATTCACAAAGCACATCCACAATTACCACCTTACTCTTTACTGTAATCACCATGTGGGCAGAAGGGGTAATATTGACTTCATACTGCAGAGGAGGGGACAGGATCGGGGATTTAAAACTCACCTGCCGTCCCAGGACCAGCAAGGGTGTGCTGGAATTAGTACTCAATAATTTTAAAATCTGCCCGTGAACATCCTCCAGGATCATCATATCATCTAAGAGGTGGGTGCGGGAAGCGGGAACGGAGTCAAGGAGTGTGTGGTCCTCCCTATGGCTGACTGAGCCACGCAGAATTACCATACGGGTATTAACCACTGTCCTCCTTTAGGGAGAACAGTTCTTCTCATGGAATGTTCCGGGTGCCTTTGCTGGCAGCGGTCCACAGACAGTGCTCAGTGTGCCCGTCACACTGCTCAGGGACCACGCCCGGCAGCTGATGGGCGACAGGGCTCACCCTGACTGTCCTCTGAGGCACAGAACTGCTGAGGGCAGGCCCGTCCGTGCAGACTGAGCACAACCGAGGGCGGGTACAGAGAGGACCGGCAGGTCCACGGTACCGCCCTCAGACAAACGGCTGCGGATGATTACTCGCAAAACACAGTGTCTGAGGTTCCTGAGGCAGACGAACAGCAGGCGGTGTAGGTCTTTCTCTAAAAGCAGCTCATCCTCGAAGGCTAATTCTGTCCCGAATACTCACCTGAGACGTCCCCGGGGAGGACCGACTTGCCCGCAGCCTGGCAGGCAACAGTGGGATCACGCAGCAGGACCCCAACACTTTATTTGGGGGTCTTTATGCCTTCACCACCTCATTCCCAGGAGGAACCTCTCTGATAGAGAGTAAAGCACTGCTATAGAGAAGCCAATCGTCTTGGCCACGTGTCACGTGAGGTTGCGACCGAGCAAGGATGTCTCCTCAGAACCCGCCTGCTCTCCTTCAGCAAAGTCCGGTCCTGCGGCGCCCACCGTGGGTTCTGCACCAGTGCCAGCTCTGACTCACAGCCCCTCCCAGGTATCCTGCCTGAACTGCTGGCACAGCCACACTGGGCACTGTGTCCCCAAACCTACCTGGGGACAGTTAGTTTTGTCCCATGTGTCCCTCGAAAGGCAATCGTCCGGCTACACACACCGAGGATTCTCACCAGGGAATAGAAGGTGTGTTGCTGGAAACTCTCAGGCCAACCCTGATGACACCCCAGGTGGCTTCCAAAGTCCCCTGAGAGACGGGCAGACCGTGGCATACTCTGCCCAAGGCAGGCAACATTTCATAGGATTAAATGCAAAATCCTGCAACCAAGTTCAAAAACCTAACTGCATCTAGTACAGGATGCAAGAAACGTGACTTAACAAGAATACTTCTGGAAAACAAACAAACACTAAACCCTTGGAGATGGCCAACTGCAAGCCTCAGATACCATGACCGGCCTAAGTGATCTTGACCCGCATTAAAAACCAGGGTGGTGAGTATCTCATCCTTCCCTGGTCACATCATGACACTGCATCTCCAGGACACCACACTTTCCAAGGTGTAAAGAGAAGGGTGGTGGTCGGCATATTAGTTGGCTAGGGCTGCCGTGACAAAGAACCACAGAGGAGCACAGAGGACTCCAAGAACTTTTCTTTGGCTAGAGAGCTGTGTCATGGAATGATGATTAAGATCTCTCTAAGGCAGAACCAAGATGAATGCATACAAACAGAAAACAGATCTGCAAGCATCAGAGCCCTTACTAACACTCAGAGCCGTCCAAACACTGAATGCGTGGCCTCAGAGAGGCTCCAGGACAAGCTGGTGGCCCCTTGGGAGGTCTGAGCTTCAACTTCAGGGGGTGTATGCCAGTGTCAGAGGACGGTTCAGAACCACACAGATGCCAAGTTCAGATGCCCCAACAAAGCGGCACATAAGACCACGCCCCGCCCCCTATGAGCGTGTAGCCCTTGACTCATGAGACGATGAGCTGGAGCCAGCAAGACTAAGCGTGGCCATCGCAGGGCGACCGACACCAGAAGCACAGCCTTCCCCTGCTTCAGTCCTAAGAGCAAAGGGTGTCGGAGTCTAAATTCAGAGAGCACCGCTTCTCTCCTGGATCTAATAATAACCTGGAGAGAATCACGTCTTTCTCACCAACCGCTTTCCCAGCTGAGGCATCGCGTGAGCCAGAGTCTTATAAACTCCTTTCCAGCAATAAAGTCAGTGGTTTGGAAGGTGGGTTCTCCAGGCTTCTGGATATGAGATGCCTTCAAAACATCACCCCCCTGATTTCCAGACCAGACTCAGCTGCACAGACTGGTGTCATCCCCCGTCCCGCCCCCACCCTCTTTGGAAGCGTGGATGTCCTCGGGGTCGGCGGGTGGGGAAGGGGTGGCACGCAGGGGCGGTGAGGACCTGCCACAGTCCCTGTTGGGACAATGCTGGGAAGGGAACCGGAGCGCCCGGCCAGGGGGCAGTGGATCCCTCACACGGCTCCGAGGGACTGGTCACTTCTGCTCATCACAAGACATGCACCAAGGTATGTCAGCCAGGAGCTGAAGGCAAGGGAGGGCCGTCCTGTCTCAGACTCACCCGTCAGGGCAGAAGAGGGCCGAGGCGCCAGCTCCCAGTTAGCAGTGATGTACAGCCCTTCCCAGGCCCCAGAGCTGCGAGACATCCCCTGAGGTCGTGTCTCAAAGTACCTCCCCTACCTGCCAGGCCGCGGGCAAGGGGACGCGTGCCCCCTTCAGGGCAAACGTCGTCACTCCGCAAAACGGCGTGGCGTCAGGACTGCCTTGTGACTTTCGTGGGCCCTTTTGCTCCCACGGGCCTCTTCCTCGGTGAAAAAGTATTTGAAATTATATTTTCCAACTGCATCGGCATAAAGAGAAGTATTAACACGTCGAAGCACTTCCTGCAACTTACAAGGTCGTTATTTTGTCCCTTCTGATTTTAAGAGAAACAGAAACAGCGTCGCAGGCCCCTAAAGTGCTGTGGCGCCTCGGCACCGATCCCCTGATGCTGCGGAGCCGTAGGCCCTGGGCGGGTGGGCGAGGGAGGAGCACACGGAGGCCGCGAAGCCATGGCCCAGGCGGGAGGTGGTGCAGGCGGGAGGCGTGGGCCCCGGCGGGAGGTGGGCCCAGGCGGGAGGTGGTGCAGGCGGGACGCGTGGGCCCAGGCGGGGGTGGTGCAGGCGGGACGCGTGGGCCCAGGCGGGAGGTGGTGCAGGCGGGACGCGTGGGCCCAGGCGGGATGCGTGGGCCCAGGCGGGAGGTGGGCCCAGGCGGGAGGTGGTGCAGGCGGGACGCGTGGGCCCAGGCGGGATGCGTGGGCCCAGGCGGGAGGTGGGCCCAGGCGGGAGGTGGTGCAGGCGGGACGCGTGGGCCCAGGCGGGAGGTGGTGCAGGCGGGACGCGTGGGCCCAGGCGGGAGGTGGTGCAGGCGGGACGCGTGGGCCCAGGCGGGAGGTGGTGCAGGCGGGACGCGTGGGCCCAGGCGGGAGGTGGTGCAGGCGGGACGCGTGGGCCCAGGCGGGAGGTGGTGCAGGCGGGACGTGTGGGCCCAGGTGTGATCGCGCTGCGTCTCAGGCGCTGAGGGCCGTCGGGCAGCAGCCACGCACAGAAGAAGGTGGAAAGAGGAGACGGTCAGGCGGGCGGATACAGGGGAAGAGTCGGCGCCTGTGGGTGACAGAGGCTGAGCCAGGCCCCTGGGTCGCCAGCATTCGGGGGCGGGCCGCGGAGGAGGGGCTCACAGGGAGGCGTGGAGGGGAAGGGGGGGAGGGCACCTGGAAGAGGAGGGAGGGCTCAAGAAGGCCCACCAGCCCAGCTGGAAAGCAGTGACCGGGGGGACACCCGAGGACGCTGGTGACTCCTCCAAGGCCACAGCGGGGCTCGAGGCAGAACTGAAACAGAAATTCTGTTTCTAACTACACGTTATTTAAAATCCAGTCTAAAGGACGATTTCTACCTTCACACACACAACTGTCCTCTCCTCATGCAACTTATTCAATATTTCTGGACAGATATCCATACTCAAATGTCGACACATCGTGCACTTGCTGCTTCTGTTTTGCTGGGTCACGAGTCACCACAAGCCTAGTGGCTTATGCAACACCCGCTGGCACTCCGGCTCTGCAGGGCACGGGCAAGGTTCTGCTCAGGTTACCTCGGGGCTGCAATCAATCAGCATCGCTGGCTGTGGGTGCCCCGTCCCCTGCTGGCACGAGCCGGGGGGGCTCTCAGGTCCTAGAGGCCCCTGCCCTCTCCCCCCAGGGGCCCCTCCATCCTCAGAGCCGGCAGTGGAGACTCTCCCTTGGGTTGAAACCCTCCTGTGCTTCCAGCCCCTTTGCCAAGGAGAGCCCTGTTCCTTTTAAAGGCTCACCTCGTTAGGTCAGGTCCACCTGGCATCATTTCCTTTTTAAAATCAGCGGTTTTACGACCATAATTATACCCGCAAAATCAAACTCCCTCCACAGCAACACCTAGATCAGCGTTTGAGTGAAGAGCTGGGGTCATTACACGGGGGCAGGAACCTGTGGGCGTCTTCGATTCCGCCTGCCACCCACGGGGGCACAGCGTTTCAACAGCCGCGTGCCTATGCACCTGACGGACCCAAACACCATGGCTGATGAAGGGAATGCTCCCCCATCTCAGTAATAAAACCAGTAGGGTGGTGATGATGTCATAAAGTTGTTGATGTAAAAGTCAAGTTGATGATGTCAGCTTTATTCCCTGAAAATAGACTGATTCCATGTACAACGTGCGGAGACCAGCAGTGAAACCCACCTACCCAAACACCCCACACTGGTGAGGGTTTGGGAGTGTTCATCACTGCTGGGAACGCTGCCTTGGTACAATCTTTGTGTGCGCGCGCGCGCGTGTGTGTGTGTGTGTAGATATGTTGACTATATCCTTAAATGGCTATTTTTATGTGTTGCAATTATAGATATTTGGAGATTTTTGTTTTGGCTGCTAAACACACAATCCAATTTAATAAAAAACACAAACTAAATATAATTATAGAAGGACCCCCACCCCCCATCAGGGTTACCCAAGCATAGGCCCACGCGGAACTCGTATCTATTCCTGAGACAGCCCCGCATCAGTTAGCGTTTGTTAATATGCACTGCATTAAGCCCACACCTGGAGGTGATGACAGCCTCTTCCCTGGGATAACACATCTCTCCAAAAGCCATGACGTGTGGTGGTGTTACAGGACCATCTCAGATGACCTAGCTTCATACGGCCACATAGGCAAGTCTGCACACTGGCGTTTCCGCAGATTCCAGCCAGTTCCTTCCCAAGGAGTAGACACTTAGCTGCTCCATCAGGAGAAGGGGAGAGGTATGGGGTCAGACGTCTCCCTGTTCCTATCAGGAAATCTGGAAGAAGCCTGAGGCCAAAACGTGGCATCAATAGGCGTCCAAGGAGGGTCTTGAATTATGGCGCTCAGTACTAGAAGGTAAGGTGAGTTTATCTTTAAAGCGAATATAAAATAGGATCTAAATAGGGACTTCCCTGGCGGTCCAGTGGTTAAGACTTCGCCTTCCAATGCAGGGGGTGCGGGTTCGATCCCTGGTCAGGGAGCTAAGATCCCACAAGCCTCGGGGCCAAAAATACCACAACATAAAACAGAAGCAGTATTGTAACAAATTCAATAAAGACTTTAAAAATGGTCCACGTCAAAAAGTCCTTAAAAAAAAAAAAATATGATCTACAAAAATAGTAACCTCAGAAGTCCCAGCTGAGGGGCACGGTTTCCAATGAACTGTTAAACTGGGCAGTCAAAAGGCCACACAAGGACTCAACCTGCCTGACCAGTGCCGCTGGGTCAGCCTGGTCCAGCTCTCACTGGTCTGGGTTTGCTTTGACTGAATAACTTTAGCTGGTCTAAGACGTGAACCTGTACCCCTGAGTTGGATGAATGAATCTATGACTCTATGAAAAAAGTCATAAGCTCCCATGGAACCGTACCCCAACTACACGCCATTGCTCCAACTGCTGAAGACAGGCAGCCGATCGTGCGCGGATTTGAAAGCCCGCCTCAGACAATCCCATCAGCACCCCGACAGAGGCAGCCCCACTGAGCGCCCCCACACACCCATACACTGCGCCGGCGGCCAAGGAAACGCCACTCACTTAAATGTGTAATTGCTGCCTCGCTGGCTTTTCAAACGTTCTCCCTCTCCGTCCACGCACGCAGATAGCACCATCACTCTACAATAGCTCCTCCTCCAGCAGGTAGGGGCAAGGGGGAGCTTCCATCACTGCGTAAAATGGAATTTGCGGTTGAGACCGTTCCCCTCTGAGCTACAAGCTCGTTTGACAAGTGTCGTTAGGGCAGAAAAATGCATCTTTCAATCAAAAGGTTGCCAAGCTTTTCACTCTTCCTACAAAAAAGTTCTTCTTCCTCCTAGGATTTATTAACTTTTTCATATACAGATTTAGAAAGAGAAGGAAGAAAATTGATAGATATATGATATCATATGGTATTACATTTTGCCCCAGGATGTTATTACTAATGTTGTGTATTTTTTATTGACAGCGTAACAGAAAGAATCTTAGGAAACATGGAGTACAGTGGTAATGCCTTGGGAGATGCCTGCACCACGTGACTGTCTATCTTAGCCCTACTTCTGAAATGCCCCAAGACCTCGAGAGGTGGGACCTAGTTCATCACCGCCTCCCCCAAAAGAACACTGGTGACAGCTGCCATCACGGATGGACCCAAGGGTCATGAAGATGCACTAGCCGACGCTTCCACTAAGCTGTCCCTGGGCTTTGCTGGTCTTGACCACTGGCCCTACTTCTCTTGCACAACAGAAGAGAATCGGGCTTTTCCACGGCTGGTGGAGGGCATACCTGGGGACGGGGAAGTCACTCATCAGGGACTACGGCGCACAGAGCAGGTGTAGGCTGTAATCCCAGCAGTGGGGCAACAGCACAAGAGTGCAGGGGCCGCACTCATGGAGACCACGCGGAACAGGCACATGGAGATGGGTGGGGCTGTCACCCGTGCGGGGGGACGGCCATGCGTGAGAGCCATCAAGTTTAAAGGATGTTCACTCACCTCGAGAGGAACGGAGTCTGCCACCAGGAGACGATGAGGGCGGAAGCCCTGGATTCGATGGGCAAGGGCTCTGCCGTTTACCGGCTTGTGTGATTTGGGGCAAGTTACTTAATTGCTCTGAGCCTTGATTTCCTCATTTGTAAGGATAGTACTACTCTCTGTACCTCTCAAGGCCACTGTCTTTACGTGCAAGTCGTGTACACAGAAGTGATTTTTTTTTTTTATGGCAAAGCTCCCTATCTGTGCTGTAGCCTCTAGATACATGGGGCTGTTTTAATTTAAATTAGCTGAAATTAAGTACAATGAAAAATTCAATTCCTCAGTCACACTGGTCAGGTACTCAGCAGTCCCATGTGGCTAGTGGCTGCCGTGATGGAGCCCATGGATACAGGACGTTCCATCCTCACGGAAAGTTCCACTGGACGTGCTGCCTTATGCCATCCTTGGCTCAGCAGCCTGGTTTTCCAGCAAAGTCTCCATGCCATCACCTTGTGGATGGTTTTCACTACCAGTGTTTTCTCAGGTCACCTCTCACCAGGACCACGGCCAGGAAGGGCTTGTGCACTGAGACTGTTTTCTACCCCGTCTTCTCCAGCACCTTACAAGAACCTTGCTTTGTCTTATCCCAAAGCTCAAATAATCGGTGAGTCTGTCTTTCAAAATGACGGATTGCGGAGGAAACTCTAATTCGAAAAGATACATGCACCCCAATGTTCAGAGCAGCTCTATTTACAACAGCCAAGCCATGGAAACAACCTAAATGTCCATCGACAGATGAATGGATAAAGAAGATGTTGTACATATATACAGTGGAATACTACTCAGGGACTTCCCTGGTGGCGCAGTGGTTAAGAATCCGCCTGCCAATGCAGGGGACACGGGTTCGAGCCCTGGTCCAGGAAGATCCCATATGTCGCAGAACAACTAAGCCCATGCACCACAACTACTGAGCCTGTGCTCTAGAGCCCACGAGCCACAACTACTGAGTCTGCGAACCACAACTACTGAAGCCTACGTGCCTAGAGCCCGTGCTCCGCAACAAGAGAAGCCACAGCAATGAGAAGCCCATGCACCGCAACGAAGAGCAGCCCCCATTCGCTGCAACTAGAGAAAGCCTGTGCGCAGCAACGAAGACCCAACGCAGCCAAAAATAAATAAATTAATTAATTAATTTAAAAAAAATAGAATGCTTTCTTAAAGAAGAAAGAAAAGAAATACTACTCAGCCATAAAGAAGAATGAAATAATGCCATTTGCAGCAACATGGATGGACATAGAGATTATCATACTAAGTGAAGTAAGTCAGACAGAGAAAGACAAATATCATATGATGTTGCTTATATATGGAATCTAAAAAAGTGATACAAATGAACTTATTTACAAAATAGAAACAGACTCACAGACATAGAAAACAAACTTATGGTTACCAAAGGGGAAAGAGGGGGAGGGATAAATTAGGAGTTTAGGATTAATATATACACACTACTCTATATAAAATAGATAAACAACAGGGACCAACTGTATAGCACTGTATGTAACTGTTCCCTGTATAGCACAGGGAACTATATTCAATATCTTGTAATAAACCATAATAGAAAAGAATATGAAAAAGAATAGATATATAACGGAATCACTTTGCTGTGCTAACACAACGTTGTAAATCAACTGTACGTCAATAAAACAACAACAACAACAATGGATTGGAGGAGAAGGTGGGCTCTGCACCCCTCACGTGAGTGTAGTTCCTTGGGGAGAGGGCCAGGGTTTAATCTGATCCAGTTAGCGCCTGATGCACCTACATGGCACTTACATTCTTTATTGTCTCTCCTTCCCTGTGCGGTAAGGAGGGCTGGGCAAACTAAACCATTCCACAGAATGAGGAAGGGATTAGTGCTCAGCCGGTTGTTCAAGGACACTCAGGTCTGTGACAGATGTCCTGTGCCCCAGCCAATTCCATCCTGGGACATAGCCACATTCAACCTGGACAGGATTGAAGCTAGCATCCCGGCCACTGCACAATTAAACAGATGGGTATATGCACTGCCCAGTTTTTGATTCCACAAGCAAAATTCACTCTTGTTAATTAATTCCATTCTGAGCCCCATTTTTCAAGCTAATCCAGTTAGTTTTAGGTCAGGAGCAATTCACTAGTACACACAAAAATTAAAAGTCAAATAAGAAAAAAAAAAAAAACTTCAGTGCAAATTCCTCAAGTTCTTTCAACATAAAAAGCATGTCTCAAAATAAGGGAGATGAGTGACAATTTGAGGCTAGAACATCAATCACCAACAATCAAGTTGGGTAAGAAACAGAGACTTGGTTTTGGTCTAAAGGGAGAAAAGTTATCTCCCTGGGGAGAGATCATACCCTAGGGGTCCAGGGGGTGGGCTCTGGGGTCGGGAAGGCTGGGTTTAATCCCAGGTGTGTCCCTTTAGGCTGAGACTTTGAACGAGGCAGCGAATCTCTCTGGGCTTTGGCTTCCTCACCGTGAAACAGGGGCAGGAGCACCCCTACCTCCGAAGATGGTCGTGAACAGAAAATGAGCGATGCACGCAGAGTGCTTAGTTGTGGAGCCTGGCCCGCGGCAAGCGCTCCATGGATGCAAATTGTCCTTTTCTGAACCGCAGAAGCAGCTCGTAATCCACGGATTAGACTGAAGGGAGGAAAAGGCTCCCAGAGCAGCTCGGCCAGCCACACCAAGTGTGCGGCCCCTCACAGATGCTCCCAGGGTCCCCTGGACACACCCGGTGATGTGCACGGGGTCAGGTGGCAGGGTCCCCTGCCCTGGGGGCTCCATTTGACTTCCGGCTTCTGAAGCCCAGTGTCTCTGGTGTAGATGCACTCACTGAGCGAGAGGACCACGCTCGCCATTGAGAACCGCTCTGCCCCTGCTCGGCACCCAGCGCTCAACCCTCTAGAGACTGTCCAGTTGTCCTCTGCAGGCGGAGCACCGGCCCTCCATTAAAGCCCCGCACGGGTCTCCCAGGCCTCTGCTCTGTGCGCCCCTCTGCCCGGTGCCCTCCCAGCCGCCACCTCCCGCTCGGGGACCCTGGGTCTCACACTGCAGAGGCAGGCGGCCTAGTTCAACACATTCAAGCGGGAGAATTCAGCGCTTTAGACCATACCAGCTTTTTTTTTTTTTTTTTAATTAGTAGACTCTTTTCTTTCTTCCCCAAAGAGTCTCAGGGCTTCACATAATCACCGTAGGTCAACACAGCATTAACTAAACTGTGCGCCAGTTTTCCCCACTTTATTCTCAATCTTTCTGACATTGTAGAGACAGAACAACAGTCTCTACAGAGACGGTTTCCTTCTGTGCCCATGGAAGGGTCACAAGGCTTCCAAGATGAGTGACCTCAGTGTCGCAGACTAAGAACCCCCAGCCGCCCGGTGACACGGCTTCCCCTGAAACTGGACAGGCCCTCTTCTGTACAAACCCCTCCTTGCACCCCTCAGGTCACTGGGAGCCACGGACGAGGGCACAGGCGGGGACCTCAGCTCGCAGGCGGCACGGGCCGGAGGACCTGCTGGGGTCGGGGCAGCTCTCGGCAGGCCTGTGACACACCAGGAACATTCTCTCCAGTGCACCACACGCCTCTGATCTGGAAACGGCAGTGGTTTTGCAAAAAGAAGGCATCAGCCGTGGTCTCAAGCACAGAGCTTTGTACCCAAAGGAGGAAGTGCGTCTCGGGATGGTCAGAGCCTCACGTCACCAGTGATTCCCCCACCTGCTTGTTCCACGGCTGTCAAAACCCGGGGTCACAAAGCCTAAAGATCCTCCAGGGGACCCGTGACAAGTACTCCAGGCTGTGGGCGCCTACGTCAGCCCTGAGGATTCTCCACTGTGGACGGAAACGCCGCGGATCACCTGATTCTCCTGAAACGGACACTTCAAAGGCGAGTCACAGGAACACTCTGATGGGTGTCAAAGACGCCCGCCCGTGTTTGGAAGAAGATACTGCATGGGCATGCACTGGCCCCGAGCCGGGTCACTGGGCCTCTCCTCCTCCCTCCCTGAAGGGGTCCTGGGAGCCGAGACCGCGGAGTAGGGGGCCGGCCAGCCCTGCGGCTCACATTCCTGCCTCCACCTATCATGGCCTTGAGATCTGGGGTAAGTGTCTCAATCTCTTCGGTTTTCCCGGGTGTAAAGTAAGGACAGCAGGACACTCGGCAAGGTTGCATCCTGCTCGGTGGCCATGCTCAGGGCTGGCCTGTGGGGAGTGACACTGCCTCCCGCCTGTCAACTTCAATCTCTGCACTCAGGGTCCACCTTCCCCGCTGGGGCACCCGGGAGCCTTTCTTAGCCCCAAAGGCGCCATCCTACAGCCTCACAACATTCCACACACCCCTCACACACAGGTCACACTGTACTTAGGAATATTTTTTTATTGAAGTGTAGTTGATTTACAATGTTGTGTTAATTTCTGCTGGACAGCACAGTGACTCAGTTATACACATATAGACATTCTTTTTCATATTCTTTTCCATTATGGTTTATCACAGGATACTGAATATAGTTCCCTGTGCTCTACACTAGGACCTTGTTGTTTACCCATTCTATATGTAATAGTTTGCACCTGCTAACCCCAAACTCCCACTCCATCCCTCCCCCATCCTCCTCCCCCTTGGCAACCACAAGTCTGTTCCCTATGTCTGTGAGTCTGTTTCTGTTTCGTAGATAAGGTCAGTTGTGTCATACTTTAGATCCCACATAGAAGTGATGTCATAGGGTATTTGTCTTTCTCTGTCTGACTTGCTTTGCTTAGTATGATCATCTCTAGGTCCATCCATGTTGCTGCAAAGGGCATTATTTCACTCTTTTTTATGGCTGAGTAGTATTCCATTGTATCTATTACTCATGAATATTTTTCATACTTCCATCTCTCCTATGAGAGAGGCCATGAGGGCTCCATTCACTTCTGGGTCTTCAGTGCTGCGCACAACGCTAATCCCATAAAGTGTGGTTAGAAAACAACCTGCACTTAGGTTTTCCTTTGTAGACGTCTTGTTTTCCCATCTATTTTGTAAACTCCTTGATAATAGGGATGTCTCTGACTTCAGAAGAAAAAAAAAAAAAAAAGCTGGCAAGCCCCTTAGGCTCTAGAGAGGGAAGGCTGAAGAAGCCCTGGTCCCTGCCCTCTAGGAACCCAGGGAGCCTCAGACACAAACAGGCTGTGTGAGTTAGGTGGTAGCGGAAATCCGTCTGCAGTGGAACCAACAGGCTGGAGACAGAGATACAGAGAGAGTTCTATCCATCTATCCATCGAGCAAGAGATAGAGATATTTATTTCAAGAAATTGATTGCATGATTACAGAGGTTCGTTAAGTCCAAAATCTGCAGGACAGCCTGGCAGGCTGGAGACGCAGGGTAGAGCTGCAGTTCATATCCAAAGGCCGCCTGCTGGCAGAACTGCCTCTCCTTTCAGTGAGGTCAGGCTTTTTCTATTTAGGCCTTCAACTGATTGGATGAGGCCCACCCACACGAGGGAGGGCAATCTGCTTTACTCCGAGTCCACTGATCTAAATGTTAATGTCATCTAAAAATACCTCCACTGGGACATCCAGAATAGTGTTTGACCAAATATCTGGGTACCGTGGCCCAGCCAAATTGACATGAAATTACCCATCGCACCCTCTGAGCCCTGCTAACGTCAGAGGGTAAAGCCAGAAAGGCTGGGTCAGAAAAGAGGTGAAGCAGAGTGGGCACTCATGGGCACCCTGCAACTGCCCCCTTCCCCACTGCCCCCACCAGAGCCATCTGACAACAGACTGCCCGAGAACACTATACGTGACTGCAAGCACCCCTCCTGCACGGAACGCAGATGGCCCGCGCTGGGACCAAGAGCCTAGCACATACACCATCCCGGCCACTCACCTGCCCGTAACTAGGAGTCCCAAAGGCACAGCAGGTAGAGCAGCCTGACCAGGGGGAGTGTGACCGGAGCTGAACATTCAACTGGACCAGGGTGCCAGGTGACCCCGCCTCCAAGCTCCAGAAGCATCCATGGTGTATCCGGAGGATGCGTTTGCTTGAGGGGAATTCACTCTTTCTGTGTGATCGTGTATCACCCCGCAGCTAAGAGAGATGCTCTCAGCTGTTTGGGATGATGAAAAAGTTCTGGAAATGGATAGTGATGATGGTTGCACAACACTGTGATGTATTTAATGCCACTTAAAGGTAAATGTCACGTTACGTATATTTCACCACGCACACAAAAAATATACTGCTCCTTCAGGACAGGCCCACAAGACACAATACAAATTTCATCCCTCACCGCTCCTCGTGTGACAGTTGGCCAGATCACCTCAGACTCGTGGCCCCAGTCCTACAGGCAGCAGTCTCCTTCCCAGGGCAGCGTGGGTGGCCTCATTTGGTTGCTCCCCGGCCCTGAGCACTGCAGGCTGGCATCGTCACATGCTGACTCGGTGTTCAGCGTTCGGTGCAGGGGGAGACCCCAAGGTAGACACCTTGGATCCGAGGGCTTTTGTGGTGAGTAGGCCTGCAGGGCAGCTCTACAAACGCCAAGTGGGGGACCGGCCCCACCACGATCCAGGCCTCTCATACGAGATTCTGGAAGGAGGGCTGGAGGAGAGAGCCGAGGACAGACGAGGCAGTGCCACGTCATCACGTGGGACAGGGTCTCCACGCGGGTGTGACTCTCTCTGCAGTGACGGCACCTCCTCCGATGGCTTCTCCCTCCTGGAAACATTTTACTCCCTCCCTCTTGCACTCCCAGAAGTGAAATACATCAACTCCTTAATTTTCAGGGTGATACAGTTCACCTCTTCTCCCACACACCTACCTCCCTACCGTCCCCTCACGGGTTAGATCACCCAGGACTCTTAATCACTTTCATCTGATTCTGAGATTCCCCTTCAGATGCATTCAAGAGTAGTGAACCTATAAAAGTACTGAAAATACCAGGGTTCCTCTGGACTCCCTCCCCGTTAGCAGCATTGTCTGTCAAACTGGGGGCTTTCCCTCCTCGCTCAGGTGCCCTGAGAGGAAGCACTCACCGCTTCTGAGGCTTAGCGCTCCTGGTCAGCTCTCACAATGACCTTTACTGGGACCACTTGAGAAACCACTACCCGATCTGGAATGTTTTTTTCCTCACTTAAGCCTTGATCTAGAATCTTCCGAGCGGAGCTAATCCCCCATGCGGCCCTGCCTCAGAAGCATGCAGTCCAGTCAGCAAACCTTACAGTCTTGGCCAAATGACACTATAAAGCCGAAGCCAGGCCTTGGGTCTCTCCTGGAATCCCCTGTCCCTTCCGGGTATCAGCCGTGTCCATGACAGGGTAACGGGAAGAAGGTTACCTGGTCAGCTTTGCAGACCCTCACTGGCAGGCCCCGGGGCAATTCTGTTACCGTGTCACACACGAAAGCAAAGCCTCCGTGGCCCGCGATCACTTTTATGAGTTCATGGTTTCAGGACTCAGCGATCCAGCCGGGACATCTGCCCATGGTCAGGGCGGAGAGGCCAGAGGGGAACCGTGCACACGCCCTTTCCGACCCCTTCACGCGCCACGTCTGCCGGCCTCCCATCGGCCAGCCTCAGACCTGCTGCCAGCGGGAGGACAGCAGGGGGCGAAGGGCCACCTGGGCAGCAGGATGGCCACAGCCTCTTTAGGCTCAGCAACCGGGATTCTCCAGTGGAAAGTTATTTAGAAGAAGAATTTATTCAACAAACTAAAATGAAGAAAATGGGCTTGTGTACACCATCCCACAGGTGACGTTAAAAAAGAGAAGAATCACAGAACCTTGCAGTAGAAGGGGCCTCACTGATTAAGGCCCCCCCCCCCCATCCTTTCACTCTACAGGTAAGGACACTAAGATCCAGGACAGTTTGGGAGCCGGCTTCGTTCACACAGGAAGTAGCAGAGCTGGGCTTGTAGCTGGTCCTCAGGACTGAGGAGGGGGTCCCGGAACATTAGCAGCACTGACCCACCTCATCTGGGAAGCGGGTGTGCGTACCACTGCCCCTTGTACCTTGCGGCTGGTGTGAGAGCAGAGGAGATGCAGGTGTGAAACCTCGGGGGTGGGAGGCTCCCCCTGCCCCTCGCCCCACGGCTGCATCTGCCTGGGCCGCTGCCTAACCAGGATTAGGGTCTGGGGGACCAAGACAAGGGCCAGGATGCTAAAGAGACAACCGTCCCCAGGCCGCGTGGGTCCTTCTCAGACGGAGGTGTCCCTCCCTGCTCTGCTGCCACCACAAACACCTCCATCTCGACCAACGAACTGGGGAGGCCACGAAAGTCCTCGCTCCACCTGCCACGGGACAGCCTGCAGCCAAGGGTAGGTACCCCTTCAGCACCTGCGTGCACGGGGCTTCCAGTCGCCCCGGCCTCGACGGAGGCCAGACTGCTTGGGACCGGGAGCTGCCAGCTTCGATCCTGACTTCTCAATTCAAACCCTCAAGCTGCACAAAGCTTCCTAGGAGCAGAGAGTTTTAGAAATAAAAGGAAACTTCAAGGTACCAATCCGAACCTTTTATCTGACAGATGGGGATTTTATAGGTCTCACAGAAACTAGTAGGAACCTGCACAGAGAGACAGAGACAGAGAGAGAGAGAGAAAGAGAGAGGGGCTTTGCAGGTAATGGTCGTGACTCCTCGCTACTCGTCAAGTTTACAGTAAAAAGGAAGGGGTGCCAGATGCACACAGAACCCACATGCGAACATTCCTTCAAAAGCCGCACAGGCAGACCCCTGGGAAGGCAGCGCCATGACTGCATACGCTGGTGCCTGGCCCGATGCACTCAGCAGCAAGTATTTATTAAAAGAATGACTGAATGTCATCTATATACAGTGAAACGGACTCCCCTGTCCCCAGGGCAGTGTCACTGCAAAAGGTACTACAGCGATGGCAGGGGTTGTGTGGGGAGGGAGGGCCCAGGCTGTACGTCCGGAGTGTTTCCCGCTCTGGGGTGGGTCTGTCTAGCAACAGCCTGAAGCCTGTGCGTGAGCCCAGCTGGAGAGCCCGGGCCCAGCCCAAGCTGAAGCCCCCCGGCCCGCGGGGGCAGGGCGGGCTGCTGCTTGGGGCACACGCACCTTCCTTGCCGGGGCTCGAGCACACGCGGCGCAGAGATGCTCAGCTGAACCTTCCTACGAATCCTTCCCTGGCTCGGGGGCGGGAGGAGGTGTGCAAACCCCCTGCGCCTTGGGCCTGGGGCTGCAGCTGGGCAGGGCAGCGGGGGCCGCCGAGTGGCCTGAGCGGCAGGAACCAGCCCAGCTGGGGTCCGCCTTGCCAGCCCCCCCTCTTCCTTCCGCGCACTCCGCACCCTGCCGCTCCGGCAGCTCCGCGTCTGACACTGTTCCCGCAGCACAGCCCGGCCACCTCTTCAGGGCACAGCCAGGGAGCGGGCAGCAAGCCTGGCTCAGAGGGCCGAGCTCCTGATGCCGTTGCAGGCCTCTGAAGAAGGTGTCCTTAGGACAGAGACCTGGCGGGGTCTGGGGGGTCTTTCTGGGGTGTCACGACGCACTCTCGAGAGCCATGGCAGCGACCTCTGTGCCCACCATTCTGGTGAACCCTCTGGCTGACACTGTAAGGGCCTGAGCCCTGATCGGTGTTTACGGCTGTTGTTTAACCCCGGGGGCCGGAGCGGGCAGGAAGAACGTGCAGCGGACAGCGCCAGCTAGCCCCGTGCCCCAGCGAGGAAGAGAGCGGCGCACCCCAGCCTAAGCTGCAGCATCTAGTGAGGCGCAGGGAAAAGGGTAAGTGGGCAAGTTCACCGGTTACCAAATCCTCCCTCGGCCTCCAGGGCCGGCCCAGGGCTCACCTGGATGATGAAGCCGGTGGAAGAGCACTGCCGGACCCAGAGGCTGAATTTCCGCTTTTTCCTCTTCCGCAGCTCCCGCTCCGTGCACGTGGCAATGAACACAGGGTCCTCATCAATCAGGGGTTCATGTAGCACCTGCCGGGAAAGAAAAAGCAGAGGTTCTCTTGGAAGGCAGCGTGAGCTCAGGGGGGGGGGTCTTCAGGTCTGGGCTCAAATCTAGTCTCTGCCTTTGACCAGCTGTGTGACCTTGGCTAAGTTACTTTACCTCTCTGATCCTGAGTCCCCTTCAGTCTCCTTGAGTCTCCTCATTTGTCTATACCAGTGTTTGGGGGAGGATTAAATGAGAAACTGGCACTTAGCAGGTATTTAGTAAATGGAAATCATCATGACAGTTATTATTATTGGCCTAAGGTCCTCAGTCCAAACTGTCACTTGGGAGAGGGACCTCCAGCAGGGGTCCTGACTTCCAGCTGGACATGCCCGGTGGGGACACCCACTTCCTTTCAAGGAAGACCTTTCCACGGATGGACGCTCCAACCGTTCACTGACGCAAAGGTGACCTACATCTAACCTAAACCTACTGACCCAACTTCACACGATCCTTTAGGTTCTTCAGGTTTTCCGGACAGCTCTCGTGCTGGCCCATGACCTTCTTTCTCTCAGGCTAAAAATTCTCTTTTTAACAACTCTTCCTGAAACGACCCAGTTCCCTCGTTGCCACGACCCAGCCTCTGGCTCTCCTCTGCGTCATCACTCCTTCCTGACGTGGGACTCCCCAGGCAGTTTTTAAACTTACTTCACCTATTTCCACTTCTCGATGGCACGGTGACAGGACTTTTTCAATGACAAGACAATAGAGTAAAAAGAAATGGCATGAAAACAGGTTCCAGGGGTGCCCCCAGTTTTGTTCCTTCAAGCTAAAGGTTTTGGGGGGACTCCTGGGTAAATTTTAGGAACCTGCTACACTTCCCTTCCAATCCAATTTCAAGCTTCCTTACGGATTGGTACGTAAGTGTGTGCTTCACTGAAATGAAGACTGCTGGAAATACTATGATCCCAAGAACTCTTCACAAAACTCCAGATCAGGGGCTGGCCCCCCGCCCGCTGTAAATCAAGTTTTCCCAGAACCCGCGGTGCCCCTCACTGATGTGCTGTCAGTGGCTGCTTTTGGGCTACAAGGTCCCAACACAGACCACACGGCCCCCGAAGTCTAATACCTGGCCACTGACAGAAACAGTGTGCCAATGCCCGCTCTCCATCAGGGCCTTTCAACTTGAATGAACAAACTAGTCACCTGGGAATCTTATGAAATGTGGGTTCTGTTTTGGAAAGCTTGGGGCAGGGCCTGAGTTTCTGCATTCCCAGCGAGCTCCCAGGTGATGTCAGAATGTGGCCTGACGAGGGCAGAACAGGGGATAACACTGACCAAGTGTGAGATGGACAGTGGCCTTCCGCTCTCCTATTACTGTTACCTCGAATTCCACTTAAGAAATAACTGCCCTGCAGTGTTGGGTCTTAGGTGTGCATACCAGCCCCTTCAGTGTTCTGTTGTTGGAAGTGGGGGGTATTAAGCCCGGCCTCCCCTGCCTTGAGCTCACGAAGGGGAGGCTGGAGAAGCTGACCTCGCGCCCGGCTCCGTGCGGCTCTTCAAACCTTCAAAGGCCATCTGGAACCACTGCAGCAGGATGGCCACGTCCCACACATGGAGGGGCGGGCAGGTGGAGTGGGGAGTGAAGAAGATGCGGCCCTCTCTCTGCTCTCCAGAAGGCCAACGTCCTCTACTCCACCTGCACCTATCACAGACTCCCGTTCAAGTTTCTACTTAATCACATGCTTCACCAGCGCAAAAGAGCCAGCAGGAACGCCTGGCCTTCCATGGCTTCTCCTCTTTTCCACCCTCATTACAGGCATGTGGAACGGGTCACAGCGGAGCGCAGCATGGGGTAGGGCGCTCTCCAGAGCTCCAAAAACTGCCCCCTCCTCTGCCAGGCTGTCGTCGGCCAGCACTGCTGTCGCCCAGCTGTGTGTTCTGAGCCCCTCCCGGGTGTGACGAGCTCAGGCTGGGGGGGCAGTGGTTATGTAGGGGAGGCACGGCGGCCATGTATTGACTTCCGCAATCCCTCCCCCAATCCTCCTTTAACTAATCTGCCCCCGGGCTTCAGGAGATGCAGCGTCTCCCCATTTAGTAGCTGTGTACAGACACTCGTGCGTGGGCGCACCCCGCTGCTGGGGTTACTGGTGGAGTCTGGAGACTCTGTAAACTCATCCCAAAGGGTCACATTTGCTGCAATAGAAAGGCTCCAGAGACTGCAGGGCAGAGGGTGCCGCGTGCCGTGTGCCGAGGTGCGGCGTGTGCATGGCGGCGGTGCAGAGCCGTTCCCCGGAGCCTGGAGCCGAGTCTGCTGGGGGATGGAACGGGGACTGTTGCCACTGGTCTCAACAAGCGGAGTGAAGACCGGTCAATGGAGCCCTGAGGCCTCGGGGTGGAGGACTGCACCTTGAGAACACACCTTCTCCTTGAATGGAATGTTCCAGAGCCAACAGGGATTTCAGAGAAGGAGAAGCTGGAAAGCCGGGAAACCTTGAGGGTTTCCTTTATTTTACTTAACAAAGATGCATATGACCCTGATGTTTCTACGTGTAAGAACGAGGCAGCCTCTGCGGCGGCGAGGCAGAGAGGCTGAGGGTGTGCGCGTGTGTGCCCAGGGCCGCCCCTCGACGGCCCGTGTTGGCGGGACCGCCAGCCCACAGGAAGGCCCAAGCCTGCTCCAATCCACGCTGCACTTTCTGGTCTCACCTCCTTTGGCTGGCCCGCCTCACGCAGAGCTGGCTCAGTGGGGCCCAGAGTCGGGAGGAAGCGGAAATTCCAGGTGATCACCAGCCCGCTGGAAAGCCAATCCCAGGGACTCTTCCCCTCTGCCTCGTGTTCCTGTCTGGTGGGTGGGCTCTACCGGGTACTGTTTGCCCCCCAGACCCCCTTTCCACCCTCCTGCCCTGCGCTGTGTCCTGGTGGCCAACCTCTTACAAACCGCACGCCCCAGGGCCCTGCCCCCGGCGCCTGGCCACGAGGGAGGGGCGAACAAGAGATGGGAGCCCTGCCTGCCTGCCCGCGCCGTCGGGCTGCAGCCGTCGCTGCCCCCGCTCCGCTCCTCGGCGCAGGCTCACGGCGGCTTCCCGCTGTTGCCAGCCCAGGTGTTCGCCACCCTGGTGATGCCCCTAAACCCTGACTGTCCACAGTCCCAGCTTCCAGTTCTCTGCAACTGCCCTTCCGGAACATAGCATTTGTTTCCCGCTGGGATCCTGACCAACATATAGAGCACGGGATGGAAAATGGTAGCAACGAGAGCACATAAGTTTGCAAATACAAAGGTAAAAATAAAAATTAAATACAAAGTAAAATTTAAAAAAGAAAAAGCAGAGGGGGGGTGGGGAAAACCCCCAGTGTGAGCAGAGAGCCGAGAGCCCTTCCCCAGACTAAATCTCACGTCAGCCCCTCTCTTCTCAGTCTCACTAACTGGACGCAAAGAAAAGATGTGGGTGGCAAGAATAGAGTGACCGTCTCTCCAGGGTCTCCCCTCGTACCCATCTGAGCCGTACGACGCAGGAGGGCAGAGCTGCCACCCCAGACACCTGCCCCCCTCACGGCACCCATGTCTGGGGCTGGGAAGGGGTGAGCCCACACAGCTCAGAATTCGCTAGTGGGTGCTGCAGTGTGCCCACCGGCTAAACGGACCCTGGGGACACACACACAGGCATGGCCATCGCCCGGGACGCAGGTCTCAGGTGTCTGATGCTGCCGTTCCAGAAGGATCAGGCCGCCCGGGGCCGGCACACGGCAGGCACACAACAAACATGGGTGTCATCATGGGTACAGCTCGTCTAGGGGCTGGAAGGACCCTGGGCAGCCTTATCTTCAGGCTGTTAAATATCAATCATCCATGGAGCTGCTTGGTTGGCTCTGGGAAGATGCTTGGTCTTAGTGAGCTCACAGTCCTCTCCAGCAGCTCTTCAAATGTCTGATGCCAAGGATGGCCAGAATATTGTTTTTTCCCCTTGTATCCCAGACAGTGTGTCTCTGGTCTGGCTCATTTTCAACCAAGCAAATATTCAGTGACACACACAAAAAAACCCAGCCCAGCCCTGTACTTGGTCCTGCAGGGCCTGTTATAAGGCAGGGCGTGTGTCCCCAAAGACCCCACCTCCTGGTAAGAAGGAAGGTGAGTGACAAGACAAAACGGCATTCGTTGCCCTGTAAATAGTCGGGGGATTCGGGAAGCCTGGAGTCACACGGGGTCCTGGAGATGGGAAACCTGCAAAGGCAGAGAGGAGGGAACACCTCCCAGGAGTCAGAAGGCATATCACAGACACCTGGAGACCCCCATGAGCCGGCACATTCACAGGACAGCAGAGCAGAGACAGGAGAACCGTGCAGGGACCGCGGACCCGACACAGGACATTACCTTCCCCACGGAAACCCTGTGCTTTCCAGCTGTGCGGAGCAGGTGAGATAAGGAATTAGGAGAGGATCTCAAAGAGAACAGCGAAAAGAACTTGAGGCCCGTGACGAAGGCCTTTAAGGAAAAGCACAAGGAAAAGTAGGTGGGTGGGTGGGTCTTTAAATGTACAAATAAAAGAGAAGTAAGATTTTGTCTCCGTATGGAACAGATCAAAGGGAACTGGGCTCATGTGGGCCGTGAACCTCCTGATGTTTTCCTTAGAGAAATTTCTAGAAGGAGCCACCTCCTCAGTTTCCAGACCAGCAGGGCAACTTTGAGGACGATTCTGAAACTGTCTCACCACAGCCAAATGCGATTGCCCCAGCCAACCAGAAGGCCGGGGCTTGGGAGCTGAGAGCAAACACAGCCTCCATTTAGGAAGCGAGGAAGGTGAGGGGCCGTAATAGTCAGGGCCGGGGCTCTGTCACCTCCAGTCCAAAGGCGGCCGGCTCTCCATGCGGGCCCGGGGACCCCAGCACCTGAGCCACTCCGACGGCCTGAGGATGGCTGCAACCCCAGGCCCGTTCCCTTCACCCTCTAGAAGGCCTCTCGCCTCCTTTCACCACCAGCAGATGAGCACATACTCGGAGGATACGAGAAAATTAACATTACCCTGAGCAAACCATAGTTCAGAAAGAAAGTGTATAATCAAAGGAGAGGGAGGGGCTTCTCTGGTGGCGCAGTGGTTGAGAGTCTGCCTGCCAATGCAGGGGACACGGGTTCGAGCCCTGGTCTGGGAAGATCCCACATGCCACGGAGCAACTGGGCCCGTGAGCCACAACTACTGAGCCTGCGCGTCTGGAGCCTGCGCTCCGCAACAAGAGAGGCCGCGATAGTGAGAGGCCCGCGCACCGCGATGAAGAGTGGCCCCCGCTCGCCGCAACTAGAGAAAGCCCTCGCACAGAAACGAAGACCCAACACAGCCAAAAAAAAATAAAAAAATAAATAAATTTATAAAAAAAAAAAAAAAGGAGAGGGAGGATGAGGGAAAAAGAGGAGGGAAACTGCATCTCGAAGCAAAACGCCGAATGGGGTTTGGAGCTGTTCCTCCATCACCTCCCTCTGGTCGGATGGGGATGGACGGGCTGGTGGCCTGCGGGACGAGCAGGGACACCCCGGAAGTTACCTCGGGGTCAAGGCAGGATGGGAGGATGCCAAGGTCACCACCCACCGTTTCCCCGACCCACTGCCACCCCTGAAGGCCCGGCCCTGGCCGGCGGCCTCACCTGGGTTTGGGAAGGCCTGAAGGCGGAGTCGAAGCCATTCTGCAGGGAGTCCAGGAAGGGCTGGACCTTGTAGAGGCCGTGCGTGGTCTGGCTGGAGCGGAAGGCCACGACGTGGAAGTACTTGAGGATCTTCTCGAAGCGGGCCTGGCTCATGACCAGGGCGAGGCTGCGGTTGCTGTAGAAGCCACCGCTCCAGATGCTGAGCACCGACTCGCAGTGGGAGGTGCTGGTGGAGATCACGTAGCCCAGGAACGCCTTCATCTCCGGCAGCGTCACGTCCACCCAGGCCCCGTCGCTCCCGAACCGCTCCTGGAACTTCTTGGCGTACAGGTTGGTCTGCACCACCATGTTCTTGAGGACGTTGTCAGGGACGAAGAGCTGGAAGAAGTCCACGGCACTGGCGCTGGGCGGCATCTTCCGGGTGGGACCTGGGCAGGCAGGCCAAGCGCCACTGCTACAGCCGCTGGGTCCCCTCGAGGCCTCCGCCCGAGCGCCACCTCCCCTCCCGACTCCCTCCAGGGAGGGGCCCGAACGCGCCCCCCGAAGCCATCCTCCCCCGACAGGACACGCCGCCCCGCGTTCCCCGTGCCCCGCTTCCCCACTGCGCCCTGCACACGGCCCCGCCTCACAGATCTGGCAGACCAGAAACACCATCGGAAGAGAAAGGCACACGGGGGAGGAGGGGGGAGGGCACCCGCCAGAGACACACCGAGTTCTGAACAGAGGAGCTCGGCATGGCGCTCTGGGTCTCGCCTCCTTGTAAGTTAAGGTGACTTTGGGAATAAGAATGCTTTCACCACTAGGGGCCCGAAAGATTCCGTTCAAGTGAGACGGCAATCTATTAGGTACTGTCTAGGTGGTGACTCTACATTTATTAGTAAATAAATCTGAAGGGGCTTGTTTAGATAATTTCACCAATGCAATGAAAACCTCACAGTTTTTTTACAAATGCAAGGACAGCCTTTTGAAACACACACACACACACACACACACACACACACACACACGCATCCTTAAAGAGACATGGCTTTCAACTCCATGTAAGCCAGGCTAACAGTACGTAGAGACCTGAAGGAGACAAGCTTTGCTTCTACTGCATCCTTGTAGTGACTTCTAATAAAAGCTGTGCACATTCTTTGGAACCTTAAACTCACCCACAGCCCACCCCCAACTTTCCTCTACGACTGATGTAGGCAGTCTCTGAAAAACAACTTTTCTACAGCAAAATGAAGACTGACAGTGTACATGAGGCATCCCAGGTCTTAAATGCAGATGGACAGATCTGGGGGGCGCAACCCTAAATTTACTGCTCGCTAACTGCACGGCCTTGGATAGATGTCTTCATCTCTCCCGTTCATAAAATGGGCACAGTAACAGCTGCTTTGCCAGGCTGTCGCGTGCGGCAGGATGAACAGGGGACGCAGGGGATGCAGCAAGCACAGTGCCTGGCCCTACGGAGGTACCTACAACTGGGTAACCTTTACTGAGACATTATCCAGAG
Source organism: Eschrichtius robustus (assembly GCF_028021215.1). Lineage (NCBI taxonomy): Eukaryota > Metazoa > Chordata > Mammalia > Artiodactyla > Eschrichtiidae > Eschrichtius > Eschrichtius robustus. The sequence goes on along the minus strand of NC_090830.1, from coordinate 14,398,815 downwards.
AAATCCATTGATGGCGGGCTGAGGGCTTTAGAATGCTCCAACTGCCCTCATTTTACAGAAGAAGAAACCAAGGCCCAGAGAGCAAAGTGGCCACCATATTCTCTTTCACCCATCGTTTCTTGGAAGGTCTCCAGGCGGTCCTGGTGCCATGGGCACCGGCCCTGGCTGACCAGACAATGAGGCCGGCAGGACGGCTCCACGGCCGCCCTGACTGAAATCATTTTATTTCCGCAAACCTTGCAGCCTCTGGTGGGTGAAGCCATAAATTATTCAGGGGTAGCTTTCAAAAAGGAGGAAAACCAGCATTTTAATGGCTACATCATGCTGAGTAAGCAGAATGAAATTTTCTCTTCCAAAAGTTGTTTAAAGTCATTTTGACTCTCAGACCATTTCAAAATGAATTGACACAGCAAACTCGTCGGGCCTGGCCAACCGCTTAATGAAGAAACCGGGAAGTAGCTGATACCCTCTTATCTGTTTAATAATTAGGCCCCGGAGGTGGACAGATCCCCAGCCGAGATAAGACTCCCTCCCTTCTGATGCATGTATCAAGAGCTTTGCAGGGTATTAACCCGTGTGATCCTCACGACCTGTGAAGCAACGTCCCGTCCTGCAGGTGAGGAAACAGGAGCTCAGAAGCGTGAGGACACAGCCCAAGGTCGCCCACCTCTAAGTGCCTTAGAGCGGGGTGACCTTCGTCCCACCGGGCCTAGGTCCAGTCACCCTGCTGCAGCTGTGAACGGCGCCCCTGCCGCCCTCCCGAGTGTCCCATCCGACCACAAGGGACGTGGCTGTCTGCAACGGCGAGCACACAACTCAAGCCAGGTGTGTGGTCCTCACGACCACACAGCAACCCTCCGCCTCTGAGGTGGGCAAAGGAGGGTCACAGAGCACAGCCAGGAGCAGCTCTGGAGGGAGAGGAGACCCCACGCTGCCAAAAACGTAAAGGCAGCATGGAACTGGGGCTGGCGCAGGCCACGGAGAGTGACCCGGTGACGTCAGGCTGAGGAAGGCTGTGCCCACGAGGGGACCCTGAGTCCAGGTCCTGGGGACAGGGTCCGGGAGGCTCCCTGAAGGGGCCAGGCGAGCTGGGCTGTATGGGTGGAAAGTCATCAGCCCCGTGGGGCGGGGGGTGCAGACGTTGCAGAGTATTTCGGGCAGAGAGGACATCTCATGCAAAGGCCCCGGGAGGAAGGTGAGTGGCTCGAGGCGTCGAGGGGCACGGGACCTGGGCTGGCACTGGGGCCGGGCCAGTGAAGCACCGTGAGCACGACGGACCACACTTCAGGGGGTCCTCGCTGCCCGCAGAGTGGCGGAGGTCTGGGCTGCTCCTGAAGTCACTGAGACCCGGCGGGGACCCAACGGAGCGGGAGGGGTGGCCACGGCCCGTCCCTGTGCTTCTCTGGCTCCTCCCCTGGTCCCCCTGCAGGTGTGCTGGGCACGGGCACAGACTACAGGTAAGGGGGCAGCGGGGACGGCCTGAGCCCGGGAGCCTCCATCCGAAAGCGGCCACATTCACTGATCACTTCCACTGGTACCAGGACTGGCACACACGCTGATACCTTAAGCTAACGGTGTCTGGACCGAAACCCAGGTTCCCCACTGCGCCCCCCGCCCTCCGCTCCTCCCCACCAGCCCCCCGGTTACCTGGGCCAGACACCTGGACCACCGTGGGTCCCGCACCTCCTGCAGCCCACGCCCACCCCTGCGGCACGTCCTGCCACCCTCACCGCCACACCGTGCCCACCAACCAGCGCGTGCAGCCCTCCCTCCAACGGCCGCCGCCTCTGGCCTGGACAATTAAAGCAGCCTCCCACAAGGGCATCCCCCCTCCCCAAATAACTGACAGCAACAGGGAAATTATTTTAAAGACACAAGCCGGATCACAGTACCCCCCTGCGTAAGGAAAACGCCCCCATGAGTGCCCACTGCACTTAAAGCAGAGCTACGTTCCTCACCAGGCGCTCAGGGTTCAGGGCCCTGCATGCCCCACCCCCAGGCTCGTCCTGGGCCACGCTCCATGCCGGGCCGGTGCTCGGCTCATAGGTGGAGCTGGTGTCAGGCCTGGGCCCCGGCATCTCTTCCCACCACAGGGCCTGCGTCCACGCAGGCGTGTCTGCGGGGACGAAGCCCTCCCGGCCTCTAGATTCATTGAGCATCCCCACCTGTAGGCTTTTCTGCCCACCCAACTGCAAGCTGACCAGTGCCGGGCTTCTCAGTCTCGGCCCCCACTGGGTCTCCCTCCTTGTGTTCATCAGCCTACAGTGGTTTTCTTAGGGACTTACACTTGCTGCGGTCTGCCTCTGCTGCCCCACCCTCAGAGGTCAAGGCCGTCGTATCACCCTGCATCCTCGGAGCCCAGTACACGGTATGTTCAAAACATTCCCGCTGAGGGTGGATGGACGGTGAGTGGCAAGGAGGAAGGAGCCACGCCCACCGAGGAGGAGGAGCATTGGTGCTGAGCCCCCCAGGCAGGGTCTGGTGTCTGGACAGCAGCCCCCCCCGCCCCGTGCTAATGCCCGGTGGAGAGGTCAGGTCAGCCAGCAGCTTCTGTGTGTAACAGGAGGCCTGAGTGGGCGGGCAGGGCGGGGCAGAGCTGGCACACCCCTGGCTGCACCTCCCTGAGGACACCAAGCTGGGGTGGCCAGGTGAGCCCTGGGTGGGAGACACTTGGTCACGGACAGGATGTGGGAAGGGGTGCGTCACAGACACCGTCCAGGTGCCCAGCTTGGGTAAGCTGGCTCGGGATCTTGTTGGGTTTAATTTCCTCCCTCCCTCCCTTCCTGAATTGAGGGAAACCACTGCAGAACTCCCCCTGGCCCTTCTGCATCTTCTGATGCCTTTTCCCCCTTCCCTGTCCACAGCTACTGGCTGTGTGACCTTAGGCAGGCCACATAACCTCTCTGTGCCTCAGTTTCCTTATCAGTCAAACTGGAGTAATAACCACCCTAGAGTGAGTGGAAGTCAGACAATGGCCAGTCCTGGCCAGTCCGCCCTGAGGCCCACTGGGGCGTGGGTCCTGGTCCCGAAGGAGCTGCTCCAGCTGCCCCTTTCCCTCCACCCACTGCATCACCCAGACCCAAGGCAGCCGGGCACCCCGCATGTGGCACTGACCCCCACCTTTGCCCTGTCTGGAAGAAAAGGCTGGCGTTGTGTGCTTTCGAAAGCGTAACCTTTTAGAGACTGAAGCTTTCATTTTGAGATGAGATTGGCATTTTGCATACACTGGCACTTTGGGGTACAAATAGTCAGCAGTTTTCCGACATATATGAGGAACACAGTATTTTGAATTAACGGTTTAAAAATAACAAAATAACTTATCTCCAGGCCAAATCAAACGGTATAAAAATATAACAGGAGGACTTCCCTGGTGGCGCAGGGGTTAAGAATCTGCCTGCCAATGCAGGGGACATGTGGTTCGATCCACATGCCGCGGAGCAACTAAGCCCACGTGCCACAACTACTGAGCCTGTGCTCTAGAGCCCGCGAGCCACAACTACTGAGCCCACGTGCCACAACTACTGAGCCTGCGCTCTAGAGCCCGCAAGCTACAACTACTGAGCCCACATGCCACAACTACTGAAGCCCGCATGCCTAGAGCCCGTGCTCCGCAACAAAGAGAAGCCAACGCAATGAGAAGCGCGCGCACCGCAATGAAGAGTAGCCCCCGCTCGCCGCAACTGGAGAAAGCCCGCGTGCAGCAACGAAGACCCAATGCAGCCAAAAAAAAAAAAATTAATTAATTAATTAATAAAAAAATATAACGGGAACATCCTGTATCATCACAAAAATATTCCTCTCACTGGAGACACTGAAAAATCTTAAGGCACAACAGTCCATAAATGGGTAACGCAGAAGACAGACGGACCCGTTGTTCTCATTGCCAGCTGCAGCTGGTCTTCACCTTCGGTGGACGTAATCGTCCTGTCTCTCGCATCCTTCTATCCTTCCCCCGGTGGCTGATAGGCAGGACAAGCCAGCTATCTGACAAACACTTGAGGTCTAAGTCTCCACTGCAGAATGCAGCCAGGCGGCCACACGAGAGCTCTAAATCCTCTTCCCTTGCATAACTTTTGCTCACAGCTAAGTGACAGGTAACAAATGCAAGTTGATGCTGTTCATAGTGAACAGATCATAGAACAGCAGCGTGTGGTCCCTACAGAAAGAGGCTAATCTGTGGGCTAATGGAGACACTAAATCCAGAACCTTGACTAGACGTCATGTGGCAAAGCGCTGGTACACAAAGAAGGGGTGACATGCACCTGAGCTCGACATGTCACCTTCAGCAGCACTCACTGCACATACACGCACGTAAGAAAGCCTGTTTAACACGAAACATAAGATTCCTGTGTGACAGCCAACTCGAGTTCCTCCACCTGCAGTCAACCTGCTCCGAAGGGTCCCCTGGGAGCGCTCTGCAGGGCAGAGGTGGCCGTGACCATCTCCACGTGCACTGAGCTAAGAGAGCCCTGGGAGAGAAAGGATGGCAGTGCCCGCTCCCCTGGGCCCAGGGAACCTCCCACCCTGACCGTGTCCTCTCTGTCTGGAGCAGCGGTGTTTCTACAGTCGAGCTCATGTGCACAAACTATTCTTTGGACTCCGTTTGTGAAAAGAGATCAGGTCAGACATGTTTGTACAGACAGAACAAGGAACTCCTACTCCTCCGACCAGATCTGGTTCTCAGCGTGAGTAGCAAGGTGATGACGCCACAGAGCAGACTCAGAGGTCAGACGAACGACAGATGTCACTGTAACTGTGACCCCTTTGCTGGCAGTAGCCCAAAGGCCAGGAGGCAACAAGGCTATTCTGTGACAATCTGTGAGTCTGTGAGTCCTGCCATGCCCAGTGTGCTGTGGCCTTCACCAGCCCATGCTACTGAGAAAGCCTGGACCAGGCTCCCCTCCCCGCCCTGGACCAGGCTCCACCTGCACCCACCCTCCCCCCAGGCTCATTCCCAACGCTCTCCCCCATCCCCCCCCACCCCTGCCCTGGACCAGGCTCCCCCTGCACCCACCCTCCCCCCAGGCTCATTCCCGACGCTCTCCCCCATCCCCCTGCCCTGGACCAGGCTCTCCCTGCACCCACCCTCCCCCCAGGCTCATTCCCGAGGCTCTCCCCCATCCCCCTGCCCTGGACCAGTCTCCCCCTGCACCCACCCTCCCCCCAGGCTCATTCCCGAGGCTCTCCCCCATCCCCCTGCCCTGGACCAGGCTCCCCCTGCACCCACCCTCCCCCCAGGCTCATTCCCGAGCTCTCCCGCATCCCCCTGCCCTGGACCAGACTCTCCCTGCACCCACCCTCCCCCCAGGCTCATTCCCGATGCTCTCCCCCATCCCCCCCCACCCCCGCCCTGGACCAGGCTCCCCCTGCACCCACCCTCCCCCCAGGCTCATTCCCAACGCTCTCCCCCATCCCCCTGCCCTGGACCAGGCTCCCCCTGCGCCCACCCTCCTCCCAGGCTCATTCCCGATGCTCTCCCCCATCCCCCTGCCCTGGACCAGGCTCTCCCTGCACCCACCCTCCCTCCAGGCTCATTCCCAACGCTCTCCCCCATCCCCCTGCCCTGGACCAGGCTCATCCCAGTAAGACACTTGGGCACCAAGACACGGCTTTCCCTCTTCCTTAGTGCTGAGGAGGCAGGCGTGTGTAAGGACGCGGAGGAGCTGCACACAGCTGGGGCTGGGTCGGGAGCTGCCCTGCTCCAGGGTCTCGTCTGCCTGAACCTCCGGGAAGCTGCTGTATCTCTGGGTCTCAGCTTCTCATTGGTCACTTGCATCATCTCCCGTCCAAGACTAACGAAACAACAAGACGATGATGTAAGTTATTTTGAGGAACGTCAATAATCGTATAAAAGTCTCACATCGTCATTCTGAAATGGCTGCTGTCCAGCCAAGTTGAGGCCCTGGATTGGGCCCAGCTCCCCATGACTCACTGCCAGCCGTGGGACCTCGGGCACATTCCTTAACCTCTTTGTCTTGGTCTGTTTGGGCTGCTACAACAGAATACCACAGGCAGGTATGTACTCACCATCCGGCGAGGTGACGGCCGCCTTCTGGTTCACAGGGGGCTGTTTCCTCGCTGTGTTCCCATTGGGGAGGGGACCAGGGAGCTCTCTGGGTCTCTTTTATAATGCACACATCCCATCGCGAGGGCTCCACCCTCATGCCCTGAGCACCTCCCAACGCCGTCACACTGGGCGTTAGGTTTCAGCATATGAATTTGGGGGGCATCACACTGGGCATTAGGTTTCAGCATATGAATTTGGGGGGCACAAACGTTCAGTCTACAGCACGGTGATCTGCAGTCTCCATGCCGGTAAACGGAAGATAACAACAGTCTGAAATTCAGGGTTTGGGTGAGGATGAAGTGGGATGACGTACGTCAGGAGCCTAAGGTGCGTCGCACACGCCCGACACCCAGTAATACTGCCTCACCACCTGCGGACAGCATCTGTGAACCCCGCATCCCCGGCTCCTGTCCCTCTTCCAGGAGCTCGCTTACCAGATGGCTGTGACAGAACAGCAGCCTTGGCGACCACACTTTGTGTTTCATTTAGGCACCGTGTCTATTTTTCACATGAGGCTGTATTTTGAAAGCTCTGCTTGGGTACAGAAAGGACAGAAGTGTTTTTCCCACTTGGGTAGCACCTGATGGGGGAGGGACGTGGTGGTGAGGAACCGTCCAAGGCCTGCCCACCTTCAGCCCCAGTTCGTGCAGAGTGGCCAGGGAGGATGGGCCACCCGGATGCTGAGTTAACGTCCCCCATCCCTTCCCAGATCTTCCCTGATGCCACCACACCCACTGCAGCTCTTCAGCCCCAATCACATCAGGTCCAGGTCCATGCCCGATTTCCATCCACCCGGGACACTGTTTCTTCCTCAAGCTCCTTCCCCAGACCTACCTCCTCCCGTTCATGAGGCCTCAGCTGAGACCACTGAGGTCCCCAACTTGCTGCCAGCCCTGGCCAGTTCCAGGTAGCATGGCAACCTCACCCGCACCCCCCGGACCCCCCTGGTCCCTCCTCCATGAGAGGTGACAGAAGCGGACCATGCCGTCAGGCGCTGGGGGAGAAGCAGTGAAAAGGATGCCACCATCCTAGGCTTCAAGAAGTGTGCCCTTGACAGGACAGAAAAGCCTGACGCGCTGGCGGAGGGTCTTCTTGGCATCGAGCCCCACAGCGAGCGTGTGACTGGCAGGGTCTTCCTCTTGCAACAGCCCACCGAGGAGGCACTGGGACGCCCGCTTCGCAGCTGCGGAGGCTCAGGCTCACGGGGACAACTCGTGCGAGGCCATCGGGCCCGGGGAAAGACGCGCCAGAGAGCCTCGCCCCGGCGGCCCTGCGCACGGGGGCACAGACGCCCCACACGGTGGGTCCCTCTCGCTTTGCGGTTGCTTGCGACCCTCCACGTACGCCATGAAGCTCTGACCACGAGGATGGCTGTGAGGCAGCGGCTGATCAGGAGAAAGGGGGGAAAGCTGGAAGCTGACCATTGACGCACACGTGGGCTTGCGAGGTCTTCTCGTGGCTGAAGTAGATTCTTAGAAAGAACTGTGTGCTGCTGAAGTGAAACGGCCCCTCCCGGAAAGCCGGCGGGGCCGGGAGGAGCACGGGCAGGGTCTGGCTGCTGATGTACCAGCAGGAAGTCGTGGATATTGTTAGGGTGCTGTCGGGGAAGTCAGGGTGATGTTGTCACTTACGGTGACTCCCGGGAGAGAGGGTAACAGAAGCGGTGCGCGTAGCGTCCACGGGCGGGGGTCTTTGTCTGTTCTGTTCCCTGTTGCACCTTCACCGCCTAGAACACTGTCCGGCCCACGGGAGGTGCTCAGCAGATACCTTGTCGGGTGAGTGATGAATGAATGAGCGAACGAGGGAATGAAAAGGGAAATGACTCTTTAGGATGTGAGGGCAGTAAACAGAGAAGGTCAAAAGCATCGAGGGTTAGGGTTATGGAACCCGATGAGGGAGGGAGAAGACAATGGGGCAGGTCCTGGAGCAGGGGACCCTCTCCAGGTACCTGTGTGTGCGTGCATGAGTGTGTGTGTATGTATCCGAAGAGGTGAGGGACCCGGGCCTCACATTCCTCAGGACCCTAGATGTTCACATTCCTCAGGACCCTAGATGTGGATCTTTGTGCTTACCTACACAAGATTAAACACATGGCTAAAGAGACACACACGCTGGGCCGCGCATAGAAAATGCACCGTTTTGGGAATCCTGTCTTGGCACTGAAAAAATACTGGGAGCCTGAAGAAGCAAACAAACCAGAAGCAAGTGGCACAGGCTGGTCCCGAGCCCTGGAACACCTCAGCCACAGGCCAGAGAGGATGAGTCTGGAGAATCCAGAGGCCCTGCGAGGCCCCCAGGGAAACGGTCTGGTCCTTGCCAACCCAAACGAGAAAGTAAAGGTCACGTGGCAACCTGCCCCCAGACAGTGGGCCTCGGAAGGTCAAACCTGGACTTCCTCTCCGGGGCCCAGGCCGGCTTGAGCAGCAACTGGTCAAGGATGTGTGTGGACACGACGGCCGTTAGATCACTGATGGGCGGTGGTGGGTGGGGACAGCTGGTCCATGCTCTGCTGGCCCCTACCATCCAGGCACTGCTGGCTCCCAGGCTCCCCTCCCCAGAGGGCAGCGGGCTCCGCCTGGTCCGTGCACGCAGTGATGGGGAGGTGGGTGGCACTGGACTCCCTCCGCGGAAGGACCTGCAGGACATGGGTGACAGCCCCACACCCTGGTTCTCTTAGGCAACGCCCCGACACACACACACACACACACACACACACACACACACACTCTCACTCTCTCTCTCTCTCCCTCCTGGTTCAGAATCACTGGTGCGATCCATTACCCTCTTTTACAGACTTGCCAGTCACTTGAAGCCACACAGCCCAGGTCTGCAGACCGCACACCGTCCTCCCTCTTTTCCACCATCAGCCCCTCTGGATTTACTCTGAGCGTCTGTGAGTGCTGGGGTCCGGAGGGAGCAGCAAGAGGACAGGGGTGTAGTTTCCACTACCCCAGGGCCCCGCGGCGCCCCACAGCCAGACAGACAGCCGGTGCCGGCCCTGCCTCAGGACAAAGGAAACCACAGGAGCAGCTTGGCCCCCGGATGCTGATGAGATCCCTCTAATTCCCTGCACACCCGCCCACACCCTGGCGGGAGACAGAACTCAGGACGAGAGACGGAAGAGACAGGGAAAGGGGTGCTGGGATGGAAAGCCAGGCTCCAGGGGGTGGGGCGGGGAGGCCTGGGCAAGTGAGGGACAAGCAGCACGGGCCTGGGCTCCCCCCTCTTGGCGTGGAGGCCGGGCGGGGACGGGCAGGACGCTGCAGGTGCGGACGCGGGGGGGCGACCCCGGAGACACTGCGGGCAGAGGCTGAGCCCGTCCCGCTGGTCGCCCCGTGGCCTCCAGGACAGACGGCACATCCGCCTCACTTTCCCACGAGGAAACAAGGACCAGAGAAGGTCACGGTCACAGTGAGTGAGCTGGGGTGACTCCGGCCTCTGGCCTGCTGGTAGCCTTTCCCCTCTCAGGCCACACTCTGGAGCCCAACTCCACAAAGGCTGCCCAGGGAGATATTTATTTATTTATCAGTAAATAGGAATAAATCACGTTTATTTTACTTCACAAAGACCTATATGACCCTGATGTTTCTGTGTGTAAGAACGAGGCGGCCTCTGCGGCAGCGAGGCAGAGAAGCTAAGGGCGTGCGCGTGTGTGCCCAGGGCCGCCCCTCGACGGCCCGTGTTGGCGGGACCGCCAGCTGTGGCCCAGGGGGCGGCCCTCGGCATAAGCTGTGTCACCAGGACCTCCTTTCCCCTTCTGGGTCTGGGTGGGGCTGGGCGCCCGCAGGCCCCGACCTGGGCCCGAGCCCTCTCCTTTCACCGGGAGCTCCACCATCACCTGAGCAAACCCACCTCCGGGCATCAGTGCCCCGCTGCCCACAGCAGCACGAGCTCGGACAAGCGTCTGCTGTTTTAAACTGCAGTTTGTTTTCCAACACAAATGCTATTCTTGTCGCCCATCTCGTGGCAATGTTATTTTTTCCTCAGCTTTAAATCATGCAGCTTCAGGATGAAGTCTGTACGAAAATTATCGGTAGGACAAATTACCCGGATGAGACCTGCTCTAGAAACACAATCGCCTGTGCATCGTGGGCCACTCTGCCTGGAAGGCCCACCTGCTGCCATGGGCTCAGCCCCTGGCCACTGGAAAGACACCCAGCTGATGCCTGAATTCTAAAGGATTCAGGGATGTTTAAGAAATACTTAAGTCTTTGAGGAACAGAAGGCACAAAGGTGACCGCCCCCGAGGCCCGGCTTCAGAGAACTTGAGAACAGAAACCCAGAGCCAGTTGTCTCGTGCCCAACAGGTCTGTTCAAGCTGGACAACAGTCAGATTATTCGTTCAGGAGGGGAGCCTCTGAGTTACATCCTTTAATTCCACAACGTACCGAAGTTTGAGGTGCCCGGTATGGGGAGGGGACACTGACCTTCATTTAGGGCTGGTGACGCGCCCAGAGCTGCGCTCGAGACCCATGTACGTTAGCACCACATTTCTAAGGAAGTTGTACGGATGCGGAAGAAGAGACACAGAGCCCAGGCCAGCTGTTGAAGGTCAGAGCCCAAGCGTGAGCCCTCGTTGCCCCCTGACCCCATGCCGCTGCCCCGTCACGGAAGCATGCCTCCCACCACAGCGCCCCAAGCGCCAGTCTAGCCTGTGCACCAGCTCCCTGGGCACCGAACACGAAGACGCGCACTGGGGGGGGGGGGGCTGGAAGGCAGTAAAAGGTCCCATCGTGGGGCAGCCCTCCCCGGCCGAGGTGAGTGACCTCTATCACCTAAGCGTCTTGGAACAGAGGAGCGGGTCTTCCGGGCAGGAGAAGGGCCCACGGCGCTCAGGCAGCCGCACTTGCCACGCTGCGAGCCCAGGAAGAGCAGGGAGCTCTCAGCTCAGCGGACCCTCCGACACGGCACACCGCCCGGGTGAGACAGCACCCCGGCCACGTTTACCCAGCCGTTTTGGAGCTACTGCGTTCTTTAGATTTCCTTCCTGTTAAGGGTGACCCCACACTAGAAAGGCCAATTGCAAAGCACATACACAACTATTCCTCATTTTCAGGCGTAAAGATAAAAAACTAGAGTGAATAATCAAAAGCGAAAGCAGTTAGGAGACCCGGAACACTATAAACCACACCTAGCAAGTGCCGTGCGTGTCTTCCCCACCACCGTCCCCCTGTTGTCCTCTTATTTGGTAAGGAGCTCGCCCCACGTACGTGCTAAGAGCACAGAATGCACCTTTCCAATGGTAGCCCCTCCAATTGGAGCAGATGCAGAAAGGCTGTCCTCCTCCTACAGAAACTCTGATTACGTCGTATCTTCCTTAGAGAGATGCTCTCTGCAACAGACTCTGCTGGCTAAATGTGGACGGAGATGAAGTTAGTCCTCCACTCACCCCTGCTGATAGCCAGAAGCCGATCAGCATACATGACACACAGGTCCCTTCTAGAGATGCTCATTGTGGTCAACCGAGTGAGTGCCGGGCAAGGATGCTTCAGGGACCTGCAGCTGGTGGCCTGGGGCCTCCTGTCGCCTCCTGCCGGCCCAGCCTTTCTCCATGGTGCGTCTCCCGCCCCCGTCTGTCCCTCACGACTCCAGCTCTGCAGCACTGCCAGAATCTTGATAGAGAACTGAAGTTCCAGTGGAGAACACCTTCAGGTATGACCCTTCCCAAGGGGGTTTTCATTCTAATAAAGGCTTCAGGGACTATCAAAGGCTTCAACTTCCTAAATCACTCCAGTGGCAGAGTGGCTAGTAGGTATGGAGAATGACACAAAGTGGGGCTAAGATTTTGTAGCCTTTGGGTAGATTTGGGTCCTGCTCAGATACCTACAGAAATATCGCCCAGGGTGTGTCCAAAACCCATCTGTGCAGGTGCCACCCGACACCCAGCGCGTACACAGGCACTCACCTCCCCAGGAGTGAACAGAAGAGGCCCTCTCCCTCCGCTTCAGCGTAGGTGTCAACCCCTGTCCAGAGGTGGCCAACAGGCTTTGGCGCTCGTGTCACTTCTAGTTGGCAACTGCCTGTACACATGTTAAGGAGAATTCTGAAGCCCTGTCTGGGGCTGGGGGAAGGTGGTGCTGGCTCACAAGCAATGCTTGCTGTGGGTGCAGGTGGCCAGGGGCAGGGCCACCATTATAAGTGATTTCCATTTTTCATACTTTTCTGAATATGATTTCTGGGACTAATGGATGTAATTAAACATATGGCCTTTAAAATGAGAAAAAGAACACCAAATGATATTTTAGAGAATGGGCACTTGAGGTCCTGACGTCCTTCTACCCTTCCTTTCAAGGCAAAGGGTGGTTTCACTTGTAAAGCTAGAGTGGGACTAGGGGGTTTCTAGAATCCTTTCTACAGTGATATTCTGTGCCTCACGGCCTATCTGCCTCAAGCACCAACTTCTACTCCTTAGACAGGAGGCCACTGGAGCAGGAGTGAAGTCGAGTCCCAGGCCCCCCTTCTCTAGAGCCCGCGGCCCCCAGGCTCCAGCTCATGGCCTACAGCACTCCCACTGGGCGATGAGGGGCAGAGGGCCCTGGGGCGAGAGCTCTCAGAGGCTTCCAAAGACTTCCAGCCCCTTTTTCTTCTTTGGGATTCCACCTCCCCCGACCTAAGGTTCTAAGAAGGAATAAGCGAGCAGACGAGCCAAAACACCCAACTTATGGAGACTGAATGCAGTCCAGACCTCAGGGGGTAAATTTTTTATGAGGCTGGAAAAAATATAAGAATCCCCCAAAGGTTAACATTGGTAACAAACACTTGCTTGTGCCTGCCATTGGTTACAGATACTCCTCTTTGTAACCAAGGGTGTTGTTTGTCAAGACTTGGGGAAGAAAAGGCAGCCTGAGCAGATGTTGGCAAAATGCAAAAGCAAGAGCCCCAGCAGGAGGGGGGTGTACCAATGAGGGGAGAGGCGGGGAAGCTCCCGCACCCCACACTCTTGTCTTCCAATCAGCTGTGAGCTGCTCCCAAACTCAGAAAGCAGGTTTCCAGGTTGACATTTCCACGCTGGACGCCGTAGAGGCACTAAGGAGAAAACTCTCCATCCTCCCAACCCCTTACATGTGAGAGAGATGGCCGGTCAGGCTGGACTTTGAGTTCTCATCTGAGCTTTCCCTTCCTGTTTGTTTTTTTACATATAGACAAAGAACCTCACAATGAAATAGCAAAATATCCAGGAGGATGTGAGCAGACCTAAGCAAGACGGGGCATCTCTCTTCCCTTTTCCAAACATGCACCAGTGTCAGAAGCTGTCGTGGGCGCTTCTACATGAGACTTCTTTTTCATCCTCCTATCCTCCCACGACCATGGGGGATTGAGAGTGCAGATTCTGGCACCAGCAGCCCAGGGGTGAATCTGCCACTTGTTAGCTGTGTGACCTTGAATGCGATGCCTCCTCTGTGGGCCTCAGGCCACCTACCTCACTGAGCTGTTGTGAGGATTAAATGAGTTAGGACTTATCAGGACGCACTCAGGAACCATGGGTCACTCCTCCTCTTGCCGTTGTTATTATTTTCATTGTCGAGCCACAGTCTCTTGATGTGACACGGAATCAATGGAGGGCAGAGCGTGGGCAGAGCGCCGTGGGATGGCCAAGCTGTACAGACTCCTTCCCTTCTAAGGAGGCATCGTTCCAAAGGAACACTTTACAGAGGAGAAGCTCTGTGTAGTTTTATTATTCTTTTATTATTTATTCTTCGCTAAGGCGAGAATCCCAAGCCACCCAGGAGGCAGGCAGCTCCCTACCTCCCACCAAACCTGGAGCCGGCCTGAGTGTCTACGAGAGGCCTTACCTTCCTGGACTCAGCCCGCCCTACCTGCTCCATCCACTGGCCAGGGTTCTTACCCTTTGAGGTCCTGGGTGACTACAGAAAATATAACGATCATCCAAACCAGCAGTTCTATTTACAAGTGGGCAAACTGAGGGCCTGGGCCCTGGTTTCCCCTCTGGCGGCCCCTGCGCTCTGCAGAGCCGCCCCAGGGCCGTCACTGTCATCATTCAATGGTCCGTTCACGTCACCGTTACTGAGAATTCTCATTCTAACCCCAAGGGCCACTTTCGGCACACGCTGCGGGGCCAGGGCCTGGGGCTGGCTGGGGTGGGCATCAGGGGAGAGCTCCGACACGAGGGGGCAGAGCAGGGGCGGGGCAGCACACGGAGACGGATGGGCCCTCGGCCAGCTGCACCGCCCACGAGCAGCCCGATGCCAGGCAAATATTCGTCTGCAGAATAAAGGGGCTGGACTGAGACCATCTAAGGTTCTTTCCAGCTCTTTCAAAACCTAATTGCTGTCCACAGCCAAGAAGTAGGCCCTACGAAATCTACAGAGACAGAACGCTGATTATTGGCTCCTTGGAAGGTGGAGGCGAGGAGTATGCCGGGGTAGCGGAGTGACGGCTGACGGGTCAGGCGTCTCTTCTTGAGGTGACGATGCTCTAAAGCTGACTGACGACGGCCGTGCGTATTTGCGGCTAAAAACCGCTGAACTGTGTACTGGAAACGGGTGAGCTGTATGCCAAGTAAATTATATCCCGATAAAGCTGTCATCCCCCCAGAAGAAAAAGCAGCAGGCTCTGACTTCATTGCGACTGCTCCTGCTGGAAGGAGGGGACACCCCCTCTCCCTCACAGGGCTGTCAGGACGGTATCCGAACAGTTCTGAGCGCGGTGTCTGGTGCAGCCCACGTGCTCTGTGCACAGCAGCCAGCAGGGAAGGGCCTGCTCCTACTGGGAGGGCCCTTCTCCCAGGGAGATCTCAGAAGGGAGGCGAGGAGCTGCCCTGCCTTTTGGCATGAGGTCAGTCCTCCCGGGCCGGGCCAGCCCCTTCCTAATCGCAGGTGCACACAGCCCCCTGCCCCGGGAGGAGAGCCTAAGCGCGCAGGTGCGAGGTGCTGAGTGTGGATCCCTGTGAAGCAAATTCCTTGAGATAAAGGGGGTGAAGCTCATCTCCCACAGCAGAGAGGGACAAAAGTCCCGCAGACAACTCAGTCTGGACGTTAAAGCTGTGTGCCGCTGGGGCTTGTGGAATCGGAGAGGCGAGTGGTGACTGCGCAAGTGGAGAAGCAATGGCAATCGGTGTGAAATGCTGCCGCCGACGGTGCCAGGCATGTGACGAGAAGCAGCTGTGGTGTTGACGACGCCAGCAACACAAGGAGGACGAGCCGGTTCCCAGAGATGGAAGGGCCTCGCCAGGGCGGCTCTGCCTGGGAGTGGATCTCTCGACCGCAGACCCTGGCCGAGCACCGAGCTGACCAGTTGCTGCTCCTGGCCCTGCAAAGTCTCCGAGGATGCTCTGCACACAACAGAGCATGGGGGCTGCAGTCAGGCAGAGCTGACCGTCAAACAGAGCCTTGGGCAGGGTGCAGAACCCTACAGAGCCTCGGTTTCCCCGTCTGCAAAATGGGGATGATTGGAGTTATCTGCCCCCAAGAGTAAACCACGAGGATAAAATTAAACAGTGTGCAGAAAGCACAGCGCAGCAGCTGGTACACACTAAAACTGGAAACGGCACCAGCTACTGCTATTAATGCCGCCTGCCAAACGCTGACACGGGGCATGTGCCTCTCGACACAGACATGAGGATGAGACTCAAGCCTCTTTCCTAAAGACCAGTGAGGCCAAATGAGGACGCACCCCCGGCTTGATCGGAGTCTGAGGAGGAGGGACGCTACAGCCAGAGACTGAAGATAAAAAAATGCAGACTCCTCGTCAAGGTCCCATGCTGGGTGTTCATCCCAAGTCCAAGGCCAGGAGCTCATCAGGAGAGCACATCACAGGATAACGAGCACTTTCGCTTCGGGGCTCAAGAGCAGCGGAAGTTATTTTGGGGACACCTTGTGTTGGCACGCGGGTTTCTGACTATGATTTTAAGGCACCACATGCGAAGCGATATTCCTGCCTTCCACTGCCTCTCGGCAGGGACAGGATCTAATACAGCACTAACGAATCACATCATCTCCTATGCAGGGATTATTAAAAAAAAAGGGTCATCTGGTGGCCCTTTCACTCATGAGACATGCTGTCAAGTTGATGCTGACTGCCATGGGGGGAAAACCGGGTCCCCTCATCGCCACCCCCGGTCCCCCACCCCATGGCCATACCTGCCATTCCCTCTCTCTCGGCATTCAAAACCCTCCCAGTCACCTGGAGTCGTGTGGCTAGTTCAGGTCTGCTCCCCTAGGTCCCCAAAGCACGCTTCAGAGTCGGGGAAGAAACGGCACGGGGGGCCCGCGGGGAGCCGGGGTATCTCCGGAGGCTGCGCCGTTCTCCGCAGGAAGGTGCTGCTTCTCTCGCCCTGCCCCTCGCCTGCGCTACACAACCCGGGGGGCAAACGTCCCCGTCAAGCTCCGCCCTGAGCACGAGGCTTCCCCGCAGCCGCCAGATCTCGGCGCGGCCACCGCCCCCCAAGACCACGATGTCCTTGCGGAACGAGGCCCGCAGGCGGCCCACCTGCTCGCTCATCCCCGCGACGGGGGCCGAGTTTCTCCTCCTTTGTGGATGAAGACAAGAGAGTCAACCCAAGCAGACAGCCGTCGCCCAAGGCCCTGCTGTGATATCCGCACGAGACGGGAAGGTCCGGACCGCCAGGCCGCCCGAGGACCAGTGGGGGCGCGTCCACCGACCGCAGCCCACGCCCCGCGGCCTCCCACGCTCACCCCGGCCGCGCTACCGCCTGGCAGCTCCACGTGCGCCTGCGACCCAACCTGACCGACCCCGGCTCCTCCCCGCCCCGCCCCCTACCTGCCCCGGGACGGCACCTCATCCACGGGGTCGTTCGGGCCACCCGAGCCCTCCGTCCAACCCCTGCCTCTCCCCAGGCAGGCCGTGCAGCTCCACACCCTGAACGACGGCTCCCCCAGGCCCCTGCGCAGCCCCTCAGGCCAAGGCCACGGCTGCTGAGCCTTCTCGCAGCTCCTTCTCCAGCCTGCCATCACGCTTCTGCTGGCGTGACCCCCCCCCACCACCACCACCACCACCACCACCTGGCAGACCTACGTGAAATGCCGCGGGCCCACACTGCCTGCAGAGGACAGGTCACAGACCCTCCATGAAACGTTTCTTACTGTCTTCAAATTCAAAAAAAACAAAAAAACCCCACTGCTTCCTCTGGATTCTCAGCCCTGCCCAGCGCGTCCTGAGCCCCAAGCCTGTCACGGGGAAGCTCCTCAGCCCTGTATGTTTCGATGCAGGGTCACCTCTGGTTGTTCAAGAAGGTGCTGGAAGCCCCCATTCACAGCCCCCGTGTGTCCCTGCACAGGCAGAAATCCAGCACAGGACGCCGTCCTGACCTCAGACACAGCCTGGGCCGCCCCGTGCGCACAGCCCCGCAGGCACCCCAAGGCTGGTGGGGGAGGATCTCCCCAGGTCCACGGGCCCTCCTGGGCCATCCTGTATTCTGCCTATTTTGTCCTTAATTCTAATTCTGAATCTAAACCATACCAGCTCCTTGCTAAGCAACTGAATCAGGGTCAAGAGAGAAAGGTACTCTCAGTAAGGTGAATTTATTATTGGCTCAGAAATAATGAATCCTGGAAATGAGGTTCCAAGTAAGGTCATTTCAAAATATGAATGTCTTTTTTTTTTTTTTTTTTTGTCCATGCCTCTACTCCTTTCCGTTTAGAAATTTAAAAAATTTATACAAAGGACACTCTACGTACATGCACACATATATATACTACCTGTCTGCTAAACTACAAGTTTTATTTAAAAATTAAAAGTTCTTCCAGCTCCACGTTCTAAAAAAAATCCGGCATCAAAAAATAGAAGAAAATGGTAAATGCGTGCTTCCAAAGTTTGGTGAGGTTCTTCGGAGCCCCTAAAGTAGCAGGGACAGGTGACGTTGGCTTAGAGTTAGTTGTTCAGTCATAACCTCAAACTCACTTCTTCTAAGGCCATGGTTTTTAGGTGGGTTTAAGGAGGAAAGTCTCTATACTGATGCTGAACATTCTCCCAACTCAGGCTTCGTCTCCGAAAATCCCCTCCTGCATTTGGAACATAATCCAATAACAGGACAAAACACCATGTTGGAAATTTGTAACATACATTTGTAACATATTTCAGAGAGATAATATCTAAATATATAAAGAGTTCTTACCAAATCAAGAAGAAAAATGATAACCACCTCAAAGGAAAACCCACAAAGGACTGCACAACAGACATAAAACAAAAGGCCAATAAGTAAATGAATTCATGTTTAACAACACAAGTAAGCAGATAAATTAACCACTGGTCATGAGGCACCATTTATTTTTATCAAGCTATCAAAGATTTTTTTTAAAAGGATAACGGCCAGAATCAGCATGGGAAAATGGGCACTCACACTTCCGATGGGAGTGAAATTTGGCATCTTTCATCAAAGACCTTCTCTTCCACTGATGTATCCCAGGTAGGTGATCAGACAGGGAGATGAAGACATTCGGTATAAGGATGCTCACCACAGCACTGATTATAGAAGTGAAAATCTGTACAAACCCTATACGTTCAGATAAGCTCATCTTTAAATTAAACATAGACACACACACACACACACACACATCCAGGTATGTGGAAAGATATTTACCAAAATGTGGGAATGTTGGGTATTTTTCTTTTTGCTTATTTGTATCTTCTAACTTTCCCTATAATAACCCAGCCCCCCTTGCGCACTCTGAAAGGGGTGGGAGCAGAAATCGACTCTGACTCGTCACACGGTGCCCATCCCATCGGAGACGGCCTGGACCATCTCCAGCCTTTCTCATCCTGCCATCACTTCAATGGAAGTCAAGCTTTCTTTTCCAAAATCCCTTTTGCGTCAGGAAGGGAGGTACAAGTTATTTTAAAGATTCGTTTCATTTTTTTCTGCCATGTAAAAGCTGCGGGTCTGGCCCTTTAAAATACTGCTTAAAATTCTCCCTTAAAAAACAAGGCGATTACTTGCCAAGCCCCTGCTGCAGGAAGGAAACCTTGTAACTACCCAGCATCTGTCTCTCAATTCAAAGTCAAGGCTCCACAGCCAGGAGACACTGTGATTTCAGAGAACAAGAGGAGGGCGTGAGCTATGGGGGAATCTACACCCGAATTCTGAGTGCGGGAGACTAAAACTTCAAACCTAAGGCTGGGTGTGAGTACATCACATGAGAAAAAAAGAAAGAAAAGCAGGCCTCTTTCATTTGGTACATTACGCTGCTGGGCAAAATAAAAGGCAGCAATTTTAACTGCCACCTTTGCAAAGAGCAAAGTTGAGTTCAGTGACTAAAAACGTGTTTACTCAACAAGAGTCCTTTAACCAGAGTAGGGAAGAGTGAGTAAGACACGATGCCTAGAAAGTCAGCAGGCTCTGGACCAGCACTGCTATTTTTGGAAACAGCTCTTTAGAGCAATGGTTCAGCACTAAAAGGGGGAAGGAAGATGGGGAAGCACCTCTGGGTACAGAGACTTGCATTAAGGACATGAAACACTATGTCCTATAATCACAAGAATGCCCATTTTACAGATGAGGAAACTGAGGCAAAGTGGCACCATGGTGTAATGGGAGAGTCCAGCAGACCTGAGATCCTGCCCCAAGGTCCTGTGTAGGCTTGCACGAGTCATTTCTAGCTTCTCACTTTCCATTTCTTTATCTGTAAAATGTGGATAATAAAAACTATCTGCCATATTTGTGAAGCTGAATTGAGGGCACATATGGCAATTTTCTAGCAGAGTGCCCAGCACACGGCGGGTGCTCAGCAGATGGAAAGCACTAGGAGGAGGGTTTGTACTTGGCCCAAGGACCCCAGGCCTACATGCCAGAGGGCAGATCTGAACCTGGGTCCTTCTCTCCCCAGAGTCCCTGCACACAATCTCACTGCACTGTTTCCCTCAGAACCCCTCTCCCTCCCCGTCTCCCACTTGTGAAACCTACATCTCACCAAACTCTCCGGTCAAAACATCCAAAGTACTAACACATGTTCCCTCTTTTGACTACTTTAGTTTCTTGTTTTTATTAACATGATATTCAATAATAATCTCAAACTGAATCTTAATGGTTGCATGATCCAGTGTTCCTCCAACTGTCACTTGCGTGTCCCAGATCCTCTTTCCAAAAAGTATCCCCACCAGAAAATCAGGAATCTTCCTGTCCACACAGCAAACCAGTTTCTTTGAAAGTCAAGAAGCTTTTCAACAGCTTGACTGGACACGAAGGTATTTTCGCCTGGAACGGACAAGGATGCCACCGTTTCCCCAAGTTCCATCACCACTGTTGCTTGTTCCTGAGCCTCACCTGCCATCGGCACCTTGCTGTCCTCACGCCTGGGTTTCCGCTCCCATCACTGCTCACCCTGGCAGCCCACGTGGCCTTTTGTCCCCAAGGCACAAGCACGCACGGTGCCTCCGATAGATAGGAAGGTGTTTTCATCGGGGAAGCCAGGAATAGGGGCAAAAGCCAGGTAAAGCCAGCTGATGGCTGCCAGGCTCTGAGCAGTGAGCTCTCAAACACCCCCAGAGCTCGGTCCCTTCAAAGGCCCACCAGTCCCGGATGCTGGCTCTGTGCTGCCCCCAAACTCACGCGTGTGGGTCTCTCAAGAGACGGCGAGATGGTACAGGACCACCGGCCAGAGAGCTCCCCACCAAACGCCAACGGGAGAAAGCTTAAATAGAGGCCAGCATCCTTGCAGTGAAGTGGCCGCAGCATCTGGCATTTAAAGAGCCCTTAACACCTCGCATGTGCTTTCATAACATCTCTTCAGGTGACCAACCGTCCAGTTTGCCCAGGACTGTCCTAGTTTTAGCGCTGAAAGTCCTGGGTCCTAGGAAACCCCTCAGTCTCACGCAAACCTGGACGGCTGGTCACCCTGTGACCCTTAAGGCAGCAAATGAATCAACCAACTCTGTGAGGTCCGGGATGCCTAGTCCCAACAGCTGGAGCTCCACCCGGCCACCACCAGCTCTATCTGTTCAGTCCAGAACAAGTGCTCACAGACGGTAAACTATGGGCCTGGCACTCACGGCTCTTCTCTTTACGTTATTACTTCGAGAAACCTCCCACTTGTGGAAAACCTTGAAATTCCATCACGAGGACTTCACTGCTTTGGGTCAAGACCCTTGTGTCTTGATAAAAATTAAAATACTTCAAAATGCTCAGGAAGAGAAACAAATCATTAGCGTTAACACCTAGACGGAAAGATTCTTTCTTAAATGTCTTTTAACAGGGAGAAAGGAGGAAGGGGAAGAAACGTTTCTAAGAGGCTGAGGTCGTGTGGGACCTGGGCCCCCAACACGAATTCCAGCCATCTCGCCACATTAGTTTCGCTCACCACCAGCCTTAAGTGGAACAGCCTAGAGACGTTCTCCATTTAGCTTATATCTGCTCTCTTATCTCAAAGCGGCACCAAGAGAGATTTACCACAGACAGGCCTATTTCTCCAGATTCCTTCTGCTTCTCAGACACATTCGCTTCACTGAATACTGAAATGTGTGAAGAGCAGCCATCAAACCTGAATGTGCTGGAAACCTCGGGGCACCTGCCACGCTGCCGGGGCGGGGGTCTGGGGGTTGGACCTGGATTTCAACCAGCTCCCGGGTGATGCCCGGCCTGGGAGGCGCCAGGCCGTGGATTAGGGAGCAGGCAGGAAGCAGAGTTCTTCTGCCCCTTGAATCACTTCTAATCTGAAGCCTAAAAATGATGGCCAATGACCAAATATTTCCCCAATTCTATTCAAAAGAGGAGTGACTCAGGTAGGAGTTTAGGTGACTGAGTTGCAGTTACCAAGTTCAGGGAACACAGTTTGCACTGCGTTTTCTGGGGGCGGGGGGTGGGTGGCAGATGTTTCCCCAGGGAATCTGTGAGATGGGAGAAGACGGGCCACAGGCAGAAATGAAAAGACAGACAAGCATGTCCCCACGTCACCAGGCCCCTCAGCACGTGCCTCAGGAGTCAGACACACAGTCGAGAACAGGTCCTCAAAAACAGAGAACGTCAAAGTCATTTGCAACACCCAGACCCGCTGACTTCTCTTTAAACACACAGTCCCAGGGCTGCCTGTGTGCACGGTGGCAGCCCTCCCGACCCAGGGAATGGCAGGGAGGAGCTCTGGCCACCCCGGGCTTTGGTGAGTCAGGTCTCCAAGTGGGAAAGGAGGGGCCCTGGCTGGAGAGAGGAACAGACGGAGTTGGGGGGACCTCAGGCCAGGGTTCCTGTTCTGGCCCCTCCAGCCAGGGAGACCGGGAGGACACCGGCCTGGGGCGTGGGCCCAGCTGCAGGGAGCGCGGCCGAGTGGGCCCGGCCCTCCAGCCAGGCATTCTCCCCGCACATGTCGGTACCGAAAGCTCCACGTTTCCAGGGCTTCAGGCGAGCTTTCTGCCGCAGTGCAAATCCCTTGGAGATTCTGCAAGAGCGATGAAATTTCTCTGTATAAACATATACATGCACACTTACATGTAAAAACTTTCCATAAAACATGAAGGGGTCCAAGGACTCCCCAGACCCCGTCTATGGACCTGCGAACTCAGGTGTCCAGCATCTCTGCAGGCAGGCAGGCAGGCGGGGCCTTTTCCTTCCTTGGGCACTGCAGACACAGCGCCTTCAGAAGGGCTGTGGAAATGCTCAAGCCCTGAAAAAGGTTTTACTGACTCCGTAAAACAGAAAGAGGACTGAAAAATCCAATCAGTAAATGTTTAGTTAAAACATATAAAGTGTGGCCTTGTGTCAATTGGTCAACAGCAACTTGACTCCTATTACTTAGAATTCCCAGGTGACTCGATGTGGAGAATGGGACCTGTCTGCCATCATTTGGGATGGGACCTGAGAACACTACCCTGTCCCAAAGTGAGCCTGCCTAGGGCAGGAGGGCATCACCCCCTCCCTTTTATAAAGATGGACACTGGGGTCCAGGGGAGGGGGGAAGGGCAGAAAATAAAGCACAGCCCTGGAGTTCACAGTGACTGCCAGGCTGGGATACTCCCAACTGGCCATAAACAAGGCTCCGGAACAGACAAGGTGGGACGTGCGCAGGGGGCGTCCACACCATAAAATAACCAAACGTCCCAGGCTCCATCTGCCACGGCGGCCACTGTTGCTTTATGCTCCAAACCCGGCCCACGACCATGCTCCACCTTCTACATAAAGGTGACCGAGATGCTCTATCACTGATGAGCCTGGACATCTCCCAGTGCAGAACTGGCTGCGGCCTGGTGTCCTAAACCTGCCTTAGAATCACCCAGCAGAAGCCCAGACCCCGTGCAGAGCCCTCCTGACGCCTCTGACCTCTCACCTGAGGCCCCGGGATGCTCCCCTCCCATCCCACCCCCGCCCCGCCAAAGCACACTACACCGATCCACATTTATTAGCCAGTGGTATTCCTGGCTGTCTCTGCCGGTGACTCCGACAAGGAGAGGGCAAACCTAGTCTAAGGCTGGGGGTCCCACCCAGACGGGACTCTGCATCAGTCGCTGCCGCACTCCCACGCTGCCCAGCCTCCCCGCGCTCAGAGTCACCCAGGGGCCCACTTGTCGGCGCTGGTCAGCGGGGGCCCCCATTTCACACTGACAGGGCGGGGAATGGGCTCAGTCCTTCAGGAGAGCGCAGGGCACGTGGCCGAGGGTGGAGTTTGCCCGGGCGTGTGTGTGACTGGGGGCGGGGGCTGCTGACGGGAGGCATCTGGAATGAAGCAGAAGGGGGTTCGTGACCACAGCTCAAAGTGAGGGTCTGAGACAGGGTCCTGACTCACTCTCGTATTGAGTCATCAAAACATTCAGGAAGGATTCAGAAACCGCATATGGTACCACAGTTTAGCGCTTTTCCAGTTTTGCCCCCCTCATCTTTTTCCCCAGGAAAAAATACATTTGCTCTCTCCTTCCCCGCAGGGATGTAACAGAGGTCTTACAGACGGACAGCGCCTCAGATGGCAACATTATAAAATGGTACATACTATGGGGTGACCCACCTATGACGTTGGTATCACTGACACGTGTAACACGCTACACAAATGTAACACCCACTACTCCCCGTCAACACCTGACGGGCTAAGTCATAACATGCTTTTCTCCTTGTACCAGAACAGTGTCCCAGACCAAACTGTGTAATGCTGTGAGGACGAAGAACAGTATTTGGTCATCCATAAAAGACAGCTCCTACAGTATCTTTGGTGCAATTAAGAGAATGTGCCATTTCCAAGAGAAACCCACCTCATCCTCACCATCTCTAACAGCCAATAAGTAGAACGGGCTTTACAACTATCAAGCGGCCCCAAATGCCCGGCGCTGATCCTCATTACACCATTAGACAAAAACGAAGCCACCAATGGCAGGCCTTTCTTCCAGGCTCCGCGGCAGCCCAAGCCTGCCCCAGGGGAGGGGCCGCGGGGAGCCAGGCCCAGGTGTCCTGCTGGGCATTCGCTCGTTTAATGATGTGGTTAGAAAGGAGCAGAAGATGAAACGAACTTTTTACTGGAAAAGGCAGGACTGACGCGTCCCAGGAATATGAAGCTTCATTCGCAGATCTCAAGCCCAAATGAAAATCTGACCTGCTTTGAATTTTTTCTTTTCAAGTGCCTGGGTGAGCTCCCATGGTGCTGAGTCCATAGGATCAGCTGGCCCTCCCCAGGCCTCAGGGCAGAACGAGGGCAGGGAGGCAGGTGCTGGCCGACGGGAGCAGGTGAGTGATTTGGTCCCGATTCTGGGACAGCCGAGGACCCTTCTGGTCGTGGGGAGGAAGGGGGCTGCTAAAGGTGTCCCTGCCCACAGGCTTCTCATTTTCACACACATCAGTAACACTCTGAAAAACAGAAGGTACTCATAGGGTCCCAGAGTTTATTTTGCTATAAACTCCCTCCCCCTCAAAAAAAAAACAAAAAAAAAACCCTCAACCATTTTAACATTAAAAAAAAAAAAAAAAAAAAAAAGGAGAAAGGACGAACTCTCAATCAAGGACACATTATGAGACTATGACCCCAGGGTCCTGACTCATTTTCTTTTCACTGTGGACCAACAGTAACTTCCCTGTTGACCAGCAGCGGGTTTGCAGGCTGGCACTTGGGAGTCCTCAGTGTAAGCAACAGATCCTTTTTCCTACCACCTTGAATGGCCTTCGGGACGGTTCGGGCGCACCCACACCCTGCCCTGCAGGGAGCTGTGCAGCCAGACCCAGCTCTGCGCCCAAAGCTGAACCTCCCTGAGCCTCTGCGCTCTTACCTGTGAAATGAGGGATTCCCACTTATCTCTAATACACCGCGTGCTGAACACCCGACTCCGGGCCCAGCACACAAGCAACAGCTTCTCTCCCCTTGCTTGCACCCGAGCCGGGTGCATTTCACACTAGCTCCACACCCGGGAATGCTTGGTGGGGCCCCAGCTGGGGTCAAGCAACAGATGACTGCATCTGCCGGGCAAAGAGGATCCGTAACTGCATTGGCATCAAAGCCGGTTCCGCACCTGCATCCTGCCTCTCCTCACATGCCCTGCATCCTGAAAGCTCGAGCAGAGAGAAGGCAACGGCCACTTACATCCACCAGGGTCTCCCATCAGAGGGCTCGAGGCATCATTAGAAAACTCTGCTCTTGTGGTGTCTGCGGACTGCAGCAAGGCGTAAAGAGGAGAGGACTCAGAAACGAGAGAAGATGAACCTTGGACTTGGTCTTGGGCACCTGCTCCAGGTGGCCTCAGCACCTCCTGGCCCCTATTCCACAGGCGTGGCACTGAGAGGTGTGGGAGGGCCAGGTGTCACCGGGGATCGGCCCTGTAGAGGAAGCCCTGCGGCTATCGGGACGCCTGTGGCCGCCTCTGCCCGCACCCGGGCCTAGGGCTGGGATTACCCCACAGTCTGTCCCACTAGGTGGGAGCAGCCCGGCCGACGGGGTGGAGGGCTCTGAAGACAGACTGCCGTCTGAGCCTGTTTCAACCTAAAGCTTCAAGTGTTGTTTAATTCCAGGCAGCTCTTTCCCCCTCCAAAGTCAGTTAAAAAGCACCCAGAGCTCTGCCACTTTCACTCAAGGAGCCCTGGAGGGCAACGTGACGGAGGAGGAAAAGGCAGCTCTCGGGGTTCTCAGGGGACACAGGAGGGTCTGGTCCTGGGGCACAGACGGGCTGCTCCCAGCGTCCGCCACCGGCTGGGGACAGAGCTCAGCAGAGGGGCTACCCATTAGGGTCCCACACAGCCCGCTCTGCTTAGAAACCCAGGTGGCTTTTAAAGGCTTTGCTGCCCCTGGCCGTGGGGTCCTGCCCTGGCACCCAGCGCCCAGGGCCCCGAGCTCCTAGCCCTCCTTTCTCTCTCACCCCCAGCTGGGCTGTGGACGCTCCGTAATCCCCTTCTCTTATCCCAGCCCTACCTATGGCTCCCAAAAGAACCAGCCCACATCCTTTACCCAGGTTTTCCGAGACACATGCTATTGTCTTCTTATCTCCCTGGAGGCTACCCACCCCTTGGTCAGGATTATTCCCAAAGCACGAAGGTAAGGTGCCCCTCCCACCTGTGAACCGGGCAAGCACGCTTGGTGACCCTGCCCATCGCCCTCACCAGCCCCAGTGTGGTTTCCCTTACAGCTTCCACAGGGCCCAGGCCTGAGCCTGCCCTGCCACTGCAGTCAGGGCAGTGTTTCTGAGCGCCGGGAGGGGAACGTGTTCCCTTCCTCTGTTCCCTCCCCCTCTCCTCCTCTGCCCCCTTGCCCCTCCCCCTACGCCCTCCCCTCCCGCTCACCCCCCTCTTCTCCCCAAGCACCTCTGCCTGAACTCATTCCTCCCGTCCTCTCTCCTCACTTCTCCCCCCTCCCTGACCTGCCACCCCTGTGGGGCTCTCCGTCCTAGGGACCTGCAGACCTGTCTCTGCATGGAGTGCTGCTGTGCCTTCACAGCAGGGGCAGGTTTGGGACGCCCCCAGGAGCACACACTCCCGTGGTCCTCTTGGATTGGTAAGCTCCGCATGTACTCCAGGAAGCCCCCCAGATGCTGAGGTCAGCATACCTGAGGGGCAGCACAGGAAGCCCCTGGGTGCACCCGACCCGCCCATGGACCAGGACAGAGCCTACCCGTGGGGCCGTGTGAGGGCGGGAGGATTAGTGTAACCACTAATGAGGTACTAAGTAAACCGATCACTCAAGTTTTAAAATCAGAGGGGTGCCCTGAAACCTCACGCACCTCGGGGCCACAGGGGTTTGGAGTCACACCTCGGGGTCCTTCCTAAGATGCCAGCTGAGAGGCACACTGGTGCCACAAAGAGGGAGTTCCATTTTGTTCAGGCTGAATCTTCAGCTCTCTGTGGCCCGGTACGCTCACCTGAAACCTTCAACCTGGCCCTTGCGGTTGAAATCCCCCCACCACCATCCCAGCTCAGGAAACTGTAAGGAGGGAGAGGAAGCCCAGCTGCCAAGCTGTGATTGTTTGCCAAGTGCTCTGCTGCCCTCACAGGCTGACTTGTCCAATTTAAGTTTAGGACACTGTTCCCCTGACTGTGGAATCTAAAGCAAAAACTCGCCAATTGCACTTACATACAAAACGTTAAAAATTTTACAACGTGAAGTTCCACAGCATAACAAAACCAGTAATCTAGAATCAAGTGGTGCTCTTACGCCTTCAAATTAATCCAGGCTTCAAAGGATTAGTTTTTGACCTTGGAGGTGATATTTTTACGAAAGAAGATGAATCTTTAAATGGCAAACTAGCCTAAGCAACAGAGGGTATTAAAGAATATTTACCAAATTCATTCCTAAGAACAACGATATAAAAATAATTTAAATTACCCAGAGATGTCACTGCCATAAAAATAGCTCTAGGATACTATTCTTTCGAAACCTCCCCCAGAACACTTGAGTATATGCACATGCAAAACTTGGTTGAGCTGTGACTCTTCCGTTATATGTTACAGACTAAGTGACAACTAAGACACGTAAAGAAGTTCAGGGTCCTCAAGGAAGAGCGACAGCCTCGTAACTTCACAGCTGGATGATATTTTCCTTCCGAGACCTGCCTTCTGCAGAGCTGAGATGCCTCATCTCAACCCTGGGAGGCCAGCCTCCCTGCCTTGCTTTCTCGTCTGCCTTTCACATCTCCTTGCCGATGGTCTAGTCATCTGCTGGACTTAACAAAACAAAGTACCACAGCCTGGGAGCCTTAGACAACAGGAATTTATTGTCTCTCAGTTCTGGAAGCTAGGAGCCCAAGGTCAAGTTGTCTGCAGGGGTGGTTTCTCCTGAGGCCTCTCTCCTTGGCTTGTGGCGTCCGTCTTCCCCCTGTGTCCCCAAGGGGCCTCCCTCTATGCGTGTCTGTGTCCTGATCTCTTCCTATAAGCACCAGTGACATTGGATTAGGGCCCAGCCTAATGACCTCACTTTAATGAAATCACCTTTAAAGGCCCTATCTCTGAACACAGTCGCATTCTGCGGTCCTAGGACTTCAACATACAAATTTGGGGAGGGGACATAATCAGCCCATAACAGAGGGAGGGGGTACCTAGCAGAGTAGGTGCTCAGGACAGGGCTGGAAGCAGAGGTCTCCCCAGCAGAGTAGAGCAGACCGTAAGCTCTCAGAGGGCAGAGCCAGCCGCTGGCGCCCGACTCCACTCCCACGGCTCCTAGTCCTGGGTTTCCCGGGGCTGAAGACCTTGAGCCTTGGTCCTCAGCACTGCCTCATCCAGGAGGACTTAAAACCCAGCAGTGGGCCAGCAGGGAGTCCCCCGGCACAACTCATGTGGGAGAAACAGGAGAGGAAGGGCAGGCTGCACAGGGTTCTGATGAGAGCTCGGGAGGAGGCCTGATTCTCTGCTCAGACGACGGGGAAAGACAGACCCAAGAACACACAGAATCTTCTCCCCACACAATGAAACGGCTCTTCCAAAGTCAAGTCGGTCACTCGGCAACTCTGACAGGTTACGAAGGTGCAGTTCACTCATTAGCAAGGACACGCCAACAGAGGCTAGCCAGGTTTAGCAAATTTAAATATAGGACGCCTACTGAACTTTGAATTTCAGATAAACAACAGTAATGTTTTCATACAAGTATGCCCCATGCCGTATTTGGGGCAAACTTACACACAAAAAAATTATTCACTGTTTATTTGAAATTCAAGTTGACTTGGCATCCTGTGTTCTATCTGGCAACCCTCCTGCAAAAGAATAGCCCTCCCAGCTTTGCCGACGGCCACTTGGCATCTTCTCAGGAGCCAACTACTCAGAGAGCAGGAGGTCCTGCCCGGGGATGCCCAGGGGAGCGGGTCTTCTCAGGAGGGGTCCACAGCAGAGCTAACCTTGGCCCCTCTTCCAGAGCCCCTCCCACTGGTCCGGTGATGCTGGCACACGCTCACCTTATAGGGGAAAGTGGTTAAGCCCACCTCCTTCACAGCTGGGAACTCAGCCGTAACGGCCAACGCACACCAGGCCTTGTGGTCTGCTTCTCAGACAGCTGTTACCAACACCACTACCACCATCACCAGTGATGACGATATTAACAAGGACGCGGGGGAGGCCGAGGGTGACTCAACTAAAGGATGTCAGGAGGTCCTGCCGATGGCAGCTCCACCCGGCGTCAAGCCAAGCTTTTGGGAAAATGATGCATCTTTCTTCCGTCAACACTGCCGATGACTCCTCCAAAGCTCAGTCCCCAAGGTCAGATCGTTCGATCCATCAGGGCACGTGGTTGATTCTAGTTTCAAGACACATCCAGAATCTGACCACATCACGGCCTCCACTCCTCCAGCCCCTCTCTTCAGGTTACTACGTGGCCAAGTCCTACACCTGCCCCAGAGCATCTCTTTAAAAGTTGTGTTGCGGCTTCCCTGGTGGCGCAGTGGTTGAGAGTCTGCCTGCCCATGCAGGGGACACGGGTTCGCGCTCTGGTCTGGGAAGATCCCACATGCCGCGGAGCAACTAGGCCCGTGAGCCACAACTACTGAGCCTGCGCGTCTGGAGCCTGTGCTCCTCAACAAGAGAGGCCGCGATAGTGAGAGGCCCGCGCACCGCGATGAAGAGTGGCCCCCGCTCGCCACAACTAGAGAAAGCCCTCGCGCAGAAACGAAGACCCAACACAGCCAAAAATAAAAATAAATCAAAAAAAAAAAAAAAAGTTGTGTTGGGCCAGGCTACTCTTTGCTAAAAACACCCCAAAGGCTCCCCATCTCACTGCAGTTAAAGCCACGCCCCTACAACGGCCGGCAAGACCCTCCATGGTCCGCCTCCAGCCCATCCCTCTGGGACTGCGTGTCCTCCGCACCCTCACTCACTCTCAGCAACTCGGCCTCCCTCCCCTCCAGGCGCACTTCCACCTGGGGCCTTACCCTGGCCGCTCCCCCGCCTGCACGGGAAGGATATCCACCTCCCTAACCTCTGCTCCAATCTCACCTTCTCCACGGGGCCTATCCCGTCCACCCTACTGAACCGTGCAGCGGACTGCTGTCCCCGCTCCAGCACCCCCGAGCCCCCTCATCCTGTCCACTGCTTCTTTCCTCATGTTTCCATTCTAACACACCATCTGTTCTCCCTGGTTATCACTAACTGTCTGTTTCCCGCTCAAGAATGTATACCTCACGCAGGCAGGAATCTGTCTTGTTCGCTGACGAATTCCAAGAGCCTAGAACGGTGACTGAAACACAGATGTGCTCAATAAACACTTGTCTACTTCACCATCCACCGCATGGACACAGGAGACCAGGAACAGGAAAAGGGCCAACACTTCCTGGGTGCCTCGTTACATGCAGGCACCACGGAAGGGGCTTTACAAACGCTGGACAGGTCAGGCAGGGCGAGGGGCCTCCATTTCCTACATGAGAAACCTGTCTCCGAGGGGGTCACTTGGCTACCAAGGGACAGGGGTGGGAATTCCGACGAGACAGGAAAGCCCAGGCGATTCCAGCATCCCCTGAGAAGCGTGTGATCTCTGCAGTCCCCTGGGAAGCACCGCTGTCCCCGCAGCACTCACTCTGTCCCTCCCACCCGACGCCTGACATTTATCAGCAGGGACAGCCCCGTGCAGACTGTCGGGCAGGAACGGGCCACGTCCACCTTCAGGGAGGCTGTGGGATGTGAGGGAAGGACGCTGGCTTTGGCCCCCGGGTCACAGGCCACCCCCGGCCGTGGGGTGCAGACAACGCCCACGAGACGCGCCCCGCTCCCAGCCCGCGGGGCATGTGAACGTGCAAGTCCTCGGCATGCGGGAGGAGCTCAGTGATTGCCTGCTGGCACTGAGGTGGCTCTTCTCACGGGGAACTCCTGACCTGGCACGGGGAGGACCTCAGTGCCTGCGGCCTGGGGACAGAAGGGCGAGCAGCAGACCCTTCACAGGCCAAGTTCAAGGGCAGAGAGGGGCCGTGGTGCTGGGAGGGGCTCGTCGGAGCCGAGGGCCTGCCACGGTCAGGCCGGGGAGCTGCCCGGGGTGCCAAGATCCAGCGCGAGGTATCTTCCTTCTCAACGTGGGGATTGCAGCCAGACCAGGAAGGAAAAGAAGTGTATAGAGTTTCCGCTCTCCCCTGACTTCCGGAGGGTTAAAGAAACACTGAAAACACGTCGGCATCAATAAGTAACCAGGTTTCATGCCTCCCTCATCTTCTGATCAGGATTTTTGCTGCCCGGGCATCTCCCGAACTAGAGGCCTTGGGCATCTGCACGGCCGGCAGTGCCCAG
The DNA here is from genome assembly GCF_028021215.1 of Eschrichtius robustus. Taxonomy (NCBI): domain Eukaryota; kingdom Metazoa; phylum Chordata; class Mammalia; order Artiodactyla; family Eschrichtiidae; genus Eschrichtius; species Eschrichtius robustus. The sequence goes on along the minus strand of NC_090830.1, from coordinate 14,367,193 downwards.
GCAGCAAACACCTGCCGACCCCAGACGAGGCGGGAGAGGCACCTGGACGGAAGCGTGATGCGGAGGGGCCTGGGGAAGGGGGACCAAGGGCCGGAACTGCCTTACAGTGTAAGGGAGCAGGACCCCAGCCACGGAGCCCCTGCCAGGAGTGATGGCTGACAGAGGCAGGGGCGTCTGCCAAACAGGGCGTCCAGCCAAAACCTGTGAATTCTCAGCCTTGCCCAGTCTTTCCTGAAAAAGGAAATGCTTGTGCCAAACATTACTCAACATATTCTACATCCACACTTCTCACAAGCAACGCTGTCCAGATGAACTGATTCTAAAGGAAACCGACATCCATGTGCACACCTGACTGGTTGCCCAAAGGGAGCGAGCCTGGGGGGCCCACAGAAGCTGCCCACGTGGCCCAGCGTTTCTCCTCTTCCTTAAGAAAGGCCTGGGAAGGGTTCAGGGGACAGACAGACCAGGGGAAAGGGACAAACACTGTCAGAGAACTTGCTAAGGGTCAGACACAGACACTTTACAAACATGTTATGCCTTCCGACGAGGCTGTGAGGATCTACTATGTCCCCATTTTACAGATTAGAAAACTGAGGCTCAGGTTAAATTACTTTGCCAAGTGAATTACCAGAGGCTGGGAAGTCTGAGAACTCAAAAATTTGGCTGGACTCAAAGCAGACTTGGGAATTCTGACTCAAAAAGTTCTTCACACTCTCAAACTTCACCCAACGTGAAGCCAGAAACTGCCGAGGCGTCTGATAAGCTATTTGGCCGATGCTGACACACGGGATGGCTGAAGGTCACGGAACCCGACCGAGACAAGATCAGAAAACTGGGGCCACCTTCTCTTGGCTCTGAGGAACTAGTCTTTTCATCTCCACGTAGAAAGAGTGGAAAATAGGTCAAAATAATTTTATTTTGACCTATTTGGATGCTAAAAGTCCAAAACTAAAAGTCTTTTATGATAGCAAGAACAACATTTAATAGACCTCAATTATGTAATATTTGGCCCAGCTGAACACCCGTCCCTCCAGCCAAAGGCCACTTCAAGCAACTGCTCACATGGTCACGACTTTGGTGTTCCAGAATGAGGGTCTTCAGGGAGACTCCTGCCCTTAATGGCTTCTTGTCTTCATCCAAGCAACTACCAGACCAAGTCCTTGTTAGAAAGTTGAGGAATGGGAGATTAGGACTGACATACATACACTACCATGTGTAAAACAGATAGCTAGTGGGAAGCTGCAGTAGAGCACAGGGAGTTCAGCTCGGTGCTCTGTGATGACCTAGATGGGTGGGATGGCGGGGAGGGAGGGAGGGCCAAGAAGGAGGGGATATATGTATACATACAGCTGATTCACTTCACTGTACAGCAGAAACTAACACAGCGTTGTAAAGCAATTATACTCCCCCCCCAAAAAAAGAAAGAAAGTTTGAGGAATGGAAGCCCTGAACATGAATCTCATTGGAAAGCCACCCACCTCTCCGCTATTTCCTCCAAGGCACCCACAGGTTTGTAACCGTGAGGATGGCAGAGCAGTACAGGACAGTACGAGCCAACATTCAAAGGCATGCTCACTGCGTGCCAGGCCTCTTCTCGCGGAAAGAGACCAGCTGGCCGAGTTAGACCCCTGCTTCCAGCACTACTGTTTATGGTGTACATCCCTTAACCTCGCAAAGCCTGTTTCATTTGTATAATGGGGATAACAATACTCTCCAAGTGTGCAATGAAATATTTTAAATGCTACCCAATAAACCTTTATTCTTTTCCTTGAGATAAAGTCTTTGACGTTTCTCTTTGAAAGAACAAGGTGACTCCAACACAGCCCTTCCCCGTCCCCACCAGACCCCTCCCGTGCGGAGACCCGCAGGCTCCAGGTGGAGGGGAGCCTGCCCCCTCCTTTTCCTGCCTCAAGCTGGAGGGACCGCCCCGGAGCCCCAGTTGCAGGAGGCCTGAGGACACCTGTGGACCCGGGAGGACGGTCAGCCTCACCTGTGTGTGCTCACCTAGATTCCCAGGCTCCAGAGGTAGAGAAACAGCTGGAAAAGAGGCGAGGCTTCCTGCCCCTGAGCCTGAGAGAACAAGCAGGAGGTCCTGCAGGTGTCAGCCGTGGACGTGTCAGCTGCCTTCTCTCTACCACCCAGGCCCACAAGCCCACAAAGACAGACAGTCGCCCTTCCAAGGGTCTCACAGCACAGGCAGTATGATGACTCAGAAGAAAGAGAACACTCACTCCGGGAGAGAGAGCTGCTGGAAGATACACGTGCCAACTTGAATCTTAATTAAAATAGTAACAACAGCACGCAAAGAGATGCAACGGCAACACACACAGGGGGGAAAAAAGATTTCCTGCAACTATAAAACATGATTTCCCCACTAAACAACTCTTCAGGCAAAGAGAACGGGAAGGTGGTCACAGACGATCCTTGAATCACTGACTCAGAAGATCAAGTCCAAGGAATAAAGCAGAAAGGCCAGGTATGAAGAAATGAAAAGCATAAGGGACAGGCTATGAGACTTTCAAGCTACATCCTAAAGACAGAGAGAGAGAAAAGGACAGATGAAGGACAGGCAGTACAGGGCACCCAGCGCTGGACATAAGGGATAAGACAAGAGCCACGTGCCAGTTAAGTTTCTGAAACTAAGGATAAAGAAAAAAAAAAAAAAAAAAAAGACCGTTCTTCAGGCAGAATGAACTCGCACCTGAAAAGGAAACAGAACATGGAGATGGACACGGACGGGCTGTGGACGATGTCAGAGCAGCCCGGGTGGTGAGATAATGTCTGGGAACCACGGGACTTGAAAATGGCTCCCTAGGCATCAAGATAAAAGCTCCTCAGCTATCAAGATAAAAGAAAAGGTCTTTGAAGACAAGAATTCAGAGTATATACTACTAGGCACCAGGCACCACAGCAGAGGAAAAACAAGGAAAGAAAAGCTCTAACAACAAATGGAATAGAACCAAGACTCCATGGAGCAAAGAGGAGAGAAAACTGATGACTAATGAGCCCACGGTCTTGGCCTTGGCAAGGCTGAAGGCTGATGCCTGCGTCAATGTCATTTCTGACACCCCTGAAGTAATGGGTGATCAACATCATTTAGTCATGTAGATTCTCATCACGCCTAAGCAGTAGAGCCATCTCAGGCACAATGCACAGGACATGCAATTCAGATTTGTTATTAATATCTGAGTATTCACTTTGACTACAATTAAGCATTCTAGATATAACTCAGGCTGAAAATATAAACTTATGAGCTTTCTATGGTGGAATTCTATAAGTTAAAGTACAAATGTATATTTACTAGTATGAGTAAAATGTTGCAGTAATTAAAGATTGGAATAGCTGACAATTTTATAAAAAAAAAAAGTAGTAAGACTAAGAGCTTCCAAATACTTAAATCAAGAAACAGAATGATAGTTAATACAACACATACGTTACACGTACGTAGTCCAGATAACTTTAGAAAAAATATCTATCCTTTAGAACTGAGTCATAAAATTTAAGTGATGACAGAAGGCAGAAAAATAGTTTAGATTATATCAAAATTATAATCTTTGTAGAATTATTTCATGCATTAGCTTTCATAAGACTAAAGCAAACAGCCCTTGAGAATTTAATGTAATTTTATAATCATTCAACTTCATTCATTCAATTTCATTCAGGCTATGAGTATTTCAAGAAAAAGTCCTATTTGTGAATTCTTCACCTAGTGAAGATGAATTAAAATCCGAAAGTCAACTCTGCCAGCTTAAAAATTCAGGAACAGAAAAAAATTCCACAATCATTTATGACAACATCCAAAATAAATCACTTTCAATCTATTAAAAATAATAGAGTATGAAGAAAAGAAAGTGTTACAGAATAATTTTGTTTCCATTAGTCAAGTTTTAAAATAACCTTACAAGAGTGCCCTTTAAGGAGACAATGTCTTGTAGTTTTAAGCCTATGGAAACTAATGCTACACTCAAAGTGTCTGTTGAAATGATTACCATGTGGGTAATAACTACCATTTCCAGTAGTTAGAAGATGAAGAACTGTTGAATCACCCAAGCTATGAATCCTAGTTATGGAGTTCCTCCTGGAAAATGTGATGCTGAAGATTTGTTCCCCTGAATTAATGTGCTCCTTCTGCATCTTGCACAGCACACGTGTGAAGGTTGCAAACACATCCAGAGGCCTCTGAATGCCGAAAGCCTACAGTGATGAGGGAGTTACCCCCGGTCCTGCCTTTCTGGCTGGCCTGCAGAATCCTGGGTCACCAGGCTGACGTGTCACAAGAGCGTAAGTGTTCTTTATGTGATACGAATCGCCTCCTCGGGAAGACGCCAAAATCCATGCACATATCCATGCTCGTGTACCAAAATCTGAGGTGCAGACAGAAATTCAGAAATGATTTTGTTATCGTGGAAGAAAAACACACTGTTCCACTGCCACGTTCCTAGTTTTTCCTCAAGGGACTGCAGGACATAGCAATTGCAGTCGGAAATATTAGAAATAAAAATTACAAGTGAGGCAACATCTGAAGCTTACTCCTAAGAAATACTCAAAGAATACCTGTAAGCAGTCAACCAAGGTTTAGTTCGTGGGATTTTGCCACTGACATTGCATCAGCCCACAGACTGACCAAGTCCTCAAGTCTAGGAGATGAAAAGAAGGTAAGTCTCTACCTTCAAGAGCTACTGTGAGGGAGGAAGGTGCACCGTCGCTGGCACAAGTCCCTGTGTTGGCAGACACGACCACCTTGAACACAAGTGTTCACAAGTGCGCAGTGCTGCGACTACAGGTACAGGAAAGCCACCGACAGCATGAGAAATCACTATTCCTGTACTATACTGTCAACCTCTTGAATTTTGACACCTAAAATGTTTAATAAAATATAAATACTTTTGGGCTTCCCTGGTGGCGCAGTGGTTGAGAATCTGCCTATGCAGGGGACACGGGTTCGAGCCCTGCTCTGGGAGGATCCCACATGCCGCGGAGCAACTGGGCCCGTGAGCCACAACTACTGAGCCTGCGCGTCTGGAGCCTGTGCTCCGCAACAAGAGAGGCCGCGATAGTGAGAGGCCCGCGCACCGCGATGAAGAGCGGCCCCCGCTTGCCGCAACTAGAGAGAGCCCTCGCACAGAAACGAAGACCCAACACAGTCAAAAATAAATAAATAAATAATCCTTAAAAAAAAAATATATATATATATAAATGCTTTTTTAAAAGAACAAAACTTCAGACTGTATCTTTATCCTAGAAGTTCATTCTACAGTTGGCTTCAGTCCTGCCTTAGGCAAATGTTTAGCCATTTGGACAAAATGGGCAAAAAACGTGAACAAACATTTCTACAACATACAAATATATGAACGGCCAACAAGCACATGAAAAGATGCTCAACATCACTAATCATTAAGGAAATGCAAATCAAAACCACAATGAGATACCACCTCCCACTCATTAGCATGGCTACTACCAAAAAAACCAAAAAAACGGGACTTCCCTGGAGGTCCAGTGGTTGAGACTTCGCCTTCCAATGCAGGGTGTGTGGGTCTGATCCCTGGTTGGGGAGCTAAGATCCCACATGCCTCACGGCCAAAAAACCAAAACATAAAACAGAAGCAATATTGTAACAAATTCAATAAAGACTTTAAAAATGGTCCACATTAAAAAAAAAAATCTAAAAAAAAACAAAAGTCCTGATGAAGATGTGGAGAAATTGAAACCCACATACACTGCTGGCGGCCCACCCACTCTGTAAAACATTTTATCAGTTCCTCAGAAAGTTAAACAGAGAGTTACCATACAAGCCAGCAATTCCATTCCTAGCTACATACTCAAGAAAAATGAAAACTATGCCCACATTAAAACTTGTACATGCAGGTTTTGGCTTTATTCATAGTAGCAAAAAAGTGAAAACAATCCAAATGTTCATCAACTGATGCGTAAACAAAATGTGGTATATACATCAGTTCAATGGAATATTATTCAGCATTTAAAAGGAATGAAATTTTGACACATGCAACAACATGGATGAACCTTGGAAACATTATGCTAATGGAAAGAAACCAGTCACAAATCACCACATACTGTATGATTTCATTTATATGAAATTTCCAGAACAGGCAAATCTATAGAGACAGAAAGTAAATTAGCCGTTGCCTAAGGCTCGGGGTGATGGCTAAAGGTTTCTTTTGGGGATGATGAAAATGTTCTAAACCTGACTGCTTACACTACACAATTGGGAATACATTAAGAGCCACTAAGTTGTACACATAAAATGGGTAAATTGTATGACATGTGAATTATATCTCAATAAAGCTCTTACCCCCAAAATGGAAAGAACTCCCATATTTATTGCATAAAAAAAGAATAAACAACTTGATCAAAACACCAGAAACAGGGAAAAGAGTAAGAAATAAAAAAGTGAATTAAATAATATGGAAGGAATAAAATCATGCTTGTTTGTTATCATTTTAAGTGTGTACAGGGACTTCCCTGGCGGTCCAGTGGTTAAGATTTTGCCTTCCAATGCAGGGGGTGCAGGTTTGATCCCTGGTCAGGGAGCTAAGATCCCACATGCCTTGTGGCCAAAAAACCGAAACATAAAGAACAGAAGCGATATTGTAAGAAATTCAATAAAGACTTTAAAAATGGTCCACATAAAAAAAAATTTTTTTTTAAACTAAATAAAATGGAAAAAAAATAAGTGTGTACAGACTGATTTCTCCAACTAAAGAGTCTATCATGTTGTGTCAAAAATATATATCCATCTATATGCTGTCCGTGAAACACAAACAGGGGCAAAAAGGGGTTGGAAAGAATGCACCAGGCAAGGAGATACCTGGCAAATGCAAGGGAGGAGAAAGCAGGAAAGGCAAATTAACAGCAAACAAGCTGCATTTAAAGTTAAAGGTACTAAGCAAGATGAAGAGGGACATTATTAAAGGCACAGTTTGGTGGGAAGACATAAAAGGTGTAAGTATGCATGCACCAAACAACACGGCATCTAAAGACTCCTAAAAATGCAAGCATATGGTAAAAACTTAGCTCTTCAAATGGGAATATCTACTAGACAGAAAGAAGAAAAACAGAGAGGATAGAGAAACAGACAGACACCCTTACTTCCCTCAAATAAAAAACACACATTTTTTCTTACCTATGTATGCCACGTTTGTAAAGATTAACTCGATATCTGGCAACAAAGAAAACCTTTACAAACCTTTCATATTAAAGATTTAAAGGACAGCTCTTTCATCACAATCCAATAAAATGAGAATTAAATAATCAGGTAACAAAAAATCTTAACTACTTAGAAATTAAGAAATATACTCTTAGATCAAAGAAGAAATCAAAAGGAGGAATGGAAAAAAATCTTGAAAGCAATGGCAAGGATACCAAAACTTACAGAATACACCAGAAGTTATACTCTAAGGATATTTTAGTGTCAGATGCCTTCAATACTAAAGCTTTTTTAAAATAAAAAAACATGTACTCATCTAAACCAATTAGAAAAGGACAGCTCAATAAATCAAAAGAAAGAAGTTACAACAAAGATAAATTTTTAAGTTAAAAAAAATATAACAGGGACAAATAAACTGAAAGCTAATTTTTTTCGGTGGGGGGAGGGCCGCACCACGCAGCTGGCAGGATCTTAGTTCCCCGACCAGGGCTCGAACCTGGGCCCCCGGCAGTGGAAGCTCGGAGTGCTATCCACTGGACCGCCAGGAAGTCCCTCAAAGTTGATTCTTTGAAAAGACCCATAATACAGAAAAACCTCACGTGCCCAATTGAGGGTAAGAGAGAGAAGGTGGGTGATGGGGGGAGAGGAAAAGTGGAGAAAGTGAAGGAAGGAGGGGAAGGAGAGGAGGGGATAGGGGAGAGAGAGGATGCACAAACACAGAAGACCAGGGCTGAGAACAGACACATAAAAGCAAGTGCAGATTACAAAAGCAAATCAGAAAGAAGCGTTTTGCAAAACTGCATGGCATTTTACATTAACAAATTTGAAAACCTAGAAGAAACAGATGATTTCCTAAGAAAACGTAAATCACCAAAATGATTCAAGACGTGGAAAATTCAGAAGTACCGGGACCAGACAGGTTCACAGCTGAGCTATATCTAACGCATAATTCCACCGCTGAATGGCAACAGGCAATTAAACAATAACAAGCCAATTCATTTTATGAAGCTGAGCATTATTTTAATACTCAGACCTGAGAGAGATGAAGGGGGGGGGGGGAAACAATGAACAAATCTGGCTTAGGATGGATTAGCTACAGAAACACTAAACTAATACCAGCAAACAACGGAATTCAGCCATCTATCAAAGAGACCAACTTGGATATATTCCGGGAAAGTACGGGAATCTCAATACCAGGAAATCAGTGAAATCTACTTCGTCCATAAATTAAATGTGAATAAAAAATAGGACCACAGCAATAAATGCATTTTGATAAAAATAAAGGCATTTGATAAAAGTTTGGCAGCCATTCCTTATAAAAATAAAGTAAGCTAGGAACGGAAGGAAGTTATTGATGAAGTATTCTGGAATGAGAAGAGCATAATACAAAGGTATATAAAGTGAGCCTGTATTTGTTAAACAATGACCCCAAAAACTCCTACACATGATGTATATGCACAAATATGTTTGCGTATGAGCAACAAGTTGTCAACATGGATTACACGGAGGCAGGCAGTGAAGAGAATTCTAACAAAAAAGGGTAAAACAGGATTGCAGTTAAAAACCATGTATGATATTAATGCATGTAAATGAAATTAGATAGTTCATGTGTATAATTTTTAAAAGACTGCACAGTATGAAAACTACCAAGAAAAGAAGTATTCCTTTTCTTTTTAACTCCACAACCATCACTGACTCTTTTTTATTCCCAGTAACAAGTTTAGGGTAAGATACTCTGTTGTCAGTATCACCTTTAGCTGGACTCAGTGGAAACAGGAATCGGCTGCAGGTCAGAACTTAGGCACACCTGTGATCCTTCTATCCAGAGCAATCCCGCTTGCCCAGCTCCTGATCCCATCCCGGGGAGACACTCTGGAGCCGGTGAGGAGCAGGGATCTGAGCAAACCATCCCTGGCTTCCCTTGGGGCCGTGTCCCGGTCACATTTACGGGTCTACAGAAGTGCTGGTCCTGGCGGCTCCCACAGCACCAGGATGCCCTTCTTATGACAGCATCTACCATATGGGTCACAAGTATTTGAGCACTTCCTGTCTTCAGGGCTGGGCACCATGCTTTCCTTATCCATTTCTCAAGCCCCAGCTGCTGACATAGTGCCTGGCCCATCACAGGCCACATGAATGAAGTGTACTCAAAAGAAGGGATGAAGTCTGAACTCAAGAGCTTTTCTTTTGGGGGGCCATTTAACTTTAGTTTTCCAGGCAACTGTACTTACACATCTTCCAGCCCTGCTGCCAATAACCTGCTGGGGTGAAAGAATGTTGGCACACCCCAGGGGGCACATGGCTTTGGCTGGTCCTTTGGCAGCAGGGACACTGGGAATTGCTCTTAGGAGCCCAGCAAGACAGTGGGGAGGGTACTTCACTGAGTGCCTCCTCCGTCAGACCAGACAGGATCTCGTTGGGTGCCTGGAGCCGCCCTGCAGGAGGCGGCGCTTTGGATGCTGAGCTGGGACAGGTCCCCCTCCAGCCCAACAAAGCATCTCACACGCCGCCCTCAGGAGTCTGGGCTGCACCCTGGCAGCCAGCCACTCCAACTTCCCCGATGGAATCTGCCGTCTCCCTGAACTTACCGTCCTCTTTTCAAAATCTTTCTATTTCTTCTCTGCCAAACTTCTTGAAGACAATGAGTCTATAAATGTGTGATACACAGTGTGAATTTACACTTGCTGATATTTACCTAAAATTCACCTCTTTCAATCTTAAAAGCCTTCTCACTGGACTTATCGCCGATTTCCAATTAGGTAATTTTCCAGATTCCACTGGAATTCTGAATGCATGTCCCCTCAGGTGAAATAATTGTGGTCCAGTTTCTCAGCTAGCCAAGGAAGCCTGATTGGGAATTTTGCTGAAATACAATAGTGTTAAGAGCAAGCCAAATGGAACATTTTTATTTACCTCAAACGCTGGGGCCCAAGGAAAGCAAGCATCATTACAAGCAGATGAGGAAGAAGGGGTAGATTTTTTCAAATGTGAATTCTGAAGTGAAGCTCTACTCACTCACGGAACCTCGGAATCTATACTCAGCACAGCCCGCTGACACAGCGGGGGTCCCAGGGAAGCTTATTTAAGATACAAATGATTCTCCGCTTCCCCAAATGTAGAAGGAGCTCACATAAGCAAGCCCTTCATTAACCACTCTCTAAATGATTCCACTTGTTTCTATTTTTTTTTTTCTTCCCAGAAAATTATCCTTTATCCCGATCCCTTATATTCTCTTTGTAACTCTGTTTTCCAAACTTGAGAAAACAGGTCTCCTCCCTCTCTGGTTCTTCTAAAGTAATTAAATTTTTTATCGCCTTTGCCATGGAAGCTATTCGGTGGCTCTGAAACGACAATATTACATTCACCTACTGGTTTCCTCTCCATCATGTGAAAGAGGATGGGGCCCAGCAGAGGCAAGGACACTAACTGCTTCTCACCGATGTCTATCATCTGCCCGTGGAGTCTCTCTCCCCATCCAGCCTGGGTTCCACCAGCTGAAGGCCCTCGACAGATGGGAGAGGGATCCTGAAGCACCTCACAGGGTGCCACACGACTGAGGGCTCCCAGAGGGTGCAGAGGCCAGCTGGGTGGGTTCTGGGGCCTCTCACTCCGGCTTCAAAGAGAGCCCCCTGGTTTTGTCCTGAGGTTCCTGCTTGCTAAAAAGTTTTTAAAACCTTCTAAGTAGCACAATATCCATCATGTCCATTTTGGCCACATAGGAAAAAAGTAGTTAAAGGAATGAGAATCAGCTACCTGGAATGAAGCACCAGCTCTGTGCTTTCCTGCATGTCTTTACTGATTCTCAGTGCTGAGCTCCACTGGGTCCCCTGCCCAAGACCGCAGGGCGAGCACTCAGCAGAGCCCAGGCCCTCTACCCTGGGCATGCTCGCTCCCCACCAGAAACCGACCACTAAGCCCCTTTCAAACCCTCTACCACTTCAAAACATCAATGTGCAATTAATAACTGCGTCTAGAATACCCCGTGCACATTGCTTACCTGCATCATCTCATCTGTTCCAAAGTTACAGTGGGAACTTCACTGAGAGAATGCAAATAATTCATTTTTTTTCTCTAGGCTTTTTTTCTCAGTTTCCCCTCGTGAATCCTTGTACAGATGATCAGCAAGAGCCCTACTGATTTGAATTCGCTTTCCCCCATCCATCTCTCTTCTTCAACATCTGCGCAAATAGGACTCTGCTGGCTGCTGTAAAACCAGCCCTCCACCCCATGCCCCTGCCAAACGTATGAGGGAGCAAACAAGAGGGAAGTTCATTTCTTCATAAATTTAGTCCATGACAGATATGACTGATCCATGGGTGGCTGTGCTCCAAATGGTGATTCAGACACAAGGTCGTCTCATCTGGTGGCCCCAGCATCTCTGACGTGTGGCCCAGAGGAGCCTCCCTCCTGGCCAGGCCTGAGCATGGGGTCCACACTTTGCCTCATCTTCCATTGCCCAGGACCCAGGCAGCGGCCCTTCTCGCTGCACGGGGAGGGGGTGAGGGGGGCCTGGGAAATTAAGTGCAGCCAAAGCCTGGGATGAGAGTCAATGGGTGAGACAGATTCGGAGAATGACACTGGTCTTCAACTCAGAGCCCCCTGCAAGGGACTTATTTTTAATTAGTTGATCTGACCAGCAAATACCATGGTCCACATTCATGCTTAAGTACGATGCTTACTTATACCCTAATCAAAGGGACCAGTCCACTCTATGTCACTTAACCTCTCTGTGACTCAGTTTCCTCATGTTAAAAACAGGAAAAATAATAGTCCTGACCTCACAGGGTTGTTATGAGGATTACATAGGTTAGAAAGTGCTCAGGACGCTATCTGGCACACAGTAAGTGATATACAGGCGTTTGTGAAACAATTAAGGGGTATGGAGCTGGCTTCCCCACAAATTCCTAACATAGTCCTGTCTTGGAGGTCTCTAGCTATTAGAAAGTGGGCAGGTTGTAGAAGCCCAGGGCTGGAGTGTTCCCCAGAGGCCAACGAGTTCAGTCTTCCATCCAGGATGGAAATCCCTGTTAAACACATCCCAGACTTATTTCAGTGCCTTCCTGGGAAGGAACTCATTCCTCATCCACAATTTAGACGTTAAAAACGCACAGGTCCTTGTAAACATTTATTCACCGACACCAATTCCCACCCCCATTTAAAAAATCTACTTCCGCTTCCATCTAGTCTTTTGTTCTTTCATTCATCCAACAGAACTTGAGGAATTACCATGTTCTAACCATGACCAAGACATCCAAGGTCTCAGCCCTGGGAAGGAGTTAGCTTATATGGGTGCTAAAAGGGACCAGAGGGAAGACGGTGATTTTAGGTTCCTGGAGGCAGTGACATTTGAACCAAGACCAGACCAACAAGCAAGGGCTGCTATTCGAGTATCGGGAAGAACATTCCAGGTGAAGGTCTGGCAGGCACAAAGGCTCTGAGATGGACAGAGCATGTGGCGAGAGAGTGCTGTAGGACAGGTACCCAAAGGAACGTGGGACGGGAAGGCTAGCAGGCCCTGCGAAGGACTTGGGAATTCCCTTTGGCTTGAAGTTGAAGCCGCTGAAAGGTTTTAAGCAGAGAAGTGAGTGGATGAGCCCCGGTTTGTAAAGATCACTCTTCTTCCACAGCCAATGGGAAGAGAGATAGAAGCAGGGGGCGGAGCATCAACAAAACTGGAATCTGGGAATCCCAGCAGATGAAGATTCCAGTGCCCTGACCAATGAGTGATGTTGTCCTGCTTAAAGGTGGAAGCAATGGCAATGATATAAGAAGAGAAAGAATTTGTGGTTCTAATTGTTTTAATAAACTGATTTATTCAATACACACCTAATATTTAGTATGCATTTAATAAATCAAAAAAAGTATGGCCAGAGTCTAGTCATACTTCTGTAGTAATTCTTCCTGGAATTCACAAACACGGGGAAGAAAGTTCTTTACACCATGTGCCAATCCAGGCAGAGCGTCCCTTTACATTACAGGATATTTTAGGTATCCTACTGTTCTTGTAGCATGACATTCTCCCCCTCACCCTAAGTTAATATTGATACTATACATTCCTTGGCCAATAAAGGTTTTACCACATTGACTCTGGTTGTCATTCATATCCCCTCTTCCTTCCTTAAAGAAAAAACCCCAGTGCCTCTCCATGGATTCCACCCTCTCTAAGCACTTATTTCTCGCCAAACCTGCCAAACTCCCCTCACTGGGGGATCCAGCATTTGCTAGGTAAATCCGTACCCATGCCTGGACTTCAAGTTCAGATTCCAGCTACAGTTTCTTGCAATGGTAACAATGACAAACATCAAATTTCAAGCCATTTTCACTAAGGCCTCAAAAGTAAGGATGCTGAGCTCAAGGGAGAGTGGGGCTGCCCAGAGGCAAAGATGGCATACCTTCTTTCCACCTTCCACTCCAGCCTTCGGCTAAGTTGCTCCCTTGTTTGAGAGGCCTTTTTGCTTCCTTTTCACCTGATTCATTTTTATTCCTCAAGATGCAGCTTCGGGGCCACCTCCGCCGGAGGATTAGGTGCGACCCAGCTGGATCAGGTGAGGCACCTCTGGAATCCCATCTAAATACAGGTTTACTGTGATCACAGACCCTTACCTCTTTTTCTTCACTCTGTCTCTCCTACTGGACCCCAGGAGACATGCCTTACTTATCGTTTTATCCCAGCAGGGCTCAATACACTTGCTGAATGAATACGTGGCGCATCTCATACACCACTGGTGCATGTATAAACTGGAAAACCATTTGGCAGTATCTACGACAGCAGTGGTTCTCCACTGCAGATGACTCTGCTCCCCAAGGGACACCTGGCAGCACCTGGAGAGGAGTTTGTTTGTCACGACGAGAGGAAGGCGCGCTGCTGGCCTTCAGTGGGCAGAGGCCAGGGGTGCCGCTGAGCACCCTTCAACGCACAGGGCAGCCTCTGCAACAAAGGATCCCCCGGCCCATGGTGTCCACAGCGCCAAGGCTGCAACAACGCATCTATTCTATGACCCAGAGACCCTACTCCTAGGTATACATGCCCCAGGGAAATTACGTATATGTCCATCAAAAACAAGCACAAGAATATTGGTAGCAGCTTTATTCATAAACGCCTGAAAACAGTCCAAAAGTCCACTGATAGGATAATGGATAACAAACTGTAGTATTTATACAATGGAACGCTACACGGCGAAATAAAGACTGTAAAAATAAGACTCAGATATATCCTGATGAACTAAAGAACCAGACCAAAATGACAGGCGAAATTAATTGATGGTGATGGAAATCAGAACAATGGTTACCCCTGGGGGCAGGGAGGTACTGACTGGGAAGGGGCTGGACGGACTCTACCCTGACCTGGGGAGCTGCAGGGTTGTGCTGCGCACGGTGACTCGTGTGCTGTGTGTGTCACACCTCAGTAAGCTTTATGACAGGGAACACTCTCTCAGGGCCACACTACCAGCAGGAATCACACATTGGTTTGCTGCCTTAGAAGCCAGACTTTCTAATGGACTTTCTGGTACACTGCTGGCCGGGGTGTGTAAGTAGCTGCATTTCCAGAAGGCTATTTCACAAGAGAGATCAAAAATGTTAAAATGTACAAAATCCTTATTCAATTCTGTTTTGATCATTTTATGCTAAGGAATATATTAAAGATGAGCACACAAACTTAAAGTTCAAGAATATTTATCACAGCATAATAAATATAAATAAATATACGGAAATAGGGAGAGGGGGCAATGAACCCAATGCCCACCCAAAGGGAACTGATTCATTAAAACGACACTCTAAAATTTAAATGGAAAATGTTTACAATATATTAATTAGAACTAAATAGGTCACCTGATAATATGTAACCTAAGATTTATGAAGGGTACACTCAATGTATTAACTGTGATTATCTCTGAGTAACGGGAGATTATGGGATTTCTTTAAATTTTATCATTTTTCTTTTTGGTTTTTTTCCTAAAATGAACATATATTACTTGTTAATAAGAAAAAAGTATACACTGACAGCTCTTAAAAATAAAGGTGAGTGTTAGACTGTAAAACTGAGTACTACACCACACTAAACTCCCAGGGTGCTGGTGTATTCAAAGCCCTGCCCCCCGCAGAGGAGCTCTGACCTCCCATTACCATGGCTCAGGGGAGCGGGGATTAAATCAGAAGCTAGATAAAATCCTAGGTCTTCTGTTTCAGTCCCCGACTGTGGGACTGAAATCCCACTGAAATACACAAATCCATACCTGCATTAAGCCTCACAGGACTATATATGTTTCCAGAAAAGGGAACAGCAAATCCACCTATAAACATGAAAACCAATATAAATATTTTTGACTGGAAAAAATTCTAGGTGAAAAACAAACAAACAAACAAACAAAAAACCCCAACCCACTACCTTTCCTGAATTATCAGGTCTGAGCAGTTAGACGGTGGTGATCACTTAACCAAGGTAATCTCATTACCCCCAGGCTCTGGCAGAAAAGCCCCATCTGTCTTTCTCTGTAAAGTGGAGAAGAAAATTTCTCCCACACAGAGTACCTGTGACGATTCAGTGCGATAATGCCTGAAAAAGCAAGTTACAGATGCAAACTGTGGGTTATTTTCCTTATCATGAGCTCAAGTTTCCCCATCACAGGAAAAGACTCCTAGGAAAAGAACAAAACACCTCTCCCAGGAAGTTCCCTTCTCTGAATTCTGCGTGGCCCCGCATGCGCTTGAGTACTAGGTAGCACTGCACGCGATTTATCTCATAGCTCACCATGATCTGAGTTCCCCCCGGAGCCACAGAGCTAAAGGTGGGAGCAGCTGCTTACCTGACACCAGAGGGGCCCAGTATCTTAGCTGACAAATCCCATTACAGTAGAAGGTCTCGGTTTAATTCTGGTTTTAAGAGAAAGATGCTTCTCTTCTTCCTTGTTAGTCAAAAAGACTCTAAACCAAATAAACCAACAACAAACTCTAAAGATAAAACATTTCACAGTGTTAATTATCAATGCCATATGTTCCTCCCCAGCTTCTCAAGGTCACACCTCCCCACTGCATGATGACACAGGGTGGCTGACATGGGACGTGGGAAGACAACTCCTGTGAAGTCCAAGCTCTCATGGAAAGAGCAGATAGCTCAGATCCCAGCCTGCCACGACAAAGGACCCACAAAGCCAAACAAAAGAAGCCCCCGAGCATCTGTGAATCTGCCTGTTCCTTTGCCTCCTCAGAAAGAACGAATCACAAGACTGCTCAGAAAGGGCAGGAGCTCCCAAGGCAGCTGAATTTCATGCTGTTTCCAAAGAGTGAGCTTGCATGCTGTGCTGGTTATTTGCACGGTGGGCAGACGAGGCTGACAGCTTGAGGGGGCTATTTTCGGGGGATACTCTGCGAGTCTGGTTAGAAGACAGTCCTGGGCCCTGAGCTCCCCCACTTTCTGTTCCCAGGCCGACCCTCCAACCACCAGGGGTTAAAGTGACCCACACAGGGTCTTTGTATTTAAATCATCCCAAGGGGACCCAGCGGGAGGAGAGAGAAGGGAAGGGGGTGTGAGAGAGAGGACCCCCCCACCCATAAGTGTACTTCTGGAGAGCCTGATCCAAGGAGCTAAATACACTGAAAAAAACAGAAGGAAGAGGCTGAGAAGACAACCTTAACCACAGAAATGCTTCCTCCTCCCTCCCCTCCTCCGGGGCATCAAATGTCTCCCTACCGTGTACTCTCCCTCCCACCGCCGGGCCAAAGGCGGCTCTGAATGCAGATCAAAGGCACAGTGGTGCCCAGTGTCTCTCTCCTACCCAGGGACTCTCTGAAAAGGGTTCCAGGTCATCAAGAGGGCTCCCAGACAGCGGTCATAACCTCTTTCCGATAGAAGAAACCAGGCTCAGCACAAGCGATAACGCATTTTCACCTAAGACAGTCACATGCATACACGCCTATTTCCATACATACGCCTACGTGGTTTTTCACAGCAGGAGGCAGGCAGGAAGCCTGTTCCATGAGTCTAGAATCCTTTGCTTTCCTCATCTGATTCTAGCAGCAACAGCAATTTCCATTAGGGGTTTTCTTTGATGAGGGCTGATTACAGATCAAAATGCCACCCTCTGGCTTGGTCTCCTTCCCACCGTACCAGCCCAGTGAGATCCATCAACAAACTGGGAAACAAAGATGGAGGGAGGTGCAGGCTGCGTTCCGTAAAAGTGGGGAGCACACTCTGGCTGGAGCGTCTGAGCTGCTGGACTTGGTAAACTTTGCAGGCCGACCCTTCTCTGCTCTCAGGGCGGCCAGGATGCAGCTCTCCAGCCTCTTAACACACTTCTTTCTCTCCGCACCAGTAAGGCACAAGGATTTTCTCTCACCGGCAGCGTATTTCTGCACCTATTTTCAGCCCCCGTAAACCCTATTCCATTGTTTCAGGGGACCTGAATTCTTACTTAATAAACCATCAGTCTCATCCCTCCACCACTACCCCAAATTCCCTCAGGGAGAAGGTGCTGCAAGGAAGAAGAAAGTGCTTAATTAAGGCTGTGCTCCTACACAAAATAGGAAAGCAAAACTAGGTATAAATATACCATCAAATAACCACTAAGGTCTTTGGTTATAGCGCTTGACTGCGAGTCTCAGGTCCAGGTGTGAAGTCAGTGGACACGTGAAGGAAGCAGAATTTGAACCTAACGCCAACTGACACATGATATTGCTCTTCGTGACCGTTTAAGTGCTGCAGTGGCTAAACTGCTCGGCTGCAGAACTTCTCCCATTTATAGGTTACTAAGAAACATAATATTGCTTTGAAATTTCAGTGTGTTCAGCCTTCTCAAACCGGCATACTCATGAATCTTACTCATAACCAGGCTGAACCCAACACAATTTCCCTGTTCTCCCCTGAGACAGGGGAAACGCCGCATCCTCCGAAGCAGACACGCATCACAAGTGTTCCAAGATCAAAAACTGGATCACAGACACTCACTGCATAAAGCCTGCCGAACCAGGGCTCTGGGTAGGTACAGATTCTTAAGAGCCGATATGAAAAACAGCTGTCTGGGGCTGGAAAACTTTATGACGTTTTGGAAAATATGGGGGGGGGGTGGTAAAAGGATTATACAGAGGGATGTGACTGAAAACTCCCACACTCTTAATCAAAGCCCAAATACGAACCTGCTTTTAAATGTACCCACCTCCAACACTGCACAGCTAACCTGGACTCTGGAAGCCCAGCTGTAGCTTAGCGTATCCACACTGCAGCCTGACTGCTGGAGGCGTGCAGACCACTCCCTGCTGAGAGCCCAGCCAGCCCTGCCAGCGGGCTGCAGCCTGATGTCCTGACCCGAGTCCAGGCACCAGCCAGGGGTCCCTTGGTCCTGTCCTCCTATGGGCTGTGTTCCCGACCGGTCGAACAATAATCGGGGAGAGCCACAGGGAAGGCCGCATCTCGCCCAGCATCATGCCCACTGCGGCCACTCCCTGGTCGTCAGCATCACCGGCTGCGCGCCATTCCACCCATGAAAACAGAGTGCAGAAACCAGGGGCTGCCACGGAAGGCGGCGCAGAGCAAGGAACAAAAGCATCAGAGAACAAGGGCAAATGGCTGGCCTCCACCTCCGGGAGAGGGCAGAGGCTGCTGAGCTTCCGCGGGGAAAGTGGAGATATTTTACAACCACCTCCCAAGAAAGGAGGCAGCAGAGAGGACCTCAAGCAGCCAGAGCTGCCAGCCCTTCTCCAGGTATCAGGGGCTGGTCTACGACCGTAACAGTAAGCAGGACACACGTGAAAGTGCCTTCCGGTGCAAAAGCATACGCCTTAATGCTGCCCAACTAACTGGTCCTTTCACTCTTCCCTGTTTTTCCCAAGAGATCCTCAACGGCACGGACACGGAAAGTTTCTCAGATTAACTGGAGAAAACTAAAGCCCAGTGAAGACGCCATGGGTGGCCTCTCTCAGCCCTCCCAGGGCCTCGCTCCAACCGCTACCTGCCCCACCCCTGGCGCCCGGGTCAGGCTTGCTCTGGGGCCAGCAACGCAAAATGACTCCCCCGCCCCAAGACACGCCAGGTTTTCAGGATCCCCTCAACTAGGAGAGCCGAACTCTGACCACCCCCCCCCCAGGTGCGAGTGTCTTCTGGTGCGGGACGCGGGGACACTCCCAGCACGTGAGGGTACACTCCCCCGTGCTGCCGCGGCCTCGCCTCATCCTGTCCCCACGAGCAACTCGGCGGAGCCCCGGCACGCTGCCGCAGCCTCGTGTGTTTCCCGAAACGCACAGCTGCCACCCGCAAGCCGACCCGCCGAGCGTCGGTAATTCTCGCGCCCCCGCCCCCGGGCCGCGCCTTACCGCCGGTGCCCTCGAAGTGCGGGGCCGGGCGGTCCCGCAGCGTGGCGCTCCAGCCCGCGCCAGCCTCGTCCTCCTCCGACTCCTGCGCGGCGGCGGCGGCGGCGGGGGCGCCGGGGCCCCGCGCGGGGCCGGGGCGCTCGGCTTCGTCGTCCGAGGAGCCGGCCGAGGAGGAGCGCGAGGCGGCCGACGTGCTGTAGAAGGGGTTCCCGCTGCTGTCCGGGCCCGACTCGCCGAACACGTCGTCCGAGATGTGCAGGCTCTCGTAGCGCGCGCGGGCCGCCTCGAGCAGCGCCGGCGCCCTCCTCCGCGCGCCCCCGCCGCCCTCGGCCATGGCCCCGGCCGCCGCCCGCGCGCCGGCCCCCCACAGCGCCTCCCAGCCGCACGCGCCGGGCCCCGGGCCCGCGCCGCGGCCCGCCGTCCCCCACCAGCGCAGCCCGCAGCACAGCGCCCGCCGCCCCGCGCCCGGCCGGCCCGCCGTCTTGGCCGCCTCGGGCCCAGCGCCCGGGGAAGCGCCTCGGAGCTCGGGCGCCGCGGGCTGCGGGCCGCGGCGGGAGGCAGGGGTTGCGGCCCGGGCCAGGCGTCGCCGATGCGTCTCCTCGGCGCCCGCCGCGTCGCCGTGCGCCCTCCCCGCGGCGGCTACCCGCGCTCCCCGGCCGACCTTCCCGGGCGCGAGCCGCCAGAGGCGGGCCCCGCCTCCTCGCGCCTCCAGCCTGCCGGCCAATGGGGAGCCAGACCCGGGCCGGGAGGGAGGGGCTGGGCGGGGCCTGCGCCGGGAACGCCCCCGTCCGCCCCCACCGGGGCGGGGCGACGCGAGGCGAGCGGGCGACGCGAGGGGCCTGGGGGGCGGGCAGGGGGCGGTGGCGGCTCCGGCCGGTCCTCTCGCCTGTCCGGACGCGGCGCCGGGACGGCCACCGCAGGCCCCTTGCTGACCCTCGGGGGAAAGGGAGGAACCAAGTGGGTGTGAGGGGGACGCAGTGTGCTCTTCCGCCGCCCGAGCCCGCTGACGGTGCGCGGACCCTCCGCGCTCACGTTCCCTTCCGCAATCGGCGCCCTGCGCCCGGCGCCGGGGAGCTGTCCGCCCCGGTGGTTCTGAATCAGGCGCTGCGGAAACGCTCCAGGTAGGCGGAGGGTCACAATTCCCCGGCTGCTTCTGCGCTGCCGCTGCCCGTGGGTCACGGCGGCCTGCGCCGCTTGCTCCTATAAATACAAGGGCTGTCCGGCTTCCGGGAACCTTGCTGCGATTAGGAGCCGGCCTCACCGGTCCATTTCTGGGGTCAGTCTCCCTTCCTTACCCCTGTAATTTGAGGGTGGCGGCATCTGCAGTTAGGTAGTCATTCGTCATCGTCTTTGACGTTTGACATCTTTTACATTCAACATATTCAGTACCACCAAAATATTGATTACTTTAACACCGCTCTTTCAGTATCTCCTTCCCTCAGACATTTGACACACTCGTCTGTTAAAATACAGCACGATCACCCGGGCTTCAGGGCTCTGATAAATAGAACAGAAAGGTTCCAACTGCCCCTCTTCCATGGACAGGAGTGTGTGGCGGTCATCCTGTTGATGGTGGTAGATAGGATCCGTCTGTCTTGTCTTCTTGCGCCCCCTCTCCCTCCCACAAGTAGTGCAATAAGTCACATTGATGTTGATTGGGTCATAAAGTCACTATCACTCTGAAATAAAATAAATCTACAGCAATGTGAGGGCTTACAAATCCTACTGGGTATTAGCTAAATAATTACACAAAATGGAAAGGCATGTTGCTATTTCTAAGCAGGCATAAAGGATAAAGATGTGGGGACCATTCTGCCATCAACTGAGGTCAATTCTGTCAGGCAGGCAATTTCTGTTCCTGACCTCTCTTCCCAGCCCCCATGTTTCCTCCTCCCAAACCAGAGCCACTGTACAGGCAGAACTTCATGAAAATCACCGAAGGACAACGTATAAGAAGGAAGAGATTCGCATAACATGGCTTGCTATATGGATTGACTGATAAATGAGAAGTGTTTGTAACGCATTTCAACTCCCTTGGAAGAATTATGCCACAGAAAAGAACTGATTTCCAACATATCTATATACTGTGCCAACCAGCCAAAGAGTTTGAAGAGGGTATGTACAGGTCCTCAGGCTTACCACAAAGGGTCATGTGAAGCATAGACCGAAGATGCAAGGAGCAAAATAAGACTCCATACCTCGAGTACAAATCCTGCAATTAGAAATTGTGTAAGACTCCTGTAAGATTTCATGCTATCTATTAAAAATAATTGAATAGGATCCAGAGGGGTGGATTCTGTAGGAAAGAATTCCTCCTTCTCTTCTTCAGGTAGCCAATGAAAGAGTCAGCAGCTAAGGCAAGTGTGTGTTTTTAAAACAATGGATTGCTTTGCTACCCCTAGGAAGCACAAAACAGAGCAGTGAGAGTCACAAGGATGGACACAGCCTTCCACTGTCCTTAATTTGCATTTGTATGGTACTAATCCCAAGGAAATGCGGGGCCTTTGTGCATTCCTGAGCTCAAAGTGCTTGTAGCTCACACAGCATGTAACGATGGGAAGAGGATTATTTGGTCACAAAAGACTGGAAAATCAAATTGTTACCCCAAAGCTTGTCAAATAAAAATTAGATGACTATTCCTGTTTAGAATCAATGTTTAGCATGTTACCTTGTTTAACCCAGTAAAGTAAAAACCTAGAAAAGTAAAAATATTCCAACCTTTAAAGACAGTGGCTGCTTCTCATTGTGGAGGGAAGAGAGGGAAGGAAGAAAACAATTGGAAAACAAAAGGCAAAAAAACTTTCCCATCTGCCTGGCAACTTCCTACTTGATGCTACCATGATGATTCTACATCATTAACTTTTATAAGTAACATATTTGTGAGGATAATTACAGAACCAGTGTTACACTAAGATCTTTTAATTTTGAGTCATTTGAAAACATCTTTCAAATAATATAACTTTGTAATATAATGAAGTAATTTTAGGTTAATATTGAGCTTTGGTTTATAGTCTTCTCAAAGAGCTCCAGGTAGCAAAAGCAATTCATCTGTGTAGGAGATTCCTTAGGTTTTGTTAAACCAGGGGTCCGTACTTTTATGTACCTGTGGCTAGTAGCCGTATTTCATTGAGTCTAGGTCTCCTTTCATGGTATAGTACACTTTTGTTTCATGTATCACCATGAAAGAAAAAATGCTACCATTTAAACTATGATACAGTGTTTTCTTTTCCCTAATAATTTCAATTTAAACATATCAAAAACACCTCTTTGATAATTATTTATATTATCGAATCTAAATACAGATACAGATTTTTATCATGTAGCACTCTAATGAGCACATAAAAATACGTTAAAATAATTGGTCAGCCTTTTCCTAAAACTTCATCTCACTAGTCTTATTTACTTTCTCACTGAGAGTTTTCAACGCCCAGGTTTTCCTCACGGTATGTTCCTCTGAGCCACCCAGAGCCTCTGTCACACCACACTTCTTATAGAAGTGCCCTGAGGTCATCCAAGTTGCTGCCCTCTGTTTTGCATGGCTTAATGCTGGTATTTGTTTGTTTGTCTTATCCAAGGTTTTCATATAATAACCAGCTTTATTTTCCTTCTTTAATTGGTCAAAAGGTCCTCAGCCTAAAGTACCGAGGGGAATAGACAGCCAGGTGTGCCCTGGAATCGTAACCTTGCTGACACAGACTCAGGCTACGTAGGAATTCCCACTTGCCCACCACCAACTACAAGACGATTCCTGATGTTTGAGATGTGAAATGTGAAAGACAGAGAGAAAAAAAAAAGTGGGTATCTTAGAATAATAAAATATGGTGTATATTTCTTCCTGTCGGTACTTTTACAATTTTTATTTTGCAAATGGCCAAGCTGCTGCAGGGAATGGAAATGCACCAGAGACTGGCCTGGCCAGCCCCAGACTGCACAGGCCAAGTCAGGCTTGGGAAGTCTATGTGTTGCTGGGTCACCGTGGGCAGAGAAGGCAGAGATGGAGTCGGGGCAGCTGCTGCCTCTCCCCACATGGCCTTCATCACCCAAAAGGAGGGGGCTAGAGCTGAAAAGGAGCTCCTGGAACCGAGAGGAAGGAAGAGCCACAGCTGCTGAACCATGGCCAGTATGTAGGGGGAGGAGGTTGAAGGCAAGTGTACGTGGCAAGGTGTGACTTTTGGGGTCATATCTGACGTAGGGACCTAAGGATTAACCTTGCTCAAGATGATTTTATATGAGGAATTTATCTAGGAGTCAACCCAAAGAGGCAGAGAAAGAATGATACAGTGCAACACTATAGGAAACTATGGGGAAAAAATCCCCTTCTGGGATTGAGATGCCCTGACATTTCCATTGCTTGCTTGCTTGATTGACTGATTGATTGACTGATTCATTCACTAATTCATCAAAAAGGTACTGAGTACCTACGATGGGCCAAGCTCTCTTATAAGCACTGAGAATAAATCAGAAAAAAAAATCTGTTTTTATAGCACTTACATTCAAGTAGAGGGGGAGAAGAGAAACAAATAAACAAATAAATATGTAATACGTCAGTTGTTGATAAGGAGTAAAAAGTAGAGGGGCAGAGATCATGGTGATTGTGGTGGTGGTGATAATGGGGTGTGTGTGTGTGTGTGTGTGTGTGTGGTGGCAGACACTGCTCTGGTAGAAGACACTGGGGCAGATCCTTGAGAGAGCAAGTCCAGTGCATTCAGGAAGAGGACACAAGTGCAAAGTCCCCGAGGTGTGTGCACACTAGCTGTACTCAGTGAGCACTAAGGAGTCTGGTGCAGCTGAGGCAGAGAGCGCTGAGGGAAGTGTAGGAGATGAAACTGCAGAGGAAGTTGGCTGTTAAATCTCGTAAGACTGGATTTTGAGTGAAATGGGGAGCCACTGGCGAGCTGGAAGCAGAGAAGTAACAAGATCTGACTTGCATTTTAAATGGATCGCTCTAGCTGCTGAGTGGAAAATAAACAGGAGCAGAGCAAAGATGGAATCCGGAAGACCAGTTAGGATACCACTGCAGTAGTCCAAGACGTAGAAAAAGGGTGTTATGGAACAGAGTGGTAGTGATGGAGGTGATGAGAACTGCTCAGATTGAGAATATATTTTGGAGGTAGAACCCACAGCTTTTACAGAAGAGTTAAAAGCAGACAGTGAAAGAGACGAGTCGAGAATGATTCCGTAGTTTTTTACTTGAGCTACTGCAAGAGCAGCAGGATTGGAGGGAAAGAATAAGAACTTGGTTTTGAACGTGTTGGATTTAACACATCTAAGTGGATCTGGAAAGCAGGCAGTTGAAGAGAGGAATCTGGAATTCAAGGCTCAGGCTTGGACTGGAGCTAGAAATGTGGGCGTCATCAGTAGGTCGATGGTAGCTAGTGGACAAGATCACCCAAGGATTAGGAGGTCTGAGGAGCACACTCATATTTATTTATTTAAGTTTTGCATTTTTTGTATTTTATTATTTTTTTACATTAATTTTTATTGGAGTATAGCTGCTTTACAATGTTGTGTTAGTTTCTACTGCACAGCAAAATGAATCAGCCATACACATGCATTTATCCCCTCCCTTTTGGACTTCCTTCCCATTCAGGTCACCACAAGTGCATCAAGTAGAGTTCCCTGTGGTACACAGTATGTTCTCATTAGTTATCTATTTTATACATAGTATCAATAGTGTATATGTGTCAATCCCAATCTCCCACACACTCATATTTAGACGTGAGGGAAATGAGAAGAAACCACCAAAGGAGACTGAGAATTCAGAAACCTGAGACAAAGCAAAGTTTTAGAGGCTAAGCGTGTATTCTGAAGAAGGTGTAACTGTCAAATGCTGCTGAGGGATCTAGTAAGATGAGGGCTGAGAATTAACCACTGGGTTTGACAACGAGGGGATGAAACTGTGATGGGAGTGGATTTCAGAAAATGAGAGAAGAAATTTGGGGATTGAGTAAAGACAAAGTTTGAGGAATTTTGCTGCCAAGAGAGGAGAGAAAAGGGAGGTGGCAAAAGTGGGTTTGGGATTGGAGAAGCGATTTCTTAAAAATCAAGAGAAGTTTGAACAGTTGTGGACATGATTCAGTAGAAAGGATACAAGGGAGATGCTGGAGAGAGAGGGAGCAGTGGCTAAACGAAGCCCTTGGTTGCTCGAATGGTGATGGGCTGGAATGCAGAAGCGGAGGGGTTGGTCTTCTCTCAGAAGGGAGTGAAGGCCCCATGCAGGTAGATTTGGTGAGAGTCTGTGGGTGTTTTTCCCTTACTGATTGGATTTTCTCAGGGCAGCCATCAGAAGGGTGATCAGCTGTGTCTGAGGAAGGGGTTGGTCCTCAATCTTGGCTGTACACGAGAGTCACTTGGAGAATCTTAAAAGCACATTCATAGCAAGGCCCCCTGTTCTATCTACACAATTAAATCAGATTTTCTGGAGGTGGGGCCTGGGCACTGGTGCTTTTTACAGGCTTCCAGGTGATTCAAAGGTGCGGCCAGAGTTGAGGATCCCACGGTTAGGGGTTTGAGGAAAGAAGGTGTGAAATAGTTCTCTAGGGGCGCGGGGACTCAGTCGACTAGAGATATACTGTTGGATTTGTGGTCGAGAATTTACTGTGAAACCTGCCAGCATGGTTGTATTTTTCTCCGACTACGTTCAGCTGCCAGGAAGAGACACGGGGTTGACAGACTGTTGGGTTTTACCCAGGTGGGACTTTGCCAGGTGTGTGTGATGGAGGGTGACAGCACAAGAGCGTGATTTTAATGACAGACCTGGAATCCATCAAGTGAGAATTTGGGGAAAGATTAAGTGACATTAAAAAGGGGTTGGGTAAATGGCTTTTTAATCACAGGAATTTTTTTCTCTTCTGAGTGGTTTAGATCATTAATATTTCCACAAAATAATCTAAGGCAGCTAGACCCCTGCAAAGCATCACAAACAACTCTGATCAGTGTTTCCACCTACCTTTTATTCCCAGGGTTTGAAATAAATTTTTTTCCACAAGTGAACATATGAGACATTTAGAGAAAAGAAAAATAAAATACAAATTGGAAGTTAGCTTTTCACATTCTTAGAAAACGGTATAGTTTATGGAGTCAGGGCTGAGTCCAAAGCCCTTCCCACAATTTTGTATTTTTGTCTAGTTCCTTTCCCTTCTCCTCTGGAGACATTTTCCCCTCTTTTAGCACACCCAACCCCCCCCCCCAACTTGTTCTCCGACCAAAGAAAGAGATATGATATGAACACCATCCCTAAAACTCATTTGCTTTTAAAGAAGAAACTGCAGTGAGAGGTTGTTGTTTA
Source organism: Eschrichtius robustus (assembly GCF_028021215.1). Classification (NCBI taxonomy): domain Eukaryota; kingdom Metazoa; phylum Chordata; class Mammalia; order Artiodactyla; family Eschrichtiidae; genus Eschrichtius; species Eschrichtius robustus. Next base: position 14,340,440 of record NC_090830.1, on the reverse strand, counting down.
AGATAGTGAAGTACTTAGTCGTAGAAACTCAGATATGCTAAGAAACAGGGAGAAATGCTCCCTGGAAGAGAGGGGACCTTCTCCACGTTCCTAAATTCACAAACCTATAGCGGACGCTGACACAACTCAAAGTGTAAACTGGCTTTTCAGGGTCAGGTGCTGTCTGGATTACTGAACTGGTAATGTCTCAGGTTTGGTTCTGGGGATGTGCTGTGCAGCCTGGTGACTATAATTAATAACACTATATTGTATATTTGAAAGTTGCCAAGAGGGTAGATCTTAAAATTTCTTGTGAAAATATTGTAACTATGGATGACAAAACTGATGCTTAGAGAGGTGATTTTCCACGGCCATACGAGTAATCTATGAGGGAGTCAGAATGAGAACTCAGACCGTCGAATTCCAGGCTGAATTCTGTTTGACTGTGACCTGCTCCAACCCCACTTCCGTCTGGGGACAAAAGCAGCAGTACCTAAACCACAGTGGCTGTGCATGAGGGGTGACTGCTGGCGTCAATTATTTGTATGCAGGGTGGCAGGGCTGCCTCGTATGTTCTGCTCAGCTCCTTCCTCTGCCTAGGAAAGTATCCATCCTTCAAACCATCAGTATTAATTGTCGTTCAGAGATGAATTACGCTTCAGGGGTCACACACAGTGTACTATGTCGTCCATATTTCTTTCAGAAGACCTAAATAGCATTCACTTGGCGACAAGGAGGAATGACGGGCGGGGCGGGGCAGGGGAGAATGTACAGAAGGACTCCCAGAGGTATTTCTGGACCAGTAACGATCACTAACCCTTATGTTACTCTTGGCGTCATTTTGCTGATTCTTGAAATATATCAGTTTGCCCTAAGATCACGTGGCCCCTCATAATAATCAAAAGCTGCCAGGGTGGGTCAACATGTTACCCCATATGCTGTGATTCTACAGTTTGAATGTATTTCTCAGGCCCTTTCCTGAACATGCTGTTTTAAGGGGAATAGTGACAGGTGGGCAGACATGGGACAAGTGACAGTATCAGGTGGGAGGGCGCCTAGGACACTGGCAGGAAGGAGAAGCCAGTGCTCCCTGCTGACCTGAGCATTTCCCAGGAATGCCCGCACGCTCTGCAGCTGAGACCTCCGCTCTCAGGCTCCTGCCCAGCCAGGGCCAACAGGGCTCTTGCTAAGGGCCCTTTGTTTGGCCCAAGAAGAAACACCAATCAAGACTTCTCCTCCCTTCATCTTCTGGCTTTGTCTCCCTGGCCAGAGACTTGGCCGAAGCACCCATTTGGGCTTCTAGGCTGAGGCAAGAGGACACGTACAGAACGAATAATGTTAGGCAAGTGTTGGAATTCACTGAACCTTGATTGTAACACCTGAAGGGTGGGGCATGTGTGAGGACTAATTAAGACAATGTTGAATTGTTATCATGGAATTGAGGAAAATCTCTTGAATGCAGTGCATTCCATCTTACCAAAATAGTGGGCAAATCATATTTCAAATAATATTTGAATTTTATATATGTAAATATAGAAATGTGTATATATGTAAATTAACACAGAAATACATTTAATATGTATATTTATATTTAGCTTGAGATGCAGCACTACCCTCCTGAGCAATGGAACAAGGGCAGGTTTTTGCGGTGATTCACCAAATGGTCCGACCCAATAGAAAGGCCAGCCTTGCACCACGTTATAGGGGAAAGCCTGGGGATTGGGAGGGGACCGAAAATACTGAGTAAAAAGAGTCAATTAGTATTGAAAAAACACCAACCCACCACAGCAGTAAAGCATTGGACATATTTCTTTAGTTTCGACTCTAGTGTCCAAAGCCTGAAGGTCCTTGGGGAGGGGCAATGGAGAGAGAGGCAGGGTGGACTTCACGGTGGTCAACACTTGCAGTTGCACAGGGCCCCGCCTCCAAAAGGCCCCGCTCCCAGAACACCCCACCCCCAGAAGGGCCCTCCTCCAAAAGGCTCCACCCCCAGAAGGGCCCGCCTCCAAAAGGCTCCACCCCCAGAAGGGCCCGCCTCCAAAAGGCTCCACCCCCAGAAGGGCACCACGCTAGATTTAATGCTCTGCTGTCCCTTGAAGTTCTTAGTAATTTTATTTTTGAACTTGTGTTTTGTGAGGGAAGTGGATGGGACAACGGAGCACGTACGTGAGCAGAGGAAACGGCCCACGTGCATGTCCATGGTTTCTTACCTTCTCGTTTGCATAGAGTGGTCCACCTGCCTGTGAGCACAGCATTGAAGTGGACATGCTATGCTCGTTGACACTCAAAGTGAGTACAAGGTAAGCACTCACGTCGATGACCACGCACCCTTTCCCCGCAAACCAGAGCTTGCTTTAATCACAGAGGGCAATGGCCTTTTGCGAACAACCAAGCACCTTTCTCACTCACGTTATTTCTCTGTTAACCGACCACTAAAGCTGAAAACAGTGACATAAAAGGAAAGGGAAAGAAAAGCAGCCTCCTGTTCCTGAACTGTGTTCAGCTGTTCCTTATTCAACAGTAAGATGATGGGTAGGAGGGTTGGTAGCAGATGTGTGTCAAGTGGAATGAGCTAGGCTTGTGCAGGATTTCCACTGTTCTGGTGAGAACAAGATACTTGTGCACCTACCAGCTGTGAAATAGGAACTGTGAGTCCCCATACAAATTATTTAAAACTGGCATTGTCCAATATAAAGATGAGTGGTAAAATTCGTGTGAATAATTAAATTATTTACTTATATTGACACTGAATAGCAAATAAAAACTACCATCCACAACAAGGAGAGACCATGGAGGACAGGAGCTTTCTGTTTTAGTACCTTTAACAATGCTTTGTTCAAGCTTTTGAGCAAAGACCCCAACATTTTCATGTTGCACTGGGCCTACAAATTATGTAGCCAGCCCTGGGAACACCTGTGCAGTATCTCAAAGGCCCATTGGGGTAAATGTCATGAACCTCCTGCCCTGACACAGTAGCATAACACAAGCTCCCCCATATTGAAGCAAAACTTTAGGGTAAAAAGGGGGACTCCTCAAATTGAAAGAGACCATTTCTGAAACAGCTGTATTCGTTTGCTCTGGCTGCTGTAACAAAGTACCACAGACTGGATGGCTTAGACATTTACTTTTTCACAGCTCTGGAGGCTGGAAGTCCAAGATCAAGGTGTCAGTAGGATTGGTTTCTTCTGAGGTGCTCTCCTCGGCTGGCCCATGGCCATCCTCTCCCTGTGTCATCAAATGGCTGTCCTTTGGACTGTATCATCTGTGTCCGAATCGCCTTATCATATTGGATCAGGGCCCACCCTAATGACTCCATTTTACATTAATCACCTTTTTAAAGGCCCTCTCTCCAAATACGGTCACATTTTTTTTTTTTTTAAAGAATTTCACTTATTTATTTATTTATTTATTTATTTATTTTTGTCTGTGTTGGGTCTTCGCTTCTGCGCGAGGGCTTTCTCCAGTTGCGGCGAGCGGGGGCCACTCTTCATCGCGGTGCGCGGGCCTCTCACTATCGCGGCCTCTCTTGTTGCGGAGCACAGGCTCCAGACGCTCAGGCTCAGTAGTTGTGGCACACGGGCTTAGTTGCTCCACGGCATGTGGGATCTTCCCAGACCAAGGCTCGAACCTGTGTCCCCTGCATTGGCAGGCAGATTCTCAACCACTGCGCCACCAGGGAAGCCCCATACGGTCACATTTTGAGGTCCTGGGGGTTAAGGCTTCAACATATGAAATTGTGGGGACACAATTGAGCCCATGACAACTGGCAAAACTGGATTCAAAAAAGAAATTTACACATTTAAAAAGAAGTAAAATCATATTTTTTGTGCCCCTTAGTTGATAGACTGAGATGTATTTGCAGCCTTGCAGTGAAACATTCTTTGGAACGAACAATAGAGCTTCCCTGTAATTCCACACATCTGCAGTCAAAACAGACCCTGACCGAGGCTTCCTAATTTGGGATTTGGCCACTCTCTGTTCAGTGGCAACAGAGACCTGGGGCTTTTCTTTTGTTCTAGCAGAAAATCAGCAGGAAGAGGAATTAAGCACTTAGACATCTCGGTGGTGTCTGTTTTTAATCATACTCTATTCAGCCATCCAAACCTAATTAAGCTCTTGGCTTCATAGAGGAGGGATGATGTTAGTTATATGTCATTGGTCACAATGTGCCTTTTTAAAATTATTGTTACTATTTGTGTTATTTTTAGGTATAAGAGACAAGCTTTATCTTAGCTCAGGTTGCTATAACAAAAATTACTGTAGATTGAGTAGGTTAAACAACAAACATCTATTTCTCACAATTCTGGAGGCTGGGAAGTGCAAGATCAAGGCACCAGCCAATTTCATGTCTGTCTGAGGGCCTGCTTCCTGGTTCATAGTGCGCATCTTCTCACTGTACCCTCACGTGGTGGAAGGGGTGAGGGATCTCCCTGGGGTCTCTTTTATGAAGGCACTAATCCTTTTCAGGCAGGCTCCACCCTTGTGACATAAGCACCTCCCAAAGGCCCCGCCTCCCAACACCATCACCTTGGGCATTAGGTTTCAACATAGGAATTCTGGCGGGGACACAAGCATTCAATCTATAGCAGGATTCACTGAGTATCTTCTATGTCTAAGGCACTAGTAACTGGCAAAATTAACCATTGCCCCACAGCCTTTGAAGAGAGAGCCATTCTCCACTTTGTCTTCCTTGAGAGCTTTTTTCCAGGGGGAATCCTGAAAAATTCAGAAAGGATCCAGAAGAAACCCACTGACAGCTGGCTGAATCATTCTTCCTAGTAGAGCAGAATTTATCCTAAAACAGGTTCATCTTGGATATCCAGGCAAAGAGACTTTGCTTTAAAGTCATCCCAAATTATGTTTTGTTATTATGAATAATAGTAACTGTAATAGCAATACGACGCACCAGGTGCTGCTGTGCACCTGAGCTACTCTCTCAGCATCCTCACCGCAGCCCGCTGGCAGTGACGCTATTCTCATCTCCAGATTAAGGATGAGTACCAAGTCCTGGGAGAAGTCCCACGACTCTCCCCAAATCACGTCACTACCAGGGAGACGGCTGGATCTGCACCCACTTTGATTCCAGAGCCTGTGTTGGCACACATGCACTACACTAGCTGTTCAGTACACGGGGCTGCTGATCGGGGCAGAGGGGAGACAGCAAGCTCCTGGGGCCACCCTTTTCCCCACACCCTGGGCGTGACTGCCTGAGTTGGGGGTGAGGTCTGGATGCAGAAAGGGGTAGATTTCAGGGAGCAGATGTGGCGGCAAAGGGGCTCACAGAATGGACACAGGGAGCCAGGACTGGGGAAGACGTCTATAGGCTGGGTCTATAGAGCAAAGGTCTCCAAACGTTCGTGACTGCACGCCTTTCGTTCTCAAAAAAAGGTGGTTTTTTTTTTTGAGAACATACCAGCAATGTAAGCATATTTATTTGTGTATGCATACTTATTTACAAGTTATAAACTTATACTGCTGCACTAAATTACTATGTGCATTATAAATGGTATACGAAAGATAAACATTTCAAAGGATGACATGAAAATTAAATACAAATAAAACTTCTAATATTTTCTTCCTGCTCCATACTAGACTATCTTTCAAACCTCACGTGGGAGAACACTTTTCAAAAGAGAGGTAGGGCACTTCGATTTTTACCATTAAATCCCAGGATTAATATGGAAAGTGGGAAAAGAGCTTGATTTTTAAAGAAACACACTGACGGTGAATAAAGAGGGAAGCCAGTCAGTTCCGGGCCTGCCTGTCCGTGATGCGGCATTCATCCGAGTCTCGAAGCTGCAGCTCTAGGACCAGCCCTCTCCTCCCTGACTCGCCAACTCAAAGCTTGGAAAACATCTTTCACTTAAAATCAACATCATCACAAAATTCTTTTAGCCGTTAGTGCTCCCAATATCAAAGTGCATGTTTGCGGCCTCCTTCCAACAAAAAGAAACTGACAAACCAACCCTTAGGGAGAACGCATTACTTTCTTGGGAGGAGGAAGCAGAAACATAGCACATGACAACGAGGTTAGCGGAGAGCTGATCACCCCCAGAGGGCTGACGGTACAGAGGAAAACAGAGATGTAGCATCAGAACTGACCAGGTTGTAGAATCTGACCCAGCAACTTCCCGTGGAGAGGAGAGCCCTGTGAGGGCCCTGGAGCCCCCGGGACTGGGCAGCTGTTCCCCCCTCCCCCGGGGGAGAAGAAGACAAAAGGGATTTACTCTCCAGTAACCATGGCAATGAGTGGATGCGGTAGGTTAGGTAGATGTCTGGATACCTGAAAAAGTCAAGGAGGTCCTTGTCCCGCCATCTTGTCAGCATTATGTGCAAAGCTCCCTTTTAATGCGATGCCAAGTGAGTTGATGGACAAATCTGACCGCTGGCTGCGTGTAAAATGGTTCAGGTTGTGCGTGCCAGCGGCTCCCACCACCGAGGGGATGCCCTTAACATTAGAGATATCTTCAGTATTTTGAAAATTTAAAAATATTATTAAGTTTTGACTCTAAAGATGGGCAATTCATTGCTTATTATGACAATTTTTTGGTAGAGGGCATAAAACCGTCTTCATTTCTTATTAAAATCAGTATGTTACAACAATTTTCTGAAAGATGGAAACACAGTGCCCCCTTCCAGCTGGGTCCGTACCCAGGCATATCATACGTATTGGCCTTGCAATAGAGCCTAGCGTTTGCAAAACAAGGGCACTTCTCAATACAAAGACTTTTGCTGATGTTCATATAGAAAACATTCCCAAACCTGGTCCAGGTTGCAGATGAAACCTTCACTATCATTGACAAGGCACAGAAAAAAGGTTTCCTACAGGCAGTCCACGGTTATGGAAGAAATTAACCCTGCAATCTGTGACTGATTTCAAAGGCTCTAAAGATGTGGTGGGTGCCCAGGCAGAGCTGTCACTCTTCCAGAGGCAGCAGGCATGGGAGAGATAGTGAAAGAGATGTCAGGAAGCTCCTAAAAATCTCCTGCTGCGGGATTACTGACCACTGAGCTTGAGGAAGACCATGGCAAAGACCTGGAGGAGCATGAGACCAAGCCCCTGGACGCTGCTGGTTTAAAATTCCATGAGTGGTGCTATCCCTGTTCTTAACATGAGGCCAGAGGACGGAAAGCCTTGCTTTAAAAATGGCCTCATGCCTCTTTAACACCCTACAAAGAAATTTATACACATAAGTGCTGACAGTATAAGCAGAGCTCCGCTGGCAATTTTTTCTCTATATAGTGTCACCCACCTCCTCTGAAGATTTATCAGCATCCAGGAGCATGTACAGCAGCAGCTTCTCGAGTTTTGTCAGCTCCAAGTGTCTACCTCACTTGGTGAGCTGCATTGCAGGAAATTGCCCTAATATATCGTAAGCATTTTCTCTAGTAGATCCATTTATCGCTGTTTGTAATTTGCTGTGCTATATTGCAAATGTAAAATTGCATGCAAACCTACGGGAATACAGAGCAAGTGTTGGTTAACACCATGTTCATTGTGGGGTGATAAGGAAGCAGTGTTCAAAGCATTTATATCCCTTTGTGTGTTTGTTACTTACATGAAAGCATTTCACTGTTTTAGTTGTCTTAGGAAGTTGGTTATGGATTTTCTGTTGACGTATAATGTATAGTAAATTTTCCCGTTGAAAATAATGGGGAACAGATTACTTTTTGTTGTTCAGAACATTTGAGTGTCAAGAATGGATTAACTAATGTCAAGTGGGAGATGGTTCTGCTTTCATTATGAAATAAAAACAAGTTGGTAGAGGAAAGATCTTTTTGCCCAAACAATTTCTCAAATAAACTGCTCTAGGCAAAGAGCTGCTTTTCTGATTCATTTACTGACTGTGGCTATCTTCAAGTGAAAAATAATACACCATTAATATTAGATACTGGCTAAATTTAATCTTTGAATTTGATTCATTGTTCATATCTTCTGGAATTGTTTGCTAAAAACAGAATGGTATTTTGAGTTCCCAGTTTAAATCTGTAAGTATTTTTATTGTGACACAAATCATTTTTAATAGCTAATATTCGTTTGTCATTAATAAGCCACAAAGTATTACATAGAAATAAGTTAGAAGTTACTACAAAATGGTCCACTAGTTGTACTATAGCAGTTACTTTCAATGATATGGAAATTTTGTTGGTATATAAATTGCCTACTTGTTACATATGTTATTACTTTAAATTACATTTACTTATTACTTTAAAATGTTATTACATATTACTTTAAAATTTTATAAATTCTAAGTTAAAATACTACCAGACACAAAGACTGAATCTAGTGAAAAATAATTTGGGCCAGGCCTACAACTTTGCTTCAAATGTGCATGGAAAACACAGTGGATTAAAGGAAGATACTTAAAACATATTCTGGGACATTCCCTTCTTCTGTACGTTATTAATTTTTATTTCGAAATGATACAAAAACTCAGACAATGAGGAACATTTTCCCTAAACCATTTGAGAGTTCGTTGATAATCTTGGTGTATCATCACTCCTGAATACTTTAGTGTGTATTTCCTACAAATGAGAACGTTCTCCTCCACAGCTACCATACAAGCACCAAAATGAGGAGATTCGCCTGGGTACAGCACTACCATTTCATGCAAAGAGCCCACGTGCATTCTGTCACCTGTCCTGATAACCATGACGGCATGCAGGGAGCTGTCAGTCTCCATCTCCTTCAGGCCGCAGCAGCCCTCGGTCATTCCTTCACTTTCAGGACCTTGACACTTCTGAAGATGACAGGCCAGTTATGTTCTAGAATGTTCCTCGGTTTGGGTTTGTCTGATGTTTCCTCAAGGTTGGATCCAGGTTATGTGTCTTTGGCAGGAATAACACAGTAGTGATGCTGTGCTTGTCTCCCTGCGTCCTAGGAGGTGGCATAGGATTTTGATTTGCCCCATTACTGGCTATATTACCTGTGATCATCTGATTAAGGTAGAGTGTGCCAGTCTTCACTGCAAAGTTACATTTTTCCCTTTTGGAATTCAGAATTATTTTGTAGAGTGGCATTTTAACATGATATAAGTATCCCATTCCTCTTTAAGCATTTAATTTATTATTTATTTTTTGTATTTGTATGGATGCACGTTTTCCAATTTGTTGAATGGAGTACAATCTGTTACCACCATTATTTATCTTGATGTTCATGTTGTCCCCAATCTGACCAGTAGGGGGGGCCCTTCAAGCGGACTTTGGGGTTCTTGTGACATGTCCCATCATTCTTTGAGCACTTCAGCGCAGCAAGGTGTTCCAGGTTTGTACTTTCCCTGCCCAGCCCTAGAATCAGTTAACTTCTCCTGGCGCCTTTAAGTGGAGAAAGCAATTTAGAAGCCAAGATCTGCACCCTAGGTGTGCTCATTGCTATTGAGATGTCATTGTTTCCAAGCAATTTATTGAACAGTGCTACATATATGTGTGCATGTAAATATGTCTGTGTACACATGTATGCATACATGTGTGTTTTGGAGCAAACATAAACACATTTCCATTTGTATTTACTTCTATATATCTATATATTTTGGACTTGAGTTCCTACGGTTCTTTCAATCCCAATTCAATACACAGGTTTAATTCTAGTTCTTTTCCCCTTTCCATATTTGTAACCACCTTCTCCAAATGTAAGAAACCTGGGTCCCATTATCCTTAATATACTAACATGGTTTGATCAGTTCCCCTGTTCATAACTAGTCTTGCATCTTCCCTGCCCGATGTCCTCCTCACCTCACGCTGGCTCAGGTTCTTGGGGCTGCACTGCCCCCCCACTCATGTGGACACCCTCCTCGGCCTGCTCAGACTCTGATGGCCAGCCTGGCTTCCCTCCATGGGGACTCCTTCTTTTCCCTGTGCACTAGGCTGCTACCCCAAACCACCCCATGTGGGTCAGAGACCCCACGCCAGGCTGCCCCACAGAGGGAAGCTCTTTTCACTCTGTTTGGGCTGCGACACCTCACCTGCACATTCTTTAAACTTAGCAGGAAATGCACATTTACCAAACATAAATTTGAAATATTGTTGGACACATGGTGGGAAAGTTGAGCTGATGCCTGCATGCCATGAAAAGTCAACTAGAAGCTGTACATAATTTTGTGTTAGAAATTCTCAATGTTCAATAAAGACATAAATTCTGGGTTTCAGCCAAAGGTGTACTTTTAAAAAATCTACTTTTAAATGTATTTGTTCAGGACTAATTTGGTATGGTGTTTGAAGAAAAATTAGTATAATTAGCAAAGAGTTATAGGAACTAAAATTCCATGTACATAATAATCCCAAAAGCATTGCAAGGATTCAGAAATACTTTGAAGAAAAACAAAGAGGCAGTATTTATATTTTATTTTTTTTTATTGAAGTATAGTTGATTTACAGTGTTGTGTTAGTTTCTGGTGTACAGCAAAGTGATTCATGTATATATACACACACACACACACACACATACACATATATATATTTTCCATTACATATGTATGGATATATATATCATTTCCATTCCATATTCTTTTCCATTATGCTTTATTACAAGATACTGTATATAGTCCCCTGTGCTATATGGTATAGTGGTGTGTATCTGATAATCCCAAAACTCCTAATTTATCCCTCCACCCCCTTTCCCCTTTGGTAACCATAGTTTGTTTTTTATGTCTGTGAGTCTGTTTCTATTTCATAAATAAATTCATTTGTGTCATATTTTAGATTCCACATATAAGTGATATCATATGGTATTTGTCTTTGACTTACCTTACTCAATGTGATAAGCTCTAGGTCCATCCATGTTGCTATAAATGGCATTATGTCATTCTTTTTGATGGCTGAGTAATATTCCATTGTGTTGATGTACCACATCTTCTTTATCCATTCATCTGTCCATGGACATCTAGGTTGCCTCTATGTCTTGGCTATCGTAAATAGTGCTGCTATGAACATGTACCTTTTTGAATTATAGTTTTATAGTTTTGTCTGGATACATGCCTAGGAGTGGGATTGCTGGATCATATGGCAATAGTTAGTTAGTTAGTTAGTTTTTTGAGGAATAGTTAGTTTTTTGAGGAAACTCCATACTGTTTTCCATAGCGGCTGCACAAATTTACATTCCCACCAACAGTGTAGGAGGGTTCCCTTTTCTCCACACCCTCTCCGGCATTTATTGTTTGTAGACTTTTTGATGATGGCCATTCTGACTAGTGTGAGGTGGTACCTCATTGTAGTTTTGATTTGCATTTCTCTAATAATTAGCAATGTTGAACATTTATTTCATGTGCCTGTTGACCACCTGTGTATCTTCTTTGGAGAAATGTCTGTTTAGGTTTTCCATCCATTTTTTGATTTTTTTGTTGTTGTTGTTATTGAGATGTATGAGCTGTTTGTATATTTTGGAAATTAAGCCCTTGTCAGTTGCATCATTTGCAAATATTTTCTCCCAGTCCGTAAGTTGTCATTTAGTTTTGTTTATGGTTTCCTTTGCTGTGCAAAAGCTTATAAGTTTGATTAGGTACCATTTGTTTCTTTTGGCTTTAAGTCTTTAAGCCATTTTGTGTCTGTTTTTGTGCATAGTGTGAGGGTATATTCTACCTTCATTGATTTACATGCGGCTGTCCAACTTTCCCAGCACCACGTGCTGAAAAGACTATCTTTTCTCCATTGTATATTCTTGCCTCCTTTGTCGAAGATTAATTGTCCATAGGTGTGTGGGTTTATTTCTGAGCTCTCTATTCTGTTCCATTGATCCATATGTCTGTTTTTGTGCCAATACCACACTGTTTTGATTACTGTAGCTTTGTAGTATTGTCTGAAGTCTGGGAGGGTTATGCCTCAGCTTTGTGCTTTTCCCTCATGATTGCTTTGGCATTTCTGGGTCTTTTATGGTTCCATATAAATTTTATGATTATTTGTTCTAGTTCTGTGAAAAATGTCATGGGTAATTTGAAAGGGATAGCATTAAATCTGTAGAATTGCTTTGGATAGTATGCTTATTTTAACAATATTAATTCTTCCAGTCCAAGAGCATGAGATGATTCTTTGAATCATCTTCAATTTCCTTTATCAATGTTTTATGGTTCTCAGCATAAGGAGGTTTTCACCTCCCTGATCAGGTTTATTCCTAAGTATTTTTTTTGGATGTGATTTTAAGAGAGATTGTGTTTTTACTTTCCCTTTCTGATATTTCATTGTCAGTGTAAAGAAATGCAACCAATTTCTGAATGTTAATCTTGTATCCTGCTACCTTGCTGAATTCATTTATCAGTTCTAGTAGTTTTTATATGGAGTCTTTAGGGTTTTCTATATATAGTATTATGTCATCTGCATATAATACAATTTTACCTCAAAGAGATAGCATTTATAAAATATATATTATTGATACTAAACAACTTACAGATCTCCTACACTGATGCAAGAAATACTAGAAAAGGTATAGTGAAAACCCATTTAATCTCCAAATCCCATGATCATCCCAACTTTAATCCAAAATTAATTTGAAAGTAAAATTCTTTTTTCTATATTTGTTATAACAGTACCATCTTTCAAAGATAGGTTTATGATACTGAGTATCATGACCTTCTCAGCAATTTAGATGCCATATATTTGAGAATGATAATGACCATGGAGTACTCTACTATGCAATTTATGAAAGAAATAGATTGGATATATATAAACAATGTGATATTGATGAATATCAACAAAAGAAGAGCTAAAACGTCAGGTTACTTTCTAAAATCTAGTATAGCATCTGATAGTATATTTTAATATTTTTGCAGCAACAGCTTATCAGATGCCTTTCTGCATACTTATGTAGCTTTCAGGGTATATTTAACTCTGCCAATATGATTTCTCAGAATTAAAGCTTATTTTAAAAGACTCAAAGCCTAAAATGTCACAAGATAGGCAGGCAAATCTTGCAACTATTTCTCCAGGAAACAAGGTATTGGGACAAGTAAATGTCACCATGAAAGCAAGATATTGAGTGTAATCATTTTATGGTCTGGTGACTTGAGTTTCTAATCAATTGTGATTCAGTTTTCCATTTTCAATAATTTTATATGCAATAATTGAATTTACAAAATCTATATAGGTTGACATTATTTTGATAATTATTATTACTGAGAAACAACTAACTTAGGAATTATAGGTCTTTACCTATGAAAGAAGCTCTCTCCTAATTTACTGAGAGGTGTCACGGGAACCCACACCAGCCTTGTGTCCTGGGTGACCCCCCAGCTCTGGTTATGGTGATCTCTGCAGGAGAGAGGGAGCCTCCACTTCACCTCTTACTACTTTTAGGTCAGGAGGGGGCTGTATTTTTGACCCCCTAGTTTCAGTGTTCCTCAGTTTAGGGAGGTTTCCCTCACCCACCTTAGCCTAGAAAATCACTGCTTAACCTGTGGGTCATGGATTTTATGTGCTTCACTTAGGGTCCTCCAAGACTTGTCGGCCAGTTTGCGGGCCCGGTCTCTGCTCCCAGACCACCCTATTCTTAGTTAGCAACTACAGGAGAACGTTCTCTAAATGTGCTACAGGTCAGGGCTTCGGCCTCTTTGGCTTTGGCATTTCCACAGAGGGTTACCCAGTTATATGTGGATTTCAGAAATGGGATGTACTTATACTAACACATTACTCATTGTTGATGTGAAATTCCAATTTAGCTAGGCTTCCTCTTGTTTTGTTGCTAGTGTGTTTGTTGTTGGTGTTTGCTAAATCTGGTGACTGTATTCTCCACGGCCGAGAATAGTGTATGGATGGCAGGGAGGTTCTGGAGATTCTTGGTAAACTTGCTAGATTCTGAGAGAGACTGCCTGAAAGATGGACAAAAAATATACGGAAATAATAAGGCGGTTGTTCCCCAACTCCTTGTAACAGTTGACCTCCTTTAGACGAAACCCCTTTTAAATTAGTTTGGAAAGATCCCTCTCATTTTCTTCAGGCCTGAGCTTCCTCATATGTAAAATCAGGGGGTTTGGACACTGAATCCTTGAGGATTTATGAAAGCTATGGACCTCTCTCCAAAAACATGCACATAACAAAGGTACAGTTTCAGAGGGCCACGCCCCCTGCTTGAAGGCCTTCCTTGGCCCCCGGTCAGGGCTCCAGAGACCATCTGGACCATCTGACCTCTATGGACCTTCCAGCCATGAGATCGTCATTCTGTGGCTCTCATCGTACTTAAGGAATAAGAAACCAATGTGCAAAAGCAGAAAACCATGAAGCTCCTTGCAGATACCATCTTAGAATATTTTTGTCAGACGATGTCAGAGGTTTTACTAATGTTGACCTATTAGTTCCTGCATCTCTGCCCACCTGATAGGTCAAAAGTGGTTCTGTGTGTGCTGTTTATATGAGGAAACAGAGTCAGCGGAGGGAAGGAGGATTTTCAGGACTTCAGAAGAATTCTCTAAGCATCATATCCTATTGGACCCCTGTTTCCATCTCTTTTGAATGGAGATGAGACCTAAGAAAAGGCGAGATTCCCTGATATAGTGGACTCAGAAGTGTCTGGGCAAAACTTCCTGGGAGACAACCATCCAACATGATAGTGAAGCTGGGAGAAAATACTGCCTGGGGACTCTCAGTGGGAGGGAGCAAGGTTGTATGAAGTTAGCTGCTGCTTGTTGAGCACTTGCTCTAAAGGCAGTGTGCCAGGAGCTAGCTTCATTTCTTCATTCAACCCTCAGGACAACCTATCATCACCCCCATTTGATGGAAGAGGAAACTAAGGCTTAGAAAGAAAAACTTTTTCAAGGCCATGGAGGCTTCATGATATTCACCTTAATCCATACAATACCCCATGTGGCACTGATGGGGTGGAGAGAAAGTAGGGTCCCACATCTCTGTTCTTTAATTCCAGTTAGATCCCGTGATGTCAGACCACCAGGAAAACCTGAAAGCAGAAGGCAGATCTGGGGACCCAGACTAGTGGTTCCTGCAGGAGAGGGGGCTCGATCTCACGGCCTGAGGTAGAGCTGCCATCCTGCTAACCTGGCTCTGTCACCATGCCCCTCGGGGAAATGATTAAGGGAGCCACATCAAAGACGTGACAATCACACAGGATCCCTGGAGCAAACTCAGCTCCCACTTCAGAGTGACAGAAATCATTACACAGGTCAATAATGCAAAATCAACCAAAAATTGCTTTCATTTTCTACGGTAGTAAAATGATAGCACCAACCAAATTCAAATCTTTAGCAGACATTTACCTTGAGAATAAAAATGACAGTTTTTAAAGGCTTTTGTCAATGAGCAGCTTCTATCATTCACTGCTTTAAAAAAAAGAAGAAGATCTGAAGTTTAGGGAACAGACTTCAGAAATGACTTTTAACCTTGCCATTATCTAAATCGATTCCGTTTGACCCAGTTTTCCTTTGTGTCAAGGTCAAAAGCACTTGTGGTCTTATGGACTGAATTTTTCCATCTCTAAAGAACAGAGAGATGTTCAGAAAATTGCCAGTGGGAATAAAAAAAGGTAGCCAAAACCTTGCATTAGTTGGACCAAAGCAATCAAGATGAAGAATTGTCTTTTATTTTTCACAGCAAGACAGAGAATTAACATTTCTGGAACACTTATTTTGTGCCAGACACTAAGATGCTGAGCATATTATGTACCTTATCTTATTTAATCCCGACAGAAATTTTGTCAGGCAAGCATTATACTCTTTGTATTACATATGAGTAAACAGAGGCTAAGAGGTTTTCCAGCCAGTAGATGGGATTCAATTTCACTAGGTCCAACTGCTTCCTGAGAGAAAAGAACAATTCTTCAGCTCTTTTTAGCTAATATTTTAAAAATAAGTTAAAAAAAATTGAGGTGTATTCTATATACCGTAAGATGCACATATGCATCTAAGTGATCCATTTGATAAGTTTTCACAGTTGCTTCCATTCCTGTGACCGCTACCCAAAGCCAGGTTGAGAATAAATACCTCCATAAGCCAAGGAAGCTCCCTCTGGCTCCAGCCCATCAGTGCCGGTGCACCCCAGGTGAGCACTGCTCTGATATTTGTCACCAGAGACTAGCTTTGCCTGTTCTTTAAAGTCATATAAAGTGAAATAATATATTCCATTATTTTCTTGTGTCTGGCTTCTTTCACACAACATAAGATTTTGAGATTCATACATACTGCTTTTTGCATTAGTAGTTTGTTCATTTTCGTTGCTGAGTACTATTCCGTTTAAGGGAAATACCATAATTACTTATCTGTTCTCCTGTCGATGGACATTTGGGTTGTTTCCAGTTTTTAAATGTTAGGAATAAGGTAGTTATGAACACTTGTACAGGACATTTTTTTGGGCGGGGGAGGCATATATTTTCATTTCTTTGAAGTAAATTCCTAGGAGTGGAATTGCTGAGTCATAGGGTAGAGGCTTATTTAACTTTTTTAAAAACTACCAACACATCTCCAGAGTTTTATATTCTTGGATAGATATTAAGGCTTATTCAACAAATATTTATCAAGGGCTAATAAATAGAACCAAAATCTCTGCTGTGAAGGACAGCTAGTTGGGGAAGACACAATAAACCAATAAACAAGTTAAATACAAAATGTCAAAGGGTGATAAGAGCTGTAGAGAAAAATGAATTTCCAAGGAAGGTGAAGAAGCATCTGGCTTGTGCACAAGTAATATTAACTATTGCCATTTTTAAAAAGAGAAACTAGGTTCTGCTTCTTTTGTGACTCGGAAGTCAGCTCTGTGGATTTTGCAACAGGGAGATGGTTTAGTGACCTCAACAAGAAGAGTTTCAGTGAATCATAGGACCTTTTAGTTAGCTATGAGTCATTCTTGCCAGTGGACACAGAAAAAGAGTTATCAACCATCCTAGCAGGCAGTCTGGGCTCAAATCCTGGCTTTTCCCTTACTGAGTGCCCTTGGGCAAGTTATTACTTTCTTTAAGTCTCAATTTTCTTATTTGCAAGTAAAGATAAAAGTGCTATCCTCATAGGATTATAAGGTCAAAGGAGATAATGCTTGTCAATTGCTTGACACAAAGACTGAGATACGATAAACACTCAATTAACGTTGGTTGTCATCATTTTTAAAAAGGAGCCTTTTTTGTTTCTTATGTGACCTAGTTGAGCATTTGATCGTCATATCCTATATTTTCTCCAAAATGTCCGCATGTTCCCTGAAATTTATATTCCCGTGGTCACGGCTAGCTTTGAATCACTGCCTCTGCAAGGACCCTTTGAGATCACTTCCATTTTACCTCCTATGGTGTCTTTCTCGTCTCTGTGCTGAGCCAGATGTGGAATTCAGCCTCCATTTCTGGATTTCCCCTCCCAGATCTTGATTTCACACAAAACAGTTAGGTATAGCAGACATAACTGATGGGATGGGAAGATGAAAAAGGGGGTCAATTCATGTGCTAGCACCCAAAAGCCTTGAAATGGCCCAAACCCCGTGGAACCGGATATTCCGTTCCAGAGCCTGGTCCCTCTGATGCCATGACACCTGCTCGGTCTTCCGCGGTTGTTTTCTCTCTGTTTCTCTCCTCCCCTCTGCCCTTAGCATCCCTCCACCCCAAATCTCTGTTCATCTCTCCCCAGAGGAGTTTGTCTCATTTGTTTTCTTGTCCTCTGAAACCCAATCTCTACCACTGAGCGGCTTTTCAACACAAACTTTTCCCTCCAAGAGAAAGTTTTTATGGCATTTGTACTTGATAAACAACATCTGGCTAATGTTATCTCTTTTTTTTAAAATAAATTAATTTATTTTATTTATTTATTTTTGGCTGTGTTGGGTCTTCGCTGCTGCGTGCGGGCTCTCTCTAGGTGCAGCGAGCGGGGGCTACTCTTCATTGCGGTGCGCGGGCTTCTCATTGTGGAGCACGGGCTCTAGGTGCGCGGGCGTCAGTAGTTGCGGCACGCGGGCTCAGTATTTGTGGCTCACGGGCTCAGTATTTGTGGCTCACGGGCTCTAGAGCGCAGGCTCAGTAGTTGTGACACATGGGCTTGGTTGCTCTGCGGCATGTGGGATCTTCCCGGACCAGGGATCGAACCCGTGTCCCCTGCATTGGCAGGCGGATTCTCAACCACTGCGCCACCAGGGAAGCCCCTAATGTTATCTCTTTCGTCCTAGTTACCCTTATGTGTGAGATGAGATGTCTAATTTTGGACGGGGATTGACACTTCCCCATTGTCTGTCTGAGAGCCTGTGCTTTCTCAGAAGAGGTGATGTCGAAGATCCTTGATTTGGCTTTCTGACCAGTGGAAGAGAGATTTGGGGTTTGTTGGGCCCAGCTTGTGCCTTTTCTTCCCTCCATCTCCTGCTTGCCTGGCCTGGGGCCATCCTTAGCGTATGGTGTAGGGCAAGTGGTAAGGGCCCTGCTAGCTGTGTGCTCTGCTCTGTAGAAAGCTCTCCAGCCCTGAACTGTGCTCCTGGGCTTCCCTTGTAAAATATCACCTCGTTTCCTGCATGTTTGTTTCGAAGGAAAACTTTGTTTTTTTGTTTTTTATGCCTTTTAGCAAACTGTATTCTGTTCTTTTGGTATTTTGTAATTGCAGTTATGCCTTGGATTGCAGCTTAATTGTTTTTCTTTTACTTTACTTCTCTGTAATTGCCAAGCTTTCTAATTTTATTTTCTTTTAAAAATACTTTTAAATAATTCTCTTTCCTTAACACCAAAAAAAAAAAAAAAAAAACTTACGCACAAATCTAACAAAATATGTACAAGATCTATATGAGGGAAACTACAAAGCTCTGATAAAATAAATCAAAGAATAACCAAATAAATGGAGAGATACTACAGGTACATGATAGGAAGACTCAATAGTATAAAGGTATCAGTTCTTCCCAAGTTGATCTGTAGACTCAGTGCAACCCCAGTCAAAATCCCAGCAAGTTATTTTGTGGAAATCAACAAACAAATTCTAAAGTTTAAAGTTTATATGGAAAGGCAAAGACCCAGAATAGCCAACACAATATTGAAGGGGAAGAACAAAGTTGGAGGATTGACACTATGTGAGTTCAAAACCTACTGTGAGCTACAGTAGTCAAGACAGTGTAGTATTGGCAAAAGAATAGACAAACAGATCAATGGAACAGAGTAAAGAACACAGAAATAGATCCACACAAGGACAGTCAATTGATCTTTGACAGAAGAACAAAGACAATTCAATGGGGAAAGGATCATCTTTTCAACTAATGGTGCTGGAACAACGGGACATGTACATGCAAATAAATGAATTTAGACACAGGTCTTAAACCTTTCATAAAAATTAACTCAAAGTGGATCATAGGCTGAAATTTAAAATGCAAAACTATGAAACTCACAGGAGATAACATAGGAGAATATGTAGTTGACCTTCCTTGGGCTTGGCAATGGCTTTTTAGATAAAAAAGCACAGTAGGGACTTCCCTGGTGGTCCAGTGGTTAAGAATCCGCCTTCCAATGCAGGAGGCGTAGGTTCAATCCCTGGTGCGGGAACTAAGATCCCACATGCCACGGGGCAACTAAGCCCACGCGCCACAACTACAGAGCCCACGTGCTCTGGAGCCCACGCACCACAGCTAGAGAGAAGCCCAGACGCCACAACAAAAGATCCTGCATGCCTCAACTAAGACCTGATGCAGCCAAATAAATAAATAAATATTAAAAATAAATAAATAAATAAATAAAGCTCGAGTCCTGGTAAAGGGCACGGAGTCCACCGTGCCAGCCTTTAAAAAAAAAAAAGCACAGTAAAAGAAAAAGTTGTACTTCATTACAATTATAATAAAAACTCCTGCTCTGTGAAAGACACTGTTAAGCAAATGACAGGCAAGCTACCGACTGGGAGAAAATATTTGCAAAACACATATCTGAAAAGGCATGGTGTCCAAAATACACAAACTCAACAGTAAGAAAACAAACAACTCAACTTAAAAATAAGCAAAAGATCTGAACAGACATCTCACCAAAGAAGACAGACTGACGGCAAATATGCATATGAAAAGATGCCCCACGTCTTTTGTCATATCTCAACAACAACGAGGTACCGCTGCATACCCACTATACCAAATACTGGCAAAGATGTGGATCACACGTTATCTTTCATTCACTGCTGGTAGGAATTCAAAGCGGTACAGCCACTTTCAAAGATAGTTGGGCACTTTCTTACAAAACTAAACATACCCTTACCATATGATCCAGCAATCGTGCTCCTTGGTATTTACTCAATTAAATTGAAAACTTATGTCCACACAAAAAGTATAGAATGTACTACACAAGGCGTATACCCAAACATAATCTGTGGACTTTAGTTCATAATAATGCGTCAATGTAGGCTCCTCAGTTGTAACCAATGTACCACACACTCATACAAGATGTTGATAACGGGGGAGACTGTGTGTGTGGTGAGGCATGTGTATGAGGGAATACACGGGAACCCTCTGCTTTCTGATCAATTTTTCTGTAAACCTAAAATTTCTCTGTATTAGTTTGCTAGGGCTGTTGTCACCAAGTATCACACACTGGGTGGTTTAAGAACTGTAGAAATGGATTGTCTCATGGTTCTGGAGGCTAGAAGTCTGAAATGGAGCTGTTGGCAGGGTCACGCTCCCTCTGACTCTGGATGGGACCCTTCCTGGCCTCTTCCAGCTTCTGTGATGGCTGGCGGTCCTCGGTGCTCTTGGCTTACAGCTGCATCACTCCAGTCTCTGCATCCATCGTCACGTGGCCATTTTCCCATCATCTTCCCTCTCTGAATATCTGTATCCGGGTCCAAATTTCCCCCTTTTATAATGACACTAGTCATATTGGACTAGGGCCCATCCTAATGCCCTCATCTTAACTTGATTATCAACAACGACTCTATTTCCAAATAAAGTCACATCCACAGGTAGTGGGACTTCCACATATCTTTTTAGGGGATACAGTTCAAACCATAACATGCTCTGAAAATAAAGTGTGTTAATTAAAAATAAATCCTCTTTCCTCCTATGGATAGAAGGAAGATAGGGAAGGTGGAATCTTAAAAATAATACAAATGAACTTATATACAAAACAGAAACAGACTGACAGACATAGAGAACAAACTTATGGTTGCCAAAAGGGAAAGGGGGGGGGATAAATGAGGAGTTTGGGATTAACATATACACACTATTATACGTAAAATAGATAAACAACAAGGACTTACTGTGTAGCACAGGGTACTATATTTAATATCGTGTAATAACCTATAATGGGAAAAGAATCTGAAAAAAATATATGTATAACTGAATCACTCTGCTATACACCTAAAACTAACACAACATTGTAAATTAAAAAAAAGAAGGAAGATAGGGAGACGTGTGAAGAAATAACTTTCCCAACTTTGGCTTAATTCCCTGGCATAGATATTTGACAAGTAAGAGCTATAAATTCTAAGGCTTGATGGCATTAATAATATGATTTTACAGCATCCTCAGTATTCTGTCAAAGTGAAGGGAAAATATTGAAGTCAAAAGAAAAATGATCCCCTGCTTTTTTTTTTTTTTTTTTTTTTTTTTTTTGGCCGTGTTGGGTCTTCGTTTCTGCGCGAGGGCTCTCTCTAGTTGCGGCGAATGGGGGCCACTCTTCATCACGGTGCGCGGGCCTCTCACTGTCGCGGCCTCTCCTGCTGCGGAGCACAAGCTCCAGACACTCAAGCTCAGTAGTTGTGGCTCACGGGCTTAGTTGCTCCGCGGCATGTGGGATCCCCCCAGACCAGGGCCCGAACCCGTGTCCCCTGCATTGGCAGGCAGACTCTCAACCACTGCGCCACCAGGGAAGCCCCCCCCACCTGCTTTTTTTATATAACATACATAAAACATTTAAAAATGCCTCCAAATAAAGGCTATAATGGATATCAATGTCTAAAAAGCAGCAAATTAAACTTGAATGGTTTTAGAGATGATGTCTTATATTCAGTGGCATTGGGGCACCGAAGTCAGGATTGAGGGAAGAGAGAAATACAGTTTGTGACTGTGTATATGATTACATAGTAAACTGGCTGGTTAGCCATCTTGGTTGGAATACGGTGCTAATGAGGACACGCCCTCAGATTTCCTTACGAGCCAGCACTGTCCTTTGTTCCAAGCCGTGGGCTGTGATCTGGACCCCAGCCAACTCTCTGTCTCATCAGATCAAGCAGTGTCTCTGGGACAATGCGTACAAATCCACCTGTGCCAGAGACAAGTGACTGCCTGCTGTTCAGTATCCACTCCCCCCTCCTCCTAACACACGTAACCCTGATTTTGTCCAAGATAACGTGCCCAGCTAAGACCAGCCATCTCCCTAGGTTCCAGGAGACCTAATTCTGCTTGAATCACTGTTGGACATCCCAAAGAAGGGCTCTCAAGAATTTGGCCCTTTCCTCCTCTTCCTTCCTGGATGTGGATACAGTATCTGGAGGTTTTGCAGTCAACTCTTGACCATGACGAGGCAGGCCTCACTCTCAGGAAGGGGAACAGATAGAAGAAATCTGGGACACTGAGCGAACCCATGGGGCTGCTGCTCTCTCACTCTCTCTTTTTCTCCTCCCCCACCATTTCTTGCAGTTTTATTTGTTAAAGAAACTAGGTCATTTGGCCTTCATGGTTTGCCACAGTTTGGATGTTGCTAATTGCATCTGCGCACTAGCAGTATGTGCTTTGCACCCTGTTTCCTGTAAACTGATAGCTCTCGAGTCCTGCTCTGATTCAAGCTGGAGTCTTTGGGAGGATGGGAGGAAATAACCTCACAGGTACTTCCATCATGAGACACACAATGTAGTTATCTGTCCTTCTGTGACGTTAGCAATCACTGATGATCATTAGGGGTTCCAAATATATGATAATCTATAATTTTCGTATTCTTTCATTTATAGGCAGTTGATAAAGGGAGACTTTTTCTCACCAACTGTTTGGCTGCTTTGAGGAACAGTTCATACAGAAAAGATAATATAAACTCTTGATTCTTTTCCTTTATTCACCACTTTCCAAAATAATAGGTTAGTTTCCTAGTGGCCTCAAAGACCACTAATGAAGAGGTTTGTTTTTTTTTTTAATTTTAATTAATTTATTTATTTATATTTATTTTTGGCTGTGTTGGGTCTTCGTTTCTGTGCGAGGGCTTTCTCCAGTTGTGGCAAGCGGGGGCCACTCTTCATCGCGGTGCGCGGGCCTCTCACTGTCGCGGCCTCTCTTGCTGCGGAGCACAGGCTCCAGACGCGCAGGCTCAGTAATTGTGGCTCACGGGCCTAGTTGCTCGGCGGCATGTGGGATCTTCCCAGACCAGGGCTCGAACCCGTGTCCTCTGCATTGGCAGGCAGATTCTCAACCACTGCGCCACCAGGGAAACCCATGAAGAGGTTTTTAATATGCTCGTTTGTGTGTTTGTTTGATCATGAATTACTCCTGGACTAAAATATATGTGAGTGTTTAAACCCGTAGCTGTTATTATTTTTGGTAATGCTCAAAGTGTCGTACCTTTGGCCCCAGTGAATCTCTTCAGGTGGCTTCTGGGTCCATGTTATGCAACCCCAGCAGTTTTGACAGCTTCCTTGATGCCTGGTCTCACAAGATGCTACAGTCCCATCTTGTGTATCTCCTGGAATCAGACATTTCTCCAAGGAGCCCTGGTTCCTGTTAGTAGGAAGAGGTACTGAAGAACCTCAATCTGGTACTTGTGGTACTTATTACTAGTGGGCTGGTCATGGTTCAAGACGTTTTCAGTGGACAGAGCTAAGACACGTGCATTTTAAAAAGATTGAATATTATGTATTTTATGAGTTTGTGAACTTCCTTGATTTTATATTTGACACTGAAATCTTACTTCCTAACCACGTTGACATAATTATTTACTTGCTTTTGTTCTCATCCACCTATCTTGGTTTCAGAATACCAATAGCAGTATTATTACTAACAATGTGATTACACATTTTAGAGTTCTTAGGGTATATTTCTTTAGAAATGCAAAATCAAATTACTCTGTTTTAAAGTCAATTAGAATAATTTTCTCTATGTGGTTATGCCAAACAACTTAATATACAGTTAGATTTGTTTCACTTTGCTTTAGATTTTTAGGGATTAATATGTAATTTTGTTTCATAAAACATTTACATAGTTTCAAAATTAACTCTATAGAACAAGTTGTATTCAGAGAGGTCCAGCTTTTATCTCTTTCTTTTCCATCCTGTTTCTTTCTATCCCTTAGAAATAACCATTCTATTTTGTCTTTTAATTCATCCTTTCATGTTTTATTTTAATATAAAGGGACATATTTATATACTCATATCCACCCAATGGTAGCATAATATACACACTTTTTCACCTTACATTTAGCAGGGTATGGGGACATATTTCACAGCAGGGTATAAAGGCATACCTCATTCCTTTTTTTAACTCAACTTTGTGGATACATAATACACAACCACTGTATTCAACCAGTTTCCTGCTTTTGGACAACTGGGTTATTTCCATTCTTTTGGTATCACAAATAGTGCTGCAATGGATACTCCTGTGTGTACTTCTATTCATTTTACTGTCTTTGAGATATATTAATAGAAACAGGATTGCTTTATCAAAGAGAAAGTGTGTATGTAATTTTGCTTCCCTGCATTGGGGAATTTTGTACATTGATTTTTACCTAGCAGGCTTGTTAAATTCTCTCATTAATTAAAATAACTTATTGATGGCTTATTTTAAATTTTCTATTTATACAGTAATATCATCAGCAAATAATGACAGTTTTATTTCTCCTTTTACATATTTATATCTTTTTCTTACCTCATTGCTCATTCTAGCACATCCAGTAAAATGTTGAATGGAAGTGTTGAAAGCCAATTACTTTTGTTCTTAATCTTAAAAGAAATGCTTTCAACATTTTACCATTAGTTATGATGTTTGTTACAAAATTTTTAAATGCTCATCATTAGGTTATGGAACTTCCCTTCTCATTATGGTTTGCTAAGAGATTTTATCATGATTAGAAATGAAATTTTACCAACTGTTTTTCTGTATTATTGAGATAATCATATGGTTTTGTATTCCTTATTATTGTGGTGAATTTAATAAATCACTTTCCTATATTAAACTAACCTCTCACACCCAGAATTAGACCTTCTTGGCCATTCGTCTTCTTATATATTGTTGAATTGCATTTGTTCTGCTGAGGTTTTTTGCATTTACACTCACAAGTGAGATTGACCTACAGTTTTACTATCTCGTATTGTTCTTATCAGGTTTTTGGTCCTAAAGTCATAGCTCACGAATGAATTGAGGATTTTTTCCTCTTTATACTATCTGGCAGTTAAGTAATCATTTCTTCCTGAGTGTTTGGTAAAACTGGTGGTGAAGCCATCTGGGACTGGTGTTTTCTTTGAGAAAATATTTTAAAACTACTGATCCGATCATCTTAATCATTTTAAGACTGTTCATCTTTTCTATTTCTTCTTGATAAACTGCATTTCAAAGGAATTTGTCCAATCCATTGATTTTTAAAATGTATTGGCATAAAGGTGTTAATCATATTTTCTTATCTATTTTATTTCAGCAGCATGTGTCTCCTTTTCTTTTCCAGTATAAATCCCTCAGGACTTTGTTCTCTCTCTCTCTCTCTCTCTCTCTTTTTCTCTCAGTTTTCTTTTTTTTGTTTTTTTTGGCCACGCCGTGCAGCATGCAGGATCTTAGTTCCCCTACTAGGGATCGAATCCGTGCACCCTGAAGTTGAATCACAGAGTCTTAACCACTGGACTGCCAGGGAAGTCCCTCTCTTTTTCTTAATAAATCTCAACAAATGTTTTCTATGCATTTAATCTTTTCAAAGAACTAACCTTTGTTTTGGTTGATCCTTTCTAAGGCAAGTTTGTTTACTTTATCATTACCATATACTTTATCCTTCCTTCCTTCTACTTTCTCTGGATTAATTCTCCTATGTTCTTGAAGTTAAGTTGGATGCTTACCTTATAGAGTACTATTTTGGCTGTCCCACAGATTTGGCATGGAGTATTCTCATTATTTTTTATGTCTAAATATTTTCTCATTTCCATTACAATTCGTCTTGGACCAATGGGTCATTAGAAGTCTATTTTTAATGTCTAAGTGTATGATTTTCTATAGGTTTTTGTTGTTGCTATTGTTGTTAATGTTCTCTAGCATAATGTCTGATGCCAATCCTTCTAAATTTGATGGCGGTAGCTTTATAACCTAGAAAAATGGTCAGTTTTTGCAGGTGCTTGAAAAGGGTGTATATTCTATAATATTTAGGTATAATGTTATATATTATCTACATACTCATTACTATTTGGTTTGCTTGATTTATCAATTATAGTTTGTCAACTACAATTATCTGCAGAGAGAAATATTAAAATCTCTCATCATTAAGATGAATTTTTATATTTGTTCTTTCAGGTAAGTCAATTTTCGATTTAGGTATTTTGAAGTTAAATATGAATTTCCTACAAATTCATTCTTATGCATTGAAACTTTTATCATCTTTAACACTAGTAAATCTGTAGCAAAACTTATTGTTTTAAAAAAATAAGTTTATTTGTCAGCTTTTGGGGGGTTAATATTTACCTGGTACATGTTTTTCCAGTCACTGACTTTCAATCATTTAAGATTCTTGTGTTTTAGGTATACCTCTCGTAATCAGCATATGCATAGAATTCTTTTAACTCAGTCTCATACGCTCTGCTTCTCACTGCAGAGTTTAGTCATTTTACATTTATTATAGTTACTGATATACTATATTTGGAGTCATTACTATAATCTTTTATATGCTTTTATTAGTCTGCTTTTTCCTATTTATATTTTCCTCCTTTTTTGCCTTCTTTTGGAATGATGGAGGGTTTTTTACCCCCTCATTCCATTTTTTTCAGTCAACGTATTTGGAAATTATATTTTTTTTATACAACTCCACTGCATGGATGTATCATAGTTTATTCAACCACTCACCTACTGATGAACATGTGGGTTGTTTTCAGTCTTTTGCTTTTATACATAGTACTGCAATAAATAGTCTTTTACCATTTCTATTTTTTTAGAGTGGTTTCTAGTCTTATGATAGCTACCCTAGATCTTCAAATACATGTGCATAGCTTATAAAGACTAAAATTGAATAACATCTTTAACCTCCTCTTGGATAATACAAGGACTTTCAAAAACTTTAATAATGACCAACACTCTTCCAACTTACATTTCATGTTGTTCAGAATTTTAATACTCCACTGTTTTTTTTACTATAAATCAAATCTTATTAAATTATTTTATATTGTAAATGTACATTAGATTTACCTACATATTCATCATTATCTTTGTTTACCATTTTTCCTTGTATAACACGTCTTCCATCTGCTTCCATTCTGTTTTAGAATTCACGAGGTTCCTTGGATCTGAAAATTGGCGTCCTTCCACAATCCTGGAAAAATTTTCATCCACAGTCTCTTAAAATATGGCTGAATTCTCTGTCTCTCATGCTGATTCTCTGTTAAGACATGTCACACCCTATCATTTTAGCCTCTCTGTTTCCCATCTCCTCTTTCACATTTTGTTTCCTTTGCCTCTCTAGGCTGCGTTCTGGAAAGTGTCTTTGACTTGTCTTCAAGTTCACTAAATTTCTCTTTAGCCATATCTAATCTGCTGGTTAATCCATCCATTGAGTTTTCATTTCATTTATTGCTTTTTAATTTTGATTGTTCTTCTTTTCAAAAAAATCTTCATAGTCATTTTGTGTGATCTGTTGTTCCTAGCTCATATTTTCAAGTTCTCTTTGAGGATTTGTTTCTTCTTCTTCTTTATTCTGCTGGTTCTCACACATACTACCTTATTTCTTGTAGATTTTTGTGATTTGTGCTATGAGCACCTTACTTCCTTGGACCACTATCTCTGGAAATTCTTTGAGTTCTGGGTTGATGTTAAGCTCATCAAAGAGGATTTACATTTAGTTTTCACAGTAGCCTGAAGGTGCTACCAACCTGGGACCACCTTAAATAAAATTATCTACTTGTGATTTTTGGCAGCTACAGAGCTTAGTTGAATTTAGTCTGAAAATTTGTACAATATCTTATTTAGAGTTATATATTGCAGGGGAGTGTCTCTCTTTTCCCAGCTCTGAGTCTGGACAAGTAAGTTTCCTTGCTTTACCTTCTGCACATTAGGGTTTATTTCTGGTTCATCCTAAAGCTTACAATCACAGGCCTTTGGGGGCCCAGTCTTATGTAAGTCTTTTGCGTCAGATTCCTTACTAGGGGTGGTTGCCAGGATTTTCATCTGGCCTCACATCTATGTACTCTTCAAAGCAGAAGCCCAATCCAGTTTTCAACAGAAATCCTCAAAATGAAAGCTAGCTTTGTACTTGCTTCACTCCTAAAGTTTGTGATTTTGCTTTGTCTCCAGTCTCTGTGGATTTCTTACTTTGGTTCCATCCATCAACACATTTAAAAGGAAAAATGTAATATTTATTCAACAATGTAGTCATTTCAATCAGAAGGGTTGGACAAGGTGCCCAAACTGCCTGAACTGCCAGAAACACAAGTTTACTTTTGGTTTTGACGGAAACTCTTTGGTGACTCGGGGACTAAACACAAATGGCCCATAGAAAACTATTCACGTTCCACCTCTCCTCCATGACGGGTCCCTTAGATGAAAGTCAGAACAATGAATCACCAATTTATAATAAATTACTAATGGTGGCTTTCCTGGCATGTTACCTGTCACAGATGAAGGATACATTTTTCTAAGCGATTCTCTTGAGGAAAGAGTGGATTGCTCTTGTGTGAAGGTTAAAGAAATCTGATAAAACTCCTCCAGCTCTAAGATGAACTTTTCAGGACCATTTCAAAATGTTCCAAAGAGAATGATATCCAGGTTTATAATGAGTCCTTAAAGCAACACTTTAGCTGCCAAGAATAGCTCAGAGCATTTTGAATCCTACAGTTACCATCTCTCCTGAGACTCAGTGTTGTAGCCATTCACAACTTGAAGACCATGATTTATTCATCCCCCAATACTGTGAGAACCAAAATGGATTGAGCTCATTTAAAATGCACACGTCACTGCACTTCAATTACAATTGCCCCTGTGATTTTTATTGTGAAGCACAAGCCCGCAAATAGAGATTAGACAGATCTGGGTTACAGCAGCAATGAAATATTGTGGCCTAAGATTGAAGTGAGTTTTAAAACACACACAAAGAAAAGGGGGAAACATGCCCAGAACAAACTCGGCTGACATCAAATTTTTTTCTCCCCTTTGATAAGTATCTTGCTTCAGACCCCATGGAGGGATGTTCCTCATGACCTCAGGTGGAAGAAGGAAGGGGGTGTGTTAATTATTCCATGGACAGTGTCTCCTTCAAGAAATTAGAAGAAGCTGCTGAATATTTCTACAGGCTTCTTAGAGGCACAAAACTAGCTCCAATTCATGGAAAATGTCATTTCCTTTAGAGACAAGGCCGCATCTCCTTTTTGGGAAGCATGACCTATTTAAATGAGATACCAAAGATGCAATTGCATCCAACTCACCCTTGATACTCACACCCAGACCGCGGCTCACATTGCATACTTGTCAGAGATCATTCCTGAGCCACACACACCCAAGAAAACCAACAAAAAGCCCAAAATAAAATCCGCACCAACTGTTAGAAATAACTCGAGGAGGCCACGACAGCACCACTTTACCCTGAGGCCTTCCGGATCATAGTGGTTCAAATTTTATGACATCTTGGACTAATTTTGTCTTGTCAGTTCGCTCCTCTTCATAATGATGCCTACATCACAAGAGGTCATGAGGCTAAATGCATGTGAAGATAAAGCCTGTCCAAATGTTGGTTGAGATAAAGCATGTATATATACAAAATCATGGCTAAGTGCATTTTAGAAATGGAATGTAGAATGCAGAATAGCAGGAATCCCATGCCCAGAATGAATAGACCCAAAGCATACTCCTCTTTTGATCCTGCTGACAGCTCCTTTTCAAGTTACAATGTCCACACACCATCATGACAAAGAGTGGGAGGACAACAGCTTAAATGTCTTTGCTCTGTTGGAGTAATGGATCCTGGGATGGGCAGGGACAGGCCCTCAAACCAGAAACTCATATAGATTCAGACAGCCCTCTCCTGTAGGGGTTCCTCTATTCAAATGTTAGTGTTTTGGGGGCAGTATTTTTTTGTTGTTTTTTTGCTGCACTGAGTCTTTGTTGTGGCATGCGGGCTCTTCACTGCAGGCTTCTTTCTAGTTGTGACATGCAGGCTTCTCTAGTTGTGGCATGCAGGCTTAGTTGCCCCAAGGCATGTGAGATCTTAGTTCTCCGACCAGGGATCAAACCT
Organism: Eschrichtius robustus; assembly: GCF_028021215.1. Classification (NCBI taxonomy): domain Eukaryota; kingdom Metazoa; phylum Chordata; class Mammalia; order Artiodactyla; family Eschrichtiidae; genus Eschrichtius; species Eschrichtius robustus. The sequence continues at coordinate 14,310,223 of NC_090830.1, read as the reverse complement.
GCATCCCCTGCATTGAAAGGTGGATTCTTAACCACTGGATTACCAGGGAAGTCCCGGGGGGAGTATTTGTTAACAGGGATGGTGATGGGGAGAGGTTGCCACTGGGGAAACCTTATGACCAGCTTTGCCCACCAAATCCCGAACTAGCCTGTTTAAGCAATGTGCCCTCTTCTCAGAGCCAGGGAACCCCTGTCCTGTTGGTCCGTGTCTGATACATGTGGCTCCAGCACCTGGTCAGAGGTAAGTGGATCGTGGTGGTTGCCTCTCCCAAAGCCAGCTATGGGCTGGCCTGTAACCTATGAGGTCAGGTATCACAGACAACTCGGTGCATCTTGGATGATGGGAACTAACTGAACCAATCGTAGCTTTTTTCAGAGCTTGTGAACATGAGCTAGACCCCAGAAGAGCCCACTTACAGGAAGCAGGAGCAGTGGAAACAGTGATTCAGAGGAAGTGATCCTCAACTTCCTCTACGGGAAGAAGGGAATAGTGGAGGTCTGGGGTGTCCCCAGGGCCACTGGCAGTCTGCGAAAGCCACCGTGATCTGGAATGGTGCCTCAACCTTGAACATTTGAAATTACTTCTACTCCATTGTTATTTTTTAGTAGAGTTGTTTCTTCAAGAAAACTGCTCCCTGATCTTGGCTCTCCCTTGCCTCTCAGACCATGTGCGTGTCTTAACACATCTGATCGTGGTAGTCCAGTTTTCCTAATCACGTTGTTACTGTGCTGTGAAAAGTGGAAAATGTGAGTACGTAGGATGTATGGTCTTACAATGTGAATTACTGAGACTTGCAATGTAAATGCTTATCAATCCTTGGAGGTATTGTTATTTGATATCTTCTTAGGGAAAACTTGTCTGTGAATCTTAAGCTGGAAAGTCACTAGAAAACTGTTTAGGAATGAATTAAAATCACATGGCTTCTTATTTTTTTGGTTATGTGCATTAAGAATTGCTGTCAAATTGTCCGTAAAGTCTGTGTACTGATCCTCAAAACAACCGATAAAATCTCGATTATGAAAGGGAAAAGATCTGAACAGACACTTCACCAAAGAATACATACAGATGGCAAATAAGCGTGTGGAATGATTCTCAACACTATTTGTTATTAGGGTACTGCAAATTAAAAACAACAACAACAATGAGATACTACTTCACACCTATTAGAAGGACTGAAAGTCCAGAAAATCGACAACACTGACAAGAATGTGGAGCGACTCTCATCCATTGCTGGTGGGAATGCAAAATGGTACAGCCTTTGGAAGACAGTTTGGTAGTTTCCTATACAGCTTAACCTAGTTTTGTCATACAATCCAGCCATGTCACTCCCAATTTACCCAAGTGAGTTGAAAATTTATGTCATACAAAAACCTGTACATGACTGTTTATAACCTCTTTATCCATAATCATTAAAAACTGGAAGCAACCAAGATGTCTTTCAAGACAAATGTATGAACAAACTGTGTTACACCCTAAAATGGAATATTATTCAACAATAAAAAGAAATGAGCTATCAAGTCATGAAAAGACATGGAGGAGACAAACTTACTGAGTGAAAGAAGCCAATCTGAAAAGGCTACATACTGCGTGACTCCAACTATTTGACATTCTGGAAAAGGCAAAGCTGTGGAGATAGTAAAAAGAGCAGTGGTTTTCAGGGGTTTAGGGTATTAATTGTAGCAAATGTACCACATTAATGTCAGATGTTAATATTAGGGGAAACTGTGGGGTGCTATTTCATACACTGTAGGCAATTTAGTGGATATTGATGCAAATGACTGTTGACCACAGACATTAAAACATTTTTTTTTCCCAATGGAAGTATAATTGATTTCCTTTCTACCACAAGAGAAGCCAGTGTTGCATCTATTAAGCCAATTCATGTTAACGTTCTTATTGCCTCTATATGTATCTGCTCTTGGCATTTTCCTTTTAATCAGTTGAAACCAATTATTGTTTCTAGGGAGTGAGTAAAATTAACTCTTAGACATGTGTTCACTTTATATTAGTATGAAGTCATGATATTATACTTAAAAAACGGACCCTTTAACAATCCTATAATATACAAGTATAATATATAAACAATTGGTTTAATATAACTAAAACATAAAGTTTGTTCATGAAAGCCTTTATAACGTTAAGCTGCAGGGCTTGGCTGTCATTATGTACGTGATAAAATGTTATTAAAAAGAAGTTTGAATACAGGTAGTGACAGGGGCATATTCAGTGTCAGCTTCACAGAGATGAACCTGATGGGACCAGACTGGAGGCAGGACAACCGGGTAAAAAACCACCATCAATGTCCAGGTGAGAGATGACAGGGGTTGAATATGAGCAGCTGTGCATACGAGGTGAGAACTGTATAGCAGGAGCTGATAACTGATGGGTCGGAAAGGTCCAATGAGCACCAGGTCTCTGGGTTCTGTGCGCAGGTGGAATTAACATTGGAAATGCAGAAGGCAGAGGTAGAGAACAAATGTATGGATACCAAGGGGGGAAGGGTGGGATGAAATGGGAGATGGAGATTGACATATATGAATTATTGATGCTATGTATCAAATAGATAACTAATGAGAACCTACTGTATAGCACAGGGAACTCTACTCAGTGCTCTGCGGTGACCTAAATGGGAAGGAAATCCAAAAAAGAGGGGATATATGGAACACCCCCTCTCCCGTGAACACCCCCTCTCCTATGAGCATCCTGCCACAGAGCAGTGCGTTGGTCACCATCAAGGAATCTACATGGACACGTCATGATCGTCCATAGTCCAGAGTTTACAGTCAGTTTCACTCCTGGCATTGTACCTTCTCTGGGTTTTGACAAGTGTATCTCATACATACTCGTGAGAGTATTGTTGGGGAGGAAGAGATTATATTCAGCCTTTCTAGGTTCTTCTGGCTGCTCTAAGAGTTAAATTGATGGGAGACAACAGACGAACTGGAGAAAATCAAACAAAGTTGAATAACACGTATACGTGGGAGAGACCCAGGAACACTGACTGACTCACCAAAATGGCTGAAGCCTTCCTCTTCAATACCATCCTCACCTAAAGGCAAAAGAGGATGTCTAGCCAGTGTGGAGGGAGTCTGTTTGGGGAGGTGACCAGGAAAAACACAGTAGACAAGGGTGATTGTGAGGCAGATTCAAGTCCCTGCCTTCTCCTCTCCATCCTGTCAACGTCCATCCTCTTCCTTGATAAGATTTTCTAGAGAACAGAGACTGGTGGGTCATCCTTCTCTTCCAGGTCCTGACAGGGAGTCACCTTTGTCAATGGACAGGCAAAGGTTCAGCAAACCAATGTGTGCTGTGCCACCTAGGGATGATGGATGGGACCCAGCGGTGTGGCCCCAGATCTCCAGGAGTTACCCCCACCACACCCAGCCCTGTATTCTTTGCCCACATCTCTGGCGATTCGCTCTATTTCTGTCATCAAACACCACACCCCACCCCACCCTACCCCACCCTGCTCTAAATTCTAATTCAGGCAGCTAAGGTCCTCGCTGAGTTCTTGCTGGGCCTTGATTGTTTTCAGCTCGAAAGAGTCCGCATGCTCAAGAGACACTTTGGGAGGAAAATTGGGTTCCCCTGCAGTCCTGCCTGTAAAAATTCTAGTATGAAGTTTCACGGTCCAGAAGCTGAATCAGTAGATGGTTCCATCTCAGGAAACCAGTCTCTCGGTAAAGGAAAACAAAGGTTCATGGGTGGAGCACACGATAAACCCGGGTTCTGAGTACTGAGTGCTGCCCGCCAGGAAGATTTCTAGAGGTAAGGGTCGAAGCATCTCGGGCAGTTTGAAATGTCTCTGATGCTGCATATTCAGGTCAACTTTCCGAGTGGCTTCCACAGCAATAGGCATGAGGAATACATATTTTGCTGTACAGTAGAAACTAACACAACCTTGTAAAGCAACTATACTCCAATAAAAATTTTAAAAACCACACAAACAAGAAATGTAGAAGGAACAGTGTCTTGGGGTGGGGCAGGTGATGAGTGCCATTTTGGACAGGCTTCATGGGAGGAGGTTTGGGACTCCCAGGTGGAGAGGTCTAGAAGGCAGCTGTGTGTGCTGGTCTAAAGCTCGAGGGAGAGGTCAGAGCTGGAGTCACACTTAGGAGATGAGGGGTCAAGACCAAGTGAATGGGTACAACAGCCCAGGGAGAATGAAGATGGTGGGCCAAGCCACCTCTCTTTAAACACCAGTGTTTACGAGGCAGGTGGAGAAAAATCTAGCTCTGAAGGAAACCAAGAAGGGACAGTCAGAAAAGTAAGTAGGAGGAAGCAAGCAGGAAAGGATTTCCATAAGAATGGAGAGGTCAGGAGAGTCCAATTCTGCAGAAAAATGAAACAATTCAAAGAATGAACACACCCCTGCACCCCACTGCACTGGGGAGTGTGCAGGCCACAGAGGGAATAAAGCTGTGAATGGGAGGTGGGGGTTTGGAGGATCAAGCTGGCAGGTCTTCGGAGGAAGCTTTAATTGGAGAACAAGAACCCAGTGAAGATGTGACTGAAGGTGCAGACGGGGGGTACTTTATGGGTGGAGAACCCACTGGAAGTAGGCAAAAGGGAATCCAGAACTCGGGGGAAAGAAGGGTCTTGGGCAGGAGGAAGAACACTTGTGCTCTGACCTGCAGGGGAGGATGGGCAGAGAAGAACACATCCTGTTCATCAGGAAGTGGGGCAAAGAGGAAAGTTAGACCCAATGGCCTCAACTTTCTGGATGAAGTCAGGGGCAAGTTGGCAGCAGAGTTTGAACGTGTAAAAGTAGAGCTTCTCAGGGAGCTTAAGGAGAGGGAGACAGTTGGAGCTGTCACCGAAGGGAGTTGAGGAGGGATGGACCGAGCACAGATAAAGGGGCTCACTGAGCATGCGCCCTTCAGCGGACCTGGTCTGCGGCTCCCTGATGTCTGCCCGCAGAGCCCAACCACTCAGCAGAGGGACACAGATGACACACAAGGAGTTCACTGTCCAGGGCTGAGGTATACTTGGGCAGGGGCAGCTGGAAACCTTCATGGCCAGAAAGAACTGGAATTAGAGGGAGGCTGGAAAGGAAAGGTAAACAGCGGGGGCTCTGGGGTGAAGATTGGAGGCGTCCATCCACCATGAGAAGGATTTCAGAGTGGACGAGCCTCCCTCAGAGTGTGGGTTTATTTCATGAAAGAGTAGAAAGAGTAGACAGAGTCAGGAGGTCAGGGGGCCCCCTGTGTAGCTTCGAGAAAATTCCTTAACCTGTATCTCAGCTGCGTCATCTGTCTAATGAGAACGCTGGGCTAAAAGGCTCCCAAGGTTTCTCTAGCAAGTAGCCTGGTATTTGTGTCCTGTCGGGTATCTAGTGATGAGTGGTCAGTATCTCAGGTCCTTTCTACCCTCTTTCTTACTGGAAAACTACCAAACTTCTACCACAGTCCTTGGTCTTTCCGACAAGTCCTATCTCCAGGTATCCTTCCATCCAGTGTTGTCTCTGACCTGGCTTCAATAACCAAGCAGTTGTTCATCCTATAGTTTCCACTTATGCTTCCAATACCAGATCATCTGCATCACCGGTGGGACAGTGGTTCCCGCCACACATGCTACGTCTTGCAGAGGCTGACTTGGGTCAGCCAGTTAGATGCTCTCCCACAGTGTGACCAACTTTGTTTTGATCAGTAAACATAATAACTCCTATTGATCTCATCTAAATTTTTCTTCCCCTTAAACATTTTTTTTAAATTAAAAAAATGTGGTTAAATAGACATAGCATTTAACCATTTGTAAGTGTACAGTTCAGTGACGTGAAGTATATTCACACTGTTGTACCTCCATCACCACCATCCATCCACAGAAGCTTTTCATCTCCCCAAACTGAAACTCTGTCCCCATTAAACACTAACTCCTCTGTCCTCCTCCCTTAGCCCCTGGCAACCACCATTCTACTTTCTGTCTTTGTGAATTTGATTCCACTATGTACCTCATATAGGTGGAATCATACAGCATTTATTCTTTTGTGACAGGCTTATTTCACTTAGCTTCACACCTTCAAGGTTCATCCATGTTACTGCATGAGTCACAGTTTTCTCCCTTCTTAAGACTGAATAATATTCCATTGTTATTTTTGCTTATCTATTCATCTGTTGATGGACATTTGGATCGTTTCTGCCTTTTGGCTATTGTGAATAGCGCTACCACGACCCTTAAACATTTTTAAATTGACAAATGTAGGATAAAGGGGAGAGAGATACAGGAGTATATGTGGATGTCAGTGGGACAGGAGCTGGTTACATCTCTGTGTAGAGAGAGGGCTTCTCAGGTCAGAACACATCAATGATTGGCTTGGAGGAGACTGTGCTTCCTGACTGCTTGGCTGAGGGAGCATTGGCTGCACCCCCTCAGCCTTCCGGGAGAGTGGGCGGAAGGGCAGCCTGACCGGCGCTCATCCTGCACGTGTAGGAATGTGTTTCTCTCTGCATTTGTAGAGATGGTGCAGAAATAGCATAAAGTACAAATAATCCTTCTGCTTTCTGGCATATCCTCTCCTGCCCACAGAAACTTTGTGTCCACGGAGGGGCTTTGTGTACGGTAGGTGCTTAGGAAATCTGTGAAGTGATTGACTGAACAGCTGATGTATTCACTGACCACGGAAATGACCCACCTGGAGGGGTCAATGCGTGGACGTGCAAGGTGGATTCCATACTGAACCCCTTAGCTGACAGCCAGGAGAAGAAAAGGAAATATCTGATGGACAATTCAGCACTCAGGTGACCCTTCTCCCAATTATCGATACTTTTTATTTGCTATCAGCATTCACTGGAATGTCTTTTTAAGAATGAGATGTGATATGTATTTTGATTCCAAGTGTCTGAAGGGATCATAAGTTGGCTTCCATGAGAAGTGGTACTGAGGCGTCACGTGATAAGGGTCTCCCGGCAGGAAAAGAAGAAGGAACTAGCACTTACGGGGGTTCTGCTAGGTGAGAGGCGCTGGCTTGGTTCACAGTGATAGCTTTCGTCACTGGGTACAATTTTGGGAGGTGAGGGTGAGCTACCCTTTAAGGAAAACTGAGAACACAAGCTGATGCACCAAAACTGATCTTTGAGAGAGCGTGGAGCTGGGCTTTGCTCCCGAGGTCAGCTCAGAGTAGGTGTGGAAGGGCCGGCTGGGATGACCGTGGGAGTGTGGAGCTCAATGGACTCGAGTGTTCCTTGGCCTGGCTCTGCAGTGGCTGCAGACGGATTGCAGAGCATGTGCTCTCCCTCCTCCTGGCAGGCGGACGTGGAGCCTGCGGTTCGACTGCTATGGTCAAGAAAGCCCTGGTGATGGGCAGGCAGAGGCTGTGGTGCCACAGGGCCTGTGGGCAGCACCAGACCCCAAAGTTAGTTGATGAATGTCATGAATTTGCATATGAACAAAGCCAGGGCCATCACCATCTAGGTCAAAGGGATAGATGTGGACCAAGACATTTCTAAAGCTCCAGTCCTTCCTGTTGTCAAGTGGTGGGATAGTATCGGGAGAGATGGGAGGAGTGGCCTTTCCCCCAGTTTGTTCAGAAATTTTATCTCATTGTGAGGCTTGGGCATCTTATGACCCATAAGTCCCTCCCATGAGTAAGAAAATTATTCCATATAGATTCAGATTTTTCTTGACATCTAGGAATCAACCATATTGAATAGATTTGCCCCTCGTCCCATATCAATGGCTAAGAAATGGTAATAATTTCAGCCAATATTTACTATCTACCCACTTCTGTCCATCTCACCACTACCAGCCCAGCACCGGCTACACTGATCTCTGAACTGTACTATGGCAGCATCCTCTAACCTTCCACTATCCACTCTGGGAACCTCCAATTGGCTCCAAACTGATGCCTGAAGGATCTTCTAAAAATGAATATCTGATTGTGTGTCTCTCCTCTGAAAGCCCTTCATTGACTTTCCATTGCTCAGAAGATAAAGACAGGGTCCTTGACTTGGTTGATGAAGGCTTGCATGGTCTGGCCCCACCACCCGCTCCAGCCTCACTGCCCAGCTGGGTGCCCTCATTCTCTGAGGCCCAGCAAACTGGCCTTCTTTTAGTCTCTTGTATTTGCCAGGCTCTCATCTGCCACAGGGACTTCGCACATGCTATATTTCCTGTCTGGAACCATTTTCCTCTTTTTATCTAGTTAATTCCTACTCATCTTGCTTCAGCAATCACTTGCTCAAGGAAGCTTTTTCTGATGTCTATAACCAGTTCAAATCTCCCTGTTATAGACTTTCATAGAACCATGAGCCTTTGTACTTAGAAATAATTGCAATTTTATATTTATTTGTATTTTTAAAATTGATGTTTGTCTCCCTTCCGAAGTCAGCTCCACGAGGGCAGAAACAATATTGCTTTTGCTCATCACTGTATCTCAATGCCTGCCATTCACTCAGCAAATACTTATTGTTCACCTGTAATGTGCCAGGCACAGTTCTCGTGCTAGAGATGCTGGGATAAACAAAATAGACAAGGTCCTTCTCCCCATGGAGCGTGCTTTTTAGCACATATTGGTCTACTAATACTAGTGTAAAGAAATTATTCAATGCCTATAATGGGTGTGGATACCAAAAATCATGTAAATCTTATATATTAATTGAGAAATGTAAAGATAAAACATTCTAAAACATTCAACATATTTACTAAATAAGGAAGTAGAGTGTTTTAATTGTGCCTAAAACTAAAGAACAAAGGGAGGAAATATTAGCCAAGAGGGTTTGACTCTAGGCCTTTACTGCTCAAGTAAGGAACCAGAATGTACTGATGGCAGCCTCTTCAAAGCTCTAGTGATAATGCACACAGACAGCAGCGTCCAGGGCATCACATCTGGTCATGGCCAAAACCAGTCAGGTTCACTGAACACTGGACATGCAGTAAGGTAGTGGAGTTTCATGCAGGGAATTGAACATGAGGACATCTGACATTCCTCACAATTTTATGATGCCCTTGTTTGGCTTGTGAGTCTATACGCCAGCTCCTTAATTCAACATTTACTGTGAATAGAGATTGAAGGCACCGCCACTACCCTCAAAGAGCTCAAGGCTTAGTTAGGAGACAGACAAAAGAAAAACTATTAAATATGGCAGGATCTTTGCATTAACACAGACCCACACAGACCTTTATTGCAAAACAGACATGAGATTACTAACTCAGGCTGGGAAAAGACAGGGGCTTTCCAGAGAGGGTGATACTTGGAAGGAGGAGTAGCAGTCAGGTATGCAGACATGTAGAAAGGCTTCCATGTGTCTGGAACTGCATGTGCAAGAGTACACAGGTGAAGTAATAAATGATTTTATCTTATTGAATGGTAAAACAGTACTCTTTACAATAGCATTAAAAAATCAAATATCTAGGAGTAAATCTTCTAAAAATGTGCAAGAGTTTTACCCTGAAAACTACAAACATTGTTGAGAGGAATTAAAGAAGATATAAATAAGTGAAGAGTTATACCATATTCAGGGGTTAGAAGCCTCACTATTTTAAAATGTTTATTTGCTCTAAATCAATCTATCATTCCAATGAAATGCCTATCAAAATTCCAGCAGGGTTTTTTTTTTGAGTGGGGGGAAGAAATAGAAAAGCTAATTCTAAAATTTTAATGAAAATTTACAGAACCTAGAAGTGTCAAAACTATCCTGACCAAGAAGAACGTTGAAGAAATTACACTACTTGCTGTAAAGTATAATAATCAAGACACTGTGGTGTTGTGTACAGACACGAGGAATAGACACACAGGTAAATGGAAGAGAAGGGAGAATCCAGAAATAGAGCCACACTTTTACAATCAACTTATTTTTGACAACAGCACCAAAATAATTCAATGATGCAAGGAAAACCTTTTCAACAAATAGTGCTGGAAATACTGGATATCCTTACGGAGAAAAAAATAACCTCAATTTCTGTCTCACTACAAACACACATAAAAATAAAATTTGAGATGACTCAAAAGTCTTCATTAAAAAAAAAAAGAGAACCAAAAAGGTTTTAGAAGAAAATATAAGAGAAATTCTTTGCAACCTTCAATTAGAAATAGATTTTTGAGATAAGACACAAAAGAGGACTGACCTTAAACAAAAAATAAGTGATAAATTGGACTTCATCACAATTAAAAATATCTGCCCATCAAAAGACACAATTAAGAAAATGAATAGGGATTTCCCTGGTGGCGCAGTGGTTAAGAATCCACCTGCCAATGCAGGGGATACGGGTTCGAGCCCTGGTCTGGGAAGATCCCACATGCCGCGGAGCAACTAAGCCCACGAGCTACAACTACTGAGCCCGCGTGCCACAACTACTGAAGCCTGTGCGCCTACAGCCCATGCTCCACAACAAGAGAAGCCACCACAATGAGAAGCCCGTGCACCACAACGAAGAGTAGCCCCCACTCGCCACAACTGGAGAAAGCCTGCATGAGCAACAAAGACCCAACACAGCCAAAAATAAAAAAATAAAATAAATTTATAAAAAAAAAAAAAATGACAGACCTTCAAGATGGCGGAGGAGTAGGAAGTGGAGATGACCTTCCTCCCCATAAATACTTCAAAAACACATCTACATGTGGGACAGCTCCTATAGAACACCTACTGAATGCTGGCAGAAGACCTCAGACTTCCCAAAAGGCAAGAAAATCCCCACGTACCTGGGTAGGGCAAAAGAAAAAAGAAAAAACAGAGACAAAAGAATAGGGACGGGACTTGCACCAGTGGGAGGGAGCTGTGAAGGAGGAAAAGTGTCTACACACTAGGAAGCCCCTTCATTGGCAGAGATGGGGTGTGGGTGGAGGGGAAGCTTCGGAGCCATGGAGGAGAGCGCAGCAACAGGGGTCCAGAGGGCAAAGCGGAGAGATTCCCACACAGAGGACCAGTGCCACCCAGCACTCACCAGCCTGAGAGGCTTGTCTGCTCACCTGCCAGGGCGGGTGGGGGCTGGGAGCTGAGGCTCAGGCTTCAGAGGTCAGATCCCAGGGAGAGGACTGGGGTTGGCTGCGTGAACACAGCCTGAGGGGGCTAGTGCACCACAGCTAGGCAGGAGGGAGTCCGGGAAAAAGTCTGGACCTGCCGAAAGGCAAGAGACCTTTGTTGCAGGGTGCGTGAGGAGAGGGGATTCCTTCCCAGTGTGCCCACAGAAGGCAGAGCATCACGTAAAAGAGCTCCAGAGACAGGTGCGAGCCACGGCTATCAGCTCAGATCCCAGAGACCGGCATGAACCGCTAACACTGCTGCCGCTGCCACCAAGAAGCCTGTGTGCAAGCGCAGGTCACTATCCACACCCCCCCGGGAAGCCTGTGCAGCCCGCCACTGCCAGGGTCCCATGATCCAGGGACAACTTCCCCGGGAGAACACACGGTGCGCCTCAAGCTGTTGCAATGTCACGCCTGCTGCTGCTGCCTCCGGCTCGCCCTGCGTTCCAATTATGACTACCGTACCCCTGCCTCCCCCTGGCCTGAGTGAGCAAGAAAGCCCTAATCAGCTGCTGCTTTAACCCCCTCTGTCTGGGAGGGGAACAGAATCCTGAGGGTGGCCTACACGCAGAAGCAGAGCCAGAACCAAAGTTGAACCCCAGGAGCTGTGCAAACAAAGAAGAGAAAGGGAAATTTCTCTGTGCAGCCTCAGGAGCAGCAGATTAAATCCTCACAATCAACTTGATAAACCCTGCCTCTGAAGAATACCTGAATAGGCAACGAAAGGTCCCAAAATTGAAGCGGTGGACTTTGGGAGCAACTGTAGACTTGGGGTTTGCTTTCTGCATCTAATTTTTTTTCTGGTTTTATGTTTATCTTAGTTTAGTATTTAGTACTATTATCATTGGTGGATTTGTTTATTGGTTTGGTTGCTCTCTTCCTTTTATATACATATATTTTTTTTTCCTTTTTCTCTTTTTGTGAGTGTGTACATGTACACTTCTTTGTGTGATTTTGTCTATATAGGTTTGCTTTTACCATTTGTCCAAGGGTTCTGTCTGTTTGTTTTTTTGTTTGTTTTTTTTTTCTTCCTTTACTTCTGAGCCATGTGGCTGGAAGGGTCTTGGTGCTCCAGCAGGGTGTTGGACCTGAACCTCTGAGGTGGGAGGGCTGAGTCCAGGACATTGGACCACCAGAAACCTCCTGGCCCCATGTAATATCAATCAGCAAGAGCTCTCCCAGAGATGTTCATCTCAACACCAAGACCCAGCTCCACCCAACAGCCAGCAAGCTCCCGTGCTGGATGCCCCATGCCAAAGAACTAGCAAGACAGGAACACAACCCCACCCATTAGCAGAGAGGCTGCCTAAAGTCATACTAAGTTCACAGACACTCCAAAGCACACCACCGGATGTGGTCCTGCCCACCAGAAGGACAAGATACAGCTCCACCCACCAGAACACAGGCACCAGTGCCCTCCACCAGGAAGCCTACATAAGCCACTGAACTAACCTCACCCACTGGGGACAGACACCAAAAATAACGGGTACTACAAACCTGCAGCCTGCAAAAAGGAGACCCCAAACACAGTAAGTTAAACAAAATGAGAAAACAGAGAAATATGCAGCAGATGAAGGAGAAACGTAAAACCCCACGAGACCAAACAAATGAAGAGGAAATAGGCAGTCTACCTGAAAAAGAATTCAGAGTAATGATAGTAAAGATAATCCAAAATCTTGGAAATAGAATGGAGAAAATACAAGAAACTTTTAACAAAGACCTAGAAGAACTAAAGAGCAAACAAACAGTGATGAACAACACAATCAATGAAATTAAAAATTCTCTAGAAGGGATCAATAGCAGAATAACTGAGGCAGAAGAACGGATAAGTGATCTGGAAGATAAAATAGTGGAAATAACTACTGCAGAGCAGAATAAAGAAAAAAGAATGAAAAGAATTGAGGACAGTCTCAGAGACCTCTGAAACAACATTAAACGCACCAACATTTGAATTATATGGGTCCCAGAAGAAGAGGAGAAAAAGAAAGGGTCTGAGAAAATATTTGAAGAGATTATAGTTGAAAACTTCCCTAATATGGGAAAGGAAATAGTCAGTCAACTCCAGGAAGCGCAGAGACTCCCATACAGGATAAATCCAAGGAGAACACACCAAGACACATATTAATCAAACTATCAAAAATTAAATTCAAAGAAAAAATATTAAAAGCAGCAAGGAAAAAGCAACAAATAACATACAAGGGAAACCCCATAAGGTTAACAGCTGATCTTTCAGCAGAAACTCTGCAAGCCAGAAGGGAGTGACAGAACGTATTAAAGTGATGAAAGGGAAAAACCTACAACCAAGATTACTCTACCCAGCAAGGATCTCATTCAGATTTGACAGAGAAATTAACACCTTTACAGACAAGCAAAATTTAAGAGAATTCAGCACCACCAAACCAGCTTTACAACAAATGCTAAAGGAACTTCCCTAGGCAGGAAACACAAGAGAAGGAAAAGACCTACAAAAACAAACCCAAAACAATTAAGAAAATGGTAATAGGAACATACATATCAATAATTACCTTAAATGTAAATGGATTAAATGCTCCAACCAGAAGACACAGACTGGCTGAATGGATACAAAAACAAGACCCATATACATGCTGTCTACAAGAGACCCACTTCAGACCTAGGGACACATTCAGACTGAAAGTGAGGGGATGGAAAAAGATATTCCATGCAAATGGAAATCAAAAGAAAGCTGGAGTAGCAATTCTCATATCAGACAAAATAGACTTTAAAACAAAGACTATTACAAGAGACAAAGAAGGACACTACATAATGATCAAGAGGTCAATCCAAGAAGAAGATATAACAATTGTAAATATTTATGCACCCAACATAGGAGCACCTCAATACGTAAGGCAAATGCTAACAACCATAAAAGGGGAAATCAACAGTAACACAATCATAGTAGGGGACTTTAACACCCCACTTTCACCAACGGACAGATCATCCAAAATGAAAATAAATAAGGAAACACAAGCTTTAAAGGACACATTAGACCAGATAGACTTAATTGATATTTATAGGACATTCCATCCAAAAACAACAGAATACACTTTCTTCTCAAGTGCTCATGGAACATTCTGCAGGATAGATCATATCTTGGGTCACAAATCAAGCCTCAGTACCTTTAAGAAAATTGAAATCATATCAAGTATCTTTACTGACCACAGCGCTATGAGACTAGATATCAATTACAGGAAAAAAACTGTAAAAAATACAAACACATGGAAGCTAAACAGTATGTTACTAAACCACCAATGGATCACTGAAGAAATCAAAGAGGAAGTCAAAAAATACCTAGAGACAAATGACAATGAAAACATGATGACCCAAAACCTATGGGATGCAGCAAAAGAAGTTCTAAGAAGGAAGTTTACAGCAATAAAATCCTACCTCAAGAAACAAGAAAAATCTCAAATAAACAGCCTAACCTTACACCTAAAGCAATTAGAGGAAGGAGAATAACAACAACAACAAGAAACAGCAACAAAAAAACCCCAAAGTTAGCAGAAGGAAAGAAATCATAAAGATCAGATCAGAAATAAATGAAAAAGAAATGAAGGAAACAATAGCAAAGATAAATAAAACTAAAACCTGATTATTTGAGAAGATAAACAAAATTGATAAGCCATTAGCCAGACTCATCAAGAAAAACAAGGGAGAAGACTCAAATCAACAGAATTAGAAATTAAAAAGTAGAAGTAACAACTGATACTGCAGAAATACAAAGGATCATGAGAGATTACTACAAGCAACTATATGCCAATAAAATGGACAACCTGGAAGAAATGGACAGATTCTTAGAAAAGTACAACCTTCCAAGACTGAACCAGGAAGATATAGAAAATATGAACAGACCAATCACAAGCACTGAAATTGAAACTGTGATTAAAAATCTTCCAACAAACAAAAGTCCAGGACCAGATGGCTTCACAGGTGAATTCTATCAAACATTTAGAGAAGACCTAACACCTATCCTTCTCAAACTCTTCCAAAATATAGCAGAGGGAGGAACACACCCAAACTCATTCTACGAGGCCACCATCACTCTGATACCAAAACCAGACAAAGATGTCACAAAGAAAGAAAACTACAGGCTAATATCACTGATGAACATAGATGCAAAAATCCTCAACAAAATACTAGCAAACAGAATCCAACAGCACGTTAAAGGGATCATACACCATGATCAAGTGGGGTTTATCCCAGGGAGGCAAGGATTCTTCAACATACGCAAATCAATCAACGTGATACACCATATTAACAAACTGAAGGAGAAAAACCATATGATCATCTCAATAGATGCAGAGAAAGCTTTTGACAAAATTCAACACCCATTTATGATAAAAGCCCTCCAGAAAGTAGGCATAGAGGGAACTTTCCTCTACATAATAACGGCCATATATGACAAACCCACAGCCAACATCATCCTCAATGGTGAAAAACTGAAACCATTTCCACTAAGATCAGGAACAAGACAAGGTTGCCCACTCTCACCACTATTATTCAACATAGTTTTGGAAGTTTTAGCCACAGCAATTAGAGAAGAAAAAGAAATAAAAGGAATCCAAATTGCAAAAGAAGAAGTAAAACTGTCACTGTTTGCAGATGACATGATACAATACATAGAGAATCCTGAAGATGCTACCAGAAAACTACTAGACCTAATCAATGCATTTGATAAAGTAGCAGGATACAAACTTAATGCATAGAAATCTCTTGCATTCCTATACACTAATGATGAAAAATCTGAAAGAGAAATTAAGAAAACAATCCCATTTACCATTGCAACAAAAAGAATAAAATACCTATGAATAAACCTTCCTAAGGAGACAAAAGACCTGTATGCAGAAAACTATAAGACACTGATGAAAGAAATTAAAGATAATACAAACAGATGGAGAGATATACCATGTTTTTGGATTGGAAGAATCAACATTGTGAAAATGACTATACTACCCAAAGCAATCTACAGATTCAATGCAATCCCTATCAAGCTACCAATGGCATTTTTCACAGAACTAGAACAAAAAATCTTAAAATTTTTATGGAGTCCCAAAAGACCCTGAATAGCCAAAGCGATATTGAGAAAGAAAAACGGAGCTGGAGGAATCAGGCTCCCTGATTTCAGACTACACTACAACGCTACAGTAATCAAAACAATATGGTACTGGCACAAAAACAGAAATATAGATCAATGGAACAGGATAGAAAGCCCAGAGATAAACCCATGCACCTATGGTCAATTAATCTATGACAAAGGAGGCAAGGATATACAATGGAGAAAAGACAGTCTCTTCTATAAGTGGTGCTGGGAAAACTGGACAGCTACATGTAAAAGAATGAAATTAGAACACTCCCTAACACCATACACAAAAATAAACTGAAAATGGATTAAAGACCTAAATGTAAGGCCAGACTATAAAGCTCTTAGAGGAAAACATAGGCAGAACACTCTACGACATAAATCACAGCAAGATCCTTTTTGACCCACCTCCTAGGGAAATGGAAATAAAAACAAAAATAAACAAATGGGACCTAACGAAATTTAAAAGCTTTTGCACAGCAGAGGAAACCATATGCAAGACGAAAAGGCAACACTCAGGATGGGAGAAAATATTTGCAGATGAAGTAACTGACAAAGGATGAATCTCCAAAATATGCAAGCAGCTCATGCAGCTCAATATCAAAAAAACAAACAACCCAATCCAAAAATGGGCAGAAGACCTAAATAGACATTTCTCCAAAGAAGATATGCAGATTGCCAGCAAACACATGAAAGGATGCTCAACATCACTAATCATTAGAGAAATGCAAATCAAAACTACAATGAGATATCATCTCACACCGATCAGAATGGCCATCATCAAAAAATCTAGAAACAATAAATGCTGGAGAGGGTGTGGAGAAAAGGGAACCCTCTTGCACTGTTGGTGGGAATGTAAATTGATACAGCCACTATGGAGAACAGTATGGAGTTTCCTTAAAAAACTAAAAATAGAACTACCATATGACCCAGCAATCCCAATACTGGGCATATACCCTGAGAAAACCATAATTCAGAGAGAGACACGTGGAACTTCCCTGGTGGCGCAGATGTTAAGAATCCGCCTGCCAATGCAGGGGACATGGATTCGAACCCTGGTCTGGGAAGATCCAACATGCCCTGGAGCAACTAAGCCCGTGCACCACAACTACTGAGCCTGCGCTCTAGAGCCTGCGAGCCACAACTACTGAAGCCCGCACACCTAGAGCCCGTGCTCCGCAACGAAGAATAGCTCCCGCTTGCTGCAACTAGAGAAAGCCTGCATGTAGCAACAAAGACCCAACGCAGCCAAAAATAAATAAATTTTTAAAAAAAGAGACATGTACCACAACGTTCATTGCAGCACTATTTATAATAGCCAGGACATGGAAGCAACCTGAGTATCCATCGACAGATGAATGGATAAAGAAGATGTGGCACATATATACAATGGACTATTACACGGCCATAAAAAGAAATGAAATTAAGTTATTTAAAGTGAGGTGGATGGACCTAGAGTCTGTCATACAGACTGAAGTAAGTCAGAAAGAGAAAAACAAATACCGTGTGCTAACACATATATATGGAATCTAAAAGAAAAATAAAAATGGTTCTGATGAACCTAGGGGCAGGACAGGAATAAAGATGCAGACATAGAGAATAGACTTGTGGACATGGGGAGGGGGAAGGGCAAGCTGGGGCGAAGTGAGAGTAGCATTGACATATATACACGACCAAAAGTAAAATAGATAGCTAGTGGGAAGCAGCTACATTGCACAGGGAGCCCAGCTTGGTGCTTTGTGACCACCTAGAGGAGTGGGATAGGGAGGGTAGGAGGCAGGCACAAGAGGGAGGGGATATGGGGATATATGTATACATATAACTGATTCACTTTGTTATACAGCAGAAACTAACACACCATTGTAAAGCAATTATACTCCAATAAAGATGTTAAAAATAAATAAATAAAATGAATAGACAAACCACAGATAGGGAAAAACTATTTGTAGAACATATTTCTGACAAAATACTTGTATTCAGAATAAATTATTAATTAATACATTAATAGGAAGATAAACCATCCAATTTTTTAAATGAACAAAAAACTTGTACAGGTACTTCACAAAAGAAGATATGCAAGTGGCCAAAAGCAAATGAAAAGATGCTCACATCATTAGTTGTCAGAAAAATGCAAGTTAGAACCACAATGAGATGCTGATATCCACTAGAATGGTAAAATAAAAAATATTGACAATAGTGAATGTTAGTGAGGAACTCTCAGATATGATGATGGAAGAGTCCAATGGTGCAATCAGTTTGGAGAACTGTCCAGCAGTTCCTCGTAAAGTTAGACATATAACTACTCCGTCACCCAGCAATTCCACTCCTAGGTATTAGCCCAAAAGAAATTTTAAAAAAAACCTCTTCACAAAAAGACTAGCACAAAAATATTCTTAAGAGGCTTATTCATGATAATCTCAAACTGAAAACAGCTCAAATGTCCATCAACAGAAAAATAGACTTTTAAATTGTGGCATGTTCACACAATGGAATGCACAAAAGAATACATCCTGTATGATCTCACTTATGAAGTTCCAGAACAGACAAAACTCATTTGTGGCAACAGATGTCAGAAAATGGTTGCCTTGGGTTGGGGAACAGTAGATTGACTGAAAAGGTGCACGAGAGAGCTTTCCAGAGTAATGGAAATGTTCTATCTCTTGCCTTGCATATATAATTGCTAAAACTCATAGAACTGATCACTTAAGACTTTCAAATTTTATTGTACGCTAATATATCAAAAGGAAGAAAGGGAGGGTGGGAGGGAAACAGGCAGGCTGGCAGGCGGTCTGGTCAGAGAATCTTGAGTAGCTGCATATGCCTGGAGCAATGGTCCTGCGAAGGAAAGGGATAGGAGAGGAGTCCTGCTCGTGAGGACCAGGCTGACTGTGATTTTTTTTCACGTAGTCAAAGAGGAAGCCTGAGTGAATTCCCTTTGTGCCTTAGAAAGGTTCCTTTGATGATAGATGGGATTTAGGGAGTTTGGCATCTGCAACGACCAGGGGGATGTTACAGAAGGTAATTTGAAGATCCTAGTTGGTTACAGTGGCACATGCAATGTTATTTTTAACCCCTCAACAGGTGGGAGCAGCATTTCTCTGGTTGCTAGGAAAATTGTGTTCCTGGCAATTACATTTTGGTTCCTAATTTTAAAAGTCCTGTGGGAAAGAAAAGTCTTAGGGAAAGTAGAAAGCTTTATAAGCCAGTACTGGTATGTCATGCTAGGACTGTATCCCTGTTAAAATGGAGCTATTTTTCTCTTAATGTATTCATGGGTGACTGTCACCATAGCAACAACGATGCTGGACAGCGCTGGGTCATTAATGGAGGACTCTTGCTGGCTGTGTGATGGAGCAGTCCAGGAAGCCTGGTTCAGGCCTGCAGGCAGGTGTTGGAACAGATGGGGTGCGCTGGTAGCTGATGGAAGTGCCAGGGCACAGGGTGAAGTTGTGGGCTGAGGGTCATCGGACAGGAACATAGGATTTCTGCCAGCCTGTAATTACTACCAGGCAGAATCCTGCATCCCCCTCGGCATTAGACCAAAGCTTAGTGTGGTTTCTTGGGCAGAGTAAACTGAAAGTGCATGTTTGTCAGATGAAAAGCACATCGTGCTGGCAGTAAGAGAAGAATCCCAAATTGCCCCAGGCTCTGGAGCCTGCAGCTGGAGCTCTAACTTCCCCATAATCTCCACCTAGTAGCATGGGCAGTTGGCCCAAATCTTTTGTAAAGTGCTAATAAGACTCAGTTTAGCGTGCCCTCCTCCCACCCCTGGCCTCTGAAAATACACAGGACCATCTCTGGCAGAGCCCAGGGCTGTGTCTCAGCACCCCTGACCCATTTCAATCCCAAATGCAGTGTTCTTTCCACTTCGCCACTGGAAAGCCATTTTAGGCAGCTTGTCAGTGTTTTCCAGAGGCCATTCTGTGATGTGATGAAGGGGTTTCCCTTTCTTCTGGCCTTCCAGGTGTTTGTGCAAGTGCGAGTTGGTGGCACACCACCATCTCTGTCTCCACCCTGCTCCCAGGCCGGCCCTCCCCTCCCCACTGCAGGTCAGCAGAGAGCCTTCAGAAATTATCCAGACCAACAAGTTTCACCATTTTTCCCCCCCTGCCAACGTCACACGTGATGGATGAAGTCCACATGCTTGACAGGATTCAATGGATGCACTTCGATTTTGATGGAACAGCAAGAAAATGGACGAAAAAGGCCCTGCAACGATGCACAGTAAAGAGCGCTGTCCTGGGTGCCGCTGGAAAGGACGGTCGCCTTGACTCTGGGCTGGGACTGCAGGGTGCCCTCCACCCCTCCACCCCGTCCCTCCCACTCTCGATGTATTTTGAATGCGGGAAGTCAGTGGGCATTTCTGTTGCGGTAATCTGAAATCAACTCTAATTCCTTTTGCAACATTAAAGCATCCACAAATCTTACAGGTGACTGAGAATCACTGAACTGTCAGCTGCTGCCACCCCCTGAGACCCATTTGTCATTCCTGCCACCCTTCTGAGCCACTTCACTTTGCGGCTCTGTCCTCCTTTCCCTCCACGTAAGCGTCTCACTGTTCAAAGACGTGGAGGAGAGGCACCCCATCTGCCTAGATTTGCAGGGCATTGATTTGCAGGGAGAGAGAGGTTTATTCTTTTGCCCCACCCCTTCCTGTAGAAGGTGGACTTTTGGTGCCCGTCTCAACATCTGCGTCAGAAGAATCGAGAGGTGTGGACTTCGATTGCCTACACATTTTCCCCAACGCGTCCTAGAGTAAGAGGCTGAGGGCAAAGGCAAGTCCCCACCGCATGCATCCCTGACCACCTGCAGAGTCCTCCCGTGTCCCACCATGCCGAAGGACATGCGGGTCCTCCCTGGAACAGTGGCCAGAAGCAGTCATTTTCTAAGGCGATTGGGGGGAGGGAGGTGCCCCAGGGGAGGAGAACCAGGACCTTCTAGAAGGAAGGCGGGCCAGGGCTTCATATTTAATTAGAGGCAGCACTCTGCCCTCTCCACCTCATAATTTTGAGAGTCATAGCTCTCTCAAACCAGCAGAGGGGCAGTGCGAGAGTGACTTTATTTTAAAATTTTTTACTGTGTTTGTATCTGGAAAACTGGGAAACCCAGGATTATGTGGGAAACATCATGCAGGGTAGTGCCCAGTGCGGGGCTGTTCTCCAAAGAAGTTCAAGACCACCTGACATCCAGGGGGAGGTGGGAAGAACTCTTACTCGGCCCAGGATGACCCGTGTCAGCCGTGACCTTGCAGAGATGATTTCAACAGTGTGGATCCGGCTAGAGTATGCGATCAGCATCCGCATCTGTCCCTGGGAAGATTGTCCCAACAGCCCCATGAGTGTCCGTGAAGTTCCCTGGAAGAGGGCTGGGCCCAGAGAAGAATTAAACTTGAGTTTGATGCATCTTGGCCAATTTCCCTCAAGGTCCATGTAGAAAACAAGACTTTATTTGTTCTTTTGTTTTGTTTTCCTCCTCTCTCCAGGGTTAAAATATCCTGGGTGCCCTCCTCCCAGGAGAGAAATGGAGAAAGTTCAAAGGATGGAAAGAATGAGATTTGGAGGAGCCTCCAGGCTTGGTGCCCCTTCAAGCTGTACGGGTCCAACGAGACAGACACATTTTGTTTGGATGCTAAATTAAGTGGAGAGGAAACCTTATAATGGGAGCTGGGCAGAGGAATAAATCAAATAAAATAATAAGGCAAGCAGTTATCCAAGTGAAATGGGCTCCCAACCCTGGATATTAATGAGGCTTTTACTTTAAACGGCTGTGCTTCATCAAGCAGTGTTGTTTCATATTGGGAGCTGGGGGAATTGTGGTGATTGTGTTGGGATCATGCCAGAACGATGTTTGACTGTGTTATCTTGTGCAGACAGAAGCGGCCAGCGGAGCGAAGGAAGCCTTGAGCCAGGCTGAGGGATGCTGAGGGTGGCGGAGGAGGAAAGGTACACACGTCCTGGCTGCCTCACGCTGTTGGTGAGGCTGCAGGTCCTGGAACTGGATTGCCTGCCTTTGCATCCAGGGGCCCCGGAAAGCAGACAGAGGTGGGGCTGGAAAAGCCTCAAGGGAGAAGGAGAGGAGGGGCAGAGTGACGGGGACACAGGCCACCAAGAGCAGCGAGACGCTGCAACACCGTCCGGCACGTATTTGTCTGTCTCCTTCTGTGAGTGAGATCTAATGGTGGGGTGGGGAGGGCGAGGCGGATCCCCGAGAGGGAAGGAAGCCGGAGCGAGAAGCTATACAGGTCACAGTGCTTGACGCCGCCCCCCGCCTACCATGGGAGGAACCGCTCTGTATATGACCGCACTTACAACGCTCGGCAGATGTGTGTACTTGTCACGTTAGTGACGTGGATAGTAAGTGCTTGCGGGCTGCGCTATTTCAGAGGGAAAACATGCCTGAACAACTTTCTGGCATTTCTTTCTCAGAAAAAGTAAGCCAGGATGGCATTTCAGAGTCTTGTGTTTGACAGTATGACGCCAATGGATAAGACACAAGGTTCAAATCTAATAATGAGATGTGCTATTATCATACATTTTATGTCACCTACGGAATAGGTGTATTTTTCCAGGTGCTTTTTTTTTTTTTTAAACATATATTATTCATGTTTCTATGTAACAAGTTCAGTATTGTTATTTTATTTATTTATTTATTTTAAAAATAAGTTTGTTTATTTATTTATTTATTTATTTATTTATTTATGGCTGCCTTGGGTCTTCGTTCCTGTGAACGGTCTTTCTCCAGTTGCGGCGAGCGGGGGCTACTCTTTGTTGCAGTGCGCGGGCTTCTCATTGCAGTGGCTTCTCTCGTTGCGGAGCACGGGCTCTAGGAACGTGGGCTTCAGTAGTTGTGGCTCTCAGGCTCTAGATTACAGGCTTGGTAGTTGTGGCACACGGGCTTAGTTGCTGCGTGGCATGTGGGATCCTCCTGGACCAGGGCTCAAACCCGTGTCCCCTGCATTGGCAGGCGGATTCCCAAGCACTGTGCCACCAGGGAAGCCCCTTTCCAGGTGCTTTTAAACATCAAAGGCTTCCACTCTCCTGGGTATGCCCCCTCGGGGTCAGCAGTACCAGGGAAACTCAGCCAAAACAGACGGGGCGGGGCAGGGTCGAGTGGACCATAGTTTCTGACACCAGGTAGCGCACCTTCCCTGGGGGACGGGGAGGTGCTTCCAGGAGGGCTGGCCCCAGAAGACCAGAGAATGGAGAGCCTTTTAGCAGAGCTGGGTAGTTGCATGGAGAACCTCAGAAGGGGACCCTGGAGATCTAAGTCTGATTGACTTGGTGAGGGGGTGGTGAGGAGAGGGGTTGTAGAAGGAGATCTCTGTGGCACCGAAAAGAATTTCAGAGATGAGAGGAGCTGTGAGTGGCGGTCCGCATGCTGCTACACCAGTTCAGCTAGAGCGATCCGGAAGAGATTTTCACTGGGCAAATCACAGGGGTGGGTCTTGACAGAATCTTAGATTTTTAAAGTCAAAGAGGATTTTAAAGATCATGCATTTCAACCCCTTCATTTTACAGATGGTGAAACTGAGGCCCCAAATGGTGGAGGATCCTGCATATATTTGGAAGGAATAAAATAATGCATTTAGTTCCCAGTAAAGGGGTTCAGAACTCATTAACATCTGAGTGTCCTCCCTTCGGTCCCCAAGGCAAAGATGGCGGCAGCCCTTCTTTCTCCGTGTCCTGGTCCACGTCTCCCTCCATCTGCCCAAGGGCTCTGTGATGGTTTATGAAAAATGGCTGCAAATCCTTGGGCTCTCCCCCCATGTGAGTTGGGGTCTCTGTCCCCCCCCCCACCATGAATTTGAGCGAGCCTGTGACTTTCCATGTACAGAATGGCAGGGGTGGCCGGATCATGAAAGGCCATGCTGTTTCCACTTCGCTGTTTTGACTTGCTTTTGGAGCCCAGGGGCTGCTCTGCTCTGGGAAACCTGGGCCCCTTGGGGACTCCCTGTCCGGGTGCCCCTGTCAACAGCACTCACTGAGCTGAGAGCTTCCCTGGCTACCCAGCCGAGGTAGGTTCCCGGCAGGGAAACCTTCAGGCAGAGAAGACACTTAGGCACATTCCAGTTCCAGCTACTGAAGCCTGCCCCAACCCCGTCGCTGAGGCTGGTCCTCGGGGAGCAGAGACAAGCCATCCCGAGGGCCCTGTTGGTGTCAGCAGCGCTGGGCGCTGTGTGTTGGGATGATCTAGAGTGTCCTTAGGCGGGGCAGTTAGGGGAGTAGTCTGGCTCAGCAGTTCTGGAGGGAATTTTGGCAACAAGTTGAAGAATCACAGATAAATTCTACATACAAAGATGTTAGGAGGCAAGGGGAGAGGGAAGGTACTTTCAGCCCTTGCCCTGAGTGCTTTAATTGCTTTACAAATATCTCATTTGGTCTTCCTAATGGCCTCAGGAAAGGATGATTTTACAGAGGGGGAAACCAACTCTGAGATCAAGTCCCAGTTGCCCAGGGTTGCACGGGGACAACTGGCGGAGTCCAGACTCGCCCCGGGCCTGGCAGCGCCGTGCTCAACGTTCCCGCTGCCACACTGCCGGTCTGTGGTGGTGTCTGTGTTGGCTTTGTCTCATATTTATGTTTTAGAAATTGGAAACAACCCCAAAGCGCAAGAGTGTGTTATGGTGTACCACTTCCTTAAAAAAAAAATACAGCTAAGTTGCCAAAGACAATTTGAAGTCCTTGCAGATGCAATAATAATAATAATAATAATAATACAAAAGAGTGTTGATGAAAACAGTGAAACACAGAATTCTAGATAAGCCTGTGTATGGACAGAGAAACATATAAATAGTTCCTTTTACATGAAATGTCAGTTTTGGTTGGTGATATGGGCTGAATTGCGTCTCCCGAAATACATATGTTGAAGTTCTCGGCCCCAGTACCTCAGAATGTGACTGTATTTGGAGATAAGGTCTTTAAAGAGGTAGTTAAGTTAAACAGGTTCCTTAGGGTGGACCCTTATCCAATACGACCAGTGTCCTTATAAGAAGAGATTAGGACACACAGACATACAGAGGGAGGATCATGTGAAGACAGAGGGGGAAGACAACCATCTACATGCCAAGGAGAGAGGCCTCAGAAGGAGCTAACACCTTGATCTTGGACTTCCAGCCTTCAGAACTCTGAGACAATAACATTTTATTGTTGAAGCCACCTGGTCTTTGGTGCTTTGTTATGGCAGCCCTAGTAAAGCAATACAGCTAATATTGTAGAATGGCTTTAATTGTTTAAATTCAAATTGAACCAGGAATCGATAAGCCTCTTAGCTTCAGTGAAAAGCATTTTTTGTGACCTCACTGCAAAAGATGGTCAATGTCTGTTCAGGCATTAGAATAACGTTATTGTTTATGAGTTGATTTGAGCAGCCCAGAAGCTACAGGGGTTAAAT
The DNA here is from genome assembly GCF_028021215.1 of Eschrichtius robustus. Classification (NCBI taxonomy): domain Eukaryota; kingdom Metazoa; phylum Chordata; class Mammalia; order Artiodactyla; family Eschrichtiidae; genus Eschrichtius; species Eschrichtius robustus. The sequence continues at coordinate 14,284,778 of NC_090830.1, read as the reverse complement.
CTAGCGGGCTTTGAAAAATAATACAAGGAGGGCTACCTGCTACCACAAGCCCTTTATTATTTCTTCTTTTGACAATCTGCAGAGCATATGTGTGAAATTCCCTCTCTATTTAGGGAGCTGCTGCCTTCCAAAGGCTCAGCTGCTCTCCTTTAGCTGGTGGGGAGCAGGGAGAGGGGGCAGGAAACACACCAGCCGAACTGCAGCATTTCCCGCCTCTTCTAATCACCCTCCCCACGGCCTCAGGCTGTGGGTGATGTGTGAAATCAGCCGGTTATAGGTCCCCTTCTCCCAGGGGGAATGTGAATTTTGCATTGATTTCTACCTTCTCTTCAATCTGGCCTTAATCCCTCTGAGCACCCAGGTTCCTGCAGAGCCACAGGTGCAGAGGGCACTGGACTTGGCCCTATGGTGGGGAGAGAACAAATATTAATGCCAAAACATGTTAAAGTCCACCTACCTGTGGAAATAGTCTCAACGTGAAATGGAATTGTCCATTAAAATAAGCCAAAACACAAAATCTTTCCAAAAATGACATTGGAGTGATTCCGGGGAGGAAAAGTGGGTCTCCAGGAAATGACTGCAGCCCGACGCTTTCCCTCTGCTTCCATCCTGGTGGGCTCGGGAGGCAAGGTCAGCTGGCAGCGCATTTCCCTACCGAGCATCACTGTGGGCCCTTAGCACCTGCACTCTGGGACCTGGGGGAGGAGGACTGTCGGGTATCCACGTGTATCCCCGGCACGACGCTGGCAGCAGTGAGCAGTGGATGAACGGGCCAACGGAGGAGTGCACACACCCTGGTGCCCCTCTGTACACAGCCCTGACCCCTGTGACACCCTGCCCACTCTAAGGATGCCACAGGGAGGGAGCCTAGACTTGCCTTCTCACCCAGCTTCACTGCTGAGCTTGAGCTTGTTTTGTGGTTTTCCCCAAAGCTCTGTGTTTCAAGGAATGAACACTCTGTAAACGATACCGCCTGCACCACGCCCCCCAGTCTCTGGCCCCCAAGATGTATTTCTCTGTGCAGCCCTTCTCTCCCCTCCCATCTGGGGTCGTGTCTCAGACTGTGTGTGGTCCACTGCGGTGGGGAAGGGAGCCTAGGGGCAGAACTTACCGGAGTCAGAGGAGTAATGAAAAAAAAGGAAGCCAGGTTGGAACTTCGCATCAAGCCATAAATGAGCTTGTTTCTCATTTCAGCGATTTATAATGGAATGGCTACTTTAATTAATCTGATAGTAAATGCTCCACTGAGAAAGCTAACTACCTTAATTCTCGGAGCCTCAGTTTCCTCATTCATAAAAAGGAACCAACCTTGCATTAGTTTTGTGGTGAGAATAAGAGAATGTGCTTGGAATGAATTTGTAAACTATAGATCATTACGCAGATAGAAATAATAATACTACTAATTATTATTATATAAAGAATTCACTACTTTTGATCTTGAGAAAAACCTAGGGTGCATATGAAGAAAACTGCCTTCATATTATGAATTCATTGGTTTTTCAAAAAATAATCGAAACCCCCTTTCCTTTCTCATTTTTTGGCCCAACTCAGCCAGAAAACTTACTTTGATAAGTAAGTAATCTTAAACTTTGATAGTAGAATCATCTACCATTGCTTTGTGTTGCTGCACAATTGTTTTCCAGTTGTTTCCTATGGATGAAATGAGACCGTATGTAGTAGAAGTCTGCAAACTGTATAGGGCTGTACACATTAAAGTGGAATTTTAGTGGCTCAGTGCATTGACGCCCAGAAACTGAGGAGAAAGCTGCTTCGACTGCAGTGTGGCATCACCCAGGTCTCGAGGTGGGTGTAAATCCTTTGGCTGTAGAAATGGAGAGCACGTCCTCTGATTGTTGGGTGTGTAGGGTCTGTGCCTGGTGCTTCAAGTTTCTGTGAGGAATATGGACTCATTGATGGCCTAACAAGGTAAGTCCGCAGTCCTGCTGACAACTTGAAGGCCTTGAGATGTGTGAGGGAGCTGACCCCACCTGGGGCGACTCCCTGCTTTACCATGCTGGGTGCTGTCTGAGCAGATCTCAGGACCTTTGAAGAAGAACAGTGTGGGCCCAGTAGAGGGGCTGTGTAAGGATTTGCAGCTCTGATGGAGGGTCCAGATCTGCAAACCTAAGGGGCCAAGTGCAGAGGTAGGAAGGGGGGTGACAGTGTCACCTCATTATTCCAAACAAAAAATGATATGGAGGCACAGTTCTACCCAAGACTTGAAAAGGGGCTTTGGCCTCATTGCAGAAGCAGAAGTGATGGAATTCAACTCCAGGAAGAGACTGACGTGCCATGGATGACGACCGCCACTACAGATGACGGCTGCAAAGCTGTAGCCAATCCGAGTTCACTGCTTTGGCCGAGCCTGCCCACGTGATGACAAGCGTAGAGGTCAGTGTCAAAAGCTCTTTAGGATTGTGGGAACAGAGCAAGCCTTTGGCATCCGTCTTGTGTAGGCCAGTCAGGGAAGTGGGGGGCAAAAGCAGTCGATAACGCTGTAACCGATGGTCTGAAGGGCTGAGGCCAAAGTTGGCGGGAGCATTCAGGGGATTAATGCACTGTGGGTGTTTTAATATAGGTTTTATTATGATTTAGGTATAGTAAGGCCAACAGATCAGGAGACGATTGCCATTGAAAAGATAATTTGTTGCTGATGGTTCCTGAGAAGAGAGGACGTACCATGCCATGAGAGAAGGGTACATGGGGAAGCTCCAGGGTGGCCAGGAGGCAGAGGGAGAGGGTAAACGTGGGCAAGAGCCTTTACTGTGGTTTCCGGGGGAAGGAACAGGTGAGGAGGGTCAGCAGGCTAGGATTGGCTAGTTTGAATCATTTCAGGGCTCTGGGGGCATAGGAGCTGCCCCTGGTTGTCTGGTACCTGGCCTGGGTGATTAGGACAGAGGGACAGCGGTGCCGAGTGAGAGCCCCATAGAGGAGGTGGTGGGATGTGGCCTCTAGATTGGTTCGTTTGCGTATGTAGGGCGTGTTCACAGGCTAGCCATTTTCCATCACTTGGAGTTGGGTGACCCTGGAAAGGTCGGTTCCCCACAGAGTCAGCAAGGCCCTGGTGTACAAGACGTCAGAAAACAGAAAATAAAAGGAAATGTTAACAGAGTGGGAGTGTACATTTCTTTTAGGGAAGATAAGGAGAAACCCTGGAGGCAGTGGGCAGAGAGGAAATGACAGAGGGAGTGTTTCCAGAATGAAGTCACTGCCCAGCCACTGTATCTGCTCCTTGCGGCAAGGCCCGGGCACCCTCCATGCAGCACCCAGCCCGGCTGGCTGTCGTTTGTCCGGGACTGCTGTTTGGAAGCAGAATGGGCAGTAGCAGGACATTTCATGTAGCCATTTTGATTAAATGGCCCTAACAGAAGATAAGCACATTTTTGTGGTTGTCGTTAGTGAGATTTCAAACTCAGGCTAAGGCATATTTTGTGTGCAAGTGAATTAAGGTTCGTGTGGCCGCAAAGACCTCTACATTTTTAAAAACTAGAATCTGAATACAATTTATGAAATTTTAAAGCTAGAAATACCTTACACGTTGCATCATCCAAGCCCATCTTTTTTACATGAGGAAACTAAGGCTCAGAGATACCATGTGGAATGCACTACATTTTTCTTACTAACAATTGCAGCAGATAACCTTGACGCTTACCCGCCTTCCAGCTCCATCTCATCTGACAAACTTTGCAGAGTTGTGGGGAGGGGATCGTCAGGGAATGAGTAAAGATAACTGCTCTTCCCATTATTTAATAAAAATAAACCTGGAAGGGGAGTGCTTTTGAAAATTGTAAAATAGCTAGTGGGAAGCTGCAGTAGAGCACAGGGAGCTCAGCTCGGTGCTCTGTGATGACCTAGATGGGTGGGATGGGGGTGGGAGGGAGGCGCAAGAGGAAAGGGATATATGTATACATGTAGCTGATTCACTTCGTGGTACAGCAGAAACTAACACGACATTGTAAAGCAACAATACTCCAATAGAAAGAAAGAAACTAAAAAAAAAAATAAAATGAGCATTCTCGCTGAAAAAAAATTGTATAACAATTCATTTAGATGAATTATAGGAAAAATTAAGGTGAGGAAGAGCTTTCTAAGTATGCCACCAAAGGTTAGCAAAAAAGGCCATATATATATGAAGACAGAGATTTGCCCACTGGCAGTAGGGATTTGTCACTTTTTTAGGTGCCCGGCATCCAAAGCCCCTTGTCTCGAGGGAATCCCTTGTTGTGGGTGCCTCAGTAGGAGGCTCTGGCTTCCGCTGTGGGAACCAAAGTGAATCTCATCCTTTTCCCCATGCCTTGGGAACCTGGTGTGGCCACATCCCCCAGACACACCCCTCCTCCTCCTCGAATGCTTCCCCTGGGGCTGCTTAAATGAGTGGTGCAAAGACGAGAGGTCTGTCTGTCCCCAAGTCACGAAGGAGCGGCTCAGGTAGTCCGGACTGGCCTTACAACAGAGCCAGCCTTATATGACCTGATTCTCCCGTCATGCAGGGGGTCTGGGCCTCCCCTTGGCTGGTTCCCTGTGCAACTGGATTGAACTTAGGTGGAACTTGCCTGAAGAAGCTCACCGACTTCTGAGGTCAAGATGCTCCCAACTGGAAAAGCATTCAGTGCCTTATGAGGGGACCTTTTCTTTGTGGCCTCAGCCCCTTACCCTCCACACTCAGGGCCTCACACAGAAGCCACTGGCAGCGACAGCTCCCATCAAAGATGTTGGGAACCCCTGGTCATCTCCAGGGAGAGCCCAGCTCATGGCATAAGGAGCAAAATGCGAAGTATCACATCCATAAAGTAGTGTGCACAGTATGATATTACTTTTTGTTTAAAACACACACACGGGGGCTTCCCTGGTGGCGCAGTGGTTGAGAATCTGCTTGCCGATGCAGGGGACACGGGTTCGAGCCCTGGTCTGGGAAGATCCCACATGCCGCGGAGCAACTAGGCCCGTGAGCCACAACTACTGAGCCTGCGCGTCTGGAGCCTGTGCTCCGCAACAAGAGAGGCCGCGATAGTGAGAGGCCCGCGCACCGCGATGAAGAGTGGCCCCCGCTCGCCGCAACTAGAGAAAGCCCTCGCACGGAAACGAAGACCCAACACAGCCAAAAATAAATAAAAAAACAAAAAAACAAAACACACACACACACACACACATACACACACACACGTATGTATATACATAACCCTAACCCTAACCCTTGTAACCCCACTGTAAGTCAAGGAAGAGCTGTATGTATATATGTACATATACATATATATATATATGCACACACATACATACACATTTAGAAAAATAGAAAAAAATCTGGAAGAGTATACCAAATATATCTCTTAAAGAAGCTATCACTTTGGGGGGGGGGGTAGCATTATAAATGCTTCTTCACCTTCTTTTTTAATACATTTGTTTATTTATTTATTTTTGGCTGCATTGGGTCCTTGTTGCTGCACACAGGCTTTCTCTAGTTGTGGCGAGCGGGGGCTACTCTTTGTTGCGGTGCGCGGGCTTCTCATTGCAGTGGCTTCTCTTGTTGCGGAGCACGGGCTCTAGGCGCATGGGCTCAGTAGTTGTGGTGTGTGGGCTTCAGTAGTTGTGGCATGCAGGCTCAGTAGTTGTGGCACATGGGCTTTGTTGCTCTGCAACATGTGGGATCTTCCCAGACTAGGGCTTGAACCCGTGTCCCCTGCATGGGCAGGCCGACTCCCAACCATTGCACCACCAGGGAAGTCCCACTTCTTCACCTTCTTAATCCCTTTTTTTTGTTTTGTTCTCAAAATGTACAGTTTGCAGGTATTTTATCTCTAAATCTGTTTTCATCTGGGTGAAGCACAGAAGTTCATTCTTAGCTTATTAAAGTGGTCAGAGTTTCCTTATGCTCCAACAGCAGCAGCAGAGTGCCCTGGTCCCTTCTAGCCAATGCAGGGGCTCCAGTTCTCCGCCCTGCCCACCTGGAGGAGGTGTCACTGAGCCGCAGGAGGCTGGGGGCTGGTCCCCTTTACACCCTTGGTTCGTCCCCTCAGTGCCCATTTCTTCAGGTGGTTAAACTGCTCGGACACAGGCTACATGAAGAGCTGAAGCCCTTGGAGGGAAAACCTGCACGAGCCCAGCAATGCAGGTACAGCTCTGGATGCGCTCCTGGAAAGCCTGCTCCCGGCCGTGGGCATCGGCACTGGCCTTCTGTGCACCCAAGACAGAGCATTGCAGCAGACGGGAGCAGGGGCCAGAGGCGGGCCAGCACCGGTCCAATGCTGGCCACGTGGGTTACACATGTGAGGAACTCCCCTTGTGCATCTGTGAAAACGAGGAGGACTTCACAGGATTATCGCAAAGTCAAATGAGACAATATACACTTAGTACGGCTTCTGGCATGTAGGTTATTAATAAAAGTGAGCTGTCTTGGGCTAAATTGAGAGAAGTGGAAAATACAAAGCATTGGCCAGGATTTGGAGTATGAAAAGCCCATGTGCTGCTGGGTGGAGTGTCAGCTGGCATAGCCACTTCGGAAGACTGATAACATTTACTGAAGCCGAACTGATGCAACCCCATGACCCAGAAATTCCATTTATAGGTGCAGACCCAACAGAAATGCATACAAACGTGCACCATATAAGAATGTTCTAAGCAGCATGATTCATAATGGCCCAGACCTGAAAACAACTTAAATGCCCATCAGCAAGAGAATGGATAAACTCTGGTTTATCCCCATAATGGAATCCCCACGGTGTCCAGGATGAACAAACTACACCCACAGAGAACATGGTGACTTTTACAAACACATTCTTCTGGGTGAAGGAGCCAGACACGAACGGTCACGTCACATACAAAAGTGGGTGAGGTGGGCCAGGTGTTCGAAGGCCTCACAGTGAGAGGCCACCCACGCTGGGAGAGGTGTTAGGGATGGGGCGAGCCCACGTGGGCTTCTGTTTCTCGAGGTGGGCGCCAGTTACACAGGCGGCTCTGTTGTAAGACGTATCAAGCTGTACGCGTGTGATATATGCACGTTTCTATATATATTGTAATTGTAATTCAATAAAATAATTCAATAAAAAAGTGTTTAAAAGAAAAGCATGGTTTGAAAGTTTTAAACAGTCATTTAATTATTATTATTATCTCTATTGTTACTGGTTGGAGCCTGAACTGAACTCAGGTTCAGCTGCTTATCACTCAAAAGTCAATGTTCGAGAGGCAAGAGTTGGCGGACAAGAAAGACGTTTTATTCAGGAAGCTGGCAATCTGGGGAGATGGCAGACCACCATCTGAGTCACAGATCAGAGGGCAAGAGCTTTTAAAGGAAAGCTTGCAGGCTGTGCCGGGGTGCTGCGTGCAGAGCAGCAAGTCAGCTCCGCCAGTCATCTTGAAACTGGTCAGCGCCATCTCGATTGTTTTAAGTGCGCTTAGTCTTCAATTCCAGGGTCAATTTTTTCCCATTTTCTTAAGGCCAGTTCCTGGCATTGTGCAGGCCACAGATTCAGTACCGCCCAAGATGGAGCAGCTTATGTCATGGCTACAGTCTGGTCATCATGCAGTTAGCGTTTTCCCTCTGGTGGTGGTTTTAGTATCTGCACAGCAACTCAGGAATGTGCATCAGACACTGTTATCTATGTCCTTCAGGGAGGAACTAAAGAGTCTGTGACTGCTCTATGGCCAATTCACTGTTTAAATTGTTACCAGTTCTCCAAGCCTAACTGTGCCTCTGTCACTCCGTGTTTACATGCTGTCAATCCTTAATTCTTGAGCCAGGGTTGTAGGGGAGGCCTAGGAGACTACAGCCTTTTCCTATGAACAAGAAACGGGGGACAAGGAGGGGCCTTTGTACCTGGGAGGACCTCACAGTGTCCTGCTTGGTTTCACTACCAGTATCATGCAGCTCAGGGTAGGACGGTGGTCTTGTTCCTGTGGACACTTTCTGTAGTAGTTCATTCAGTTTAGTTACACAGAATGTCTTCTGAAGGAGACTAGCTGCTTTGGGGTGATCAGTACAGGTTATTCAGGAGAGACAAGAGCTGTCACATTTGACCTTCTCACCCCTGTGGCCCCAGGATGCAGAAGCCCAGCTGGGGAGAGGAGAGGGCTGTGTGGGTGGGCTCCTGCCCCGCCGGCCCTCCCCAGGGCTGGGAAGCGCCCTTCAGAGCCTCACGCTTGGCAAGTGGTACTCCATGAGGGACCTGCAAAAATGCAAGATTTCACCAAGTTTAAGGGAAGCCAGGCGTTTCAGAGACTAACAAGAAAGACAGGTGACCCCTGAAGTGACTCATCACCTGGAATCCAGCATGAACTTAGAGAGCTGTCCCACAAGCATGCTTTGGGTGAAGAAACCTACCTTAGAAAGGGAAGCTGGTGTATCATGACAGAAGGCTGGCTTTTCTCTCCCCTCCCGCCCCCCTTTCCTCCTTCTCTTCCCCTTCTGCGCCCCCATTCCCCTAACTGGCTAAATGAATGGGGCAGGAGACCCTCAAACTGTGCTAAAACAACATCGTTCTAAGTAAGCCTGTTTTTTTTTTTTTTTTCTTAAAACATTTTTTGCTGTTATTTGTTTGGCATATCACAGTCTTTGGTAAAATTCTTTTTGAAATTTCAGGAGGTTTCACCTTACTAAAGGAAAAGACAAGTGATTGACCCATGGCTTGATGATAATAGGATTCAAAGAGAAATGGTGGCTTGAAGAATCAAAGGGAAAATGTTGGAGATATTTTCTTACATAAACCTTTAAAAACTCAAGGATAGCATGCACACAGTAAAGTGCACAAGTCACAAGTATGTTCTGAGAAATTTTCACGTAACCACCACCTAAATCGACTATTACCACCGTGAGCCCCTCATGTGCCCTGCAGTCCCGTCCATATCCTTCAGTATCATAGATTAATTTTGCCTTGTTTTAAAATTATAAATTAAAAATCGAATCATACAGAATGTATTCTTGTGTGACTGTTTGTTTGTTTGTTTGTTTTTTTGGCTCAATGTTTTGCTGGTGAGATTCATCCATACTGTTAAGTGTGGCAATATTTTGTTCACATTTATTGCTGGAATAAGAGTGTATTTTAAACAAGCATCCTTGGTGATTGCAAGGCAGGCAGTGCCCAGCCTCATTTAGAGAAATACTGCCCCAGACCCAGTCAACACAGGTACACAGCGACCCTATTCCATTCCCCACACTCTTAGAATCACAAGTACAGGAAAAATCAAAAATAGTCCCGCAAAAACCAGAGACAGGTGCAGATTTTAAGTTAATTGAGGTCAAGAGCAATTTTGTGACCCACCCCCCCCCCCCCGCCCCGGGTATAGCATCTGAAGTAGTGCCATGGATAGACCACAGTTCGAAAACTACTTTTTCTTTCTTTTTGTAAAATTTTTTTTAAAGATTTTTTTTTCTGATGTGGACCATTTTTTTTTTTTAAATCTTTTTTTTTTTTTTAATGGTAATTATTTATTTATTTATGGCTGTGTTGGGTCTTCGTTTCTGTGCAAGGGCTTTCTCTAGTTGCGGCAAGTGGGGGCCACTCTTCATCGCGGTACGCGGGCCTCTCACTATCGCGGCCTCTCTTGCTGCGGAGCACAGGCTCCAGACGCGCAGGCTCAGTAATTGTGGCTCACGGGCCTAGTCGCTCCGCGGCATGTGGGATCTTCCCAGACCAGGGCTCGAACCGGTGTCCCCCGCATTGGCAGGCAGATTCTCAACCACTGCGTAATGTGGACCATTTTTAAAGTCTTTATTGAATTTGTTACAATATTGCTTCTGTTTTATTTTTATTTATTTTTTAAATTTTTTGGCTGCGTTGAGTCTTCACTGCTGCGCGCGGGCTTTCTCCAGCTGCAGCGAGCGGGGGCTACTCTTTGTTGCGGTGCAGGGGCTTCTCCTTGCAGTGGCTTCTCTCGTTTCGGAGCACAGGCTCTAGGCTCCCGGGCTTCAGTAGTTGTGGCACGTGGGCTCAGTAGTTGTGGATGGTGGGCTTAGTTGCTCCGCGGCATGTGGGATCTTCCCAGACCAGGGCTGAAACCCGTGTCCCCTGCACTGGCAGGCGGATTCTTAACCACTGTGCCACCAGGGAAGTCCCTATGTTTTGGTTTTTAGGCCGCAAGGCATGTGGGATCTCAGCTCACCGCCCAAGGATCAAACGTGTACCCCTGCATTGGAAGGTGAAGTCTTAACTGCCAGAGAAGTCCCCCAAAACTACTTTTTCTCCCATGGAGTCAGCAATATCAAAATCCTTGAGGAAAGAAACGTGTGTGTGCGTGCATGAGTGTGGTATGGGCTGAATTATGTCCTCCCCACATTCATATGGGAAATCCTAACCCCCTGTACCTCAGAATGTGACTGAATGTACTTGGAAACAGGGTCCTTAAAGAGGTAATAAAGTTAAAGTGAGGCCATCAGCGTGGCCCTAATCCAGTGTGACTGGTGTCCTTATAAGAAGAGGAGATTAGGACACAGACAAGCACAGAGGGAGGACGGTGTGAAGAGACACAACAAGAAGACAGCCATCTGCCAGCCAAAGACAAAGACCTCAGGAAAAGCCACCCCTGCCCACACCTTGATCTGGGACTCTGGCTTCCAGAACTGTGAGAAGATAAATGTGTGCTGTTTAAGCTCCCGCGTCTGTGGTACTTTGTTAGGGCAGCCCGAGCACACCAACACCGTGTGTGTGTGTGTGTGTGTGTGTGTGTGTGTGTGTGTGTGTGAAGTGCTGTGTGCAGGAACAGGCGACAGCAGGATGACCGCCCTCCCACACCCACCTCTGCCCCACTTGGTTGGAGTCCCCCCCGACGACCCCACCTCGCCTCTTCCTTCCTCTGCTACCTGGACCAGGCTGGCCCAGCTGTGCCCATCTGAGTGGCAGCTCTAACAGACGCGAGGCCAGGCAGCCTCTCTGGGGGGATCTGAGAGGGAGGACAGTCGTGAAATGGCAGGAAAACCTTCTCCCTGCAGCTCAGAGCAGGTGTGGGTGGGGAGATTAAAAACTAGGCTTAAAGGAAACAAAAGATGCTTCATGCAACTCCATTCAAGAAAAAGGAACAAAACTCATGCATTTTCCTCACCATCAGATCCTTTGAGAAACTGCATCAACGAATATAATTTTTATCCTAATTTTGAGTCCTTTAAGAATAGCCAGGGACTTCCCTGGCAGTCCAGTGGTTAAAACTCTGTGCTCCCAATGCAGGGGGCACGGGTTCCATCCCTTGTCAGAGAATTAAGATCCCGCATGTCGCAGGGTGCGGCCAAAAACAAACAAACAAACAAACTGGTGAGGAGATGGGCAAGCAGACTCTCATTGGAGGTGCTGAGCATCAAGGAGCCTGACTTGTAAGGAGAGAGAAGCCAGGAGCCAGGGGGAAGCTTATCTTCCCTCTGATGCCTTAGTTCTCTGTGTGGCGATGAACCACCCCAGTGCTTGAGACTGAATTTGCAGGTCTGCAGGAGGTCTTGTGAGACAGTCCGCGCCCTCCGCTGACACTGCGCCAGGGTCACTCCACCAGCACTGCTCTCTCAATAAGCCGCAGCTGCTGCTGCCAGGCTCAGCCACTTGTGATTGGGAAGCACTACGTCATCACCTTTGTTTCCCACTTAGGGTGGGCTTTGGCAGGGTAAAAATCCCTGCAAAACCGGGAATTTCTGCATCACAGTTGATCCTTGTGAAGCATGCCACTCTCCTCTGTACTCCCACAACTCAGAATCATCTATACCTCCACATCCGACCATCAGGAAAACTTTTGTACTGCCTGTGTGTGCATTCTATAAGGGCTCAAGGAGTAGAAAGGTCTTTTAAAAGTAGTTGTGTGTTGGGACTTCCCTGGTGGCGCAGTGGTTAGGAATCCGCCTGCCAATGCAGGGGACACGGGTTCGAGCCCTGGTCTGGGAAGATCCCACATGCCGCGGAGCAACTAAGCCCGTGCACCATGACTACTGAGCCTGCGCTCTAGAGCCCGTGAGCCACAACTACTGAGCCCACGTGCTGCAACTACTGGAGCCCGGGCACCTGAAGCCTGTGCACCTAGAGCCCGTGATCCGCAACAAGAGAAGCCACCGCAATGAGAGGGCTGTGCATCGCGGCGAAGAGTAGCCCCTGCTCGCTGCAACTAGAGAAAGCCCGCGCGCAGCAACGAAGACCCAACACAGCCAAAAATAAATAAATAAAGGAAATAAATTTTAAAAAATAGCTGTGTGTTTGTGCCTAATCCAAAACACTGACGACACCAGATGGTGGTGAGGATGTGGAACAACAGGAACCCTACAAAACCAGACGTACATCTGTGCTATGATCCAGCAGTCACGCGCGCCTTGGTATCTGTTCGGATGAGTTGAAAACTTATGTCCACAGAAAAACCTCCACACAGATGTTTACAGCAGCTTTATTTACAATTGCCCAAACCTGGAAGCAACCAAGATGTCCTTCCGTAGGTGAATGGATTAATAAACTGTTGGTATACCCAGGCAATGGAATCTATTTAGCACTAAAAAGAAATAAACCATCAAGCCGTGAAAAGACATGGAAAAGCTTAGATGCGTATGACCGAGTGAAAGAAGCCAATCTTAAAAGGCTACATACTGTATGATTTCAACTATAGTGACACTCTGAAAAAGGCAAAACTATGGAGACAGTAGAAAGATCAGGGGTTGTCAGGTGTTGGGGGGAGGGAGGGATAAATACGCATAACATAGAGGATTTTTAGGGCAGTGAAACTATTCTGTATGATGTTATAATGATGGATACACATCATTACACATTTATAAGACCCATAGAATATACAACATAGGTGATGAGGACGTGTCATTGTAGTTCACTGTAACACATGCACCACCCTGGTGTGAGATGTTGGTACTGGGGGGCTGGTGGGGGGCGGGGGGTCTAAGGGAACTCTCTGTACTTTCTGCTCAATTTTACTGTGAACCTAAAACGGTTGTAAGAAATAGGCTGTATAAATAAATAAAATTAAAAGAAAGTGACGGGAGAAACCATACCTATAGAAGGAAATTACAGCCTAATTTTAATTGAACTGGGGAATAGGCAAAACTGTTGTGATCTGGTGGCAGTGGCAGGGGGCGGTAGCAGGACAGGTCCCTGGCCGTAGAGACGATGTTAATGTGGTTTGACAAGAAACCACAAAGGGAGAACACGGGGCACCCACCCCTGAGTGAATGAAACCCCCTGGGGTCTCGTGAAGGGGTCCAAGATGCTGTGTGAACAAGGAGTGCCTAAGCCTGACAAATCTGGTTCTTTGAAGGAACCGTGACTTTCCTCTGAAGTTACAGACGGAAAAGGGAGACAGTGAAGGGAAGAAGAGATTAGAGGAACAGAAACTTGAATGGGACTGGGTCCTTAGAACTATACTGGAGAGCAGAGAAGAGAGGAGCAGGAAAAGAGTGGGGGGAAAGGCAGAGAGTAACATGCGGGAAACCGATTTTAAGTCTATAGTCCTACTCTTAGAAGTTCTGAAAAGAAGAATAGATTATATTAGTAAAGAGATTTAATTATCCAAGCAATCTTGTGAAGTGAAAAGGCCATTACTACATTTCATCAAATGTAAGGTGTCAATCATTGAAAAGGCACATTATTTTTGGTGTTATAAAGAAAGAAAAAAGCTTGCCAATTAGACTGTGACACTGTTCTGCTTATCCATTGCTGCAAAGCAAACAAGCGAACTACCCCCAAAACTTAGTGGCTTGCTATAATCACCATTTGGTGGTTTCTCTCAGTTCTATGGGTTGACTCCACTCATCTGGATGACTATCCCTCGGGGTGTCCCACGTGGTACACTCAGACGTCAACTGGGGCTTGAGGCATCGGAAGGTTTGATGGGCTGGACATTTGAGATGGTTCCCTCACGTGCCTGGAAGTTGATGTGAGCTGTGGGTGAGGAACTCAGCTTGGGCTATTGACTGGCGCACTGTGTATGGCTCCACGTGGGACTTCTTCACAGCACGGCGGCTGTGCTCCCAGAGAGGGCATCCCAAGAGTGAGTGAAAACACCCAGGACGAAGTCAGAGGCTTCTTACCTTGTGACCTCAGAAGTCCCAGGACAACACTTTGGCCGCCAGCTGCCGGTCCCCAGACTGAAAAGGAGAGGAATTAGATCTTCATTCTGATGTGAGGAAAAGCAGGCACACACACGGGGACGAAGGACTTGGCCCTCTCTCGCTGCCATGGTCACTACCTTAAAGGTTGACTCAGGGGATACACACGTGGGTCATATCAGCCTCTCATTGCTCTGAGATATCGTTCATCTCCTTGAAGGGATTTGGTGATTTCTCCCACTTCTCATTGTATTGCTTGGTGAGTGAAAGGCAAGACTTTCGCACGGATCGCAGTACAGAACGTAACACAGCTTTCCTGACTGTGGGCATCTTAATTTCTTAGGACCTGTGAAGCACTTGCTTGTTGCTTTGCAAGAAACCATAGAATTGTGAACGTAACTGCAGGGATGGGATCGCTACATGGTACCAGTCAAGGGCCAATCAGGGAAGCAAAACCGCCAAAGAGCAGGGAGTAAGACCCTGCACGGATCTGGGAGACACTGAAGAAACCAGGGCCCAGAGAGGGAACTGGAATCAGAGAAGATTCACTAGACAGCCCACCTGAACACTGGTGCAGGAGGACGGGTTGAAGCTTTCGGCTGGCTACGGAAGGGAGCTGCTGCAGAATCTGGGAAAGCTGTCACCTCTGAGTGAACTCATGCTTCCGCAGGGCTGAGCTAAGTGTCTGGTGGTAGACTGGGGCTGCTGTTGGACAGCTTGTCAGCAGCAGGGAGAAAAAGACAGGAATGGAGCTGGGAAAGCAAAGAGCGGGCTGGAATCTGCAGCCCCTCGGCATCCGCCTCTCACTGCATCTGACCACAAGGGCCATCTGACAGTGATGGCAGCTTCTTTGTTTCTGTGTCTTAAAGGTCATGCAGAGTCCTCTTTTGGTCATTTCTAACCTGAAACCTCACAGGTTTAGAGATTCTAAGAAACATACTTCCAGCTTAACTTGATACAGCTCACTGCTCATACACGAATATCAAATCTACACGCCACTGCTCTTTTCCGGGCTTTTCTCCATTCATGATGACTTTTGGTTTCAGTGGTAAAAGAAAGTGTTTTATCTTTCTGAAGATTTTTTTTAAATGGCAATTTAATTCAACACGGGTAGTTCCAATACAGGTATTATCAACCACAGTGTTGACTATGAACAGCTGTGACCAAGTTTGCACACGCACAGGTCATGACAACAATGTCACAACTGGCTGGCCGTGTTTATGAGATGCTGTTAGCTGCAAGACACATCTCACTACAGAGACATTAAATGTGAGAAATGTGCATCTTTATGAGTTATTATTATTTCCATTACTTCCATTTACAGGTGAGAAAATTTGAGAAACAGAGTCTAAGCAACTTTTGAATTAAGGAAGGTGACAGAAAGATGGATATCACGGAACATTTTAGCCAAATTCTTCCATTTGTAGATAAACAAACAGGTCAGAGAGCTTAAGTGTCTTGTCTGTTTTAACATAACTCGGTCAACATTGAGTCAGGACGTAAATCTTTTATTCCAAGGCCAGCTACTGCATTTGCTTGTATTATACTGACTATAAAGCACAGAACCCAAATTTTGATATGGCTTAACACAGAATTTTTCAGTTTGTTTTGATGATGAGTCATGCTAAGAATTACGTTTTACTTCTCAGCCTGATACACGATACATAAATAAATACATAACTGAAACAAAAGTTTTATGAAGCAATGTTAACACTTCTACACATTATATATTCTAATATTTTCTGATTTGGGGGTAATTCTTTTTAATGTTGAAAATATGCTGGGTACTTCCACTTCTGGCAAAAGAAGAGAGCTTGTTTCAGACCAATCTTCCCATTGAGAAAGAGCAGAAAAGCTGGAAAAAATATTTGTAAGAGATTTGATTGCCAGAATAAGAGATATAAAAGCAGTGAGGACTGGAGGGGTCAAAATCCCAGAGAGAAGGGAAACCCAGAAAGATGAGCCCTATGTTTGGTGCTGCACCTTCCATTGAAGCAATTAATTATCCCCAAGTAAAGCTGCAGCTCAGAGACTGAAAGGCTGAGCAGAGCCTTTGACTGAGGCTGGGGCAAAATCTGATGTTAACAACCACCAAGGAAGAGGCACAATGGTGAACACCCCAGATTTTCAGGTGAGACACTAGAAGTAAGAGTGAATCAGAAATAGACCAGCTCTCATAAAAGTTCAACTTCAAATCAGCTCAGCCCCAAATTATTTTAAAGTCATCCACCCCTTGCCCGACTGCTGTTCCAAGCACAAGTAAATGGAAGCTAGCATATTGCGCCTCAAAATATTTTTCACACAAAATGTGAACATTCAATTAAAAACTACCTGACATGAAAAAATATAAGAATAGACCAAAAGCCGAGAGAAAAAAAATCACACAATAGAAACAGTCACATAGGAGATACAGATTTGGAAATGATTAAAATAAGACTTTAATATAACTATGATACATATGTTCAAGAAGTTAAAAACAGCATGGAAAATTTAGTCCAGAGAAATGCAAACTACAAAGGATAAAATGGAAATTTTATAACTAAAAATTATAATAACTAAAATTAAGGATTCAAGGAATAGGTTTAACAGCAGATTAGACACACCTGAAGAGAGAAATAGTGAATTGGAAGACAAACCAGAAGAAAAATAACCAGATAGGAGTATGAAAGACAAGTGGATTTTAAAAATACAGAAAAGGACACAAAAGTCATATGGTTTATAATATATATGCAAATTCAGTTGAAGAATTAGAAAAAGAAGAAGAAGAGGAAGAGGAGGAGGAAGAAGAAAGAAGAAGAAGAAGAAGAAGAAGAAGAAGAAGAAGAAGAAGAAGAAGAAGAAGAAGAAGGAGAAGGAGAAGGAGAAGGAGAAAAAGAAGAAGAAGAAGAAGGGGAGGAGGAAGAAGAAGAAGCATGGGAAGGAGAAGAGGAGTGGGAGGGAGAGGGAAAGGGGAAGGGGGAGGGGCAGAGGAAGGGGAAGAGGAAGAAGGAGAAGAAGGGGAAATGGACCTATAAAAAATGTTTTAAGATATAATAGCCAAGGATTTTTCAAGCTGAAGAATAATATCAAACCACTAAGGTAAGAAGCTCTGTGTAACCCAAGCAGGATAAATACAAAGACACACATAGGCAAATCATGCTCAAACTACTGAAAACAAAAGACAAAGTCTTCAAAGCACATAGAAAAATCAAGATATATTTCCTTGAAAGAGGCAATAGTAAGACTGACAGTTTATTTTCCCCTCAAAATAATGGAACTAGAAGACAGTGTCATTAGTCAAATTGCTGAAAGAAAATACTGCCAAGCTAAAATTCTAAGCTTGGTGAAATTAACTTTTAAAAATAAAAGTAAGATAAAGTTTTTTTTTTAATGATTATATGGATTTTCTTTTTTTTAAAACTTTTTTTTTAATATATATATATATTTTTAATTTATTTATTCATTTTTGGCTGTGTTGGGTCTTCATTTCTGTGCGAGGGCTTTCTCTAGTTGCAGCAAGCTGGGGCCACTCTTCATCGCGGTGCATGGGCCTCTCACTATTGCAGCCTCTCCTGTTGCGGAGCACAGGCTCCAGACGCGCAGGCTCAGTAGTTGTGGCTCACGGGCCTAGTTGCTACGCGGCATGTGGGATCCCCCAGACCAGGGCTCAAACCCGCGTCCCCTGCATTGGCAGGCAGAATCTCAACCACTGCGCCACCAGGGAAGCCCCAGATAAAGATATTTTAAGACACCTACACATAGACACATACTGAAAGAATTTGTCAACAACTGTCCTACACTAAAGGATATATTAAAGGGAGTCTTCAGGCCAAAAGCAAGTGATCTCGGGTAGAAGTTAACAATGGAAAAAGAATGTAGATAAATAAAAATGAGCTATTGCTCTAACAATAATAATGTCTGGTAGGATTTCAATATATAGAGATAGAAATAAAAGACTCAATAACAATAGCATGAAAAGCAGAAGAGGGATAAATGTAGCTAAAGTGTTTTAAGGTCTTTGCATTATCCAGGAAGTGACAAAATTAATAACTTATATTTTAATGAGTCAAGGGCGCATATTTTTTTTGTCTTCTTTCTTTTTTTAAATTTAATTTTATTTATTTATTTTTATACAGCAGGTTCTTATTAGTTATCTATTTTATACATATTAGTGTATATATGTCAATCCCAGTCTCCCAGTTCATCCCACCCTCCCACCCCCCTGCTTTCCCCCTTTGGTGTCCGTACGTTTGTTCTCTACATCTGTGACTCTATTTCTGCCTTTCAAACCAGTTCATCTGCACATTTTTCTAGATTCCACATATATGCGTTAATATACGATATTTGTTTTTCTCTTTCTGATTTATTTCACTCTGTATGACAGTATCTAGGTCCGTCCATGTGTCTACAAATGACCCAATTTCGTTCCTTTTTATGACTGAGTAATATTCCATTGTGTATATGTACCACATCTTCCTTATCCATTTGTCTGTCGATGGGCATTTAGGTTGCTTCCATGACCTGGCTATTGTAAATAATGCTGCAATGAACACTTTGGTGCATGTGTCTTTTTGAATTATGGTTTTCTCTGGGTATATGCCCAGTAGTGGGATTGCTGGGTCATATGGTAATTCTATTTTTAGTTTTTTAAGGAACCTCCATACTGTTCTCCATAGTGGCTGTATCAATTTACATTCCCACCAACAATGCAGGAGGGTTCCCTTTTCTCCACACCCTCTCCAGTATTTGTTGTTTGTAGATTTTCTGATGAAGGGTGCATATTAATTTAAGATACTCATTAACGGAATATTAAAAGAATGTATACCCCAAAACTATTAGATGAGGGTCCATGGAGTTACAAAAATCCTTAAACAAATGAATCTAAGGAATATAATAAAAATCAAGGACCATGTGCAGCAAGTATAAACTGTCTGGGGATTCACTTAACAAAGAACGCACAAAACCTACACAGACAGACAGAACTTCTATGCTCTTGTGAATATGTGAAAGATCAATTCTACCCCCAAAATCAGTAAATTCATTGCAACCCTAATCAAAATTTAAGCTGATTTTTTTCATATATTTGATAAACTTATTCTAAAATTTACATGGAGGAATAAAGGGCCATGAATAATACGTTGACTTTGAAAAAGAAGAGAGGGGAGACTTGCCCTGCTAGACATTGAGGCACAAGTTATGGTAATAGAAATCATCTGTTACTGGCCCAAGAACAAACAAAAGGCATCAATGAAGCAGAAAGGAGCACTCAGAGACAGACTCTTGAGAACGTAATACATTTCAGAAAAGCTGTCACAAATCAGTGGGAAGAGGACAGACTAACTCACTAGGGACATGAAGAAAATAAAACTGAACGCTACCTGATGTTATAACTAGGGACTCCCCTACAAATAAAATTAATAGAAGACAATATTAGTGGCCTAAGAGGGAAAAAGCTCAAAAGTACAAACCATAAAGCAAAAAAGATTGGTGGGTCTGATTGCACCAAAAGAAAGGATTCCTAGTCAATGTAGGTGGGATGCCATGGACAAAATCAACAGATTAGGAGAAGATACATGCAGTATCTAAAGCCAACAAGGGAAGATACCTTCTGGCAAATCAGAAGGAAAAAGAAAGAACCCTGGTTGAAGAATCAGCACAGAATATGAACTAGCAATTAACTGAAGGAAACATGAAAGGTAAAGAAACATGTAGGGGCTTCCCTGGTGGCGCAGTGGTTGAGAATCTGCCTGCCAATGCAGGGGACACGGGTTCGAGCCCTGGTCTGGGAAGATCCCACATGCCGCGGAGCAACTAGGCCCGTGAGCCACAACTACTGAGCCTGCACGTCTGGAGCCTGTGCTCCGCAACAAGAGAGGCCGCAATAATGAAAGGCCCGCGCACCGCGATGAAGAGTGGCCCCCACTTGCCGCAACTAGAGAAAGCCCTCGCACAGAAACGAAGACCCAACACAGCCATAAATAAATAAATAAAAATTGTATAACTTAAAAAAAAAAAAAAAGAAACATGTAAAGAGATGGTAAACCATAGGGTAATTAGAGAAATGTAAATTGAAACAACCATAAGATCTCACTTTACACTCAGCACATTAATACAAACTAGAAAGGTAGGGGGGGAAAAGGAAGGTAAGAAAGTAGAGAGAAAGAAACATTAAAAAGTGCAACAAAAATTGTAACGTAATAAATTTAATCCCACACATATCAGCAATTAGACGCTAGATACTTCAATTAAAAAAAAAAAAGATTGGCAAGTTAGGTTTAGGAAAAAACTATATGCTGCTTATAAGGAATCACTTTAAAGATGCTAGAGGCTAGAGGCTAGAGGCCCTTGCTAGTCAGCTGAGCCGTGGCTCTGCTACCCAGCCCTCCAGGGCTCTCTTTTTCCTGACCGTTTTCCAAATCTTGTCCTCTGGCGTCTTGTGGATTCTGTGTGCCCCTATTGTATTTCCAATAATCCCATTTTTGCTTAAGGTAGCCAGACTTGTCATCTGTTGGTTGCAATAAAAAACTCTGATTAACGCATTTCTAGAAGTCTGGCCTTTGATTCCTAAGCTGATAGATAAACACACCCCTGCCTGCTGCCATCCAGAAAAGAGAATGTGCTGATTTCCCATTCTTCTCGGTCCGATATTAAAAAATTGAAGGGGTAGTCAGTGGGGCCCTCTAATTAGAGAACTCTTCTTAGATTTAAAAAAATTAAAAAGTCCTATCCTTTTATTCCCAGGAGGTTCTGCTTTGGTTCAACACACTCAACAAAATGCCTGGACCCGTTTACCTATCACTAGAGAAGCGTCTCCCTCTAACTCTCAGGCACTCTGCTCTCCATGTCTGAGCTGTGAACACTTTGTTCTATAGCATCTTCATCTTATTTGATTCTCCCCTGACACACACACACACACACACACACACACACACTTATTTTGAAGTGAAGAAAAAACTGCCAGCTCCAGTTCCAAACCAAAAAAGATGGTCCTACTGAGCAGTGACACCCAGCCCATGCTCCTTCTGTGAGCTTGGTCCCTGAATGCAGCCTGGGGTGGGCAGGGGTGGAGGGTGGGTGACTGTTTAATTGACAGGTTGCAAAAGGATGATCTGAAGACAGAAAATAACAGCCAGCAGTGATGCTATGTTTGGACTGAACCTTTTTTTTTTTTCTTTTTAACTTAGCAAACAACTAAAAGCACATTTTAAAAATCCAGATTTTTGACATCATGACAAACCAAGCATGTAACAACACAAAGCCCACGGAGGGGCATGTCGTCGCCAGTTTGCCTCAGTCCTCAGGGCTCCCTATTATCACCCTGCACTGAGGCTGGCGTCAGCTGGTGTTCATCTGTCGCTCCTGCTGTTCTCTCTGAATTAAAGGTGGAAAGAGCCGTTTGTGTGAAGAAGAATGGGGCAGAATATATTAGCAGGGCTGCCTAGTGGTTGGGGAATCTGTGCCATGCACAGAGGGCAGGAATCAGGCTGATAAAGGGCCCTCACTTGGCCTGCCACACCGTGCCCTGGGCACTGCACCCACCCGAAGGGGGATCATTTTCTAATTTGCTCAAAGCCTTCATATAGGCTCGTTGAGGCAGGGCATATATTATATACAATGTATATGTGTGTTGAAAGGGTCAGATTCAGCCTGCTTTGCTTACGTTGCCTGGTCAGCTCCTGTAGACATTTGAATTTGCAATCCTTGGTTTATTTCTTTTACTCCTACTGTTTCATAAGCTACAATTTCACAGGCTTTTCAAGACAATCCAGAACATGAGGAAACATTTCCCAGCTAGGCCTTGACAAGATGATGCCTTTTCTCTTACTACAAATACTCTAAACAGATTTTGGTCCCCCCGTCCCCCGTCCATTTTATCCTCTGGGTTATCTGCTTACTAGAATATTCCATGCTCATTCCCATTTCTAGGTCTTTGTCAGTGCGCTTTCCCCATCTGAAGTGAGCTCACCATTCACTACACCTGTCCAGATCCTGGCCACTCTAAGGTTATAGTGGACATCTATTTGTTTTTCCTGCAAAACACCCTTCTATGGAACAGTGGTATGGGGAACACTGTGGTTTCCACCCCAGACTCCCATTGCAGGGCCCATGTATCTATATCTTAGAGTCTGGAATGTCAGCTGCTGACAGCTCACAGCTGCATCCTTCCCAGTCACAGGGAACAGCCTCGCCCAGGGTCACGTCCCCTCCCAGGACTGCCCTGCAACAATGACCTACTGATACAGAATTCCCTAAAGGGTCACCTGAAGCCTCAGTTGCAGCTGCAGGGTGGTGGCTTCTCCCTCTGCCAACCCTGCCGTCTTCACCCCCCAGGTATCTTTGCTGAGAGCACCTACAGAAAATCTTCAGCACAGGGTCTGGTTCTGAGTCTGTTTCCAGAGAAGCCCATCTATGGCCATTGGTACCAGAAGTGGTCATAGGGAAGTAAACTCTTTAGAGTCATTTCAGTGGGACTGTAGACTTGGATCATTCAGAGTACAGAGTTGGCACAAAGATCCCATCACCAGTGATAGGAGAAATGTGGATAGGGCTGCATGCTGTAGAGGTGCAGCTGTTATAATGTTCACCAGTGGCAAAGTGGGCCGGGATCCACCAGGATGAAAAAATGGTAGCAATAAGGACTACGAAATTGGATGGTTGTTGCTAAGTGCCCTTGATTCATTGATGAAAGATAATGACAGTCAGGGTGATTAACCATCAATTCAGGACAAAATGTGGAAGTCAAAAAGTTTCTTTGCAGCATTTAAGGAAACCTTAATCTCTTACAGCTGGAGGGCAGACGGAGTGGAGGGCCAGGCTCAGAACTGAATCCTAAACGTAGAGGAGCTTCAGAGACATTTGAGTTCCCACCCCCAGGAGGTCTTCTATACCAAGATCAAGGCCTTAATGGGGAAGGAATAGACCTCTGAATCTTGGAATGAGGGTCTCTGGGTAGGTGCATTTGAGAGCCTTGAATCCCCAGGCTCCTCTGAGCTAGCTGGTCCTGCAGAATTGGTTCATTTCCCCTTCTTAGAAGATGGCTCCACCTCTTGCTCAGAGATTGTGCAGGGTCCTCAAGTGAGTTGGTATCTTCTAAGACACTGCTTATCTCCCTTAAGGTCTACTCCACCTCCCATCCTGGTAGCCAGACAGATTACAGGAGTCAAATCCCAACTCAGCCCTCTTGATGGGGTGCTGGGCCTGTTAAGGGAAGAGAGGGACAGAGAAGCAGCAGGATCTGGCTGACGTGTTCCTGCAGAAGCGGGAGAGTGGACGCATGGCATGGTATCTTGAAGGTGCTCAATCAGGGGAGACAGAAGATAAAGTTGGGTGAAAGATTGTTTATTAGCATGGGAGTTTCTCCCATGATAGAGGATTAAGTACCCTGGAAAAGATCCTGGGAAACTGTGCTAATATGCTGCTATTAGATTTTTGAAAGTTTGGAAAAAGTGATGGCTCATATGAATCAAAACAAATGCCATGACTTCTTTGGCAGATCGTAGAGGAAGGCATCAAAGGGCTCAGAGACACGGGCGTGCTAAGATGGACAGACTATGTAAGGCTGAGAACCCAGAGCTGACTCTGTCCTGTGAGAGGCCCGGAGGACACCTGTTTACCAAGACCGCAAGGATGTCCTTGGGAAGGGGCTCCAGCATTGCTGAGAAGCTCAGCGAAAGCATCCTCTGTCTGCCAGGGTTGATGGTAGCATAAGGAATGATAGGATCCTGAAATAATAGAGGCCAGAAGGTGATAATGAACCATCAGAAGCAAGATGGGCACAGTTATCACAATGAAGGGCAAGGCTGAATGACAGCAAGGGAGCTGATGTGCAGCAAGCTAAAGAGCTGGTTCATAAAACACAGGGTTCTCAGAGGGGAGATAAATAGGCACCTGACAAGGGTGTGGCTTAACTTACGGAATGGAAAGAAAGCAAGGATGGGTGATCAGAAGGCCAAGGCAGTTGTCGCAATAGAAAGTCAAAATCCTTTGTCCAGTTTCTGGGCCTGAGCCAGTTCTCAGATCTAAAACCCAGTGACTGAAGGAGAGACAAAGTCTCATTGAGGAAGGGCACTTCAACAAATGCAGCAAATGTGTTGGATAGTAATTGCCCAGATGTATCCATCAAGGTGCTGAAGCAAAACAGAGCCTATAATATAATCCAGTACAATATAATATAATATAATACATCAATAACATAACATAATACAATACAATGTAATATAGGGGGGAGAGAGAGAGAGAGAGATCTGAATTCATTTGCATGAATTTCACTCATGCAGTTGTGGTGGCTGGCAAGTCTGAAATCCACAAGGCAGGCCAGCAGCCTGAAAATTCGGGAAAGAGTCGACGTTGCAGTCTTGAGGAGAATTTCTTCTTCTTCAGTCAACCTCAGTCATTACTCTTAGGACCTTCAACTGATTGGCTGAGGCCCACCCACATTACGGAGGGCCATGTGCTTTACCCAGAGTCTACTGATTTCAATGATAATCACGTCTAAAAAGTACCTTCACAGTAACATCTGGACTGGTGTTTGACCAAAGATATGGGCACCATAGCATGGTCAAGTTGACATGTGAGATTAGCCATCACACCAGCCCTTCTCCCAGTGGGATCTACTGCCATTTACTTGGATACTGGACATTGAAGGCAAAGGGAATTTCCAGCCCTTTCAAAGGTCTGGATTGCCACTGATATCTGGGGTCCTGGCCCTGGAATGATTTACAGGGGGTCCATTGGGAAGTCATTTTCTTGGTTCCTAAATGAAAAACTGGAATGGACATTCTAGGTAGGTGGCAGCGCCCTCAGATTGGTTCTTTGGCTTGTAGGCTGAAAGGTATTAAAGCAGGAAAGGCCAAGGAGAAGGTCTAAACCACTCCTCCCCTGGCCCATGGTAAGTCAATAAGTAAAAAAAGAATGCCACATTCCATGGATTAGAGCTAAGTTCAAAAACATAATGAACGCAGGAGTGATGGTTCTGTGATAACCCAATGAAACTCACCGGTCTGGCCTCTGCAAAAATCAGTGGATCATGGCCAATGACAGTGGGTAATCAGGAACCTAACCAAGTAGCAGTGCCAACTGCAGCTGCTGGGTTGGATGTGATGTCTTTGCTAGATTAACCTCCAGCATGTGGTGTGTGGCCACTGACCTGCTGAGCGAGTTCTTGTCCAATCTATTCGGAGAAGGATCGGAAACAGTTCATGCTCACATGGCACAGACAATAGTGTACATTTATGGTCTTGCCCCAGAATTATCCCAACTTTCCTGTTTTCTGTCAGAATGTAGTCCAGAGAGATCTGGACCATCTGGACAGTCTACAGAGTATCACATTGGTCCACTATATCAATGACATAATGTAAAATAGACCAGATGAGCAAAAAGTGACATTGGAAGATGAGATGAGTCATTCACTCCAAAAAGTGGGAGAAAAAATTGTGTGGGGATTCAGTCCCCTCCCGCATTTCAGTGCCCTCCAAAGTAAAAGACAGATGATTACATCTCATACCTCCCACTATTAAGTAAGTACAATGCCTGGTAGACCTCTTGAGCTTCTGGAGGCAGCATATTCCATACTTGGAAAGATGCTCTGACCAATTTACTGGGTAATATGGAAGGATACAAGATCTGAGTGGGGTCCAGAGCAGAAGAGGGCGCTGCAGCAGGCCCAGGCAGCAATACATGCAGCTCTGCTGCTTGGGCCATGTGCTTCAGAAGACCCAGATACCAAAGCTATCTGTGGTGGGAAAGGATGCTTTGTAGAGTTGATGGTAACCTCAATGGGAGAATCACAAGGCAGACCTCTAAGATTCTGGAGCAAGGCCATGCCACCTATACAGAGAATGGTACACCATTTGAAAAAACAGCTGCAGGCACTCTATTAGGTCTTGGTAAATGGATCATCAAGGTGACCACATGGCCAGACCTGCCCATCCTGAACTGGATTCTGTAGACACACCAAATCATAAGGTCAGGTGGCTCAGCAACAATCCATCAAAATATGGAAATGGTACATCTGAGATTAAGCACAAGGAGAGTCCGAAGGTGCATGTAAATTGTGTGCACAGGGAGCCCCAACCTCCATGGCATCCATCACTTTTGCACTGGCCTTGCCTCCAGCTCACAGTGATGGCTGGATGGGAGGTTCCTTTATGACCAGTGGAAAGGAAAATGTTGAGCTTGGTTTGTGGATGGGTCTGCTTGTCAGAAACAGGTGGCAGCTGCACTGTTTGGAGATGGCTCTGAAGTAGCCACTGAATTTCTGAAGGGGTAGAGATCCAGGCAGCATACCTGGTCACCCAACTGTGGAAAAAGAAGAGGCTCAAAATAAGCGTAGACTGAGACTCATGGGCAATTGTGAGTGGCCCGGCTGGTTGGTCAGGGCCTGGAAAGAGAAGGATTGGAAAGTTGAGAACAGGGATGTCTGGATGGAACCATAAGAGAACATCACCCATTAATGCCCACTAAAGAGTATCCACCTTGGGAAAGGCTCCAAACAACAAGCTAGGCAGAATGACTCAGCAAGTTCACGTCAGCCACTCCAGAGCTGGTACAAGGGCCAAGTGAACAGAGTAGCTCCGTGGCAGAGATGGAGTTTATACACGGGCCCAACCACAAGAGCTTCCACTCACCAAGTCTCATCTAGATACTGCTACTGTCAAATGTCCACCCTCCCAGCAGCGGGGGCCAACACTGAGCCCCGACACAGCACCATCCCTTGCGGAGACCAACTCTCCACTTGGTACAATTGATTTGAGTGGGAGGACGTCCATTCTTCTGGGTTTGCCTTTCCTGTCCATGGGACCTTGGCCATTATTTCATCCATTTACAAAAGGATCCTGTAAATGTTATTGCAGGTCGAGGGACTTACTCTACAGAAAAGAAAGTGTGGCCATGGGCACAAAGAAGCCACTGGTCCTGTTCCATACTGTATCACCCAGAAGCTGCCAGCCTGAGAGAGAATGCGTCTCAAAGAGGCAGCTTGTAGATGACACCCTGTGAGGATGGGATCATCCTTCAGGATGCATATACAACCTACATCAATGACCATATGGCGTTGTGTCCCTTTGGGACTGAATAGGAGTAACCACACTTACCAATACTCTCAAGGACCACTTTGGGAGTTTGGGCTTCCCCTCTCCATTGCTTTAGGGTCTGAGGGCAAGGGAAAGAGTCACCATCCTGGCAGGGATTGTTGAGCCTAGTCACCAGGAAGAGGTAGGACTGGTGTTGCACCAGAGAGCAGGGAAGAACACATTTAGCATTCGGGTGACCAACAGGAGTCTCTCGGTGCTTCTACGTCTAGTTTTAATGGTAAATGGCCATCAGCAGCAATGGCCTGAGGAGACCATGGTAAGCAGGGTCTCAGCCCCTCAAGGATAAGGGTCTGGGTCATCATGACAGGCCCCGGGCAAGGGTGGGTTAAATCTAGAATGGGTTAAGGAAGAGAGGATGATCTATCAGTTATAACCTCAAGAGCAACCTACAACCTTCTCTTGTAAATTTCTGTCAAAACAAGACCAGTGAAAATTCTGGAGCAGCTGTTCCCATAAGGGACAAATTCATCATGAGAAGCAAGTAGGTCTGAGCCATGCAAGGGGTGGACAGTCCTGTGTACTGTGGTTCCCTGCCCCAGTATCCTCTTTAGGGACAGTGAACCCCTTCCCTGATGTCTAGGAATATCAGCTGCTGATGATTCACAGCTGTGTCCCTTCACTGGGCATGACCCTCAGCTTCAGAGATCTGAAGGTTACACCCTCTCCTAGAGAAAAGGCCCAGAACAATGGGGACACAGGGGCCTGGCCCCCTTGTCTCAGCTTGGGACAACTCTTGTAATCGAATTAGGTCATATGGACCCTCACTTGGGTCCTAGCCTGATTGAGATCCCCTGCCTTGGTGGGGAAGGTTCTTTTACCCTTCCGGTTCACGCAACCAAAAGCAAAAAGCAAAGCTGAAGCAGTGCGAGCTTTATTCAATGGCCAGTTGGAACTTATCGTTCAAATCAACTTCTCACCTGGGGAACGATGAAGACAAGATTTTAAGGGCAAAATTAATGAGGGGGAGGCATATGCCTTGGTTTTCTGGAATAGGCAGGGTTCTTGGAACTGGAGTGCCACCTCTTTTCTGCCCTTTTATGGTCCTTTGGCATCTGGGTTGGAAGCAGGTTGAACCACTGTGGTGCAGACAGGCAGAGATCTTAAACAGATTGATTGGTGGTGAGGTAATAGGGAATCAACATCAGCACCCTTCTGGTTCCCACGTGCTTGTGGGTAGCAGTTAACTAACTTCTTCCACCGGGTGGAAGTTTCAGTGTCTGCAAAACAGCTCAAAGGACATGGCTCAGGAGGAACTAAAGGTTCTTGGCTTTGTTAAATAACTATTATTATTATTTTGTCTTGCTTGACTGTTTCCCTTTATTTTTGCATTTTCTCATTTTTCTGATTAAATTTATTCTTTGGGACTCAGGGAAGGCCTTAGAGGCTAAAGTTTTTCTACAAACAAGAGGCAGGTAGAGGACATGGTGGGGGGCAGTGTGGTCTGTCCGAGAAGGCCCCATAGGGTCCTGCTCGGTGACACTCTCAGCTCCAGAGCTGCCCGGAGGATCAGGCCAGCCTCAGGTGGAACCACTGCCCAGTCCTGCCTTGTTTCGTCCTTACAGGTGTGTCCCAGGAGCTGTCCAATAAGCCTTTGCACGCAGTTTCCCTTCACAGCGTCTGTTTCTAGACCTTGGGAGGGACTTCCCCGCCAGCTGCAGTCATGGCTCTCCCTGCAGCCAGCAGCCAGAGCGCCCTGACCCTGCTGGCCCAGGGCAAGGTCGTTGCCTCCCACTTGTGGGGAAAGACAGTCTATGATAAATGAAGCAAAAATTAAAGAAAAAGAGTCTGGATTTAGTCACTATGGGGGGTATCCCAGATGCTCTAGTGCCTTCCTTCCTTAGATATATTTGTTTAGTTTTCTTTGAGTCTTGTAGGGGGCTTGAGGGCTTTGGCGTTGATCAAGGAAAAAAGTATGATTAGGAGAGGCAGTAATGCACAAGATTTATTGGGTGGTGCTCGGACAGACGGGGTTGTGTGGGACAGGGAGCATGGGACCATCCAGAAGGGAGGCGGGGCAGGGAAATTTTGGGAAAGAGCAGGATGGAAGAGGGGGCTCACATATCTAGGTGATGTCGCTCAGCAGCCCAACAGGGTGTCTCTGGCTCAGCGAGCCTGAAGGGCCTCAGCAGCTTGTCTTATAACCATAGGTTCTATCAGACCAATGGCCAGCGAGGTGGGATGAGATTCCATGGGGGATGCAAAGCAGGCCATCTCTAAATGGCTAAAAATGTGCTCCTTTGGACTATTTTTAAATAATCAGATGTATAAAAATTTGAGTTTGGTGTCGCTGGACTTTGAGCTAACAGGTCTCAGCCTGCAGTGAAGAAATAAACAGCCTAGGGGCCAACAAACAGGGCATCCTTGGCTCACTTACGGAACAAGTCTGTACGGTCCTATCTATCCTTTTAAAAACATACCCCTGGGACTTCCCTGGGGGTCCAGGGCTTAAGACTTTGCCTTCCAATGCAGGGGGTGCAGGTTTGATCCCTGGTTGGGGAGCTGAGATCCCACATGCCTTGTGGCCAAAAAGCTAAAACAGAAGCAGTACTGTAACGAATTCGATAAAGACTTTAAAAATGGTCCACACCAAAAAAAAAAAAAAAAAATCCCCAAAAATACAACCGTACCCCTTTGGTGCACCAGCCGGTTTGAGTTGAAGTTCTGATAGTTGCAGTTGACTATTAGGTCCTGTCTGATACAAAAGCCTAGCTTAAGTCTTCCTGTCTTTATGAAGCCCTGAATGACGATTTATTCCCCTCCCTGGTCGCTCAGGGCCGTAAGCTCACACCCCTTGGCACAAGGTTCTGCCTTGCGTTGTTCTTTCACAGTTTCATGTTTTGTCTTGCCTGGCCTCTCTAGCTGGTTAGCCCTCTGAGGGCGAGGCCTGGCCCGATGGCCCACTTTTCTCAGGGCCCCGGGGCCTGGAGTTGCCCCCTTCCTTTTCCTGAAGTTAGGAATGTCCCCTTCCACCTCCCCGAAGGCCTCAGATTAGCCAGCTGGGGACGGGCTTTATTCACAACAGGAGAGATGTGAGATCCTGAGCTGACCCAAAATGCTGCCTGAGTCACCAAGGCCCTCCACGGTTCTTTCTCCTTCGTGTATTTTCTTATCGTCAGTTCCTGAGCGCTCACAGATGCCTGGGACTTTGGGCCACCTGCCTTGTTTAGCCCACTTACCAGCCTGGTACCACAGTCAATCAATTGTAAAAAATGACGCCTGGATTGGGAATCGGGGGTCCTGGTTCTGGTGCTGGGGCTGCGTGGCCTTGGACAAGTCTCTTGGGTCCTCAATACCTTGGTTTCCCCATCTGCAGCACTACTAGTAACCACGAACACGTGATCCACGCTTCCCATGTGTCAGGCACGGCGCCCGGATTGTCTCGTGTAACACAGCAATGTGATGTGAAGTCATGAGGACCCCTGGGCTTACGAGACGTATGCAACTTGCCTGAAATCACATGCCAGTAACTCCGAAGTCTGCGGCGAGGTCTTGGATGGCCTGCCCCTCGAGCCCACACTGTCTACTGACGGCTCTACTGTCCTACGTTCTCCAGCTGGACTCACTCAGCTGCCCTGTCTCCAAACTCTGCACACGGTTTCTGTCACCCAGCTCCCAAATGCCCTGATTGCCTGAGAACCTGTTTGGACTCACGGCATTCTCATTAAGCATCAGACAAATTTGTGAGATTTCAGGCAAATCACTGCGTCTGGACGTCCTCGCAGGAGACTTAAAACATTAAAGAGGCGATATTTAAAATGGGTTTGGGGACTTCCTGGTGGTCTAGTGGCTAAGACTCCGCGTTCCCAATGCAGGGGGCCCGGGTTCCATCCCTGGTCGGGAAACTAGATCCCACGTGCCGCAACGAAAGATCCCGCGTGCCGCAACTGAGACACGGTGCAGCCAAATAAATAAATATTTTAAAAAAATAAATAAATAAAATAAAATGGGTTTGGCTACTTGCTTGCTCCGTCGAGGGGAGTGTTATTTCAGGGAATGGATCTGATAGCCACTTTGTGCTGCCTGACGAGGACTGTTTAAAAACACACGTAATAAAGATGGTTGAAAAAAAATAATGAGCAAAATAAAATGGTTTTTGGAGACACTGTGGAGAACAGAGCTACAGGGCGTCCAGAATCACGGTCATTGATTCGCTATTTGTTACGTAGCAGTTTCTCTCGGCCCCGTCCATTTCAAGCGGGTGGACGCATGTTCAGGGAGTGACAGCGGGGTCCTGGGTGGTGGGAGGTGCTGAAGAAGGGCTGAGCTTTCTCACCCTCAGCAGCTGGGGCCGGGGAGCGCAGCCAGGGAAGCCTAGTTTTGGAAGATGCATCGGGACAGCAACCTCCTGAGTAGGTGAGAGCATGGTTGTTTTTCTTTTGAAAACATTTTTTTTTTCTTTAACATCTTTATTGGAATATAATTGCTTTACAATGGTGTGTTAGTTTCTGCTGTATAACAAAGTGAATCAGCTATATGTATACATATATCCCCATATCCCCTCCCTCTTGCATCTCCCTCCCTCCTACCCTCCCTATCCCACCCCTCCAGGTGGTCACAAAGCACCGAGCTGATCTCCCTGTGCTATGCGGCTGCTTCCCACTAGCTATCTATTTTACATTTGGTAGTGTATATATGTCCATGCCACTCTCTCACCTCGTCCCAGCTTACCCTTCCCCCTCCCCGTGTCCTCAAGTCCATTCTCTACGTCTGCGTCTTTATTCCTGTCCTGCCCCTAGGTTCTTCAGAACCCTTTTTTTTTTTTTTTAGATTCCGTATATATGTGTTAGCATATGGTATTCGTTTTTCTCTTTCTGACTTACTTCACTCTGTATGACAGACTCTAGGTCCATCCACCTCACTACAAATAACTCAATTTCGTTTCTTTTTATGGCTAATATTCCCTTGTACATATGTACCACATCTTCTTTACTGGGCATATACCCTGAGAAAACCATAATTCAAAAAGAGACATGTACCACAGTGTTCCTTGCAGCTCTATTTACAGTAGCCAGGACATGGAAGTGACTTAAGTGTCCATCGACAGATGAATGAAAACACTCTTGAACGTCTCAGTGTTCCACTTTCCCTGGAACTGAGTGGCTCCTGCCTTTCAGAGGAGCTATAAATAGGCCTCGCCGGTTTGAATAAATAATGCAGCAGAATGAGCGTGGAGAGGGCCAGGTGCGCTGGGCAGCCTGACTGTAGCTGGGGGTGAACAGGGCCTGGGGAGAGGAGAGGGCGTCCCAGGCCCAGTTCCCCAAACCCAAGGGGGGCTCCCGGGGGAACGTCAAACAGGAGCCCGGGACCCTGATGCCTCTGCCTGAGTGACAAGCGCCAGGCGGAGGGACGGCGCTGTAGCTACACTCAGCCTGGGTGTGCGGTGGCCCCAGGCGCTGCCAGGGCTGCTGTCGGCGCCTCTGACCCGAGGGGCCGGTGTGCAGTGGATACGTGCGTGGGCTCTCTCCCTCCGGGCTGGCCGTGCGCGGTGGCCGCCTTGGAAAGGTGCCCTTGTGCATCCAGTGGCTTCATCAGGGGTTGTGATTCTGAGTGTTCTGAGCCGTAGGGGTGAGTCCCTTCCTGGCAAAGATAAACACAGGATTATCTGAAGCTCGATCACCAGGGATCCTG
The DNA here is from genome assembly GCF_028021215.1 of Eschrichtius robustus. Taxonomy (NCBI): domain Eukaryota; kingdom Metazoa; phylum Chordata; class Mammalia; order Artiodactyla; family Eschrichtiidae; genus Eschrichtius; species Eschrichtius robustus. The sequence continues at coordinate 14,252,078 of NC_090830.1, read as the reverse complement.
ACTTGGAATGTCAACACTTCTGCAGCCCCTGCTCCTCCCCTACGCGTGAGCTCCTGTTTCTGTTACCGTCAGGACACGCATGTTCTGGACTCACCGTGTTCTCCTGCATGATGTGAGAAGCTAACAACTTGTTTTGGAGAACTTGCTTGCAACCCAAGGTGACCTCAGCCCAGGAGACAGGGGAGCCTCGCGTCCCGAGGTTGGGCAGAACCCTCAGGGAAGTCAGTCCCGTTCGATCATGTCCGTGCCAGCCTCCCTTCCGCCTGCTTCTCGGGGGAGCCCGGGGCCGGCCGGCCCCAGGGGGCAGAGCTGTGGCACCATCTCCCCGTCCCCCCAGGCCCGCAGGGGGAACGTGATAGAGCTGGCACTGCCAACAGCATTGCCCGGGACAGATGAGCATTTTTGTCTTCCGTTTCCACGGGTCTCCTGTCCTGGACTTTCTACCACCCGTGTGGATAAAAGACGTCTGATTCTCTGAAGACGTGGACTCCGTAAAAGCCCCTTCAACAGAGCAGCCACATGTACGATTCCAGGTCTGGACTGTTTTAAAACCAGAAAAATGTAAGTGGGCGCAGGGACAAGCTCGGGCACTAACTTGCCCTTTGCTGCTGTGACGTGAGAGTAGTGGGTCCTGGGTAGTTTCTGAAATGAAACTTGGGGAGCATCCATGGTGACAGTTAGAGGTCATGGGGGGATCTGCTGCCTCTGCCCCCTAACCTGACCCCCTTGTCCACATGGACCCACCCCATTAATTGGTGCTTGTGTTGTAGACTGTTTATAAACACGTGGGGAGAAGAGAAACCAGTCTCTGAGTTTTAGCGTATGGCCCTGTTGATGGTCGACGTCTTCCTGGAGCCATCTTCATGGGGTCTGGGAAAGCTGTGAGGGCTGTGAGTTCTCTAACTAGTTGTAATGGGAAGGGTTGTTTGGGGTGAAGGTACCCCTAGAGAAATAACAGCTTAGACCCATACTGAGGTGTGATGCCAGGTCTTCCCGCAGGGTTCGTCCGGTCAGGTCCCTGTTAGGAGGAAAAGAGACAAAGGATACAGAAGGGGGTGACTGTATCTGCTTTTTCCCTTTGCTCACACTCATTTTTCTGGTTGGAATCTCCTTTCTTGCCATCTCTATCTAGTCAAATACTCAAATGTCATCTGACTTACTCATCATATTGATTCACATCTGTTCTGTTTCCATGGAGTTCTTACTTTGTGCCAAGAGATTTACACATATTAATTCTGGTCCTCTCAACAATCCCATCTGACAGAGATTATTATTCCCACTTTATAGATGAGAAAACCGAGTCCAGAGAAGCTAAGTAACTTTTCGAAGATCACACAGAACTGACAAAGCTGGGGCTCAAATATATGAATAAATTAATGAATTAATAGGAGTCTGTGCTGCCAATAAGCAAGTGAAAAGATGCTCAACATCCTTAGTCATTGGGGAGATGCAGATAAAAACCACAATGAGATACCTCCTCACACCCACTAGGATGGCTGGAATAAAAAACACAGACAATAACAAGTGTTAACAAGGTTGTGGAGAAATTAGAACCCTCAAACATTGCCGCTAGGAATGTAAACTGATGCAGCCACTTTGGGAAATGGTCTGGAATTTCCTCAAAAAATTAAACACAGAGTTAACATATGGCCCAGGAATTCCACTCCTAGGTCTATACCCAAGAATTGAAAACATATGTTCACACAAAAACTTATTCTTGAATGTTCATGAGATCGTGATTCATAATTGCCCCAAAGTGGAAATGACCCAAATGTCTATCCACTGTTCAATAGATAAACGAAGTGGTATATTAGTCAACCACAAAAAGGAAGGAAACCCTGACATACGCTGCAACAAGAATGAATCTTGGAAACATTACGCTGAGCAAAAGAAGCCAGTCACAAAGGACTACATAGTGTAATAATACCATTTATAAGAAATGTCCAGAATAAGCACATCTATATATAGAGAAAGTAGATTAGTAGTTGCCAGGGGCTGGGGAATGGGAGAAATGCGGAACGACTACAAATGAGTATGGGGTGAGGGAAATGTTCTCAGATTAGATTGTGGTGATGGTTGCACAACTCTGTAAACAAACTAAAGCCCATTGACTTGTACACTTTAAAAAGATTAATTGTATGGTATATGAATGTATCTCAGTGAAAAAAAAGAGTCTATGCTACCTGAATTCACGGAATCATTCATCAAGCATTTTTTGAACACGTGTTATGTTCCTAGAATAGTGTGGCCAAAACCTAGCACATAGTAGGCACTCTAAAATATTTGTTGACTCACTGATTGGGTGGCTGTGCTTAGCTCTAGGAATAAAGAGATAATTAAGATGGGATTTCCCAAGAAGCCACAAAAATTACATATCGTATTATTTCATTTATATAAAATTATATGAAATGCAAACTGAACTATAGTGATACAAAGCAGATCAGTAGTTGCCTGGGGATGGGGAGGAAGACCAAGGAGGGAGGTGAGGGAGAGATAAACACTTAGATGAGATAACTTAGATAAACACTTAGATAACACTTAGATAAACACAAGATAAACACTAAGGAGTGTTTATTTATCTTGATTGTGGTGATTTTGTGTGTGTGTGTGCGCTCTTGTGTGGTGAGAACGCTTTTATTGCATCTCATCCTTTTGGGGACATGTTTTTTCACTTTCATTTGTTTTGAGATACTTTTAAAATTCCCTTTTGATTTCCTCTTTGACTCAACAATTGTTCAAGAGTGTGTTGCTTAGTTCCCCTATTTGTGAATTTTCTCATGTTCTTGCTGTTATTGATTTCTAGTTTCATTCTGTTGTGGTCAGAAAATGTACTTTGAATGATACAGAGCTTCCTAAATTTGTCAGGATTTGTTTTGTGACCTAACATGTGATCTGTCCTGGAGAATGTTTCATGTGTGCTTGAGAAGAATGTGTGTTCTTCTGCTGTTCTGTGGAAAGTTCTGTATATGTCTGTTAGGGCCATTTTGTTTATAGTGTTGTTCAAGTTGGCTGTTTCTTTACTGATTTTCTATCTGGATGTTCTATCCAGTATTGTAAATAGAGTATTGAAGTCCCTTATTATTATTGTATTGCTGTCAGTTTCTGCCTTTGGATCTATCTATATTTGTTTTATATATTTAGCCTATGAGTGTCTTTAAATTTAAAGCGAGTCTATAGTAAACAGCATATCACTGGATCTTGGGTTTTTCTGCTTGTTTGTTTGATTTTATTTTTAATCTGTTCAGCCACTTTATGACTTTTGATTGGGGAGTTTAATTGATTTACATATAAAGTAATTGCTGATAGATGAAGACTAACTGTTGTCATTTTGTTAATTGCTTTCTGTCTCTTTTGGAGTTTTGTCCCTCTCTTTCTTGCTATATTCCTTTATTATTTGATGATTTTTTTGTAGTGATTTGCTTTGATTCTTCTCTCTTTATCTTTTGTGTATCTATGATAAATATTTTCCTTGTGGTTAGCTTGAGTCTTGCATAAAATATCTTGTAGTTATAACCATTTATTTAAAATTGAACTTAACTTCAATTGTATACAAAAAACTCTCCACTTTCCCCCTGCCCCAATTTTGTGTCCTGGTAGTCAGTTTGCTTCTTTTTGTATTGTGTATCCATTAACAAATTTTTATCTTTTAACTGATATATTAGAATTAAAAGTAATTACACCACCACTATACTGTTACGTTTATCTGTATTTGTATATATATTTACCTGACCTTTACCAGTGAGATTTATGCTTTCATATGCTTTTGCATTGCTTTTTAGCATGTTTTCATTTCAACTTGAAGAACTCCCGTAAACATTTCTTGTAAGGCAGGTCTAGGGGTGACACACTCCCTCAGTCTTTGTCTGGAAAAGAGTTTAACTCTTCCTCATTTTTGAAGGATCATTTTGCCAGGTATAGTATTCTTGTTTGGCAGTTTTTTTCTTTCAGTACCTTGAATATATTATCTTACTCTCTCCTGTCCTGCAAGGTTTCTGCTGAGAAATCTGCTGATAGTATTATGGGGGTTCCTTTATCTGTGACAAGTCACCTTTCTCGTATTGCTTTCAAATTTCTCTCTTCACCCTTGACTTTTGACAGTTTGATTATGATGTGTCTTGGTGTAGTCTCCTTTGGATTGATACTGTTTGGGACGTTTTCAGCATCATGAATCTGGATTTTCATTTCCCGCCCAAGATTTGGGAAGTTTTAGCTATTATTTCTTTACATAAGCTTGTCCCCTTTCTCTCTCTCTTCTCCTTCTGGGACTCCCAAATGCATAAATTGGTTCTTTTCAACCAATAAATCTCATTGGCTGATTTCACGCTTTTCACTCTTTTTTGTTTTGTTTTGTTTTCTCCTCCGACTGGATAATTTCCATGATTTCTCTCTGAATATGCAGATCGTTTCTTCTGCCTGATTGAGCCTGCTGCTGATTGCATTTTCCATTTCTCTATTGCATTTTCCATTTCACTCATTGAATTCTTTAGCTCCAGAATTTCTGTTCAGTTTTTTTTTTTATGATTACTATCTCTTTCTTCAACTTCTCATTTTGCTCATGTACTCTTTTCCTGACTTTTCTGAGTGTCTGGGTTCTCTTGTAGCTTGCTGAGCTTCTTTAAAACAATTATTTTGAATTCTTTGCCAGGCAATTTATAGATCTCCATTTCTCTGTGGTTGGTTACTGGAAAATTATTGTGTTCTTTCGGTGGTGTCATGTTCCTTTGACTTTTCATCTTACTGTAGCCTTGCATTGCTGTCTGCACATTTGAAACAGTGGTTATGTCTTCCAGACTCTATGGTCGGGCTTCCATGGGGGAAAGACCTTCTTCATCCATGGGTGGGTGTGAGGGCACCAGCTGGGTGGGGTGCAGCAGCTCCAGCTAAAGGAGGTGCTGTGGTGGCTCTGGCTCCAGGGGAGTGCAGTAGCATAGACTTTGGGGAGCTCCATCAGCTGAGGACAGCGTTGGTGAAGGCTGCAGGGGTCCTCAGTGGCCAAGGCTGGGAGTGTCTGCAGTGGTGGTGAAGGCTGCTGGGATCCTTCCGCTCCCCTTTTCTTCTACAAGGGGTAGTCACAGCCAAGGGGATCCCCCTTGGTCCTGGGATTTACGGCACAGACTTGCAAAGTGGCTGCAGAGGTCCAGGGCATGGGCACGTGGAAGCTGGCAGTGGCGCCAGGTTCTGTATTCCAAACACTTTTGAGTGTGAATTTTCTTTTCAGTCTACCTATCCTGCAGAGAAATGCTCACATAGGAAATTATTCACTTGACAGATGGAGAGATAGCCATAGCCTTTTTTCCTTAACAACTTAAAGCTCTGATCAGCAATGTGCCTTGGGGAAGAGTTTCATCCTCATCAACACAATATAGGCTGTGGATATGCACATTTTTGTCATTTTTGTGAGTGATGAACAAAGATTCTAAAATAAAACTCTGAAATAAGCAGGCCATTATAAATACTAAGATTAATTTTATGAAGCACCCTGGAGTTGTTACTCTTCTGGAATCTGCTGATGGCACCCAGAGTGAAGCCTTTCGTTCTGCTAACTTTTGGTTAAGAAAATCTTGTTATCCATTTATAATACGCTTCACTGAATAGGGTATGACTCAGGGCTTCCCAAGCTCACACTTCCCACATGGAGCTCAGCGTGACATTCAAAGTATTTAACAATCAGCAGGCATGAGCAGTAACCAAGCATACAGACACTGACCAGCATGCCGTACTAGTGTGCACCAGCTAAATGTCACTGCCACTTAGTGCTAACCTCTGGCCTCACTTTTAGGATGACAAGGTAAAATGATTTAATAGATATCAAAAGGCCTTAACCCAGAAACTCCTTTAACTGCAGTTGTGCATGTGAATTATGGTGTTGCGTTTCTAGAAAGCTTTACCTAAGAGAAAGGATAAAGTAAGTGGCAAAGTCATAGGCATTTTTGTTACAAAAAATTATCTCACTGCAAAGTGGCTTCCTATAATAATGAGATACATGATGGAAAATTTTGTTGAGAGGAAGAGTAAAGTAGAGTTGGTGAAAATTACTTTTTATTCTATTTAAAACTCATTTTGTTTTGTTCAAATATATTTAAAACATGCCCAGGGAAAATAACTGGTCTCTTTGGTTAGCTGCCTTAAAGAAGTTGCAAGTAGAAGCAGTTTGGTAAAATGTGAGGCCCGTAACTTAATAAAGAAATCTTTCTCAATGCTAAAATAAGCATAACTTGGTGGTGGGGGAGATTGGAGTGTATGCTGGGAGAGGAGGTGAGACAGTGATTACAGAGCGGGGGATAAAATATCTTGCACACACCATCTGTGTGTTGTGTACAGCAAATGCTGGGATGAACCCTGAAAGCGACCCACAGATTTCCATGTGCATCATTACAGGGTCAGCCTAGTTTCATAGTGACTTCAAAGTAGGGGATCAAATGTGTGATCATAGCTGATTTGATGCCTCCCTGCCCCTCCTCAGCTTAGCCCAATTCCAGGCAAGATGAGGGTGTGGAGGGTGAGGGGACTTGGCAGAGGTCACGTGGCAGCTGCGATTGGCATTTTGGAGGCAGGAAGGAGCCCATATTCAAGGGTGAGACAAAACGAAATTTTGGAATTGATGATAATTATCCAGGACATATTTCCTCCCTCTGCGATGGACATTCCTCTTCAATTTTTTGATACTGGCCGTTTATACTTGTGCAGCACAGGGTTAACTCAGCAGCTTTGGGGGTGTTCAAACCCTGCACATTCCAAAGAAACTAGCTCTTGACTGGCTCCTGGGAGATGAGCTTCAATTCCTTGGAATCTGCTGCCTGATAAGACTGTTTCTGTGTACCTGAAGCTTTGGGCCCTGCCATATAGTTTATGCTAACAGTGTGATTTATGGCGGGGTCCTTGGGCCATGCCATAACCGTTTGAGCCCTGAAGTAGCTGGAGACTGAGAACTAAGGTCAGCCCTGTGGGCGTTCCATGCTTATGTGACAAAACCCCAATAAGAACCCTGTACCCCAGGGCTGGGGGAGCTTCCCTAGTTGTCAGTGACCCACACATGTTGTCACACATCTTTGCTGGGAGAAGTAAGTGCTATCTACACAACTTCAGGGGGAGAGGACACCTGGACCTTGAGCCTGGTTTCTCCTGGATTCCATCCCCTCAACTCCTTTTCCCTTTGCTGGTTGTAATCTGCATCCCTTCACTGTAATAAACTGTAACTGTGAGTATAACAGCTTTTCTGAGTTCTCTAAGTCCTTCTAATGAATCATTGGCAAACTTTCTATCCGAGGCTGGTCTTTCTGTTTCACTTGAGGGTGGCCTTAGGGACCCCTGACCACAATGTTGTTCTTGCACAAACCCAGACGATCTTCCTCCAAACAGCCCCAGGCTGTGAAATACGTTGCCCTCCACTCCCTTTCATCAAACTTGCATTCCTTCTAGCTGATCTCTGAGTCCTGAAAAATCCAAGACGAGCGCCTTCCAGGCCCAGGGTCGCTCTTGGCCAAGCAGTCAGAGTGACTGTGGATACTTTTGTGATGCAGCCTCATCTCACTCCCAAGTATAATAGTGTGAGGCCGGGGCACTGTGTCCCCACGATGTCCACCCAATCTGTCAGGCGGACAGCTTCTACTCTGCTTTTCTAGTTACACTGAAGTCTCACCTCCCCCCCTGAAATGGAGCCCATCCCTAACCACCAGCGAATGGTTAGGGCCCAGACCATGTGCTTACTTATTGGCTCCCCTCTTCCCTAGAGCTGGACCCTCTCCTCCATGTCCCCAGGGGCCCCCAGGCCATACTGACCACCCTGATCCAGGTTCTGGCCTAGTCCAGTGCCTCCAGATCACTGCCATGGTTGAAAGCAGCCCAGAGTCCCTCCTCTAAAACATACTGAATCACGGGGCAGGACAGACTAAACCCCAAAAATATATTTTCCAGCCGACTGTCATCCTTACCTCGGCTTCCACCTGTAGAGGACAAAGCACCGTGTCCTTTGTTCCTGGAGGACTTGGAGTTCTAAGCAGTATGTGAGTGTTGTGTCCAGTCACCGTGCACCTCACTTGCTCGGCCACCTCAGGCCGCCCCTCCCCTTCCAACTGAGGCGCGACTCCCACTCATCATTCAGATCCCTGTTGATGTATTAATAATTCCTTGGGGAAACCTTTCCCGTGCCCCAGTCTAGGTCAGGTGCCTTTGGTCTATGCCTTCATAAAATTATGATCTTTTCCTTCCAAGAGTTCACCTGTGTTTGGAATTATTGGATTAATGTCTCTCCCCTTGCAGACTGAGGGCTCCGTGGATGTTATGTCCCATTCTGCTTACCATGTATCCCAGGACTTAGCACCATGCCTGGGCCATAGCAGGGTGCTCAAAACATGTTTCTTGGACTAAGTATGAGGTCGCAATGTCACAATCACCTTGTGCTTTAAAAAAATTATGACAATGTTCTCTTCCATATACGTAAACTCAGTCTTCAAGACCTTGTGCTCTTGTAATTTGGTCATCTCTTCACAACCTTAAAAAAAATTAGAGAAGTGATTGGTTGCCAAGGTAACCCATTTATAACTGGGAAAAAAGTAGCCCTGCAGGAAACAGATGTGCGGGCATGTGTGGATCAGTCATGTTCCTTCTCCACGCCTCTTCCCTCACCGTAGAAGGGAACAGAGCTAATTCTGGGGCGCTGCACGGACAACTACACAGAGAACCAGTTCTCCTTGAAAAAGTGGCTGGGAAAATTCTGACACGTGCTACAACAGGGATGGACCTGGAGTGAAATGAGCCAGACACAAAAGGACACACACTGTAGGAGTCCACTGATATGAGGTACCTGGAAGGGTCAAATTCATAGAAACAGAAAGTAGAATGGTGGGTGCCAGGGGCTGGGAGGGAAATGGGAGTTGTTGGTGTGTAGTTACAGTTTGGGAAGATGAGAAAGCTCTGGAGATGGATGGTGGTGATGGCTGCACAGCAATGGAAATGTACTTAATGCCACTGAACTGTGCACAGAAAGAGTTAAATTGGAAAATTTTGTCACATATATTTACCACAATAAAACAAAAAAATAGATGAATGAAGAGATCTTTCTAGTTAATCAGGAATTCAAAGGAAGCAATTGATGCTTTCTTGTTTAAATACTATAATCAAAGAAGTAGAAATTCTGTAAAGACACACAGTGGGAAAACATGGCCCATGAGCAAAAGTTAGGAGGTCTCCCTGTGACAGGTCGAGGACCCCTTGGTCCCGTCCAGCAGTGGCTGAAGATCGAATGTATTCATGTTTATTTAATCTTGTCCCGTGAAGTGTGAGGGAAGAGTCCCTGCTTCCTTTGGAGCGTCTCTGTCAGTGTTCTGTACGTCTCCAGGCTGTACATCGGGACCAGGTGACATTGTAAGGAACGCTTTCCCAGATGCTGGAGAAGGGGAGTGGCACATGCGCAGCACCTGCTCTGCACCTGCAGCTCCTTTGCTCTTCATTAATCCTCAGACACAGGAAGCACACCTGCGACCTATCTCAGGAAGGTTATGAGAGAGAAAGAACCGCCTGGAGTTTACACCTTCTAAGAGGTAGAGACAGATTTAAATCCACCTGATGCTCTTGAGGGTGGTCCCCTCTGAAAGGGGCAGCATGGGTCTGGCTTCAGCTTTCCAGACTGAAGTGTGCTACAACCCCCTGGGGTCCCCTCCCCCTCCGTGATTGCGTCCCGGACACTCCCTCCATGAAGGATGTTGGCCCTTTCCTTGGTTGGTGATGTGGCATCTGTGTAATTCTGGAGATTTCCTGCAAGAGGAACTCAAATGCCAAGAGGTTGGGCTGAATATCCCCAGTAAAAAGGGTTCACCGGGAGAAGCTAGAAGGGAACCTCCCAAAACAAACATGTTTGAGCAAAAGGCAAAGTTCCCAGCATTGCACCAAGCCCTCCCTTCTCTCCGCCTAAAGTTCTCGCCAGGCTGTCGGGCAATGCAGGTGGTGACGGTGCTCAAAGTGAGCTGCTCTTTGGTAGGACATAAGGTGTGGCAGCTGGCAGAAGCGGGCTTCCTCCTTCACGCAGGGCCTTCTTCAGAACGCCTCTTCCGGCATCCAAACCCCAGCTGCGGTGATGTCCACCCTAACAAGTGGCATCATACAAACCCCTCTGATTCTGGAGCCAGACGCGTCATCACCTCCCTTAAGTCACTCCAAGATCCCCACAGGGCCATGACTTCTGGCAGAGGGGCCCTGATATAAGGCTCCAGAGCCTCTATTTCTCCACCACTGCTCTCCAGAAAAACCCGTGCAGATGCTTTTTTTTCCAAGCGAAAGAAAGGAGCTGATTTGACTAGACTGGGGAGATACGTTGTGAAAACAAGTCCGGGAACTTCCTGTAACGTAGAGACTGGATGCTGCCTCCTGGAGGCTGGGGGCTGTTGGGTGGTGGCAGCAGCTACAGTTCACGTTGTCTCGGCAGCAGCAGGGACAGAAAGCAGGCGAGGAGAGCGGACCAGAGCCCTGGGCCGGGCGGCTGGCTCAGCGTGGGTGTGGCTGCAGAGAGGTGGGTCATCAGTGAAGGGCTGAGGTGGGTCAGGAGTTAGGGCTGGGCCAGGCATCGGGGACCCGAGGCGGGGTGGGGCCGGAGAGTCTGCGGGATGAGGCCGCGTGTTCGTGGTGGTGAGATGGGAGGGACTTGGGATCACGCAGAACTGGAAAGCTCCTTCATTGTAAAAAATAGCAAACGTGATAGATGTTCAATGTCAAAAATTCAAACAGAGAGGTGTGAGCGTGAAACTAAAAGTCCCTGCCTTCCTCTTCCAGCAGTTTCCCTCCTCTCCCCGGGGATGGCCACTATGTAAATACACCTCCCTGTTCTTTCTTCTAGGTATTTGGAAACACGTAGACTTCAGTCTTCCAAATCAGATGTCATATGAAATGCTAGATTCCTTTATTAATATTTTAATCAAGTTAAATCTGAATCCAAGCCCCCATCCTCCATCACCGGGGCTTTCCCAGTCCAGAGTGGCACAAAGATCCCAGGGTCCTGTGCCAGCCAAGGAGTTATCAGCTGCTGTGTGAGCCCACAGGGTCCCTTGAGGTCCGGTGCCTCTCCGGATTCTGTGCCTCGTGGGAGGCTGGGACACTGGCATCTTTGACAAACAGATACCGGTTCCCTGGGTCCAGCCCCGCAGGGCACGTCAGGCTCTACCCTCACTGAGGTTTGCCATCCTGGGGGCAATATCAAGTTTCCCTCTGGGGCTAAACCCCTACCTCCTGCTGCTTTTTAGTTGGAGGGATTCTGTCTTTTTTTTTTTTTTTTTTTTGTTCTTTTATTTATTTATTTATTTATTTATGGCTGTGTTGGGTCTTCGTTTCTGTGCGAGGGCTTTCTTTAGCTGCGGCGAGCAGGGGCCACTCTTCATCGCGGTGCGCGGGCCTCTCACTATCGCGGCCTCTCTTGTTGCGGAGCACAGGCTCCAGATGCGCAGGCTCAGTAGTTGTGGCTCACGGGCCCAGTTGCTCCGTGGCATGTGGGATCTTCCCAGACCAGGGCTCGAACCCGTGTCCCCTGCATTGGCAGGCAGATTCTCAACCACTGCACCACCAGGGAAGCCCCGGGATTCTGTCTTGTTCTCTCCTCTGATGAGGGATTCTCTCTCTCTCTCTCTCTTTTCTTACCTTCAAACCACGCCCTAGTATAATGTCTTCGCTGAATGTGTTGATTTCTAAGGACCTGTGTTTTCTACCTGCAAAAATCACTAAAGCAACAAATTACCAACCGTCTAAGTGCCTTGAGGAAGGGAGTAAACCGCGAACAATGCACAAAATAATATAACACACACACACAAATATTACAGGATTACATAAATGGGTCCCACTGTACATAATAGTCTAAAGCTTGCTTCTTTCACTGAAGAATAGATGAGACATATTTCTTTGCCAGTATATTTAGATCAACATCTCCTTTTTCAAACAACTGTGCAGAATAGTATTCCATGATTTATTTAGCCATTTCACACTTAATGGAGATGTCAGTTTCCCTTTAAAAAACCCCCACACTATCAGTGCTATACTTGTACACATACCTTTAAGTGCACATGCACATATTTCTGTAAAAGAGAAACTCAGAAGTGGAATTACTGGACTTACTGGATTGGCGGCATATGCTCTTTATATTTAAATAAATATTGCCAACTCCTTAAACATACTGAGCCAGTTTATACTTCCACAGGTTCTGAGCACACCTGTTTCTATATCTCCTCACTAATCCTGAGCCTTATCAGTCATTTTCTTTTTTTTAAATCCATTTTGTGGGTGAAGAATTGCATTTCGTTATGATTTTGTTTTACATTTCCCTAATTACTAGAGAAGTTGAGCATCTTTTGAAGCTTATTGGCCACGTCTATTTCCTCTTCATGATCTTCTCCTAGCTTTAATCTATTAGTTTAAAAAAAATTCTTTTCTTATTGATTCTAAAGAGAATGCACTTTTCTCTTTCATGAAATTAAACCTTTGTCTTAACGTAAGTTACAATTTTTTTAAATTCCAGTTTGTCATTTATCTGTCAGCTTTGTTTGTGGTTGTGATTCTGACTTAACAGGTAAAGGGTGGGAAAAGTCAGTAAATATTTCAAAGCTCCAGAAGATAATTCTAATCAGCCAGGGTTGAGAACCACCAGTGCAAAGAATAAAACACACAGGGACTGGGAACCAGAGAAAGCTTCCAGATGTAGCTGACTTAGTGAGCAGTCTTAAGTCACTGATCTATAAACATGAGGCCACTTTTATACCAGCCCTATAGCCTCCCTAGCTTTGCCTTACTTTCCATTTCATTCACCCTACAGAGGCGAAAGGGAACGACCAAGTTTCTCTCCAGCCGGACACCCTTCAGTGGCATCCCATTGCCCTTATAATAAAATCCAAACTTCTTCCCCTGACTCCGTAGGTCCTGCATGATCTGGCCCCTGTCTATTCAGCTTCATCCTAAGTCACCCGCCCTGTGCTCACATCAGTCATTTCTTCCTGCTCACTCAGGGCCTTTGCACATGCTGCACCCTCCCTTCCCGACTCCTGCCCACCTCTCCTTGCATGGCGAGTGCCTTCTCCTTCTCTCTCCTTCACAACCCTTCAGAGATGTCTAAGAAGACTACCCCACCCCCTTCTCCACTCTGTGCCCTCTTTATTTCCTTCACAGCCTACCACGACTTGTCATTATTTAACACACTTGTTTATTTTGTTTGGGAAGCAAGTATTCCCACTGACATGGGGACTCCAGGATATTCCACTGCCTGGCACATTTTGTGGCACATAAAGGTTGCTCCATCACTGTTTGTTGAGTGATGGAGTTACAGCACGACCCCACCAGTGTTTCCTCCAACTCCAGCCCCTCCCCTTGGCATAGAACAACGGCTGAGGAGAAGAGGATGAGGGGCCCCCCCGGTCCCCAGGTGAAACTTGTGCTGACACTGTCCTCCCCTATGGCCCGTGCCTCTTGGTCTCCCAGGTGACTGATGTGCTGGCGAATCTCAACAACCGGTGGGTGCCGGGACCTCTGCTCCTGCTCGGAAGTACCGGAGCTGGGCTCTTGCCCTCCCTGCCTGCCGCCCTTGACGCCCACTCTGCAGCACCTGGACTCCTCTGTCCTGGACAAATATCTCCTCTTCCGGCCCAACATGGCCTCCTTTCACCTCCTGCACATCGAAATGTGGGGAGTGAGGGGAGGATGAGAACGTTCCCCAGAGGCATTTTGTCTCCCTTCGGAAATGGACTTAAAGCCCCAGTAGAAGGCAGGTATGGTCCCCCCTCAATTTTTCCATTTCCATCACCACATATCTAGGAAAACCCTAGGACAGTTCAAAGGATCCAGATGCCAGACCTTCACTCTGGTCTTTTCAGAAGCCCTAGACCCAGCAAGGGGAGGGGCGGGGCTCGTGGTCTCAGAGGGAGACACCCCACGGTGCTCTGTTATGGGCACGGGGTCTGCCCAGCATTGGAGTGCTATCATCCTGTCCCTTTAGGTGGTTTAACATGCCAGTCTTGCCTGCGACAAGTTGTCACATCTCTTTACAGTGACAGCATGCAACCCATCCGTCTGGAAAACAGGCATTTTACATCCAGGAGGATGCTGAGAAAATTGGCCACCAAGTACTGCTGGCCACACCTGGCCCGGCGGGAGTTCTTGACTAGGAGATGGCATCGGTGGGCAATTCTACACGCCGCTTCCAGGGGACCACAGACAGGGTTGTGGGTATGATGACTGGGAATTTGTCCCTTGACCTGAGGCTTTTCCTGTTAAATCCTGGGTCTTCTGAGAAGGGCATCCATATGAGAGAGCCAAGCTTTGCCCTTTGGGATGTAACCTCTGAAACTTAATCCTTCGCCTTTTACTGAAGCCCAGTAGATTTCCTGGTATAACCCACAAGGCGCCCTAGTCCCCAGGGGACAAAACTTTAATTACCTAGAGAGGCCTTTGGGAATATGGCCTTTGTACAATAGTGATTAGTATTAGTCACTTCAGCTTATTTCCAATTCTAAACTGTCACACAGTCCTAGGGGAGCACAAAAGAAGTGTCACCAACACGCCCTGTACCTCCTACACTCCTATACACCACCTGCTTAAACCTTCCTTAGATTAGCTACTCTACAGCCCTTCGCTGGGGCTCTGGAGAGGGTCCTAGCTCAACCTACGGTTATCCTGTGCCCCACTGTGAATAACGTCATCACTCCCAGGCCCCTGCCCCCAAATTCCTGGGCTCCAGTGGGTCATGGAATTTATTGCTTTAAGCCTAGATTCAGTGCTCTGGCTTAAGGCTGAAAAAAATTTTTTTTCACCCAAAATAAAAATAACTTTACTGAGCCTCATAAAATGCATATCGTTTCAATTGAATTACCTATCTTATTGAATAAAGGGACTGAAGGAGAAATCTGGGAATGCTCATTAGCCACTAAAATGTCAAAGTTCTGCTTTCTGCGAGAAGCAATAACGAGGAAGCAGTTTTGCTGCATTTCATACAGAAATTAGATCTGGACTCTCCCAACACTAGGCTGACTGGTGATAGCCCTTCACTGCTTTCCCTGTTCTCTTGGTAATTACATCCACCCCCTTGGAGTCAGCTATTAACTGAAGATGACGGCTGTGATAACTCCCGGTCCTTATCTTCAGCCCAAACCTTTCCAGATTTCCACATGGATGTCCTGTGGAAACATCTGCTCAGCATGTCCAAATGACCTCATCCCCTAAGCCTTTGGAATCTGCCACCATTACAACTGTTGCCTGGGTTCAGACCCTCTACCCTGGCATCCTCAATATCTCTCTTACTGTACCCCCCCCCATACGGCATTCTAGCCCCTCAATTCCGCAGCAGGGTGGGTGTCTGTGTCCTCCCTGTTGTCTCCTCTTCTGCCAGGAGCCCCTCCAGGCTGCCCAGGACCCCCATGCTCCCACGTCTCTGCCCCGGGTCACAGTTCACTCATCCAGGGTGGGCACACAAGGCAAGCTGGACCACCTGGACCCCTACTCCAGGATCCAAACTGGGTCACAGAAAGATGATTTCTGGTGGAGGGAGGTGTAAGGATGAAACTCTAGAGAACTTTGCTGCCATGAGGAGGAAACGAAGCCAACATGTAGAGTCAGGAGATGGAAAATCATCTTGGGGATATTTGCATTTTTGAGACTCAGATACATCCCCGCCCTTCCTTGGTTTTTGTAGGTTTGTGTGTTTGCTTGCTTTGGGGTGGAGAGTTTGTTGTTACTTACAACAAAAAGAGGAGAGAAATGTTTTATTTGTCCCCCATCTGCCCCCTGCCCCAGCACCTAACACAGAGCCTGGCACGTATTAAGTACTTAAGTAACATTCTCAACTGCTAGTCTCTCCCTCTAGGATAAATCTTTGAAGACATAAAGCCATGTCCTATTTGTACGCCCTGCACCAAGCACACTGCTTGATACATAGACAATGCTCAAGAATGTTTACTGCCCTTGTCTTCAGGGCAGGAACAAACAGCTGATGTAGAGTAGCAGGGGCCGTGATAGAAAAGAGGGTTGACCTGGAGCAGTATTTGATGGTAGAATCAACCCACCCCATTGGGACAATATGTGTGGTACGAACAGAGAAAAATCAGCAGATCTTCTGGTTTCTGGCTGCCTGGCTTTGGTAGCTGTGTGGATGGTAGCACCCTGCAACTTGTAGAGAACACAGGGGAGAAGCATGTTTCTTCTTCTTCTCTCAAGGTCGCCTGTGCTTCTCTTTGAGCCCAAGGAATTTTCCGACACTTCCCACTGTGCCCCAGGGACGTAACTGCAGCCATCCTCACGAACAAACACCTATGAATACCTGCTCTGTTTACAACATGAGTAGCTATTTTTGGATTCCTGTCAGTTAAAAAATATAGCCCTCACATTCCAAATTATCAAAATTCTAAAAATGAATAAAGGCTTCTTATTTAACTAAAATTTTTACTGGGAAATAATGGTTTTTAATGTGAAAGTTCAAAATTTTATCACAAGAATAAATTCAGTTAATTTCATGCACTTAAGGTGCAGACTCAGTCCCTGACAGATGGGGCTAGAGATGGGACTGCAGGCACGTGAGGGTGTGGACAAGTGCCTGCCACCGCATGGCTATGATTGAAACCCATAATTTTCCTGCTTTTAGAGAATAACGAATCTCCCTGGGTGTATTTTC
Source organism: Eschrichtius robustus (assembly GCF_028021215.1). NCBI lineage: Eukaryota > Metazoa > Chordata > Mammalia > Artiodactyla > Eschrichtiidae > Eschrichtius > Eschrichtius robustus. Next base: position 14,235,451 of record NC_090830.1, on the reverse strand, counting down.
TATCTTTGTTTCCATCTGTCATTTGGGGTTCTTTGGAGATAAGTCAATCTACCGTCTCATATGAACAGTATCAATGCTAAATTGAAAAATAATCATAGGCTGAAAGGAAATTAAGGCTGTGTCAAGGTGTGTGTGTGTGTGTGTGTGCGTGCCTGTGTGTCTTGAGAAAGAAAGAGTGGACCAAGGAGAGACATCCTAAAGAGAGACTCCCATTTCCCAGCCTCTTGTGGAAATCTACTTCAGGTCAACTGGGACCAGTTGTGAGTTCTGGCCTTGGGCAAAATTCCTGTTTGCAGTCAACAAATGAATGGGTGGCACCTTGAAATGGGTTGGCCTTAGCTGAATCAATGTCTGATATGGCAATCTTTCCTCAGACCAAATTCCCACTGAGGTTCCTAGGTGGGAGCTGACCGAAGGAATGGATGGACCCTTGAACTTTTCAGTCCTCTCATGTATTCGTTAAATGTTCATTTAGTTAAAGAAAAGGCAATATTCTCACAGAGTAGCTCTTTGCATTATGATGAAAGTCTTGATTTGTAGGTGTTTTCATATAAATACAAAATGGCTATTACTTTTTATTCCTGAAATACATATTTAACATGCAAGCTACAAAAGTGAGAAAGAATATTAAAGTAATATTTGGGGGGTTGATGCCATGCTTTGCTAAGATTAAAGAGTAAACTCCTTCCTTCCCTCCAATTTTGAGGCAATTTTTAAAACCCTCTATGGCATGTAGCTGAACTCAAGCTGCCCTTCTAAGACCTGGAGACCCAGAGGCTAAAAACCAAATTATTTTTACCTTAGAGAAAAGAACAATCACATAGGTGCACAAGGAGGTTTGTGTAAGGATGGTCTTTGCAGCATTTATTTACAGTACCTAGAAACAAACAGCAACCTGAAAGCCACATAATTGTAAATCATAGGGGAATGGCTAAATAAACTTTGACTTATCTATGCCATAGAACACAACAAAACAGTTAAAAAGAACCAGGTGGAACTCAGGCACTTATTAATAAGGACCCACCTCTCAGACATAGCAATAATAATAATAAAAAAAAAAACCCATACTGAACTCTTTTACACTGTTGGTGGGAATGTAAATGGTTCCTCCTTGTGCACCTATGTGATAAGGAAAACAATATGGAGGTTCCTCAAAATATTCAAAATAGATCTACCATACAATCCATCAATTCCACTTCTGGGTATACCCTCCAAAAAATGAAAGCAGGGTTTTGATGAGATGTGTGCATGCCCATGTTTATCACTGCATTATTCACAATGCCCGAGATATGGAAACAACCCAAATACCCATCATCGGATGAATGAATAAAAATGAGGTGGGTTATATATACAGTGGACTATTATTCAACCATGAGAAAGGAGGATATCCTTATGACAGCATGGATGGGCCTTGAGCGTATTATACAAAGAGAAATAAGTCAGATGGAGAAAGACAAGTAGTGTATGATATTACTTATATGTGGAATCTAAAGCAGTTAAACCTGTAAAGAACCGAGAGTAAAATGCTGGATACCAGGAGATGGTGGGGAGAGGAATTAGAGTGATGCTGTTTAAGGTCACAAACTTATAACGAGCAGTAAATAAAACATAGAGATCTAATGCACAGTATAATAAACATAGTACCTTTGTACTATAATTATGTAATGTGATAAATACCCCTATATCAGCCACCATACTACAATATGTAAATGTATCAAAGTAACACTGTACACCTTAACCTTACACAAGGTTACATGTCAAATTTATTCAATAGTAAAAGATTACAATCATGCATACTATTTACATTAAAAACACACTTGCACACGTAAAACAATACTTTATAGTTTCTACGTAGAAGAAGGTCTGTAAAGGAAACTTGATAAACTGATAAAAGACTCCCTTGGAAGCGGCAGGGGCAGAACTGGGATTGAGAATGGTGGTGACAGGGGAGTTTAGCCTTTTATGTAATATTTTCATTTTTCACAAAGAAACTGTATCCATATATGTTATTTATATAGTTCCAATTTAAGCCCTTGTAAACAATCACAGTATTACGAGGTTAAAACATTTACTTCTTGCCTTGCTCTATTTAGCCAACCCTTCATATTGTCCTAAAAATCAGCGATTCTTCTTCCTGAGGTTTATTTACTCCGGAGGTTCTGTTCTAGCAGAGCAATGGGAGAGGAAGGGTAAACAAACTAGAATCTGAACTAAATTTCCACGTGGAATAAAACAGTTCAGGTGAAACCAAGTCATCTTCAAGGCTGGGTCTTCCCTCCCACAAGACTTCCATAAGGTGACACAGGAGACAGCTTCTTCCTAGCAGATAAACATTTCAGGTACTGATCTTTTGTATATTTCAAATCTCCAGACAGAGGAACAATCGGCCAATTAGAGCAGAATGGAAAATGCAGAGACATTCTCCTGTATGTGGGAAGAAAAGGAGGGAATGGAAGTGAGCTTTGCAGCACCGGGTACCAAGCTGGGGGAAATGCTCTAAAACACCTCGGGCCCCAGAACAAAGTGCCGGTGTGTAAGTTTTCACTCCTCACCAAAAAGAGGGGGCCCCAAACCAAGGCCCCTTCTTTTATGAGAAATCTGACCCCTTAAAGGTAACCCTATGTGACTTTTAAAGTAAACAGATCCGTTGGAAAAAGTTTCTATGCTGGATTTGCGACTTTTCACCTTGTTTTCATCAGAGCTTGTCAGGAGAGTTCAAGAAATGCTGAGAAGGCAATAGAATTGAATTTTCTGTGACAAGCACGGAGGACCCCCCCCCCCCCGTCACTCCAATGTTTATCCTGTGCCCTAAAACTCCTTGAAGGAAACATAAGCAGTGATCTCCTTGACATAGGTCTTGGCAATGATTTTTTTTAATCTGACACCAAAAACAAAATCAACAAAAGCAAAAATAAATAAGTCAGACTATATCAAACTAAAAAGTTTCTGCTCAGCAAAGGAGGCCATCAATAAGATGGAAAGGCAGCCTACTGAGTGGGAGAAAATATCTGTGTCATATCTGATAAGATGCTGATATCAAAATATATAAAGAACTCATGTATCAGTAACTCAACAGCAAAATAATAATTAATAACACTAATAGTAATGATCTTAGTCATCCAGTTAAAAAATGGGCACTGGACCTGAATAGACATTTTCCAGAGAAGACGTGCAGATGGCCAACGGGTACATGAAACAGGGCTCCACATTATTAACCATCAGGGAACTGCAAATCAAACCGCAGTGAGATATCACCTCTCACCTGTTAGAATGGCTATTCTCAAAAGGACAAGAAATAACAAGTGTTAGAGAGAACGTGGAGAAAAGGGAACCCTCATGCCCGGTTGGTGAGAATGTAAATTGGTGCAGCCACTATGGAAAACAGTACAGAGATTCCTCAAAAAATTGAAAATAGAACCACCATATGATCCAGTAATTCCACTTCTGGGTATTTATCCAAAGGAAACAAAAACACTGAGTTGAAAGATATCTGTGCCCCCATGTTCATTGCGGCATTATTTACAATAGGCAAGACATAGAAACAAACAACCTAAGGGTCCATGGATGAAAGAATGGATAAAGAAATTGTGTCATATATTTATAAAACAATGGGATATTACTCAACCATAAAAAAGAATGAAATCTTACCTTTTGCAACAACGTGGGTGGACCTTGAAGACATTATGCTAAGTGAAATAAGTCAGACAAAGACAAATTACATACGACCTTTTATATGTGGAATATATATACATGTATATGTATGTGTGGATATATATGTGTGTGTATACATATATGTATATATATATATACATGAAAACCAAACTCATAGATACAGAGAACAGATGAACAGATTGGTGGTTACCAGAAGCAGGGAGTAGGGGATGGGAAAATGGATAAGCTATTTTGTTTTCTTCACTTTAAATAAATTGCATCTTAAGAAGGGGGAGGGGACATTATCGACCACTTACTCTCATGGTTTTCACTGCAAATCTTGCAATTTTGGGTCCAGTTAGATAGATAGAGCGAGAGAGAGAGAGCTAGAGCTAGAGACATTAATGCACACACAAATATATATTTACCAAAGAGAGACAGAGAGATTGATTTATTATAAGGAACTGAGTCATGCAACTAGGGGGGCTGAGAAGTCCCGGGATCTGCCATCTGCAGGCTAGAGACCAGGAGAGCTGGTGGTGTGATTCAGTCTGAGCCCAAAGGCTTTAGAACCAGGGGATTTACCAAACTATAAATCCCAGTTTGAGGGAAGGAAAAAATGAGATGAGATGCCTTAGCTTGAGCAGTGAGGAGAAAAGGGGTGAATTCCTCCTTTCTCCACCTTTTGTTCCGTTCAGGTCCTCAACGGATTGGACGGTGCCCACTTGCACTGGGGAGGGCCGTCTGCTTTACTGAATCCACAGATTCAAATGCTCATCCCATCCAGAAATACCCTCACAGACACACCCAGAAATAACGTTTGATCTGGGCACCCCGTGGCCAGTCAAGTTGACACATACAATTAACTACTGCAGTATATGTATATATGTATATGTGTAAATATATATATACCTATCTCTACCTACATATACATACACAATATGAATACATATACTGGGTCTCAAAGTAAAACTTATTTCTTACTGTGGATCGAGTTAAAAAACAGAAAGCCGAGGAAATCCTGACATGGCCCCAGACAAGAGGGGCCAGGTTTTTCTGTAGCTCCCATGACACCAAGTCCACAGCCTGGACTAGGTAGCACCCTCTTGTGTCCCTTGGGGAGGGAATAAAGAAGAAAAGAAAGGTCATGGAAAGGGTTTACACTGGGTCAGTGGATGGTGGTAAGATTCATTTCACATTTTAAAAGATCGCTTTGGCTGCTACGTAGAGAACAAATAGAAGCAAGGCAAAAATAGAAACAAATTATTCTTCAGTATTTATGCAGCACCTACCCTGTGCCAGGAGTTGGAATAAAGAAGAAAAAGTTGCTGCCCCCGTGAAGCTTCCATTTTAAGAGGAGAGCCAGACAATAAGCAAAGAAATATACATATCTATCAGGGAAGGTATGTTAGGGAGCATTCTAAGACAGCCTTGTGACAACTGTCCCCTTCTGTTATATGTCTTTTGAGAGTGGACAGAATCTAGGACTTCCTTCTAACCAGTAGAATTTGGCAAGGTAAGGGGCTGTCACTTCTGTGATTACATTATATTATATAAGACTCTCTTTTTGCTGATTGGAGGGAGAAGCCCTCTTTCTGGACTTGAAGAAGCAAAGAGATGTGTTTCAAACCACCTGTGGAGTGAGCTGTGTGACAGAGAACTGCAGGCAGCCTCTAGGAGCTGAGGACGGTCTCCAGTTAAGAGCCAGAAGAAGGCTCCCTCCACCCCAAATCATACAGGTCCAAGGAAATGAATTCTACCAACACCCCAAGTGAGTTTGGAAGAAGACTCTTCCCTAGTCGAGGCTTCAAATGAGAATGCAGTCTGGTCAACATCTACATTTCTGCCTTGAGTGAGACCCTGAGCTGAGGACCCAGTTACGTGTGCCCTGACTCCTGGCATACAGAAATTATGAGACGATACGTGTCTGCTGTTTAAAGCTACTAAGCTTGTAGTTACTTGTTATGAAGTAACTGTTAAAAACAGGACAGTAGGCCCAAAATGGAGTCGCTTATGCTAAGCCCCATGTCACCAAACCAAAACAACTTAATTACAACTTCTGCTCTCCCTGAAATGGAATCTTAAACCAGTCAGGAATCGCGTGATCAGCACTAGTGAGGTCATCTGTCCGATGGACCCCTGCCCTCCCCTAAAGGAAAGCCACCTTGCAATAACCCATCCCATTTTTGCCTAGAATAACTTCCTTGTTCCTGCTCCCTTCTGCCTATGAAAGTCTTTTACTTTGTACGGCTCCTCGGAGCTCCTTTCTATCTGCCTGGTTGGATGCTGTCCAACTCGTAAATTGTTGAATAAAGCCAGTAAGAGCTCTAAAACTGACTCAGTTGAATTTTGTTTTTTAACACCACAGAAAACTAAACCTGAAGGCCCTCATCCAGGGCACACCAATGTGTAAAGGCCAGGAAGTTCCAGGAAGACCAACAAAGAAGACTGAAAGGGACAAAGTGGACACAAAGGGAGAGTCAGAAGCTCCAGGTGCATACAATATAATCACATATAACAAGTTTAAATGAATGGACTGCCTGTCGTTTAGGACCGACGGGTGGAGTCATTTGAGATCTGAGAATTAACCACTGGATTTGGCCCCGTGGTGGTTATTAGTGACCTTGTGAAACGCCGGTGTAAGCGTGGTAGCAGGGCCAGAGCCTGATAGCAATATCTGAGTTTAAAAAATATTTGAATGGGAGCAGTGGATATGAAGAGCAGTGACAGAGGCTGAGTTCTGTTTTGGAGGCAAAATCAAGGTAAGGGAAAGGGAGGAATCATCCCGGGGGCTGAGGCTTTGGCCACTAAGCAGGTGGGGATTCCAGGGAGACCGGGAGAGAAACAGGAGAAGGAGGGAACAGAAATTATGTTGAAAATAAGATGGCTCTTGTGTATTCGTACGGAGCCACGCTGTGGGCAGTGGGGCATACAGGTCTCAGCTCCAAGGAAAGGCTAGGGCTCGAAGTACTAACTTCAGTTTATAGATAGTACTTAAATCAATGACACTGGATGGAATCATCTAGAGCAGTGGTTCTTAAACTGGGGGGTGAGGGCAGGGGGGTTGTTGCAGGGCACACGCAGAGACATTTTGGGTTGTCGTAGCTGAGGGAAGAGGTGCTAGAGGCCAGGGGTGCCGCTCAACACCCTACAGAGCACAGGACGGCCCCATAACAAAGAACAATCCAGTGCCAGGTGTCAACAGTGCCCAGGGTGGGCAACCCTGATCCAGGGAGAACACGGCTACAGGAGAAGACCCAGGATCAAGCTCTAGGGTACTTAAGAGTGTAGAGGCCAGTTAGAGAAGAAGGGTGAGAATGCAGGTCCAGACGGTGGGAAGAGAAACCCAGGACAAGAGGGCACTAAGGAGAGGAGGGGACGTGAGTGCTTGGAGCCCTGGGTGCCTGCCTGTGCTTGCTAAGAGAATCTGTGCACCACTGCAAACAGTTCCGGGTTGACACCTGAAAATTTTCATCATAAACTTTTCATCGTAAGTTTACATATTCTTATGGATTAGAGGTTGAAATAGTAAACATTAAAAAATGAAATAGGGAAGGATTGACTTAATCGAAATAAAATTTTCCTCTTACAATTTGAGTTTTTAAACATACCAACAACCTAGTTTTCTACTGTATTATGTACTAAGCCACACTGAATCTGAAAGAAATCAGTTGAAATGCTTGTTTGTGTTTTTTCCTATTGTATCTGGAAACTTCTTAATCCCTCAAAACAATATAGTTTAAAAGAATCAGTGTCACTGACCCAAATTGATTCTGCTTTTCTGATTTCACAGCCTTTCAACATCAGCCCAAATGCCCTTTTTCTAATGCTAACTTTCAACCTTAACTAGAAGGAGAGGAAGCCCTAAAGGTGGGAGTCACCAAGATTAACCACTGAAGGAGGTTACTTGAGATGCAACCAATATTTCAAATTTGGGGTCACCCCAAGGCACACACTGTAATAAGATTTGGAAGGAAGGGGGTGTACTGCTCTCTTGTAAAGTGAGAGAAGGAGAATTGTGATGCCTGACTTGGGCATATCAGGTTTACTAAAGAGCATTAGAGGAGTAGAGGATCTGGAAAGGGACTCCCTTAAAATGATCTGTGCACAGGATTCTTTTTTTTTTCAGTTGAAGTATAGTTGATTTACAATGTCGTATAAGTTTCAGGTGTACAACACAGTGATTCAGTTATACACACACGCACACACACATATATATTACATATACATTCTTTTTCAGATTCTTTTTCCTTATAGGTTATTACAAAATATTGAGTATAGTTCTCTGTGCTATACAGTAGGTTCTTGTTGGTTATCTATGTTATACATAGTAGTGGGTATGTGTTAATCCCAAACTCCTAATATATCCACCCCCCCTTTTCCCCTTTGGTAACCTTAAGTTTTTTTTTCTATGTCTGTGGGTCTATTTCTGTTTTGTAAATAAGTTCATTTATCAGATGCCACATATAAGTGATATCATATCATATGATATTTGTGTTTCTCTGTCTGACTTCACTTAGTACGATAATCTCTAGGTCCATCCATGTTGCTGCAAATGGCATTATTTCTTTTTTATGGCGAGTAGTATTTCATTGTATATATGTACCACATTGTTTTTTTGTCTGCCCTGGGTCTTAGTTGTGGCACGTGAGATCTTTGTTGCCATGTGCAGGATCTTCAGTTGCGGCATGTGGGATCTTTAGTTGCGGCATGTGAACTCTTAGTTGCAGCACATGGGATCTAGTTCCCTGACCAGGGATCGAACTCGGGCCCCCTGCATTGGGAGCACAGATAGCCACTGGACCACCAGGGAAGTCCCTGTACCACATCTTCTTTATCCATTCCTCTGGTGATGGGCACTTAGGTTGCTTCCATGTCCTGGCTATTGTAAATAGTGCTGCTGTGAACATTGGGGTGCATGTATCTTTTTGAATTTTAGTTTTCTCTGAACATATGCCCAGGAGTGGGATTGCAGGATCATATGGTAGCTCTAATTTTAGTTTTTAAAGGAACATCCATACTGTTCTCCATAGTGGCTGTGCATTCCCACCAATGGTGTAGGAGGGTTCCTTTTTCTCCACACCCTCTTCAGCATTTATTAATTGTAGACTTTTTCATGATGGCCATTCTGTCTGGAGTGAGGTGATACCTCTTGTAGTTCTGATTTGCATTCCTCTAATCATTAGCAATGTTGAGCATTTTTTTCACGTGCCTGTTGGCCATCTGTATGTCTTCTTTGGAGAAATATCTATTTAGATCTTCTGCCCATTTTTATTAGGTTGTTTGTTTTTTTGCTATTGAGCTGTATGAGCTGTTTGTATATTTTGGAAATTAATCCCTTGTCAGTTGCATCGTTTGCAAATATTTTTTCCCAGTCTGTAGGTTGTCTTTTTGTTTTGTTGATGGTTTCCTTTGCTGTGTTCACAGGATTCTTTAGAGAGTTTTCAAGTGCATGTTACCCTAGTTGGGCAACCACAGGTATAGGCAAACATTTTAGAAGTTATACTGTGAATGAGAAGATGTAGGGTCAAAGGAAGCTTTTTTTTTTTTTTTTTTTTAAATGGAAGCTGGTTTGTATGCTGATGGGAATGCTCCCTTAGAAAGGAGACGTTGATGTTAACTCTGGGCGTGGAAGCCTTGAAAGGGTTGGAAGGAATGAATCCTAAACACAAGGAGGGCCCCCCTGGTGAGAGCTGGGAAACATGCTCCCCCATAATAGTCTATCACGGCTCTTCTCCATCAACCTGTTTTATCTTTAGCAAACACCCTCTTTTTCTTTGTTTATGGTACATTTCTCTGATTACAGTGTAAACCCATGATGCCAGGGACTTTTCCGTATTGTTCATCCCTGAATTACCAACACTCAGGGTAGTACCCAGCACATAGTGGGTGCTTAATAAGTATTTGTTGAATAAATGTTAAAAAAAGACAGATTAAAATGGGTACAGATGCTGCTATAGATTTTATCTGATGGTGAGGATAAGGGAATTCCTGCGTAACTTGCTTTTTTTTTTTTTTTAATTTTATTTATTTATTTATTTTTGGCTGTGTTGGGTCTTCGTTTCTGTGTGAGGGCTTTCTCTAGTTGTGGCAAGCGGGGGCCACTCTTCATTGCCGTGCGCGGGCCTCTTGCCGTTGCGGCCTCTCTTGTTGCGGAGCACAGGCTCCAGACGCGCAGGCTCAGTAGTTGTGGCGCACGGGCTTAGTTGCTCCGTGGCATGTGGGATCTTCCCAGACCAGGGCTCGAACCCGTGTTCCCTGCATTGGCAGGCGGACTCTTAACCACTGCGCCACCAGGGAAGCCCCCGTAATTTGCTTTTATTTTCTCAAAGTTAACACTAGGCATGAGCTGAGAGTGAGGGGATGTTGTTCAGAAGGGGCGGGGTTAGGTGGTGAGGCAAACCCCTAGGTGGGAAATGGTCATTTCCATTAGAAAGGAAGCAAACCACTGGAGAGATAGGGGAGTTTACAGTCAGGGCTGGGCATCCATTTGAGGTCATGGTACAGCAGGTTGGCTCAGTTGTGTGAAGGATTCCTGTGTATCTGGCCTATGCAGCTGGCATTTGGTGAAGCCATTTATCAAAAAACAAAATGAAGGAGGATAAGCAGGTCTTTCAGAAAAGATGATGAATCAAGGTTTGAACATGCTGAGTTTGAGGCACCGGTGGGACATCACCGTGAAATAGCACCAGTAGGTGGTCAGTTACTTGGGCACGGTGGGGAAGAAAGAAGTGGATAGTGGGGAGGCAATGGGAGAGGAGCTGCCTTGTGGATGGGAGCTGAAACCAAAGGCATAGTTAAGATCACTACAGGAGAGGGTAGCACGGAAGAGGAAGGTTAACTGAGCCTGGAGGAACACTGATGGGAAAGTCACATCATTGGTCATGCATGACAGTGACAAAGCAGGTCACAGCTTCCCAGGGCCAGATGCCAGGTCTGGAGCCTCATTCATTCCCCACCTCTGGCATAGTGCTGGCCACACAGAAGTTAATTCTAAAATTCACCCTGATTTGATTTCTCTGCACTTTCATTTACTAGCATCCTATTGCAGCTTATTATTTGAAATGCTGCTAGGGGAAAATTTTTTTGAAGGTAAAATTATGACTTTCATACAAATATAGAATGAACACTTGTAAAGATTTTATTTAATTCATTAATTAACAAGGAAGTCAGTAAGATATTACCACCACTTCAAGGGAGAATTCAAAGAGCAGACACATAAACAAACAGGAATGCTTAAAAGAATTTGCTTTTATAGATGCAAATAGATGCAAAACTGGATTCCTCCAAAGGAAAGAGGGGGGCAATTGTACTTCCCATGGACAAAATTCATTTGTATAGCTACAGATAAGAATAATTTGCATTGATATCAATTATCTACAGTTTACAGGATTGTCCATAGCTCAAAGACAAGAAAGGCACACAACACTCCCCCAAAATTGGCCCAGAAGGGTGTGCTAGAAAACACCTATTTTTCCTTTGAAGACTCTATATTCTTTCACGTTTATTTCAGTCTTTCACGTTTTTCCCTATAATGTTAAAAAAAAAAAAAGAGTTATCCTTACCACTTTTATTAGTTGGGTCTGTTATAAAATACACATGGAAGAATATTCCAGTACTACCATACCCGAACAAGAGTACTAATTGATTAGGGAGATGAGGCCAAATTTGGGATACCTTAGGATTAATCTGTCTCCTAGTTAGAATGGGAAATTCTAAGAATCAAACCAAACCACCTCAAATCTACTCTGGAATGTAGTGGGATATCAGTCAAATACAGAAGATGTTGAAATGGTCCTGTCGGCTCACTGCGAGCTTGCCAAATTGGTTGGAGGCCTGGACCATAGTGCTTGTTCCACCCCCACCCCTATCCCAGCCCATGCCTGCCTTCCTCTTGGAATGAAAGAGTGTCAGACTATATATTCAGCCTTCAGTTCAAGCGTATAATCCGTATAAAAATGGAAACCCTCCTCTCCTGCAGTAGTGAACAAGAATGACTCCGGTTGCTGCTGGAAGATTTCGTTGCTCTAGCACGACAGTTCAGGAGGCATCAGAAGGAGAGCACATTGATGATTACTGGAGAAAATGCTCATATGAATTCCCTGAGCACAGTATTTCTCTTTGCAAGTTTTAAGTGTTCCATGGCAAGTCTGCCAAAAGTGTGAGAAGTATAAATAGGGAAGAGTGGGAAGGAAAAATGGGGACCTGTCACGACGCCACTGAAAATAGGGAACTAAGAACTTTCCTGAGATTCAAAGTCAAAGGGGGCTAATATTTACTTAGAAATGGAGTAGCAGGCATGAGCTTTAGAATGAAACGAAAGGCAGAAGAGTGAAATTAGGGAATAGAAGAGAGAAACTTGAAGATAGAAAAATGTGTCAAATTGAAGTCCTGCTCTTACGAAAAGTACGGATCAAAGAATGAGGAAAAAAGGGACTTCCCTGGTGACACAGTGGTTAAGACTCCGTGCTCCCAAGGCAGGGGGCCCAGGTTCGATCTCTGGTCAGGGAACTAGATCCCACATGCATGCCGCAACTAAGAGTTCACGTGCCACAACTAAGGAACCCTAGAGCTGCAACTAAGGAGCCTGCCTGCTGCAACTAAGACCCAGTGCAACCAAATAAATAAATAAATAATTTTAAATAAAGAAGAATGAGGGAAGAAAATTAGGATACACTGACTGCTTATTATGTCTTGCACTGATTAGGAACTTTATATCTACTTTTAATTTAATCTTTCAGTTCCTATTTCCTATGAAATAGCTATCTCACTAAAGACGATATTCAAATATTTAGCAGCACAGACAATGAACCAATCAGAAGCTGGCCAGAGGACCCCTGCTGAGCCAGGCCTTAACCCTTTATCAATCGGCTCCCCAGGCCACAGTAGGGATCTTGGGAAGGGCTCAAGGCAACAAGGGGACGGGAAGCAGGCTCTAGACAAAGGCCACGCACCAACATTTGCATGAGTGAAATGATGTGTACCAACTGAACATCAGCTCTGAGTGAAACCTGTCCTCTGGGCAGGTTTAGGCTTAATCTCCATCTTCACTTTGTCCTCTCCGTGATGCTGCACTAGCATCAGGGGTCTTCCCTGCTGCTCCTGCAGAGGCCGGAGATAGATGGGCTCCAGGCTAGACATTTACAACCGGCCTCCTGTTCACACCTCCTGGGGTGAGAAGAAGATGGGCCGCAGGCCTGCTGTTCACTACCAGTCTCTTATTTACATTTCCTGAGACAAGAGACAAATTGGCTCCAGGCTACATATTTATGACCAGGCTCCTGTCTGCATTTAAAGATCTGCACTTTGATATAAGAAACAACAATAGGAATAGTGTAAATAACCGGACATTGGACACTTTTATGGCAGGAAGAGAGAGGGGCTAAAGCCTGTTAAGAGATCAAGAGATCACACATTTCCCGTCCTTGGGGCAAGGGAGACACTACCCATGCCCAAACGGCCTCATGGGGTCAAAAAGGCAGGGGTGCCAGACCATAATAAGGGTTGCCTTTGCCCATCCCAGACGCCTTTGCGATGAAATCCATCTTGACTGAAGGGTGCATGCTCACCTAGGGGAGGGTCCCAGGACAAATTAGCCATGGGGTCAAAGCAAGACAATTAGCCAAGAAGAAGGCAAAGCCCCAGAAGACTGACCCCTTAGAAAGGATTTAAACTTCCCAAAAGCATGACTCTCCTGACTCTCTCGCTGAGTTCGCCCGTGCGTCTTTCCACATGTACTCTGCTTTTCTAATAAACGCTTTACTTTCCTCTATACCTTCCGTCTCCTTGTCAGATTCCTCCTTTCAAGGTAGACAAGGACTGGGGGTTTAAGTTCTAGCCTCTGGCCCCCCGTGGTCTAGTGATTAGGCTTCCTGGTTTCCACCCAGGCAACCAGGGTTCAATCCCCTGGTCAGGGAACTAAGGTCTCGCTTCAAGCCACTGCTCGCTCACTGCTGCGCGCGTCCGAAATCACAGCCTTTGGTGGGTAGGGCCACTGCCACAGCCTATGGCTCTAAGTGGCAGCCTGCTCTATGGGGTCTTGGGTGCTACCTGCCCCCTCTGAGGAGGAGAGCGGGCAGCAGCAGGGACCCTTGTTCTCCTTTACCCCCTAATCCCTTCAGCATCCCTACGATTAGCACACCAGCCGGTATAAATTTAGGTACATTTCTTTACTAAAGGCCTGGGAACAATTTCAGGAGGCAATTATAATGAAGGAAGGAAAGAGTTCAAGTTCCAGTTCACTTAGACTTCTAGAGAAGGCAGGGTTTCCCAGACATTTTTACTTGGTCTACCCAGCACCTTCCCCCCAACCCCCCACCTTGGTGCCTTGGTTAAGGGTGTGGGCTTTGCAGTCTGTGCTGACTGGGTTTGCAACTGTCACTCAGTAACCCCGTGGCATTGGGCTAAAAGTCACACCTCTCAGAGCCAGTATTAGAACTGGTGATTTTTTTTAGGTGTGATGATGGCATTGGGGGTTTGTTAGGAAATATCTTTTTTCTTCTTTTTCTTTGATGTGTAAACAGAGGTATTCGGGCAGCAGGAAATGATGTGGTGTTTGCAATTTGTCTTAAAATACATTCCAGGGCTTCCCTGGTGGCGCAGTGGTTGAGAATCTGCCTGCCAATGCAGGGGACACGGGTTCGAGCCCTGGTCTGGGAGGATCCCGCATGCCGCGGAGCAGCTGGGCCCGTGAGCCACAACTACTGAGCCTGCACGTCTGGAGCCTGTGCTCCGCAACAAGAGAGGCCGCGACAGTGAGAGGCCCGCGCACCGCGATGAAGAGTGGCCCCCGCTTGGCGCAACTAGAGAAAGCCCTTGCACAGAAATGAAGACCCAACACAGCCATAAATAAATAAATAAATAAATAAATAAATAAATAAATAAATAAATAAATAAAACATTCCAGACCAAAAAAAGGGAGTAGTAGTGCCATGGTAGGAGAAGACAGATGATTGTTGAAGCAAGGTGATGAATATGTGGAAGGGGGTGAGGTATCCTGTGCTCTCCAGACCTTTGTGCACGCTTGAAAATTTTCGTAATAAGAGTAAACAAACCAAAAACAAGTAATGAGGCTTTCTGGCTCCACATTTTTTAAAAAATAGCAGGATGTACTTTTCATGACTGCAATTTATTTTGATTTTCCAGATAGATTCCACCTCTCATCCTATCCATCAGCTTCTCTAGACATTAGCAGGGAACATTCCCTTTGACGAGACTTGCCAGGCCCAGTGGTAAGGAGTATATTGTTTTGGATTCTATACCCACATTTTAAAAATGTGACCAGTTTCCTATTTGGAGTAACTTGAATGCAAGTGTCTCATTTTAAGGTGTTGCTTTCCTCTGTCCCACTCCTTTTATTTTTCCCCCCAGTAGGCTTGCCATTTCTTTTTTTCATTTTCATTTTAATACACCTTTATTGGAGTATAACTGCTTTACAGTGGTGTGTTAGTTTCTGCTGTATAACAAAGTGAATCAGCTATATGTATACACACATCCCCATATCCCCTCCCTCCCACCCTCCCTATCCCACCCCTCTAGGTGGTCACGAAGCACTGAGCTGATCTCCTTTTTAAGGACTGTTAGGGGTTAGCTTTATCTCCAAGGAGGAAATAGCCTTAGGAGGAGCAGCTTACACCCTGGTGTACAAAGGCAAGGGGCTGCAGGAAGGAAAGACGTGGCAGGGTGAAGAGTGTTTACTGAGGTTTGTGGTTAGGGTTATCAGGGTCTCAAGGAGAAAAAAAGAGAAATGAATCATCATCATTTGATCATGGTATTCACAGCCAGAGGGAGGGACAATGGGACAAAGAGTAAGGAAGAGAAACACAAAGAAACCGTCAAAACAAAACTGGGATGTACGGGGGCAGGAGGAGGGAGAAAGTCTGAGAAACGGGGGTGGGGGGGGGGTGTAATCGCACCGATACTGGCCACAAACACAAAAATTTGCCCATTCCTGGTTTAGATTAAAAATAAATATGTATGCACGTGTATTTGTCGGCTGTGTCCCGACTAGGCAGGTGATGAGGCGCTCCTTTAAGAACCTTGAAGACCCAAACTTGCACTCAGACTGCCCACCTAGATCTGAGCTCAACCCTGGACCTGGGAACCGAAGGGCCGACTGCGGCCGTGGCTGTTCCCTCCGCCCTGGAAGAGCGCTGCAGGCAGATTCTTGCCAGTGGGTCGGGAGGGAGCCCCGGAGTCCTCCAGCCCGTGCTCTTAGCGATCAGCCCCGCCTGGACCTCAGGGTCGGAGCCGGCCCGAGCTGCAGGGCCGCCCTCCGCCGAACGGGGGCAGCAGCACCTGCAGCGCGGCGGCGGCGGCGGCGGCCGGCCCGGCGCCCCTCTTGGCGGCGGCGGGCGGAGGCCGGCCCGCGGCGCGCTCGCTGATTGGCCGCGGCGCGGGCGCTGCCATGTTGGCGGAAGCGGCGCCTTCTGTGCCGTGGCTGCGGCCGCCGAGTCCGTGCGCGCAGCGTCCTGCTTCTTCGCCTCGCCCGGGTCTCGGCGCTGAGAGGCGGCGGCGGCCGGCGGGATGGAGAAAAGTAGGATGAACCTGCCTAAGGGGCCGGACACGCTCTGCTTCGACAAGGACGAGTTCATGAAGGTGCGCGCCGGGGCTCCGCTTCCCGAGCCGGTGGCGGGGGGCCTGCCCTCCTTTCGCTCCGGGGCGTCCTCGGGCCGCGCCCGTCCCGGACCGGCCCCCGGCGGGACCTCGCTGCTCTTCGCAGTGAGTCTGTTGGCCTCAGGTGTGGCCGGGGCAGCCCGGAGAAAGCACCACTGTGAAATCGTGCGTAGTGAGCGAAAAGGCCTCGAAGTTGTGTGCAAGTGGTTTTGAGCTAAGCGTAAAAGCCCCTGTTATTACCCGACCCCGTTAGCATGCAGTGCAGTCGGATTGCCAGTCCCCTGGCCAGACAAGCTTGTTGACCAGCGCCTTGCACCTAAAAGTACGAATGCATTGCCCAAGTCTCTGAACCCACGTCTATACCCAGGGATCAGGT
This sequence comes from Eschrichtius robustus, assembly GCF_028021215.1. Lineage (NCBI taxonomy): Eukaryota > Metazoa > Chordata > Mammalia > Artiodactyla > Eschrichtiidae > Eschrichtius > Eschrichtius robustus. Next base: position 14,218,809 of record NC_090830.1, on the reverse strand, counting down.
GGGGGGGAAAGGCACTAAATCGAAAGTTTTTCTTAACGTTCACCTAAAGCTTCTGAATGAGATGTGTAAAAGATGAGAGTTTTCTGATTTTGTTGCGGTACAACAAAGCGAGCCATTCTCCTTTTCTAAAGTTGCCCTACTTCTCTTTATAAGGTGAAGTCGAAGTTGGTCTGCAGATCATTGTAGGACATAAACTTACATAAACAGAATAGCAATATAAACCGAAAACATTTTATGGATAATGAAGGTTCATCAGGCACAGCCTTGAAAATATCCAAGATTTGAATCAGAGCTAGGGGGAACTTTGCATACCTATTTGGTGTAACCTTCTCGGTCTGTACTTAAACTATCAAGAAACATATTTATGTTTTATATCTAAGGATTGGGGGTTTTGATACCACTAAGTGGCTGTTTTCAGTGTTAAAAAGTTAAACGTTTTGGCTCAGTAGACGCTAAACTTTTAAGGAAGTGAGTGTAAGTCCCTTACTGTTCTTTTTTGATGACTTTAAGTCATACTATGTTTTTTCTTATTTTAGGTTCATTGGTCTATCTCTCTTTTTGATATTTGCATTCAGATCACGTCTCTGGTTTTTAGAAGTATTTATATCTGTTCTTTTTTATGGCTGAGTAATATTCCATTGTATATATGTACCACACCTTCTTTATCCATTCCTGTGTTGATGGACATTTAGGTTGCTTCCATGTCCTGGCTATCGTAAATAGTGCTGCAGTGAACATTGGGGTGCACATAACTTTTCGAATTATGGTTTTCTTCGGACATATGCCCAGGAGTGGGATTGCTGAATCATATAGTAGTTCTATATTTAGCTTTTTAAGGCACCTCTTCACTGTTCCTAAAAAAGAACGAAATAATGTCATTTGCAGCAACATGGATGGACCTAGAGATTATCATATTAAGTGAAGTAAGTCAGACAGAGAAACACAAATATCATATGATATCACTTATATGTGGAATCTAATTTAAAAAATGATACAAATGAACTTATTTACAAAACAGAAACAGACTCACAGATCTCAGAATCATACTTACGGTTACCAAAGGGGAAACGTGTGGGGAAGTGATAAGATGGGAGATTGGGATTGACATATACCCACTACTGTGTATAAAATAGGTAACTAATAAGGACCCACTGTATAGCACAGGGAACTCTACTCAATATTCTGTAATAAACTATATGGGAAAAGAATCCAAAAAAGAGTGGATATATGTATAACTGATTCACTTTGCTGTACACCTGAAACTAACACAACATGGTAAGTCAACTATACTCCAATAAAGTTTTTTTTTTAAATGTGGTAAAAAACAGTATTTACATCTGGATCCTCTCCAGTGTGGCCATATCATTTTTAGCATGCGGGGCTGTCTAGACCCAGGAATAATGTACTCTTGTTCTTGTACAGTGGTGTTTCTGCTAAACCACGGTAAGGAAGAGCGTAACTTGACAGGGTTGTCTGAAAGGGACTGCAGAGTGAACTTGCTGATCCAGGAACGCTTTGTTCCACCCCCTGGCTGAGAGCTGCCCTGGAGCGAGGGTAGAAAGAAAGAGCATGATGACGAGAGGCGCGCTGGAAGAAGAAAAGCCACAAGCAGAGATCAGGGGCTTTGTTCTGACTTCTGATTTCAGGAGTCTCAGAATACAGAAAACTTAACTTGTCCAACTTTTGCCTTCTTCAAGGCTTCCTTCAGGCTCAGTACCAGCATTCTTTCGGACTTGCTAGCCCCACCATGTTTATTGCTCTGAGGTGGCAGAATGCCTTTGGCAAGAGCAGCTTCAGAAAGCAGAAACCTCAAAATATAAGTTCTAAAGTAGAACATGCAGTAAGGAGAGGGCAAACTGGGAAGGTGGCTGGAATGGCCATATTCTTTCATGGCTCCTAAGCCTCTGAATGTGCCCTACAATTTGTAGTGCTAATAAATGTGACCACTTCACATGTAGAAGAAAAATACCTAGGACAGCTATCCTGTGTTAAATGTTGTTGGTTTTCTAGGTGAGACCTGGAGATAAAGGTTATTTGCAATTTGTGTTTCCTTCAAAGAGACATTTTATAAGTTTTAGTTCCATGGCAGAAATGGTGGGTGGAGAGCTTGCTGTCGGGGTTATATTTCTACCTCTGTGTCTCATTCAACACATTTTGTAATTTGTTCCTGTGGGAAAGTTAGGGAATGTCTGATTTGCATTAGGAGAGTTGAGATTACTTGAACTCCAGTCATTGGATTGGAAACTGTGTCATTAGTCCGCCAGACATGACGAGGGCCTGTTCGGACAGTGGTAGCAGTTGCTCACTTAATAAACAGTCATTCATTGATCACCTGCTTTGTGTTACCCAGCAATCTAGACGGGATAGTACAAGGGTACATAAGATATGGTTTGGGCTGTTGAGTATGGTCACAGGAAGACCACCGTGTGTGCTGAGAAACTGGACCTAGTCCAAAGAGGCTGGAAGGCTGGAAGGCTGGCCAGGAGTGAGACCGGAAAGGTAGAAGGGCAGCTGGGAGGGTTGCAAGTTGGACTGGGTCTTGTGTGCTACACTGTGGGGCTTGTGCTTGATGAGCTGCCATCCCATTTAAAGCAGGAGATTACATGGGCATGTCTGTTGCATTGGAGCAGCGTAAGAGGGCGCTGTGCCACTGGTTACTTCAGGTTAATATCGGGTTCTGTCTCAAGGGAAAATTGTGTTGGATTTGAACTGATGAGCTAATATTTTGCTACGGGCCGTTCTTGCACATGTGTTTCAGTCCTAACTCAGTGTCTTAGTGGTATCTCAGACCTTTAGGAAACTAGTTAATAAATTCTTAATAAATAACAAACTACCTTTCTGAACACAGAAAAACAAAAAAGAGGCTACTAAAAAGTTATTTCAGTGGTCCTTGTGAGATCTAATGAGAAAGAGGAGGGGACAGATTTGTGGAAGATGGAGGTGATCAAAAGACAGGAGTGGCAGATGGAAGAATCACTTGGGGCGGAGGTGGTGGTGACATCACACCATTAGCTTTGTCACCTTGCGGAAATCTTTAGCACGCGTTGATAGCCAGCTCACAGATGAAATAGGACCTAAGATCTTGGTAGCAGGGAGAGAAAGCGGCCTGCTAGCAAAGGTAAATTAGATCCCTTTACCTAGGGGTGCCATTGGAATCGCAGCTTTCCCCTTCTGGCCCAGCGTACGACTTCGCTTCCTGTTTTATAGACAAAATAGTGCCCTCGAATGGGAACTCCTTCATCTTGCTGACATGACAGCTCATTCTTGTATTGGTGCCCGTTCTCTTTCTCCTCCTCGCCTGTTATGTAGAGGGGTTTTCCTTCCTTCCTTCGCCCATGCTTGGAGCCCAGGCCCTCTTGCACTCTCCCCGCTGGCTTTCAAACGCATTCTTGCTTTGGTCTCTTCCCCTTGACCCTCCTGCCTCTAGTCTGTCCTGTCTCGCTCTTCCACATCACAGCCAAATGCTCCAGTTGTTTTTACTTCCTTCCGCGCTTTTTGGCCATTTGTGTATCTTCTTTGGAGAAACATCTGTTCAGATCCTTCGCTCATTTTTTAATTGGGTTGTTTGTCTTTTTATTGTTGAGTTGTAAGAGTTTTTGTATATTCTGGATATTAGACCCTCGTCACATACATGATTTGCAGATATTTTCTCCCATTCAATGGGTTGTCTTTTCACTTTTTTTTAAAAAATAAATTTATTTATTTATTTATATTTATTTTTGGCTGTGTTGGGTCTTCGTTTCTGTTCAAGGGCTTTCTCCAGTTGCGGCGAGTGGGGGCCACTCTTCATCGCGGTGCACGGGCCTCTCACTGTCGCGGCCTCTCTTGTTGCGGAGCACAGGCTCCAGACGCGCAGGCTCAGCGGTTGTGGCTCACGGGCCCAGTCGCTCCGCGGCATGTGGGATCCTCCCAGACCAGGGCTCGAACCCGCGTCCCCTGCACTGGCAGGCGGATTCTCAACCACTGCGCCACCAGGGAAGCCCCTCACTTTTTTAATAGTGTCTTTCAACACATAAAAGTTTTTATTTTGATCGCGTTCAGTTTGTCTATTATCTTGATGCTTTTTGTGTCATATCTAAGAAACGACTGCCTAATTCAAGGTCACACGGACTTTCACCTGTTTTCTTCTAAGAGTTTTATAGTCTTAGCTCTTCTATTTAAGTCTTTTGATCTATCTTGAGTTAAATTTTCATTTATGGTGTGAGGTTGGTGTCCAAATTCATTCTCTTCCGTGTAGAAGAATTCTACAAGAATTCTACAAGACAAGAATTCTCTTGTCTTAAGATCGGTTGTTGAAGAGACTCTTCTTTCCCCATTGAATGGTCTTGGCACCCTTGTAAAAAATCAATTGACTGTAAATGTATGGGTTTTAAGTTCTTTCTTTTTAAAATGTTTAGGAAATCTACAGTATAAAGTAAAACTATTTCTGATAAATGAAATGTGGCAGTTGTTCCATACCACTGAGTTTGGGGTTGTTTGCTGTCATAGCAAAAGCTGCCTAATCCAATATTCACAGATGCTCTAAGTAATTTAGTCTTGTGCAATGCAACACTTGTTTATCTAAGGACAAATATATAAATGGTAAGTTGAGCATTAATATTACCTGATAGCATTTGTTTGTGAGAGCTGAGTTATATGATTTAGCATGTCACCATGACGTTCGTACCTGCACTTCATCCATCTGAAGTTCATACCTTCAAGGATTATGTACCTGAGGCAGGCAAAGTGCTCTGCCCACTCACACAGCTGGTTAGTAGCAAGGCCAGGACATCAGGCTGAGGCCTGCCCACACGTTCTTGCTGCGATTGCTGTGTAACTGTGAATGTAAGGTGTTACCTGAGGTCGTCTCAAGCAGCAAAACGTCTAGGCTAACTCTGGCTCTAGGTAAAGAAGCAGCTGGTTTTTCACTAGGTGGCTAGTTTTCACTAGGTGAAATTACAGTTTGGTAAGAAATCCTCTTATCTGACACTATCAGAGCAGGTGTTTGGGTGATTAATTAAGGAAGTCAGTTTTTAAAAGTACTCAAGGGATGGTGCTTGAGTACTTAACGTTTTATTTTCAATCATACATGTGTGCATTGATTCTCTATTGGTGTGGCACCAAGCTCTTTTCTCTGAAAATTGGTCTGCTGATTCGATTTCTAGATTGTTCTTTAAGTTGGGCGAGAACCCTAAGGCGTCTGCAAAGAGTCTGGTATGGAATCCTTCAAGATTTGTATGATCCTCCTTCCCGCTGCCCTACCTGGTTCATGGTCATGTGATACATAATTCAGTAAAAACTGTCTTATCAATTTCTCAGTATCAGGTCTTCGCAGAGCATCATAGTTTTCATGAAAACAGTTATCTTCTTGCACTTACATTTTGTTGGTTTATATAATGTTTAATAAAATTTTGTAATTTTGATGATAAGTACAAGTGACCTTAACAAGCTCGGGAGTCATCACATCTGATTCTTGATGACTAAGCAGCTCAGCTAGTAGCAGAGTCATGGGTGCAATAGACTGTATGCATGTCTGCCTACCAGGGGCATCAGAACGTTATAAAGGGAGATGGCGTAGCGAACCTGTGAGACCAGTACTTGGAAGTCGGTTTTGAGAGATTCTGAACATCTGTTCAGTGGAATACTCAACATCCATATAAAATGTCAGTACAAATTTGTATGTATTATGAAAAGATGTTGAAGTTATATTTTTATATGGGGAAAAGTAGCTTAGAAAAGGTTTATTAAGATTGTGTGTGTGTGTGTGTGTGTGTGTGTGTGTACACAGGAAAAGGTCTGGGGTTTCGTTCAAGATGGTGACGTAGGAGGATCCTGAACTCACCTCCTCGCATGGACACACGAAATCGACAGCTACTTATGGAACAATTTCCTCTGAGAAAAACCCCCAAAACTAGCTGAGCAACTCCTGCACATCTGGCAAACAAGAAAAAACGCACATCAGAGTGGCTAGGAGAGGCTGAGACACAGTCTCACCGTACACCCCTCCCCCAGTGTGGTGACCCACAGTCGGGGGGAACTCCCATCCCAGGCTGCTCCCCGAGGAGCGAAGGGTGTGAACCCCACCCCTGGCACCCCTACTTTCAAGACCTGCCCCTGGGAAATGAGCCCCCAAGACATCTAGCTTTGAAAGTTGATGGGGCTGGCATCTAGAAGACCCATGAGGCTACAGCGACCTGAGAAACAGTTCTTGAAGGGGCAGCATGAACTGACCCTCCCCAGGGCCTGACACAGACACAGCGACTGAAAAGGGCCCAGACTTTCTGTGAAAGAGGCTTGTTTATCTTAAAGCATCGGCCTGAGGGGCAGGCTTCTAATTTAACCCACGTCTGGGGGCTTGGAGGCCGGCGGGGCCATCTTTGCCCTCTCTCTGCCTTGCTCCGGCTCAACAGTATCTCCTGGAAAGGAACTTGTACACTTGGTCTGGTGCCCTGATTTTTGCAGCTGCTGCCTGGGGACACGTCTAGGTCACCTGGCTCTGGTGGCCAGTGAGGTTTATGCTTGTAGGTCCCCAGTGTTCATTGCAGTATTATTTGCCATAGTCAAGACGTGGAAGCAGCCTAAGCGTCCATGGATAGATGAATGGATAAAGAAACTGTGATACACACACCACACACTGGGATGTTATTCAGCCACGAAAAAGAAAGAAAGCTTGCCATCTGTGGTGGCAACGTGGATGGACCTTGAGGGCATTAGTGCTCAGTGACATAAGTTAGAGAAAAGGTGATCATGATCTCACTTGTGTGTGGGATCTAAAAAGCAAAGCAAGAAAAAATGGACCCACAGGTATTGTTCAGATGGGTGGTTACCAGAGGCAGCCGGTGGGGAGTGGACAAAATGGGTGAAGGGCGTCAGATGGTACAAACTTGCAGTTAATTAGGTAAGTAAGCCTGGGCATGTGGTGTACAGCATGGTGACTGTAGTGAATAATACCATGTTGTGTATTTGAAAGTTGAAGGGAGTGAATCTTTTTTTTTTTTCAGTGTGTTTAGAAAAGTCATTAAACAATAACAACTACAATAAGCAGCAACAACAACAAATCCTAGGAAGTGGAGAGTTGGTACAATTATCACCACCCAAAGTCCATAATTTACATTAAGATTCATTCCTGGTGTTGTGCACTCTATGAGTTTTGACAAATGTATAATGACATGTATCTACAATCACAGTATTGTATATAATAGCCCTAAAACTCCTCTGTGCTCTGACTGTCCATCCTTTTCTCCCTCTCACCCCAGGCAACCACTCATCTTTTTACTGCGTCCATAGCTTTGCCTTTTCCAGGATGCCATATAGTTGGAATCATATAGGATATACCCTTTCCAGATTAGCTTTTTTCACTTTGTAATCTTAAAAGATCTCATAGCAAGAAAAGGGAATGTGTAACCGTGTGCGATGGATTTTAACTAGACTTACTGCGGTGATCATTTTATAATAGATACAAATGTGGAATCATGTTGTGCACCTGAAAGCCATATAATGTTATATGTCAATTGTATCTCAATTTAAAAAATAATTTATATTTTAAAGAGAAAGTCAAAAACATTCTGGAAGGATGTGAATCACGATGTTAAATAGTGAGAAAAACGTTAATAGTGCCTATCTGTAGAGCATCAAGACTGAGTGATTTTTTTTTTTACTCTCTGTCTTTTGTGTCATTATAGTCTACCCTCCTTATCCTCGGGTTCCACATCTGTGGATTCGACCAACCATGGATCAGAAATATTCGGAAAAAAAATGCCAGAAAGTTTCAAAACGCAAAACTTGAATTTGCTGCATTGGCAACTATTTACATAGTATTAACATTGTATTTACAATTATCTACATAACATTTACATTTTATTAGGTATTATGTAATCTAGAGATGATTTAAAGTATACGCAAATACTACGCCATTTTATATTAGGGATTTAGGCATCCCCAGATTTTGGTGTCCTAGGGGGTCCGGGAATCAGGCCCCCATGGATGCTGCGGGATGGCTGTATTTCTTTGTTGGTTGAAAGTTTCACAGTGAACATCTGTTACTTTTAAAACTAAGGGAAAAGGAGCAATTTCTGTTTTGTGAGGAGCCTGTTTAACGTGTGTAGTTAAAAAAAATTAAATCCCTTGTAGAATTTAGGCAACAGGAGAGAATGCTCTTGGTCAGGGGCCTCCCTCTTGGCACCTTGATAGCGCACAAGCAGCTTTATGTCATGTGTACTTAAAAGGACTTTTTCCCAGAGGCCGTGTAGCCTTTCAAATGAGTAGAATGGCGTTTCTCTCTTATTCTTGCTCTCCTTTTATTTCTATGTGTAAAATGTGATATCGTTGCAGTAATTCTTTTTTCTGGTTTTATTTTCAGGAAGACTTCGATGTCGATCACTTTGTGTCTGACTGTCGGAAGCGGGTCCAGCTGGAAGCACTGAGAGATGACCTGGAACTCTACTATAAGCTGCTTAAAACGGCCATGGTCGAGCTCATCAACAAGGACTACGCAGACTTCGTCAACCTGTCAACGAACCTGGTAAACTTTAAATCCAGAGTTCCTACCAGTCAGTGTATTTACACACGTACTACACACTTTCTTTCTCACTCATGTTTATTCTTAAAAGTGCTGAGTATTTTTAGAAACCTTTTAGTTGATTTTTCCCCCAGAAACTTGGAGAGATTACTAAACTTTCTTGATACACATTTTTTGTTTTGAGTTTAGTCTGATTATTTTTTGAATGACTTAAGAAGTAGTGAAAAGTAAAGGATAACAATCTCAAGAGTGGTTGTTTTTGTTAGTTGCTAAGTGATTACCATGAAGTCTCACTGGTTTAGACTAATTTGCGAGAGCAGATACCAACTATTCTTAAGGAAATGCTTAGTTTACTTTCAGGTACTGTGCTAGCCAGACATGGGTTGAGGAAACGTTGGCCAATATTGATCTTTAGGTGGCCTGGTTTTATAAAAACATAGGAATGGTTTGTGAGAAGCGTATCAGTTACTTGGAAAAGTTGTTTAGAAATGCTCGAGTTTTAATACTTGGAAAAGTCTTCTTGTTCATACTTTATTTTGTTGTAAAATCTGTTTGTCCGGAGAAGTATAGAAAGTCGCCATCTCCATGGGAATTTCAGGAAGCGTTAAGAATAACGAGCCATGTTTGCTTTTGGGAAGTACACCACTAAGATAAACGTTCCAGTAGGATTAGAAACCCTGAAACTTTTATTTCCATTCTATTTAATTTGGATTTTTCTCACGGGCTATAATAATGCTTAGGAGAGATAAAGCCCATCAGACTTTTCACATCAGCTGGCTAAACATCATAAGTACAGAGATAGCTATTTTTCCTGTTAAAGTTTTTTTAATTCATTTAAAATTTCATCCAAAGGCAAATTGTACACGAGGAATCTTTGATTTATTATGACTTTCCCTATTTGCATAGTTTCATGTATATCAACAGATTTTTTCACATTCTGTGAGCAGTATTTGTGGTAAGATAACATTTCTGTTTATGTATCTAGTTACTAGCAATGTGTGATTGTACGGAAAGAATAACCTAAGTCTAGTACTGCTTTGCTCGTTAAACAAGCTTCACTGTCACTCCTGACTCTGACGTGCTTGTGCCAACATGATTTTGCCTTTAGGTTGGCATGGACAGAGCCCTCAGCCAGCTTTCTGTGCCTTTGGGACAGTTACGGGAAGAGGTGCTGGTAAGTCCTCAGGTGCCGGTAAACAGTCTATATATATATAAAGCATGTTATGCTTCTTTGCCTTCTCCAAGAAGAACTCCTTTAATGTGTTAGGTTGTTGTGGTGGTTGTTTAATGGTCCATGATTATAGTACTCACCTTCAAAACTGGTGAAAATGATTCTCTACTTTTTGCATGTGATATTACAGCCTAAAAAATGTGTTTGGTTTGAAGATGACAGATCATCAAAGAGTAGACAACTTTAAATGTCAGGGAGGAAAAGAAGGGTATTTCAGGGGCTTCCCTGGTGGCGCAGTGGTTGAGAATCTGCCTGCTAATGCAGGGGACACGGGTTCAAGCCCTGGTCTGGGAAGATCCCACATGCCACGGAGCGACTAGGCCCGTGAGCCACAACTACTGAGCCTGTGCGTCTGGAGCCTGTACTCCGCAACAAGAGAGGCCACGGTAGTGAGAGGCCCGCGCACCGCAATGAAGAGTGGCCCCCGCTTGCCGCATCTAGAGAAAGCCCTCGCACAGAAACGAAGACCCAATCAATCAATCAATCAATAAATAAATCTAAAAAAAAAAAAAAAAAATTAAAAAAAAAAAAAGAAGGGTATTTCAAAATTTAACTTGTTAATACCACCTCACCCATCTGTAAGTGGTCTCCAACTTAGAACTGGCTGACTTATATTTTAAAGTTTGTAATTTTACAAGTGTTTTCTCAGACAGTGTTTTACATGTGGTTAGGTTCCTGGACCAGTCTACAAAAGCTGTTTAACCCCTGTATATAACTGAAGGATAATATAAATATCATGTAACGCCTAGTTTCTGGGAGAAACTCTCTCCCGTGGGAATGGGACTCTGCCTGTAAGCCCTGAGGACAGGGACCCCATCTGGATGAACGGTGGAGGGGGAGTTTTGGCATCACCTCTGACAGGAGACCGTGTGGCCTGTCCTCCCCTCACCCACTCGTCTGCGCTAGGCACCCCGACCTCCATTGTCCCTTAGTTGTGATGCACTGCACCATCACTTCCTGTGTGTATCACCACTGGACCACGCCAGACCAAGTGGCCTCATGCACCTTGCCCCCGAGACAGCACCTGGCACGGGCGAGGCTCTCAGTAGGTAACGTAGGTAAAGAGGCCCTGCCTGGATAGAACTGAAGGAAATGCAGGATAATGGGAGTGGGCTGAAGGAAACTGAAGGAAATGCAGGATCTCGGGGCTGAGAAGTCCCGAGGAGGGGTTGGCGGGAAAGACTTCATAAAAGAGATAAGTCTTGAGCTGTACCTTGAACTAGCAGATATGTTTGAAAGTGTATGTCTTTGAATTTTACAAAAGCTCATTACAGTGCTTTTCCTTGGAATGGAAGGAAAGGGGTTTTGTGGTCCGCCGCTGGGCTGCACAGCAGCTTCTCCGTGGCCCTCCTGCCTCCCTCTCGGTGCTCCCCTCACCTCGCAGCCGTGTGGCTGACGTCTCCTGAGCCTCAGCCTGTCCTAACCTCCCACTCTTCTCTCTGTGCTCTCTCCGCTCTGCTGACCTTCCTGGGCTGCTCTCACGCCTCCGGGCTCGAGTCCTGCCCTGCCACCTGCCAGTACCACGTCCCCTCCCTTATTCTGCAGCTGTCTTTGTAGCCACCTTTCTCCTCACCAGCCACAGACCTCACCTGCCTTTTTGATCTCAACTCACGACGCTACTCTGAGATTCTAAGGTCACTGAGGGATAAGACTGTTTCTGTCTAATTCATCATTGTAGCCTCACTGGCTACCATAGTAGCTGACATTTAATAGACATTTCATAATGTTTATTGAATGAATGAATTCACCTTTCTATAAAATTTTTGTGATTTATCTAGTTTATTCTGATCGTTTCCATTACCTTCATTTTGGCCTCAGTTCTTCATACTTGGCTTAATTTATTAGCTTCTGGACATGTTTCTCCACCTATGACCTCTGCCTTTTCCTGGCCATTCTGTTCCTTACTTCTTGATTCCTACCATCCCCCAAACAGCATTTCATCAGGAAATATCCGTGCTTCAGGATTCTCTAGTTCCCTAAAATGTGTAGAATCTAAAGTCCTCCTAAATCAGCCCCTCCCTGTTTATTTCTACTTCTCTGCAAAATGAAGCCTGCAGTGCGCCCGGGTGCATGCCTCACCCACCCTGAGTGTGCGCCAGTTGTATCTTCCCACCTTTGTCTTCTGATAACCTCCTCTCCACCATCGTCAGCTTTCACAGGTTCTCAGGGTCAGACTCAAGTCCCATCCCCTGTGCCAAACTCTCCTATCCTTTGATTCAGATGATTTCTTGAACGACATTGATTGTACATGTATTATTATGCTTTTGGCTGTTAATCCTCTGTAACCTTGGCTTTATATGTCATTTTGCCCCCAAATCATGAGTACCCTCGACAGCAGTTGTGTCTGATACTATGTATTTTTGTCAATATCTGCATAATACCGGCCCGAAGATAATTAAGTTCTGTGGAATTTAATTAAATGTGTAAGTTTCGTAATGTCACAAAACAGTTTCTGCTGTATGTTTTCTTTATTCTTTTAAAGAGTCTTAGGTCATCTGTCAGTGAAGGAATTCGGGCGGTAGATGAACGAATGTCTAAACAAGAGGACATTAGGAAAAAAAAGGTAGGTTGCACATGGGTTCATGGTAGCACCTTGGAGTTAACAGCACTTCCGCGCATGTGGTCTGATTTATTTCTCTTGGTACCTTTGCAGAGAGGAAATGTGGGGTCTCTCCTTATTTTTAGGCATCAGTATTCAGCAAGGTTCGCGAGGGGTCGAGCCAGAGCTGGAGCCCAGGTCTTCTCACTCCTGGGCTGATTAAGGTCCTGTTAATAAGAGGGGTATGCTAAAGTAACTAATAGAAGAAAAAGACAAAGAAAATTGCATATTCTTCTTGTGTATTAATTTATTCATGATGGCATTAAAATTTTTAAAGAAAACTGTAGATTTCTTATGCTGCATGCCAGCTAGAAGCCCTTCCCTCATGTCTCTACTTTTACATTTTACTGGTCCTGTGTTTTAATTTTATTATCTGACTTTAAAGATGTAATGGCAGAGTTAGGATTAGAATTTGAGACTTCTGATTCTAGCCTGGTGCTCTGTCAGTGTTTTCTAAATTTATTAGCGTATTTTTCAAAATCTCAAGGGAGAGAAGCCTATTTTAGAAACCTTCTGTTTAATTCTCCTTTAAATATCAGCTTTCATCCAAAGATTTCAAGAATGCAGTGCCTTTCTAGAAAAGATTTTAAGCTTTGTGAGAGCAGGGAATTTTTGCCTGTTTTATTCACTCATGTCCTCACTGTCTAGAAGAATGTCTGGTGCACAATAGGTGCTCAGTAACTATTTGGTTTTTTTTTTTTGTCTTTTTTTTAAAAATTAATTTTTATTGGAGTATAGTTGCTTTACAGTGTAGTGTTAGTTTCTGCTGTACAGCAGAGTGAATCAGTTATACATATATCCACTCTTTTTTTGGTTTCCTTCCCATTTAGGTCACCACAGAGCATTGAGTAGAGTTCCCTGTGCTGTACAGTAGGTTCTAGTAACTGTTTGTTTAATGAATGACTTTCTTTTTGTTCTTTTAAGGATGAGAGTTTTTATAATGTTCCTCAACCTCTTTGATAATATTTATTGTGTAATAATGTCTTTAATGAATTGACGCTTAGGCATATAATTGTGTCGTATACATGTAAATAGAGAGGATAAAGATGATCAGAAACTAAAATTAAAACATGAAAAAAGGGTCATAAGAAAATAAATGTAGTGCCCATACAGGGGTTCGTTTAAGATGGGGAAAAGAAAGAAGGAATAAAAGTGCAGGAAATGAGAAAACAAAAAAAGTCTAGTTTTTTTCTTTTTTTAACTATAAACTTGTAATAGAATATTGAAATATGCTTCTTCTAGGCAGCTAAAATTAAGATTTGCATCCTTGGGAATTCAGTGTTATGTGGAAGTATTCAAAATGTAGAGTGCTCTACATACTTCAAGTTGACTTTTGGCTTTGTATTTCCCTGCATTTAGAATGGGGAAATAAGATAATTAAGATTAAACATCATGATAACTTTTTTTTGGCTTCATTTTTATTTTTATAGATATGTGTGTTGAGGCTTATACAGGTTATTCGATCAGTGGAGAAAATTGAAAAAATCTTAAATTCTCAACATTCTAAAGAAACATCTGCACTAGAAGCAAGCAGGTAAGTATTTTTTACTAAATATCACATAAATTAATACTTCACACCCATGCTACTTTTTTTTTTTTTTTTAGTTAAAACTCATTTCTGAAAAAGAAGAAAAGCCAAGTCTATGGCTCAGTGTTTTTGAACGTACCTTATGAAAAGTGGAGGGCATGAGATGGTAAAGTTTATAATACATCCTTCTAAAACCTTTGTGGTGATGGACCACTGTTCCAACACATCACCTTACAGGGAGTCAGAGGAGTGTACTTTCAGTGGAAGATTTTTTATCTTTGGAATTGCCTTATGTAAGCACTGGCAAAATCCTTTGATCTTCCAGGTCAAATATGGAATAGCTTTCATCTTTCTTAAATTTATGTAGACATGCCCAGAGTATCGCCATTCATGTATCTTGCACGAGCATTATATCATTAAGAAACAGTATAGGACACATTTAGTTAAAGTTTATAAACAGGGGAAAAAAAGCTTGTGAAATTAGAAAAAAATGACCATTTCCTTTGTTACACTGTGACCGTCTTGTTACCTTCCTAGTGTGAATTTTAAATCAGCCAGGTAGATGAGTGGCTCAGAAAATGAGCAGATCATACCAGCACCATGGTGCCATGGGAGGAGCACAGGTTTGTGCTGCGTCTACCATTGGGCAGCCTGAGTCATGGAACCTCAACTCCCTGTGTCATGGGCAGTGTAAGGCTAATAGTAACTCCACTGGCAGGGTTGGCTGACAATTAGCCCGTCAGCCGCACCTGGCATGTAGTAGGCCCTCACACATCTAATTTGGGTCTAACAAGAGCTTCTCCTAAAGTCACGTGGACAGCCATAACATTTTTCCCTGAGTAATATTGGATAATCTGCTGCAAAACCAGCCAAAGCCAAATTGAATATACCTATACCAAAGTCTTACCATACGATAAAGGCATGTTGGATTTCTTCATTTTAGGAACCAAAATGTTAGATTTGGGAGCACCTTAAAGACAGTATGCTCCGTATCTCTCGTTGTGTAGATTGAGGAATGCGGCATCCAAAGAGGAAGTGATTCTCCCGTCCTGGGTCTCTCCTTCCTTTCATAATCAAGATGTACAGACAAGTGGTCAGCACCTGCCGTCTTTGTCTCTTCAGTCCACTGCCCTTGTGCTCCCGCCCTTACCCGCGCTGGTCAGCGTCTCCGCTGTCGTCCCTTCTGCCCCGTCCAGTGGAACTGTTTGTCTTGAGCTGCTCCGAGTCTCTCTTGCCCTCAGCAGCATTGGCAGCGCCTGCTGACTTGTCCTCACTCGACATCCACCACACCTGCCTCCCTGTTTTCTTTCCACTGTGGTCCACTCCTACTCCCTTCCTCACTGATGTCTTTTTCTATGATACTATTCCTTTGCGATGTTCCATCTTTTTTTTTTTTTTTCTCCTTTTTGGCCGCACCACACGGCATGTGGTATCTCAGTTCCCCAACCAGAGATTGAACTGAGGCCCCCTGCAGTGGAAGCACAGAGTCTTAACTGCTGGACCGCCAGGGAAGTCCCTCCATGTTCCATCTTTAATGTAATAGATACTACGCTGTTTCTTGCTCAGAATCACCTTTGAGTACTTTTTAAAAATTCAGATCAGCAACTTTGAGCTGTAGAGAAGGGAAAACCAGGGCAATGTAAGTGAATGGTAACTATATCATGCTTCTTAGTCCAAGAAACGTTTAGATAATTTATAATTAATAGATCCACACTAGGTTACTCAGGAAAGAGGGATTAACCTTTTGGGTTGGTCTTGCAGGGGAATTGCTCTCCCTCTGAACTAGTTTGAATGCTACAGATACAGGACTGGATAGACCTGAAATGGATAGCATTTCATTTCCTTGTGATGTGGATTTTTGCCCCTCACTCACTGATAGGTCACCGTTAGATATAGGATGCCTCAGAGAAGCCCAGCAGATGCTTCAGTGCCTTTACATTTTTCTTCTTTTGCTATTTAGCTTCCTTTTGAGTGGTATTGTTGCAGTGTACTTTAGAGGAAAAAAGTGCATTTATTACACTTTGGGGCAGATACACAATGAATGTCCTTCACTGGGACCCAGAGAATACAGATTGACTGCTCTTTCAGCTCTTTGCTAAACGAAAATGTAAAGCTCTTCTGACTTATTTGATGTATTGCCGCTGGAGGGCCGCTTTTATTTTATTAAAGAGGCAGCAGTATTTGGTATTTTAGAAGTACTGGAGGTATTTTAGAGGAAGAGACAATGAGACAGAGTAGTAGAAGGGCATTCAGGTGTAAATAATAGGATAGGGCAAGAGAGGGAAGGGAGGTTAAAGATGAAGAAGGCCACGGACGGGAGAGCCTGGGGGAGGAGGTGGAAACACCCGTCGCACCCACACTGGCCTGGTCCAGCTCCTGCTTCTTGCCTGGACCCTGTGGCTGAGGCCAGGCAGGGTCAGTGGCTTACACTGAAGTAGTTGCCCACTGTCTAGAACGTGCTGTGCGTGTGACTTGTGAAAGCTGATGGCGTGAAGGATGCTTTAGCTTCTGCCTGTGACGGGGGCTGTGGAAAAACGCAGTGGGTGCTAAAGCGTCACCATTGCTAATCATGTGATGTGTTCTCTCGGAAATTTAAAACCTTTAGGAGTTAAATTTCTCTCATTGTCTCTACTAGCCCACTTTTGACTGGACAGATTTTGGAGAGAATTGCCACAGAATTTAACCAGTTACAGTTTCATGCTGTTCAAAGCAAAGGCATGCCTCTTTTGGACATAATAAGACCAGTAAGTGTTGTTTTAGATTTTCATACTTTGGTATTTAGGAATTTGCTAAATAATTTTGGTTTTACCTGATACAGGCATACCTCATTTTATTGCCCTTCACTTTATTGCACTTCACAGATATGGTATTTTTTTTTTTTTTTTTACAAATTGAAGGTTTATGGCAACTCTGCATCAAGCAAGTCTATCAGCCTCCCAGTGCCATTCCAACAGCATTTGCTCACTTCATGTCTCTGTATCACATTCTGGTAATTTTCACAGTGTTTCAAACCCTCCACCAGCAAAATGATTATACCTCACTGAAGGCTCAGATAATGATTAACATCTTTTAGCAATAAAGTATTTTTTAATTGAGGTAATTAAGGTATATACCTTGTTTTTTTAGACATAATGCTATTGCAGACTTAATATACTGCGGTATAGTGTAAACATTTCTTTTACGTGCACTGAGAGACCAAGAAATCCCAGTGACCCGCTTTATCGTGATACTGCTCGATTTATTGTGGTGGTCTGGAACCACACTCGCGGTATCTCCAAGGTATGCCTGTAATGCCTCTGATAATTGTTGATCTGCAGGATTTTGAAACTAGCTTTGAATTTTTTCCTTCAGTTTTTGTTTTTTGGACCCCTGCCCCCTAAGTGTCACACATTGTAGATTTGTGTAAAGACACAGGCATATTCTCCGAATTATAAGGGTAAAATTAATTCTAAATTTCATGTAACTTGACACACTGTATGATGTAGTCAGAGTTAATTTATCCAAAACTCTCGACTGGGCTTTAGATTCATGATGTTTGTCAGATTTACTCTGTAGCTTAAGAGGAAAATAACTTTTTTTCTCATTCTGCAATTCTATCTAAATCCTCCTTTGATATAGCAAAGGTTTACTTATAAAGAGATGTGGGGTGGAGGAGAGGTTCATTGTTACGCTCCAGAAAATGTTAATATTTTAATTTTACATATACTCTCTTCTAGTGCCGCCAGAGATTTGTTAGGTATATATTTGAGTCTTTAGAAGTTGTTCCAGCTGCTTTCTTACCTGTTTTTCTTGCAGCGTATAGCTGGCATTACAGCCATGTTACAGCAGTCACTGGAAGGCCTCCTGTTGGAAGGTCTTCGGACTTCCAGTGTCGATGTAATCCGGCACTGCTTACGGACTTACGCCACGATTGACAAGGCACGGGACGCGGAGGCGTTAGTTGGTCAGGTCCTCGTGAAACCGTACGTGGACGAGGTTTGTGCCCCCCAGGCCTTCGTTCAGCAGGCGCTCACAGGGCGTCGGCTGCGTGCTGCATGCCTCACTGGGCGCGAGTGTGGGTCACAGGTCCATCTGTTAAGACTCTCATAGTTACTGCAGCATCAGCTGTAAGAAAAGCTTGGTCCCTGGTGGTTACAACCAGCATGCAGGAGTCAGGCACCCTCTCTCGTATTTTCTAGTGATGCCGTAGCCCAGGGATCATCGTAATTTAGTGGTGGGGGGGGGGGGGCGGGTCCTGCCTAGGGAGAAGGTGTGTATCAGAACATTTAGGTCAGTTTTATGCTATGTAAATTATTTGTCAATAAAGTTTTTAAAACGAATCTCTAACTACTGGTCTAGTGGGTAGAATAGAACAAGTAGAGCAGATGCCAGCACCGCAGCTCAAGTGCCTGGTGGTGGGACAGCGTGCCGAGAGCCCTGAGCATGGAAGGTCTGCGTGGAGGGCTGTCTTCACAGACATGCTGAGGAATGTGTGGGCCAGGAAGGTGGGAGGGAGGGAATATTCACAGATGAAGGGGTTTCATAGGCAAATTAGCAGTGTAATACCTTAAATGCAGAACTTGGCTATCCAGTGTCCTTCACCTACGAGGATACAGTTAAAATTTGGGAAGTAAGCATGTTCTGCCTTTGAGCAGCCAGAATATATAACAGATTGTACCATATGAAGTTGCCAATACTCAACATTTTCCGACACACAAAAATGGCAGCTTCGTCTGGTTCAAACTGATGGAAGTCACAGGCCCGTCCTCAGTGTTTGCAGACTTTCTTTAGTGCCACACCAGTGTGGACGCTCTTTCTGTCCAGTAAGTACAAAGCCCTACTCACCATGGCTTTGGGGTGAAAGTCTCCCATTTATAAATGGGGAAAATTGAATCTCATTGATAAAAATGAAACTTAAGGATTAATTTCAGTATTCCGGTCAGCTTTCATTAGGATTACTAAAAATAAATGATCTGTCAACTCCCTCTGTTTGTATCCTGTTGTATTTCAAAGCTGTCTATATAGGAGTGAAAAAGACAAATTACCTACACTGTTTCTTTATCACTAAGTGAAGATGGTTACTAATTTATGCCTTTGTTTTTCATTGAACTGAACCTAATGTGCTAAATTAAAGAAACATTGGATGTTTCAGTGGCATATTAAATAAACCATGGCCACATTTTAATTTTATTTAAATTCGTATGCTTATCTTGTCATTCGCCTCTTGATTCTCAGCCTTAACACAAAAGATAAAATAATAATAAAGTAAAATAAAATATACTTCCTTCCATCTTTCTCTGTCTCAAACCTTCCCCTAATCTGAATGATGGTATTTAGAAGAAAAGGCCAAGGTCAAGACAGCAAGGAGCTGCTGTCATGGGAAATCATCGTTTTATTTCATTTTCAAGCTCAGGAGGGAAGCAGACGAATGTGTCTGGCTTTTCAGCTTCAGGCCAGTCTCTGTCACCCAGCCTGTGTCTCCCCCAGGTCAGAGCTATGCCCCCGAATCCTGGACCTAGCTCTGAGTGCGGCTATTACCGTTAGAAAACCTGTCAGCTGGGGAGGAGGGGGGCGAGAGGAAGCACACTTTGAAGGTTTTCTTTGTTCTTTTCCCTGTGATACGTAATTCATACTTGTCTTTTTTAAAAATGGTGCTCCTTTTACTAGGTGATTGTAGAGCAGATTGCTGACGCTCGTCCGAGTGATCTTCAGCTCATGTACAGTAAGCTGCTGGAGTTTGTTCCCCGCCACTGCCGCCTCCTTCGCGAGGTCACGGGAGGAGCCACCTCAAGGTAGTTGAAGCGGCTGCTCTCAGAGCTCCCTCAGCCGGGGGCCGCGCCTGGGGACCGCTCGTGCCCTGCTGATTATTGCTGTCTCGTGCGGACCGGGGTCAGATGCCCTTTCCTGTTTGATGGCTAGCACGGTGCTCTGAGCCGGGCAGGGGCCGTTAGCCTCGTCTGGCAGAGAAGGGAACTGGAGTGGGTGGAACTGAGGTGAAGGGTGTGTCTCTCTCTGAATCCACAGCCCATGCTTTGCCCTTGCCTACACTGTCATTTCTCTCAACTAGGTTGGAAATAAAAGTTGGTTTCCTTCCATTATTCTGATGTCATAATCTGTTAATATCAATTCAGTTTAATTCCACAAGTTTTGTAAGATGTTAATTGTGGTTAAAATCATCTTCAGTTTTCCCTCCTTTTGTCTAATTTCCCTGGTTTTCAGTTCTGTTTTGTAACTACCCCACTGCCTTCCACCATTGCCACTGTCCTGGTCCAGGCCTTTGTCACTTTTCTGTCCACAGTAACAGGGTTTCCCCACCTGCTCTCGCGTCTCAGTCTGCCCCTCTGCTAGCACACTTACCCACAGTTCTGAGATTCATGGCCTGCCTTCTTCCTAAGTCTTCAGTGGCTTCTCATTGCTCATTGCGGAAAATGCAGGCTTCTTGATCAGCACACAAGGCCCTTTGTGCTCTGGCCCCGGTGGTCCTCAGGTGGGGCACTCTGTTCTGTGGGACCCTCGCCCCGCCGTTCTCCAGCACACAGCCGCACTTGCCCACCCCAGCACACGCTGGGCGGCTCTGTGTTTTTCCCCAGAGTCCCCTCCGCCTTTCCTGTTCCCTCTTTTTGTTGACCTGGTCACTCCACGTGAAGCCCCAGCTCAGATGCCACTTCCTTCAAGAGACCATCTTTTATCCTGATGTCATGTCAGCCTTTAACCCTGTTCCCTGCAGGCCAGTGCATGTTGCTCTCACTTTTCCCATCTCAACAGCGTGCTCCCCTCCTGCACGGCCCACACCTCCCTCCTGGTACGGTGTCTTGAAGACAGTTACTACCCAATGTTTGCAGGATGAAAGACTTAACCTATTTACAGCATTAGAAAGGCAAATGAGGTCCCTGTCTTCATGGAGTAAACATTATATTTGGTCTTGAATTTTTGTTCTTTGAAAAGAAAAAAAATCTGGGGAACAAATATACGCTGCTTGACTTGTGAAGTACCCTATTTCCGCTACACGATTTCAGATGAAGCCCTGTTTTGCCACTTTTGTTTAGTAATCATGAAGATTTAGTTGGATTTGGATTTGGGGTAAGAATTTAATAGAAGCCATGGGGTAAAATTAAAGAAGCCACAGCTATGAAACAACCAGTCATGAGATTTGACAAGCCTAGTCTTGGTCCTGAAGTGTCAGGTTACAAAGCCTCACATGCTCTTTTCTGTGGTGTTCAGTGTGGCAGAATTCATGTAGAAACCTCAGAAATTTGAGGAATCTAAACTGTACCGTGGTGGGCCATCTGCATTCGCTTGAGGCCCCATCATCCTGCCACCCCTGACCTTCCCTTGCTCAGCTTCTGCCTTCGGGTGCCCTTTATAACTGGGGACACCAGCGACGTTCAAGATTTATCTTCCGAAAAATATGGATTAGCTTTTCTAATTGTTGATCTCACAGATTTAAATTTTCTCTTTGGGGCTTTAATTAGACATTTACTTTGGGAATGAGGTGATCTTGTCCTTCGGTGTTGTTCAGATTATGTGCATTTGTATTTTAAAATCTTCAATTCTGTTCTTTCTTTCTTCCGATACCTTAATAGAGCTAGTTCTTATTATGATTAAAAGTATATGATATGATACTTGGAATTGGGTATGTGGGACACAGGCATCTTCTTTCCCTCCTGGACCCTCCTCCAATCCCGCCAGTAATTTCTCATCAATTCCTACCTATTATAGAATGAGATTATCTGATAGCTCTTTCTGAATGGTAAAGCTGAATAAGCTATTTGTCTTGATAGTTTTTGCTAAGCAGGAAAATTATGAAAACTTTTTACTGTTTATTTTTAATACTTATCAGAATGTTAAATGCCAATTTGTTATCACCACTTAGCTACACGACTCCCCGTTTTGCTAAAATAAGACCGTATATTGAATCGATGATCGATTTTAAAGACAGTTATCTTAATATAGAGCATATTAATAACGCAGCAGTCACAGTGGTTCGGTCAGTGAGATGGTGTTGCTTAAAGCTACTTACAGGTCTTTAAGTTCAAGAGAAACTTAAGGAACCTGCCTTTTTTGTTTATGTACTTGTGTATTTAACCACTATTAACATAGCACTTATTGTATGCTAGGCACCATCCTAAATGCTTTACAGATATTAATCCATATAATGACCCTGTGAGGTAGATATCATTATCATCCCTGTTTTGAAGATGAAGAAACCAAAACACAGAGAAGTTAAATGACCCAAGATTTGAACTTAGGTACTCTGGCTCCCGAGTGCATGCTTTTATCTCAGTGTTGTCTCTCATCTAAGTTTGTGAATTAGAAACCCAGAGTCCAGCCTTTTGGCTAAAAATGCAGAATAAAGCGTACACACACACAAAACATGACTGTTATCAGTTTTTTGTATTGAGATTTGTGATCGAGATTTTATGTAAAATAGCCATAGAACTTTAGAACTGAGGGTAATCTTAGGGATAGCTGAATCAGAAAGTTGTTAGTAATTGGGCAATTAGCGTGATTTATAGTGCTTTAGAGTTGAGTGGTGTTAAGGTTGACTACAAGACTGCTTTTCTTTTTTTCTTTCTTTTTTCTTTTAAATATATGTGCTGTCCTGTAGGCTTTATTGTTCCATTTCCAGAGCACAGGCAGAGTAAATGTAACATAATTCTTCATTTTTTTTTTTTTAAATAGATTTATTTATTTATTTTTGGCTGCATTGGGTCTTGGTTGCTGCGCGCGGGCTTTCTCTAGTTGCAGCGAGCGGGGGCTACTCTTCGTTGCGGTGTGCGGGCTTCTCATTGCGGTGGCTTCTCTTGTTGCGGAGCACAGGCTCCAGACGCGCAGGCTCAGTAGTTGTGGTGCACGGGCTTCGTTGCTCCACGGCATGTGGGATCTTCCTGGACCAGGGCTCAAACCCGTGTCCCCTGCATTGGCAGGCGGATTCTTAACCACTGCGCCACCAGGGAAGTCCCGCAAAGACTGCTTTTCCTGGGGTATTAAACTATTTCCTTTTCAAGACAGAGTATAAACATGGTAGCCCATTTTAGGGGAGAAAATTGTGCCAAGTTAAGTCAGTGTAGTTTTCCATCATCCTTTACCCCAGCTTGCTTACTACTTGATAGATAGATGTAGGAGTCAGGACACAGGGGATGTGTCAGGTTCAAGGTGAGAATGAGGTCAAGGAGTGAAATAGAAGTTTGGGTCTAAGAACAAACTAATTGACAAATATCGTTTTTTAAAAAAGGTTGAAATAAATTTTAGGCTGAGGAACTTTTATTTTAATAAAAGCACCACAGTGGAATTTTGCTTTTTGGAAGTAGAAGATTCTGGTGTATTTGACTGAAATTTTCCTCTTATCTTACAGTGAAAAAGGCAATACTGTTCCCGGATATGATTTTTTGGTGAATTCTGTCTGGCCAGAAATAGTACGAGGATTAGAAGAAAAATTGCCCTCACTTTTTAATCCTGGGAATCCCGATGCCTTTCACCAGGTACCTTTTCCTCCATCGTCTTGATTCTTGAAGATGTTAACCTGAGACTTCAGGATAATCATATCTTTTCTGCACAGTCTTGGTTCTGTGGTTTTAGGAAAAATCACAGTCTGAGTTACGTAGCATTTACCTTAAAACACGCACTGTTTTATTCAAGTCATAGTCTCTGATAACTTCGAGGACTAAGAATATTTTTTAGAATGTAAAGTAAAATTCAATCTAGATGCAGTTGTGACTAGATCTGAATATTCTGATTTTAAAAAAGATCCTGAGGACCATTAAAAACAAGGCTGTTTGCAGTTGTTTTCCATGAAAAATTAAGTTTGTAGATCTCTACTGTATCGTTCTGAAGGAAAACGAAGTATTGGATTGGATTTTAACATGCAATATGTAAGTGTCCTCTATAATTTGAAAGATTAGGAGGCCTCGATATTTTCATTTTTTTAAAAAAAATCATGTTATCATTTAAAAGACTTCATGGTTGATATTTCAGGAGTAGACTCGTATGTTAATTTTCCGTTGTACCATTTCTAAAGATAGTACGTAGTGTCCTGGAGAAGAATAAAGGCTCTCGGCCAGGTGGCCCGAGTCCGTGCCCAGCTCTCCTGTTCAGTGCCCGTGTTGCTTAGCCCCTCGGTGCCTCTCCTCTTCTTCCTGCTCTGGATTTTGATTTTTGGTTTTTCGATTGTTTTATTCAACATGACAATCTTTGTCTTTTAATTAGGTAATTTGTTGAATTTACAATGATCGTAGTGACTGATATATTTGGAGTTTCTCTGGTTCTTCCTATTTGTCCCATTTTTCTTCCTGCTTTTCCTTTCTCCCTTCCTTTTTTCTTTCCTTTTCCACCTTCTCTGTATTTTGGACTTTTGGGGATTTGTTTTCCTCATTTATTCTGTTTTTCCCCTCTACTAATTTGGCAGTTCTACCCTTTATTTCTTTGTGTATTAAGTAACCTTAGTGGTTACTTAACAGAATCTAAAGCTCATTGGTGTTCTTCAGCCTCCCAAACAGCACAGGGATCTTAGAGTACTTTGATGCCAGTCACCCCATTCCATAGTATCTATTACTGTTTCCAGGGTCTTATTTCTATTTTAATTTTTTTTATCCCCTAAATTGGGCGTTATTTTTATTGTTTTACATGGTCATCATTCTCCTCTCAGAATTATTCCACATGTTTATCATTTCCTTTGCTTACTTCTTGGATGTTAGACCTTTTTTCTTGGATCATTTTCCTTCCTCCTGAAATTCGTCTATTAGCAGGGCCTGTTGATAATAAATTTCACTTTTTTATGATAAACCCTCAGTTTGTGTGTCTGACAATAACTTTATACCTTTTGTGTTTGAAAGGTAGTTTTGATGGAAGTAGAATTCTCTGCACTTTGAACATTGTCTCTTGACTTCCGTTATGAAAATAGTTATTGTTGTTTCTTTGTAGTTATAATTATGCCTTCTTTCCCAAATCTTCTCTGTGACTTTAGTATGCTGTTTCATTATGAGAATCTAGTGTGGGCTTCTTTTTATTTATTGTATTTAGGATTTGTTGGGCTTCCTGAATCTGAGGATTGGTGTTTTTTTAATCAGCTCTGTATCATTTTTATTCATTAACTCTTCAGTTGTGCTTCTCTCTCATTCCTCTATTACTTTCTTCTAGAACTTTTGATTAGACTTCCTCACTTTATCCTGTGTGTTTCCTGAATTCACTTTTTAATTTTTTGTCTCTTTGTGCTCATTCTGGAGAATTTCTTGGGACTTTTCTTCTAGTTCACTGATTCCTTCTTTAGATGTGTCTAAACTCCTTTTCACCTGTTTCCAATTTACCCTTATTTTCGTTTCTAGAAGTTCTATTTGCTTCTTTTTCTAATTCTGCTTGGTCAAATTGCTTATTGATTTTTAAAGTGTAGAGAGGCACAAGGTGAGTGTGGTGAGCCTGGGGCCTGGTAGACTTCAAAACAGGTAAGACAACAAATTGGGAGCTTTATTATCCCAGAAATACCACTGATCTGTTCTCTTGGGCCATGTTACAGTGTGTTGAACAATATGAGGTCTTAAGCATTAGCAGTTTAAGACCCTTTACATTCCTCTTTAGAGAATCATATTGATCGTGTTAGGCTCAGGAGATTTTTCGGCTCAGAGATGAAGCTTTCTGATAGAATGTCAACTTTAGAATTCTAAACCAATACTTAATGTTTGTGGGTACAAACATTTCTTGCAAGAAATGCTTTCAGCTTTCAGTTTTAATGGGACATGCTTTGGTGAAGAGAAAAATATTTTTGTATTTTTTTAACACCCATTATGTGCAGGGGTATAGTTTTATCCCAAAAGGGATGAGTATTACCTTTCTTTGTCTCAACTCCACACGTGTAGACCACACTCAGGGGATTCAGTAAGCGTAGCTCAAAACCAGTTGAAAGAAATGGAACACCTGTGGTTGTGTTACTGCACTAAAATTCCCACGGAAGCACAGGCATCGTCATATTCAGGTGATTGGTTTGGTGACCCAGAACAGAGTCCCTCTTAATGAGAGGTACGTGGGAAGCCCTGCAGCGTCCTCCCCGGAGCCTGGGGACTGGGGAATAGAGCCCTCGCCAAAGGAATGTGCAGCTGCAGTTTTGCACTGCTGACTGGCGAGGGTTCTGTTTCCCCTATTTCCTTGCTTTGTTTCTGGGTAAATTCTCTCTGAGCCTAAGCAAAAGCGGAAGCATCATTTATAAAATGGGAGATGATATAAAAGTAGTTACCGGGTAGGGCAGTTTTCTGGGTTAAAGTTAGTAATACAGTTTTAAGCACTGTGTGAGGGTGATAGATATTAAGTAAGTGTTAGCTTCTGCTCTTAACGCTGCTGTTCGATTCCTCCTGTCAGTCTTCATGCTGTAGCATCTATAAAAAGGATGTAATTACTCACATGGTTTGAGTCTTTCTTTCCTTTTTAAAATTTTCTACTTCTTCCTCTTCTGGAGAGGCAATGAAAATTATACCACTTAATCTGCAATCTCTTGGGATTCCAATGGACTGGGTTAGGGCTGCCCTAGAAGATGGGGGAGAGCTGTCGCTTAAAGACCACTGGACTTCGGATGCCTGGGTCTCCTGATGGTCTTGCCACCTAAGACCTTGAGCACGTCACAGAACCTCTTTGGGCATTACTTGATCTTTAAGCGGGGACCTTGGAAGGAAGATCCCCTAAGGTCCTTATCAGATCTAGAAACTGATTCTGTGTGTTGATCTTTATCTTGATTACAGTTTTCACTATATGATCTCAGTTCCGGTTAGTTCACTTAAAATGAAAATGCCACTTGTTTGTTCTTATTTTAGAAATATACCATAAGTATGGATTTTGTAAGAACATTTGAACGGCAATGTGGATCACAGGCCAGTGTAAAAAGATTAAGAGCCCATCCCGCCTATCACAGCTTCAATAATAAGTGGAACTTGCCTGTGTATTTTCAAATAAGGTCAGTAATTTATCCCCCCCACCTCCACCCTTCTAAAATAGGATTTGAACACCAGTTAAGGATGTTGGCTCCAGCTAACAGCCCCTTCTTGATGATCGTCATACTGTTCTTTGGGAAACAGAATTTAGAGTGGAAATGCACAGGAAGTATCATGATTGCCAAAGTTCCGGCTTGTATGACAAAACGATAAGTTTTACTCTTTGGTCATTAGAGAGCTGAGAACACAAGACTCAGAGTGAGCTAGACCAGGCCCGGCTTCATTCCCATGTGCTACGTCCTCGTTCATCGCGAAGAGACAGAAAGAGCGGGTCACCTAGCAGCTCTTTCTCTCCGTTTTCCTCTCTCATCTCCTGCTTCAGATAGCAGACCTACCCTGCATTTGTTGTTTTGCTCGTCTGGAACATTTTCTGTCCTCAGAGGGAGTTGGGAGAAGTATTCTTTCTTAAAGTAGTCTTTGTAGCTGATTCCATCTTATCAGTTGATAAGAATTCTATTTATTGTTTTGGATTCCTTTATAATACTTGGTGACATTTTTTCTCTCTATTCTGGAAAATGGTGACCCTTTTCTTCCAGATGTCATAATGATATCACCTATGTCAGTAAGTGGTCTGTAGACTATTTGGGGACATTTAGGATAAATTCTTAACAATACGTGTTCCCTTGGAAAAATAGATGGTAATAGCCGTGTTTGCAGATTCTCCTGAATGAGAGCACAGCAAGCTCCTCCACGGAGTGGTGTGAACCAGAGCATTTCAGTTAGCACGCTCTTTAAAGACGCATAGGCTTTCTGTTTAAATTGTTGGGTGTTTTCATTAATTATGATGCAGTCCTTCCCCAGAGTTCTAAGGAATAATTACAGAGGGAAATACACTAAGAATTAGATACCTTGATTTGTCATTACTCGCCATGATGGAGAATGTATGTAATCATCTTTTGATAGTGAAATCATAGCTGTCAGACTGTTAGTAAGATGCCCTTTTACATGCAATACTGGGTT
Source organism: Eschrichtius robustus (assembly GCF_028021215.1). Lineage (NCBI taxonomy): Eukaryota > Metazoa > Chordata > Mammalia > Artiodactyla > Eschrichtiidae > Eschrichtius > Eschrichtius robustus. Next base: position 14,191,044 of record NC_090830.1, on the reverse strand, counting down.
TTATGCTTTATTTTTCAAGGTTACATTATCCTGTAGGTAGGAAATTAAGGATTTTTTTTGTCTAAGATACTCATGGACTGCATGGGAAGTAATCGTTACGTGATGATCAAGACCAAGCCAGGGCAAGAAGCCCTCTTGGTTTGTGAGAAGAATTTAAAATGGTGAAGCATCATTTTATAGCATAAGACTGCAGTAGAGAAATAGTGTTTCAAATGTCCCATGTCGTTTGTAGTCCAGGTTCAAAATTAGATTGCTTTAGATATCCAATGCCGTCACAGCCCATACTCCCGTCTACTGCCTCTGAACCCCTCTTTTCTAGTCATTTTCCCCAGACCCCATGGCCCCGTGCTCGGTAATCTTGCACTGTCACCTTGCTTCCTGGAGCTCTGGGCCCTGCAGGGACGGCACAGCCCGGCCTCGGCAGGTTCTCCTTTCATTATACGTTCTCTCAAAGCTGGTGATTGAGCCTTAAACTCTGTCGGAACTCAGCCGGTTCCCTGAAAGACGTTTTCACCTTCAGCAGATTTTAGCCATAGCATTCAAAGGGAGTGGTTAACTTTTCTTTGTAAACAGTTTTATTTAAAATGTATAAAATTTTTAAAAAAAATTATGTTTGAGTTATGAAGTGTGGAACCTCAAAACTTTCAATACCTTTGTTTTTCCGTTTAAGAAATAAATTCAAGTAATACTTTATAGGACACCATTCTGTTGATTTTTATCAGGCATTAGATTGTTTATTCTGAGGGATGACAGAATGTTCTGCAAACACTGCTGGGGTCAGAGTTGTAGTGTTACCTGATTCACTTCAGGGTCATTTAAAGTAAGACTAAAGCCAGTGGGGTGGTGATGTGTTGACATGTTTCTAGGAAGAAGTATTAACATTGCACCCTCAGTAGCAGGTGGATGCTCCCGGGTCTGACTCTGTGCCTGCACCCCCGTCACCTTCAGGAAGAAGGCAGCCCTGCCCACACGCACCGCTCTGTGAGCACTCGTGCACCCCTCCTGCCCCTGGTACCCTGCTGTGTCTGCGCTTCATTTGTTCTTACAGGAGTATCGGAAAGTAGGGTTAGGACTCCGTTTCTCATAGGAAGAGAATAAATGCACGTGTGCGCAGAACAGTCTCAAATGGTAGCGAATCAGTGGCTGCCTGGAAACTGGGCTGGTCGCCCCTTAAATGCCGCAGGCAAAGCGTTAGGTCTTTTTTAATTGAAATCTCGCTAGAACGTGATATGCTCCCAGGACGGTCACGTGTGCTCTGTGTCTGTTACATTCAGCACACGCTGAGCGTGGTATAGCTCCTTTGTGACCTGGAGTCTGCGTGGCATAACGTACCTTCCTTTCCCTCCACCCTCCGCAAGTGTGTGCGTGCGCGAAGTAGAGACGTGCGTTGGGAAGTGCGTCTCCAGACCCTCCCCAAACCCAAATGTAAGAATTTGGGCGTGTTTGTATTTGTGGTTGCCTTTCTTACAAATCTCCTATCAAGAGTAGAATAGCATCCCATATACACGTGAAGACTACAGCACAACTTTTCAAATTCCACCAAAGTAACATCTCACTTTGTTTCTTTTCTGAGAAGTATAACGTATCACTTCAGTCCTGGAAGTTACTGCCCAGCAAGGCTGTGCCAGGGGCTGGTGCTGGGCTCCTGGCTCTTGGGGGCCGAGGGGACAGCTGGGTCACGTGACATAGACAGCTTTCCTTTCAAGGGTCCAACAGCTGGTCCCACGCAGTCAGCACGTCTGTGTGAAATGCACTGGTGTCAGGTCTGCTGCATTTTTCTTGCACTTTCTCGTTTGTGTGTTTATCAGAATTGTCATAGGCGTACGTATAATTTTATCCTGTGTCTTTACTTAACACTGAATTATACCTGCTCTTCTCATGGCTGCAGAGCTTCGAGCTGACCTCTCTTCATGCTGCTGTCAGCATGGATGTGCCGTGCGTTACAGGCCCTTCCCTTCCTTGGGGCCCGGTGTTCCCTGTTGTAAATGGTGCTGTGTTAGCTGTCAGGCCTTTTCCGTGTTTTGTGTGGATTTGGAGGAAAGGTGGGCCTAGGGTCTGAGGCTGACGCAGGTGCTGGTTTGCTCTCTCCACTGCGGGGCAGGCCCTCCCCCTCCTCACTGTGCTCGGGGCCACCGCCTCCTTCGCTGGGCCCCGGTGCTCTCTTCTGTTCCCCGCTTGCCTTCTGTCACTTGCTCCCTCTGTGCCTCTCCCTGCTGCTTGGAGAGACTGGCCTTTCGCAGGCTTCACGGGGCAGAGGGCGAGTCCCTTCCCTCCCTGTGGTGTAGGGACACTGCGGGCACCGGCCAGCTCCAGTGCCCAGGGCGGTGCAGAGTCCCCCGCTGTCAGCCACTCGCACCTTGTGGCGGGCAGGGCGGCTGCTCCTTGCGTGCAGTGCTTTTGCTTCTGAAAACCAGCCTCTGAACTGCTTTTAAAAAGCTCGTGAGTGCTGTCCAAACACCAGAATTACGACTTCAGTAAACTGATGTGCAGCATGTGTCAGAACTTATTGCTAGCAAAGGAACTAGCAGGTGACAGAAGAGTGTATGGTGAAGAAAGTATGAAGATGGAAGAGTTATATAGTTGGGAAGAAAGATGCTACGTAAGCAGCTAGTTAAGGAAATACACACACACACAGACAAAGTTTTCATTTCAGAGTCATAAAAATGTGTCCACACTAGTCATTAAAATAGAAGTCTGTGACAGGATGGTATGAGGGGACAAGTGTGCCAGCAGAGGAAAAAGAAAACCCATCCAGGAAGCAGGTCTTGAGCCTCGGGGCCAGCCGGGCCAGTTACCGTGGCAGCGCGAGAGCCCGGCAGCAGACACGCGAGGAGCACCAGGCAGAGAGTTGTTCTGGTGGAGCTGCCTACCTTCAGTGACTTTCTCAAGCTGCAAACAAAGACACACAGTATAGCTTTCCCGTTTCTTAGTTTGGGGGACATTCACTTTCTTCTGATAGGGCTGATGTAAGAGGATTGGAAAAACCAGTCTTAGGCCTTGAAGTGATTACCTGATTATAGCCGGTGGGACTTGCCGGAAATGGCTTCCTGGTGGATTAATTGAGACACTGTTTATTTCCTGCTCAGTAAAAAAAAAAAAAAAAAAAGTCTGGGGAACAGGCATCAGGGCTGGTGTGGCATCTCTGACAGCGCTGGCCTCACCAGCAAGCCAGTGGAGGAAGGTCCTGTTTCGTGGGGAGAGGGGAGGATGGGTGGGACAGCCGCCTGCAGCAGAGAAAACAACAGTTTACGCTCTTGTTTTTCTCTCAGATTTAGAGAAATAGCGGGATCCTTAGAAGCAGCACTTACAGATGTCCTGGAAGACGCACCAGGTAACTTCCTCAAAGTGACAAATGACAGGCTGTCACTAAGTGAGTTAAGTAGGCTCACCAAGTCATCTTGGGGACCTCAGTACCCTGGGGGCACTTTCACCTTTTCCTATCTTCCAGTAAGTTAGACCCAAAGACGTACTTTAACTTCTTTTTTAAAAAAAGGTTTATAGAGCTTCTTGCTGTACAGAGATGATAAAAAAGGCTGCTTTAAGAACACAGGAAGGAGACCTCATTTTCATTCCTCAGTGTAACGTGTCAAGGGGATATAACCGCTGCTGTGCTTAAGGGAGCAGCCCTTTCTGTAGCCCAGTGGCCACGCTCCGCTTCTCTCCCGAGCTGAGGTGAAGGACCAGGACGGCCTTCCCTCTGGGGGACGGCTCACAGCTGGGGCTCCTGGCCCCAGGCCTCCAGAGCCCTTGGGCCAGTCCTGGGACCGTGCGCAGGTGGCTGGGGTTAGGATACGCTTTCCAGACACGTTTGCCTCATTGGCATCCCTACAGCCTCGTTCGTCTGTGTCACGTTGTAGCCGTCCCCGGTGGCCACTCACCTAGTAGGTGGCTGTTCCTATAGCCACAGAGGTCTCTGGGCAGCTCCACTCCACTTTCTGCTCCCTTTCGTGCAGCCAAGTTCCATCTAAGCTGCACTCTTTTAGCCTCAAAGTTGGTTTCCAGCTGTTTTTGCCAAAAATGGCCATATGTAATCGACATCCTGTATTGAAATAGCATATTCAGGAGGGGAGGAGAAGACAGGACAAATTCAGAACCAAAGATGAAACCCTTGCCAGTGACTGCCACTCCAGCTCGTGTTTGTTGATTTGGTACAGAGTGCCTGCTAACTGATGATTTCTGAATGCCGTTTATGTTTAATGTTTATCAAGCGCCTGGGAGGGGGCGTCATGTAAAATTAGAAACACCTCCCTAAAGCTTCGCTGACCACATAGGGTTCTTGAGAAGGCCACTGGCTTCACTCTCGGGTTGTACGTTGAAGATTTTAGCCATTAGCCCTTCAGCTGAGATTCCTTAACTGTATGTTTTTTGTCTAGCTGGAAGTTCGTATTGCCTCTTGGCTTCTCACAGGACGTGGAGCAGCCTGCAGAGGTGTTGGTCTGACCAGATGTTCTTGCCGTCGCTGGTACATCGTCTGTGGAGACTCACTCTGCAGATTCTGGCGCGGTACTCCGTGTTTGTCAAGGAGGTGAGGGCTGGCGGGTGGTTCATCCCTAATCCAGGCTGAAACGAATCCAAGATGGGTGAGGCTAAACGTGCTGAGAGTTTTGGGGGCCGTGTTGGCATGAGAGGTTGACGCGGGGACTACAGGCCAGCGTCTCAGTTTCTATCCAGTTCCGCTTCTGGGTCTCCTTTTCGCTCCTGCGCGTGTGGCCTTGAGGGGTGTCTGCTGTCACGTGGTCAGTGCTTTGTCTTTTTGAAAACCGCCACACCGACCGCCTCATTTTTCCCTTCTGAAAACCAGAATCTTTGCCTCCAGACTAAAACAGAAATGCCCATTTTAATGAAAATGGTTTAAAAAATGCGTATTTTAGTATTTAGTCTTTGGAAGTGTAAAAACTCCAAGTGGTTGAGATTAAAAGGTAGTAAAATTAATTAACCTTCCCTCCATTTCAGAAGTAGTAGTTGGATGCGTTAAGTGTCCGCACGCCTCTGACGGCTTATTAGATATTGTGCGTAAAGCCACGGGAGTACTCGTGTGGTCCGCTGCTGAGACCCCGGCCCCGCCAGGCCCTGTGCCCGCGTCTCAGAGCTGCCTGCTGCACAGACAGCTCGGTGACAGACGCACGCCCCAGCCACGGCAAGGTGATGAGTATAAAAGAGATGTGAGCGGAAGCTCAGGGAAGGCGACGTGAGGAAGGCCTCGTCCATGGAAAGGAAAGCACTCGTCCAGCTGAAGCAGAGTGCCTCAGTGGAAAGAGCGCAGGCTTTCAAGACAGCGTCAGACCTTGGCTCTGCCACTCTTTATCTCATTTCGTGGTCTTAGGGAAATTGAGTCTCAGATTCTTCATCTGTAAAGTAGGAAAACAGCTTCTGTCTGTGCTTGTCGTGAGGAGTAGAGAGAGATTTGACCAGCCAACTGATAACCAAGGGGCCTGGCAGACAGCGGCGCTCCACGGAAGTTCCTTTCCTCCTCCGCCTTTGCCTCACTCTGCTCAGAGGGGGTCTCAGGAGAGCACCGAGCTCCGTGAAACTGTTCACGAAGACCGTGCAGTTCCCGGGACACGGTCGGGTTGGTACAGTTCTGTTAGGCCTGGGCCTGCTACGTCACGCCCAAGCACGATGCTAGCCAGTAATTCTTCTCACATCCAGAATATTCCATTCTTTTCTTAAGCCCAGTGCACATCTCGTAGGTTTCTTCCCCTTGTAGCAATCCATCATGCAAAGAACACTTCTGTCGTGTGTGTTATTTGAAGCATATTGGAGGTTTAGATTTAGATTTTTTTTCCCTTAAGATGATAATAAATTTATTAAGTAAATACAGTAAGTTATTTACCTTAAGCAGTTAATTAATTTTTTAGAAACTATGATGTTCCAGATCTTAATTTTCCTTTAGTTTAGGGGCCTATTGTTTTATTTCTGCCTGTTACTTAAGTCAAGGAGGGGAAATGCACATGGGGCTGCAGTCTGTCCTGTTTCTCTATTTTCCACACCTGCCTGGAGAGAGGGTTGTGGTGTTTTTTCATGAGTAAACTTTCACTGAATCCTTTGTGGACAGCTGGCACTTTATGGTGAGTCATTGACCTGTATAAATGCTCATGTATCTTGCTGGTGGAAACACATTTAATCGTTGAAATCCTTTTTTTCAGCTTTTACTGAGGCCCATCTCTAATGAAAGTGCCAAGGATATTAAAAAGCCTTTGGTAACTGGCAGCAAAGATCCTTCCGTCACCCAAGGAAATTGCGAAGACCAAGGAAGCGGCCCTTCCGAAACGAAGCCCGTCGTCCCCGTTTCCAGCACTCAGCTTGTTTACGTGGTCGCAGACCTGGACAGGCTTCAGGATCAGGTGAGCCTGTGTCCCAGGGGGGTTCTAAGTACCGGCTTCAGTGTGTGCAGCGTCTGGCCTCATGGGGCGTAGAACTGGGGGCCCAGGGCGCCCTGAGAGGACATCCGTTCGCCTCCCTTCTGGAGGCGATGTTCCAGATGGGATCCAGAGCGGATATTCCCGCTCCCCTACCCGGCGTGCTCGCTCCTCCTCGCTCACCGGTCCCGCCTAGGACGTGCTGGCCCAGAGCCTCGGCTTCCCTTCCAGCGGCGACGCCACAGGCTTGCAGCACGCCAGGCACCACTGTTGTTTGCGTTAGCTCAGCTTACTCTGTGCAGGCGTGACCTTTAGTGGGTTGGATTTTAATTATTTCTAATTCACTTACCCAGTATTTCAGGGTAATATGTAATCTTCAGCTGTACTTTGAAAGTGCTGACCTATTAACACTCCTTCCTGTTTTCTCCAAATAGATTGCATGTTCTTGCTTTTACCATGGACAGAACTCTGTGGGATGCATGTATTTAAGTGCTGTGATATGTAATTCTGCTTTTCTCAAGTTTAAATATTTTGTGGTGCTTGGACAAATATTGTATGTCTGGAGCAAAAACGTGGTGTTTACCATGAGTTTTTTTGGTACTGGGGAGAGCTACAGAATAGAAAATGATTTTGCATATTTTCTGGGTCTGTTAATAGCTGTGAAAATGCTGTTTTCCACGTTGTTGGATTCTTTCATAGTGAAAGCATTAATTAGGAATTTTGTTTTCTTCTGATGAAAATCACTGGAAGTTCTGAGTTTAGTTTTATCGTTCATTAATAATATTCTAGAGTTTGTAGATGCATAAAGAATTGACTCTTCCTTTGATTTATAAAAAGTAACTGACTATATAAAGTGCATATTTATTTCAGCTTCCAGAACTCTTGGAAACAATCAGGCCAAAACTTGAAGTGATTGGCTTTAAGAATTTTTCTTCTATCTCAGGTAAAAATGAATCTTTAGATTCAGCAAATCTTTGAATAAGAAATAATTTACAATGGAATTTTAGAGACTGTAGGATAAATTTTAACTAACCATTTTCTTCTCTAGTTGTAAGTCCTTGGTTGTTTCTGTATTCTGTTCTGTGTTTATAACTTCCTTGAATGAGATATTTTGTTTAATTCTAATAATTTGATTTGATTTGGTTTGTTGTAGTACGCTCTCTAAACACGTTGACGGTATTTAAAATAGAATTCACCCCTGGGCCTGGGTAGCGTGATTAAACACAGGCTTCTGTCTCTGCAGCAGCCCTGGAGGACTCCCGGCTGTCCCTGTCTGCCTGTGTGCCTGCCTTGAGCGACAGAATCACCCAGGACTTGAGTGAGTCTTGCTTCAGTCACCTGAAAAGTGCCCTGGAGGTTCCCAGGCTGTACCGAAGAACCAATAAGGTCAGTGCCCTCACTGAAAAGGATTTCGAGGTGGGGAAATATGTATCAGGAAGGCCAGAGAGGGAGGAAGTGGTTAAGCGAGGGACAGAAATAGGTTCTCGGGGGGAGAATCCGTCTCATGGAGAGAAACCCTATTTGTGAGAAGGGGGCTCCTCAGGAGACGTGGCGCAGACACAACTTAGGTAGTTGGACTTGCACAGCACGGACTTCTGGCCTTAAGGAAAAGTCGTATTTTCAAAGAAAGCATTTTAATAAAATATTTTTAAGTCCTACCCTTCTTTTGGTCTCCATATCTTATATTTGAAAAGATCTGAATTTACCTTATTTCTTTTATATTGTCATTAGAAGTACCTGCTTTCTCCTGTCTTTTACTGGATAAGGTATAAAAAAAGCTGCATTAAAAAATATTAAAGGCATTCATAAGGTGAAAAATTAAGCTCACACTGGTGTTCAAAGCCGAGTTCTGTGTCCTCACTTTGTAGAATGGGGATTGGGGGATTTGTTTTTACCAGCGTTTTAGTTTTCCCTCTTGAACTCTCATTTTCATGCATTTATTTATGCTCATTTCATTCTTGCTAGTTCTCACTTATTTTCCCTCTAGATTTTCTTTTCTCCCAGTTGGATAGTTGGGTTTTAGGCCATTTACAACTGAAATTATTCTCAGGAGCTGTGAGAATCCCCTGCAGCATTGTGCTCCTTTGGAATATCCCGGAGTTCCTACAGACACGCCTGGGCGGGCGGGGCCGCCTCTTTGTTGTGCCCTGAGCCTGCGGCCTGGTCTGCTGTCGGGGTTACACTTCCCGCCCGGCCCGTGTTCTGGGTGCAGCCCGTGTTCTGGGTGCAGCGAGCGGCTGGGCTGAGTGCTGAGCTGAGACCCAGCTCACCTCCGCTGGGGCTGTTCTCCTTTTCCTTTTAAAATCTGGGACACGCAGCAGAATTCCCATTTCTAGTGAGAGTACCTTATCTCCCGATTTTCTGGTCTGCAGTGGGAGAGACCTATTTTATTTTGCCAAATTCATTACTTTTCCTTTAGGAATCTAGCAACTTTTCCCTTTCTCTTCAACGGGGTGTTAACATTTACCAAGCGCTTGCAGCGTGGGTCAGACACTGTGCTAAAGACCTTATACCCTCATTAGTCCTACAGAGTGAGCGCCCGTGTCCTTATTCACGGATGAAGAAACCAAAACTAAGAAAAGTCAGACACCCTAGATCCTGACCTCTCAAATGGTGGTCTGTTGACCAGCAGCGGCTGGTCACTGGTGGGAACTTGTTAGAAATGTGCCATCTCAAAACTTGGCCTGTTCCCCTCCCTGCAGCACACACACGGAATCAGACCCGGGATTAACGAGGTGGCCGGGTGATGCGTGTGGGCACCAGGTTAGGGCGCCCGAGTCCAGTCGGCTCCGGGCGGCGTCCTCCCCGGCTCCCTCTCGGTCTCCGCGGGTCTTTCTGTGGACAGCGCTTGTATGTGTCTCCAGACTGGGACCTGCGTAATGCCCTTTTGAACATGAGGTTTGGGTAACTTACTCTCTTCCTTCTTTTTGTTTTTCTGTTCATCTCTAACCCCTACCGACATGATCCCAGGAGGTGCCGACGACCGCCTCCTCGTACGTGGACGGTGCTCTGAAGCCGCTGTACCAGCTGCAGAGCGGGCACGAGGATAAGCTCAAGCGAGCCGTGATTCAGCGGTGGCTGGCAGGCGCTCTCTCCGAGAGCACGCATAAGTAAGTAGCTTAAAAGCGGGCTATTCTGCACTCTCTTAGAAAAGCCCTAAGCCGGAGATCACTGGGACCATCACAGGCTGCTTGTAGATAAGGCAGTAAGAACATCCAGTGGCCTCATCGCTGGACAAGGCAGGGTGCGGGCACTCAGTCCCGTCCCGGCTGTGCTCGCTCCACCCCACCCAAGGCTCTGCCTGGCCTCGCCCAGCTCACACACCTTTCGGGGCCCGGGCACATTCCACAGTCCCCGCGGCACACTGCCTCGGACTGTCCTTAACGTCGCTTCGTGCAGGAATGTTCTGCAAGTCCAGGCACGCTTTCTCCTTTCAGGTCCTTTCTCTTCAGCTCTGTCAATCCATGATGGCTCCAGTCATGCCACATAATCAGCAGACTTGCGCTGGGGAGACCAGTGTAATCAAGGAAGCGGAAACGCTCACTGTGCAGTGTAATGACAACTGTTGAAGGATGGGTGTTAAAATCCTAACACAAACGAGAATAGGGGAGGTCTTCAGTATCACTGTGGTCGAACGTCTCTTCATTTCCGATTCCCCCTACTTTTCCCCAAATCCAGCACTGAGTTATGTCAGAAAGTATATTATTTGATTTTATTGTTGGATTTTGTTTAATTATTAATTTTGCAGTAGTATTTTGTTTCTTTCGACTACTTATGAGTTAAGCAGCATTTGTGAGTTAACTTAGAACATAACAATGAGTTATCATTACTGTTTCTGTGGGGAAATGTATTCCAAATGCCAAATACCCAGCTTGTAAACAAAATTTTGAAATATAACTCATTTATAATTTGGAAATTATATTGAAACTAGTTAAAGGCAATTAGTTTTATTTAAGGGCTCTGAAATACGTTTTAAAAGACGAGCTTTTCCTAGAACTGACGGCAAATGGGTTTGTCCCTTGCATTTGGGGAACGAGCCGCAGCTGCTCACCCCCGACACAGGAAAGACAGCTTGGCTTGTGATTCTCGCTTAGTGTTCAGGGCTGAAATTCTAGACACAATTCACGTACGTAGTTCTCATGTTCCGAGAGGATGCAGTGCTAGACGCTCAAGGCCCTGTTTTTCTTTCAATCTTGAGAAACAGTGTTACCGTGGCTGGTTTTTTTTTTTACTGGAATTGAATTTTCATCTTAAAAATCCCTGTTTTGGTCCACAAAGCTCTCGGGCGTGTTTGGCGTTGTGTCTCTTTCACCAGTCTGTGTGTCTCATGCCCAAGGTACTATGAGACCGTGTCGGACGTCCTGAACTCCGTGAGGAAGATGGAGGAGAGCCTGAAGAGGCTGAAACAAGCCAGGAGGACCACTCCCGCCACCCCCGCCGGGCCCAGTGGCGGCGGCATGAGTGACGATGACAAGATCAGGCTGCAGTTGGCCTTGGACGTCGCATATTTAGGAGAGCAGGTGACCCGAGCGCCGCTGTCCTTCCAGGGGGCCTGACTCCACATTCCGAGGGCCCGGCAGCCAGCTGGTGGTGCGCCTGAGCCCAGGGATGCTGGGAGGGACCGGGAGTCCATTCCCGGTGCTAGAAAAGAGGGCCAGGGCCCCAGACACTTGAAGGAGGAGGACGTGCCCCTAGGGAATATGAGAAAGAAAAGACAGACTTTTTGAGGTCCAGGGAATTGACATCCTTTTGGCTCGCTGGCATTCATGTTCCCGAAGCCGCTGGGGGTGAGCCCATGGGCAGAGATGGTGTCCTTTTGGTCCACTGCCTGGAACGTGCCTGATATGTCATGGGTGCCAGATGAGGGTCTTTTGAGATATTTGTTAGTTTGGCTTTAGAATAACTAGAGAAGCATCAGGCCATTGATTTCTCAGTGCGGTGCTTGAAAAATAGCACAGCTTCTTTGCTTCCCTGCCTGCGTTTTGTAGGTTTTCTATAAAACACAGATTTTAGAGTCACGGCGTGTGGGTGGACATTCACGTAGGTACCATCACGTAGGGGCAGGTGTGGATTCCGCGCAGGGCCTTCCGTCCTCACAGACCGTCAGAGCTTTGGGGTGTTCAGAAACTGGCTTTGTCAACTGCTTAGGTTGTCTGTTGCAGTAGATCCTCAAGGAAGACCTTTTTGCGAGAGAAAAAGAAGTGAGATCATAACATTCCCATCAGAAGATGCCTTGTTTTCTAGTCACTCTTTCATACAGTTCAGGGTCATCACTGAAAATCTAAATTTTTCCCCTTTCGGGTGAATTTAGAGATGCATTCTGGCAGAAGTCCGTTGCCTTGTTTCTTGATTTCTCAAGAGAAACTTAGAAGTCTTTTGGCAGGCAGGAAAGTTGGTTATAGACACATGAAGAGCAAACAAGCAAAAGAGTTGTGGGCCGGGGAGGGAAGGGAAAGGCAGTCCTCGACCCCAGCCCCCAGACGAGCCACAGCACGCCAGCAGAGACTCAACACTCGGTCTGGGTTTTTCCAGGTCCGCTTGTGCACGCGTGCGCGTGTAGTTGGGTTAAGGTGGGAAGGACGCCGCATGCTGCGTCTCTGTCACTGAAATAATCCACAGTAGCTGCTGTGCAAAGCTGTTTGACTTCATCAGCTTCTGAGAAAAGGTTGCGGATGGCACACTAAGAAGTGAAGGTCTCAGGCCGGTTGTTTTCTGAAAATGCTCCAGTTAAAAAATTACTTTATTGTTTCTCTTAGTGTGAGTTTCCTCTTCCAGCCCACAGAAGAGGCTCTTGTCCTGGTGAGAGTCTGATTCAATGAACTGACATAACGTAACACTGGCTTCTTAGACTGACCCCCCGAAATAAATTCTACGATAAGGAAATTTTTTTTTACTTCATTTATTTGAAAGGAAGGAATACCCTACCGGTCATTAGGGAACTGCCTTTTTCTGGTTCCGCGGAGGGTGAGGTGAGGGTGGATGTTTTGTCTCCTTCTTTGTAAGGGTCTCTCCACGTTCAGCTCACCTCGCAGTAACTTGATTCATCCCCGTGGCCTTTGCAGATCGAAAAGATAGGCCTGCGGACGAAGGACATAAGAAGCTTTCCAGCTCTTACAGAGCTTGTTGCTGCTGCTACGGACCAGGCAACGGCGGAGCAGCCTTAAGCATCTTGGAAGAGCCCAGGGGAGAAGAAGTTGGGCCTCGCGCCTGCAGGGAAGAAAGCGGCTCTGTTCTCTCACGGCCTGCAGCCAAGAAGCGCTCGCACGGGTCCCAGCAACGTGCCACGGCAGCCTCCCCCGCAGCCTGTTTGGGTTTCCTTTCACCCAAAAAGAATACAAAAGCCTTTTTCCGTTGTATGGAAGATAGTTTTTAACTAAGACATTTGAAACTTTCTACTATAGTTTACAGAGCAAATTATTTTATTTTTATCGTAAATCTTAGCGTGGCAGAGCTGATTTCTAAGATATGATTGAAGGAAATATATATATGAACGTAAAAAGTCGTCTCCCTGATCCTGCACTTAGAAGTGGCCGGCTGCAGAGGGGTGACCATACTGTGTGCAAACGCCCTTCTCCACGATGAAAGTAACTGCCCACTTCCTGACTTTCTAGAAGGCGCGGTCCTGGTGGCTCCCGTTCCCCCGTTAGGCGTTCAGGAACAGTGCACGTCACCCAGGCCTCTGACGGGAACGCGAACCAGCGCGGGGGGTTGGTCTCCTAAATAAAAGAAGAGTCTGCCAAAGCCTGTGTGCCTCTGATGTGTGAATTGCGCACAAGTCCGGTGCTCCTCAGTCATTCATGCCTGTGACGACGCGCCCCTCTTCTGGCACCTGCGGGGTCCCGTCCGCCCAGAGCCTCCCTTCGGGCGCGCGCGGCGGTCCCGGGCCGGGGGGGGCGTGGCCCAGCGCACCCGCCCGGCAACCGCCTCCTGCGCGTCGGGGAGGGAGAAGAGTGGGGAGTGCTGGAAGGAGGTACTGACAGCACGCGGCTGGTTCGTCGGCTCACGGGTTCACACGCGCGTGCAAGCGCTTGTGCTGGGCCGTGGCGTGTGCCCCTTCAGCCCGACGACGACACGAGAGCAGGTGCGCCTCCTGCTCTGCCTTGGCGTTTCCTCGTGTCTCAGTCCGGTCCAAGGTTAGCTCTAGGGAGAGAGAAGGGTGACCGGGAGTTAGGGGAGCAGACCCGGGAGGCCTCGGCAAGAACGAGGCGGCGGAGCCGGGGAAGTGGGGGTGAGGGGAGGGGAGCCCCCGGGAGAGCAGCGGGCACAGCTGGGCGGCGCTCTGGCATCCTCCCCCCCCCCGCGGAGAGCAGGAGCTCCGGCCCTGGCAGGGAAGGCCCTGCCCTTGGACGGATGGGCGTCCTAGCTCTGCGTGACATTAGGAAGCTGGTCAGAGGGACAGAGGGACGAGTGACACCACGGGAGGGGCTGACGCGAAGGGACTGAGCCCGCTCGGCCGGGGGCGCCGGCTCACCTGCCTGGGCTGGTGCTCCCTTGTGCGGGGCCGGGCCCGTGGGCGGCAGGGGCCGAGACGGGGAGGAGAGGTGGGTGCGGAGTGGGGAGAGCCGGCCCGCTGTGCCGCCTCGGAGCTGCACGCGCACCTGGGAGCTGAGGAAGGGCCTCGTGCCAGGAGGCGAGCCTGCAGCTCGGCGCGACGGGGTGCACTGCACGCGCTGCACCACCGCCTCTTCCGCATCCCGCGGGCTCCCTCGGGGCCTCGGCAGCCTCGTGCACGCCTGACGCGGCCTGCCTCGGCAGCCACGTGGCCCAGTCTCAGCGATGGACTCCGGCGCTGTCCCCATCTCCCCGGCTGCTTTGCCTTTATCGGTTGTTTCAGAACGTGGCGGACAGGGATACGGTTTATCAGCCCCTCCAACTCCAGCACTGTTGTTCCCAGTTTGCAGATGACGAAACAGAAACTAAGGAGTTGAGTCCGTTAACAGGTTTGGGATCTGATGACACCCCTCGGGGGCCACGAGGCGCGTCCCCTGGCCGTCCTTGGGCCGGGGCTCGTGCCCAGCTGGAATGTCAGATTGAAGGGACCTGTAGTTGTCGGATGATGACCTTGTCACTGGATAAGCACTCGCAACCCCAGGAAGACGCACGGTTGGCTGCAGAAATGTGTAAGAGAAACAGACCCCTACCGTTAATCCGTTAATATTTTTGTGTTAAGTGATCCACAGGACGTCGGTACTGAGTATTCTTGTAGCATCCTGAGCCGACTTCGCATTTGTAAAAGAGCTCCAGAGCAGAGAGCAGCAGGTCCGTTCGTGCACTGCCAGTTGCTTTTGGAGATAAGGCCGGGGCACAGACATCCCCTTCCTCTGGCTGCCATGGTGGCGCTGCCCCAGGTCTATCCAGGCGACTTCAGCCCAAAGCTGGGCACCCAGCGCCCTCACAGACGTTTGTCAGATGCAGGAAGGCATGTGCTGGGGGGATTGTTTTGAAGGGCAGCTCTGAATCCAGTAGTCAGCACCTATTTTGAAAATAAAAGCCGTTTTTCGCCCAAAGTTGTTTTAGGAATTACAGAAGACACCGTGATGGTTGTGGTTCTGATTTGCAGATGATTTGTGGTTCTGATTTGCAGATGCGTCTGTCCCCTCGAGACCCTAACTCCAAGCGGTGGGTCCTGACTGGTGGTGGCCACGTTCCCGTCTAGAAGCATGTGCCTGGAGGGGAGGTTTTGAGCATCGCTTAAAGCAGTGCTTCCTACATTCTAGGTGATCCCCGGGCCTCCTGCAAAGATGCAGATTCCGACTCAGGAGGTCTGGGCGGGGCCTGCGGGCCTGCCTTTCTCCTAGGCTCCCAGGGCAGTGCTCCCCCGGACGCTAGCGGAGGACCCTGCCCTTCCTGTGCAGCTTCTCGGGGCTGTCCTCACTCCTTGCCCTGCGGCCCCGTGTCACATCTCCTTTCTCCTCCTCCAGTCTCTCTGTTCCTCCCTCTTACAAGGAGGCCTGTGTCTGCACCCAGGGCCCACCCAGATAATCCAGGATCACCTTCTCACCTAAAGACCTTTAATCACATCAGCAAAGCCCCCTTTGCCATGTAAGGTCACATCCAGAGGTTCTAGGGATTGGGACCTGGGTGTCTTTGGGTTCCATTATTTAGCCTGCCACAGCTGCCCACAGATAGGCACCCCCCTTCCTGCCGTACTTTTGTGGAGCAGGACTTCCAGACAGGGAGGTCGTGACCTTTGTGTGGACTGAGGGCCGTTGACGTACTGGTGGTCGTTATTCAGTTATTCATTCAAGTGTTTCCCATTTTACAAATAAAGGCAGGGAGGCCCAGAGAGGCAAAGTAACTGGATCTGGGGCACTCAGCAGTCCGTAAGTGTTGGAGCTGGGCTTCCTGCCCAGCCGCCCATCTCTGGAACGCCTCTCATGTGCCCGGCACAGCAGACTAGACAGCTGGGAAGGACAGCGGTCTCCCCTGACATCGAAACTAGGGAGAGGTGTTCTGACTACAGAGGGGGGCTTGGGCGTGTGGGGAGAGAAGCTGAGCTGCTGTCCCCTGCCGGCCTGGGTGGTCCAAGGAGCAGACGCCCACCCCGTCACCACAGTTCCCTCTGGAAGAGCCGGGCCCTTGGAGCGGCTGCAGGGGCCCAGTCTGGGGTGGGCGGGGCAGCTCCTACAAGCAGAGCAAAGACGCTGCCCACTCCCAGCCCTCGAGCCTCTGGCTCCCTCCCCTGCTCCTTGGCCCTTACGGATAGTGGCCACGCTTCAAGACGGCTTAGACGGCTTAGTCAGGGACCGAAGGTGCTCTGTGTGGCCGGCCTGCGAGGGCCCACCTCCCTCTCAGGCTCTGCCTGAGATCTAGAAAGTGGGGGGGCAGGCAGGCACTCAGCAGACTGCGAGGCGTGTGCCCACGTTCATGGGTGACGATTTCTCTCTCCATCTTGGGATCCCAGGCACAGCGTGAGCAGCAATCCTGCAGGGCGTCCGGGAGGACGGGCGCCGCTGTCCCCCGCCCAGTGCTTCCCAGCGGGGTGTGCGCAGCTGGTCACCATCACCTGGAACTTGTCCAGATGAGGCTGAGGACAGCCTGTGCCTTCCATGAAAGCCCCGTCCAAACACGGCTCCAAGGCCTAAAAGGCCCTTTTGTCGGTACAGCCTGTCAGCTACTTTGCACACGTTTGTCCTGCTGCTGCAAGTGAAAGAGTTTTTCATTTTTGCTTATTGTTGCAAGACATTTATTAATAACGCAGGGATAGTCAGCTATGGGATTACAGTCTAACGTACATTCAGACGCTTGTGTTTTTTTTCATCGTGTGTTTTTCAAAAACCACAAGTATCAGGGGAAAGAAAAACTGAGAAACCCGGAGAAAGGAACGCATCGTGGACCACTTGCAGGTCATCGTCACACTCAGTAAGCCAAAGGTGAGCCTGGGGCAACGAGAAAGGGGTGTTTTAATTTTAAAGCCCGATTTCTGTCCTCGATGAAAAAGGAAACCATTTTCGGTTTCACAAACAAGCTGGTGTGTTCAGGCTCCTTCAGGAGCAGTGGCCTGTACAGAACACGGCTCGTGGCCCTGCATCCCCCCAGCCGCCCGGGAAGGATGCTCATTGTACGCAGTGCGCGTTTCCCAGGAGGAGCGGCCGCTCCCGGCCCCCGGTGGACTCCGTGGAAGAGAACGGGGACGGGTGGTGACACGGGCGGCGGGCCTCACGCGGCGCTCAGCGGGTTGGACACGCGGCCCAGGAAGTGCAGGGCGGCCGAGTCTCGCTCCAAGACGGCCAACAGGAATGGGCTGTTCAGGGTCACCTCCAAGACCTCGGGCCCAGCGGGCTGCGGTGCGGACTCCGTGGGCTGCTCTCCCTCGTCTGCTTGTAGCTCAAAGAGAACGCTGTTCAGCACCTGCAAAGCAGCGAGCCTGGGGGTCGCTCCTGAAGGCCGGGCCCGGGGGAGGACCACTCTCCAGCCTGCCCGCCCTCCCTCGGCCCGACTCACACGATGTGACGGCTCCTCCCCAAAGTGTCCCCCAGACCCGCCCGTCTCCACCTTCCCCTGCTGTCCCGGGCGGGTGCTTCTCTCTGCGAACTCCGCGCAGAGGGCTCCGGGCCCACGACTGTGAGCCGCCCGGCCTCCCCTCCCTCCCAGCGTGCAGGCGTTTCTCGGTTGCGGGCGTCCGTCGCCCCCTGTGCCCCTGGACCGTCCGTCTGCTGCTAAGTGCGTCCCTGAAGCCGGGAGCTGTGTGGCGGGGCCGGCAGCCGGCCTAGAGGCCCTACTGCCCGGGTCCCAGTCCCCACCCTGCTGTAGGATCTGGGGAGGACCCGAGGCTGGGCCAGGCGGGACAGAGCCCAGAGCGCGTGGTGGGGAGAGGTTTGCTGCTCTTCAGCTGTCCCTGGAAAGCCCCAGAGAGCTCTGGTCACTTCTCTGCCACCCTGGGCCCCCAGCCGCCCGGCCATGCGCTCCCCTCTCTCCTCCTGCCCCCCGGGCCTCCTCTGTGTCCCTCCCGCCCGTGCCTCCCAACCCCGGGAACACACAGAGCCCACGTCAGGCACAGACGCCGGCGGCACGATACCTTTCCAACTCTGAGGTTGACATCGCTGATTTTGCCCAGGTTCGCCTCGGCGCCCAGCAGGGTGGGCAGCTTGGTCTGGGCAAGCAGGTCCTGCAGGTCGTAGGACCCTTTCAGTGTCAGCTGGGGCACGGTCAGGCGGATGGCCCTGGGGAGACGACACACGGTTACCAAGCTCCCGCTGTGAAGCCCCAGGCCACGCCAGACTCACGGAAGACCCGTGAAGCCGGGTGGCACGTGTCCCCGAAGGAGGGGGCGTTTGCCACCCTCACCCAGCTAGGGTGTCTCGGGAAAATTTTCAGCGACAAATGCAACAAAAAAACCCTTCATTTTCTTTGAAATTCTGTGGGAGGGATGTACAGTATTTAACAACGGTGCTCTCTGGGGGTTGATGTGAATAGTTGTCTATTCGTTTTTCTACTCCTTTTTTAAGTTGGCTGCATTGAAAGCGTACTCGGTTAATTTTAAAACGCTGTCCTCTAAGGTAACGTGTCGTGTCTCACTGACTACCTTTCAGTGGTGAGCTCCCCGTGGGAGGGGGAGAAGGTACAATGTCAGCTTCTGTGCCGGGCATGTCACTTATGTCAAGTCAGTTCACCTCCATGTACTACCTCTGCCTTCCTTGGGCACCCCTGAGAGCCCATAGATGTTTCCAGCGATGTCCCAAACCCTTACAGGGTTGACAGTACACCCATATCCAGAGCACCACTATTCACAACAGCCAAAATGTGGAAGTGACCCAGGTGTACATCAGCGGATGGATGGATAAACAGACCGTGGCAGATCCCACAATGGAATACTCTCCAGCCTCAGAGAGGAAGGACATTCTGACACATGAGACAACATGCATGAGCCTTGAGAACGTTATGCTCAGTGAAATAAGCCCAACACAAAAGGACAAATACTATATGATACCACTTATAGGAGGTACACAGCGGAGTGGAATTCATAGAGACAAAGTAGAAGGGTGGTCGCCAGGGGCTGCGGGGAGGGGAAATGAGTTGTTAGTGATTAATGGAGACAGAGCTTCAGTTTGGGAAGATGAAAAGTTTCTGGAGACGGATGGTTGGTAGCACAAAAATATGAGGGTATTGATGCCACAGAGATATACACTAAAAAATGGCTCGGGTGGTAAATTCTATGTTATGTGTTTACCACGAATTTTTAAAAAATGACTTCAAAAGAGTTGACCTCAGGAGGCCCTCTGTGCCCCTTGGTGCCTGTCTCAGAACAGACTTCTGGACCCGCTGCTCCGGGCCTGATATGTAAGCAAGTCTAATGCCCCAGTGGAGGGGAGTTACTTTATTCCCGTCACAGGAGGAAAGAGGAGCAGATGACCCAGGCAGCAAACTAGGGGAGTCCTGGAGTCGAGCAACACCCCGAGAAAGCCCCCCTGCTCCCAGGGCTGTTGAAGGGGTCCCAGTGCTGCTGGAAAGTCCGTCCCCCGGAAGCTGTTGGAATGCAGCGGATCACACACGGCCAAGGTCCCCTCTCAGAGGGCGTGTGGACCGTGGGCCTCCCAGCCCTGTGGGTAAACGGAAGCAAAGGGAAAAGCGGGCCCCCTCCTCCCCTACCTCTCCTGCACCCAGAGAGAGAAGACAAATCAAGAGCTGGGTCCACGGACGGAGGGGGCACTGCTGGGTGGTGGGTACTCAGGCACCATCACCACCCCACCCACTGGGCGCCCAGGGCTCGGCCCACACCGCGCCCACGCCCACCCATGCCCCCCACTGCCCGGGCAGAGCCGCCCGTGCAGCTCCCCGCTCTCCAGGGGCGCAGCCCAGGAGGGTCCAAGCAGTCTCCCGGAGCCGTACCGGGGAGAGAGATTCTTCATCCATGTCAGGAAGGTGTGCTGGAAGGTGACGGCCTCCACCTGCCGCAGGTCGGGGGCGCAGTGCGGCTGGATGAGCAGCAGGCAGGCGTTGGCGCTGAGGGGCACGCGGGTCACGGAGAGGTTGTTCTGGGTGTCGCTCCAGTAGTGGAAGGTGCCGATGCCCGAGAGCATGGGGACCGACACTGAGGTGGTGTTGTCCACCCAGAACTCCTGGAGCCCCGGCAGCAGGGAGAACCCCTTCATCTTTCCTGGGGACCCGGCAGGAGACAGGAAGGGAAGAGTCGGGAGAGGGAAGGTGGGAGGCAGGGCTGGCTGCAGAACCCCTTCCCCTCCCCCTCCCCTCCCCCTCCCCCTCCCCTCCCCCCTTCCTCTCCCCTTCCTCCCCCTCCCTTCCCCCTCCCCTTCCCCCTCCCCTCCCCCTCCCCTTCCTCTCCCCTCCCCTCCCCTTCCCCTCCCCCTCCCTTCCCCTCCCCCTTCCCCTCCCCTTCCCCTCGCCCTCCCCTCCCCTTCCCCTCCCCCTCCCCCTCCCCTTCCCCTCCCCCTTCCTCTCCCCTCCCCCTCCCCTCCCCCTCCCCTTCGCCTCCCTTCCCCTCCCCTTCCCCCTCCCCCTCCCCTTCCCCTCCCCCTTCCCCTCCCCTTCCCTTTGCCCTCCCCTCCCCTCCCCCTCCCCTCCCCTCCCCTCCCCTTCCCCCCTCCCCCTCCCCCTCCCCTCCCCCTCCCCCTTTCCCTCCCCCCTCCCCGCCAAAGCGTCGCCCCTGCCCCAGCCCCAGGCTGCTCTGCACTTTCCTGGCCCCCAAAGTTCACGAGCCCCAGGACCCCCGACCATCAGTTCTTCCTCCTGCAGAATCTACCAACTGCCAGTGTTGAAGGCGTAGTCCACGCCAGGCCCCAACCTGAGGCCCACAAAGGAAACCAGCTCGAGGACCCTACCCTGCTAATAACCAGGTAAACTCAGACCCAGAGTTGTCCTGGCCCCAAGCCTGGGCTCTGCCATGCTCACTTTAAGAAACAAACAACAAACCAGAAGAACCACTTTATTTCTTAGAGCCGTTTTAGGTTCACGGCAAAATTGCGAGAAAAGTGCAGGTCTTTCCCATACGTCCCCTACTCCCCCCTCCCCAGCACACAGCCTCCTACGACCAGCATCCCCACTAGACGGTACGTTGGGTAACACTGAGGAACCGAAGTGGCCACATCACTGTCACCCAGAGTTCCAGAGTTCACACAATTCACGCCTGGTGCTGGACGTTTTACAGGTTTGGACAAACACTCAATGGCGTGTCCACCGTTATACTAGCGTACAGAATAGTTTCACGTTTCTCCGTACTCCTTGCTGCTAGGGACAGACAGACGATCCAGTGACCAGTGGATGTGAGCAGAAGTGCTGTGTGCTACCTCTGTGCTGTGCCCTGAGCGGGGCGAGCCCTCCCTGTCCCCTCCCACCCCCAGGGGCGGGCTGTGGCATGGGGGTTGCGGAGCTGAGCTGCCAGCCGGCTCAGCTGTTGTTGAGCAGCTTGCTGAAGGCGCTGGCACCTGGGGACACACCAGCGTATCCCTCCCTCCGCAGTCCTCCCAGCCCCTTGAACGGCCCATTGTGTGGTTGTTCCTGGGAGAACAAGGTGAGGTTGAGAGATGTGCCCATCGCAGAGTGGTCCCGGGGCACCTGGCACTTGGAGGTCTGAACAGAGGTGACTTAAATGAGTCCGGGGTCTCCAAGGAGAGAGGGGGGAGGGAGCTGGGGGCAGGGAGCCTGGGTCTTGTGAGAAGGGAGTGGCCAGGGCACCCAGCCTCTGCCCTGTCCTCCATCCTCGGAGCCCTGTGTCTACAGACAAGGTCGGCTTCCGGGAGGGCTGTGCACGAGGAGCTGCAGTGTCCGTCCTCTGGCTCCCCAGGGGACCACAGACCTGGCAGGAGGCTGGTTAGTGTATAGGGAAAGAAGGACTAAATTTTTTCCACCAACAAGCGAAAAGGGAAAGAAGGGTGCTGCCTCCAAAAAGATTTGGGAGTCTGAAACGAGGCTGGCTGCCCGCTTCTCTCCGCTCCGCTGAAGAACGCAGCACCCGGTCCTCATCCAGAGATGAAGGACGTCTCGCCAGGTCAGGAAAACGGGTGTGGCCCTTTCTGGCACCAGCGGCTCTCTGGCTCTGCCTCTTGGGCGGCAGGCGTTTCGCATTGAGCTCTCCTCCCAGGCGCCTCTTAGGGATGGCGGGCCGAGCTCACAGGCCCCCTCCACCCTCCACGGGGTGCGGCCGCCCCTGGCTGCGTGGCCCCTGCCTGGACTCCGCTCCCGGGACCTGTCAGCGCGGGGACCTGGGCCCTCCTGGGGTTAGTGCCTTCCCCCTGCTCCCAAAGGCAGGCTGGAGGCCTTTTCTTTGCAGATTTTCAGCCTTCCAGGATATTGTCAGAGTAAGAATAGGACCGCGCTCTGTTCAGCCTTCCCCCGTCCCCACGGCCCTGCCCTCCGACCGCCTGCTTCCTTGTCTCTCGGCTCTGCTAGTTGCCCGTCCTGATGGCACCTCACGTGCAGCCTCCTCAGCCCACCCCTCCGTTCACAGAGCCGAGACCTCAGGGCCTGTTCCCAGGAGAGTTTGCCGGGCAATTGCACAACCTTCCAACCACTCACCCGGCCTCCGGTCCCCGCAGTGCGGGCCAGGGATGACCTCTGAGCAGAACGCCTGCCTCTCAGCTCCCAGACACCCACAGCTCCAAACTCCCAGCATCACATCCAAAGTCTCAAAATCTGGCCCTGACCCATCTTTGTGGCGTTGCCTAACACTGGTCCCATTCTCTCCTTCTGAGCTCAGGCCAAACAAAGCCGCTCCTGTTCTGGTTCCTCGCCCTGACCTTGGCAGCCTTGCACCACTTCCCAGGCCTTCCTTCTGTCGTCTCCCAGGTGACGCCCCTCGCCGATGCGCTGAGCCCCGGGCCACCTTCCCAGAGCGCCTTACCTGCAGCTCTGGGGCTGAGGCACTGGCCCGAGAGGTCCAGCTTTCTGGTAAACCACAGTCAGCAAGCTGGGGTCGGGGCCTGTGCGGCCTCCCTACTTGTCCCCTCTGAGGCGCCAGCTCAGAGTCTTGCAAGTACTACATCCTCAACGATTGTTTTTGAATGAATGAACAACTTGTGTCTTAGGGATTTTTTTTGGTAATAACCTCTCCCAATATGAAAGTGATGTAAGCAGACTGGTTATTTTTGCATAGGACAGTAACCTTCTCAAGGACGAGAACCCTTGATCTTCTCAACAGGCAGGAACCCGTCCCTTCTGAGCGTGGAGCTGGGCCACAGGGCCACGAGACGTGAGTTTGGAACCCGGGACCCCCGCTTGTGGCTCTACCATCGGAAGCGGTCCCTTTGTTTCTCTGAGTCTGTTTCCTCACTGGTAAACAAAGGCAATCACGCCTCTCACCGCATCACGAGGGGATTCAGTGATGAAAGTAAAAGGATACAGTGCAGGAGCTGCACATAGTAGGGCAGCAGCGGGGGAGGCGGATGCTCGGCCAATGCCCATCCAAGGAGCCCAGTGGGGCAGCCACTTCGTCCTCCGTGAGGGTGGCCCCAGGTACTTCTCCACATCTGCCACCCTGCCCCTCTCCAGGCCCAGCCCTGCTCAGCTGAACTGAGACGTTGGACATTAAGTCCGTACAGACAAAGAACTGCCACCCTCCTGCACCGGCCGGGGGCAGAGCCCCCCCCGAGGGCTGGCCTTACCTTGGAAGTGGACGTAAGCGTTGAAGAGCAGGGTGCTGTCTGGGCTGACCCCTGTCAGGGGCCTGCCCATCTCCCACCCTGTCACAGCCTGCATGAACCTGTTGATCTTCTCGGCGGCGAGATCTGGGTCCGTGGACAAGTCTAGCGAGCGGGAGAGGGTGACAGGGGTGATGGCAGACAGGCCCTGCACGAATGGCTGCTTCAGGCGCAAGCCAGGGGCCGTGAACAGCCCCACCACCGTGGACAGGAGCAGCCTGGCCCGGCTGCCGGCCCCGCCCTGGGCCACCAGGAGGCCCTGGATGGTCTGCAGGGCGGACAGGACCTTGTGACCATCCAGCCGGGAGGTGCAGCCCTGATCCTCCCCCGGGACGCCCAGAAATGCCTGTAGTCTGCTGGCCGTGGGGTCCAAGGCCCCCAGGTAGAAAGAGGTCAGGGTGCCAAAGAGAGCCACCGGGGAGAGTACAGCCCCGCTGGCCGCGCTCCGTGTCTCGCTCAGCATCTTGTACATGTGGAAGCCCATGAAGTTGAGCAACATCCCCACGTTCACGGCCCGCAGCCGGTCTTCGGCCTCCAGCTTCTGGGTGGCTCGAACCAGCTGTTCACGCAGGGCCTGCTCATCCACGGCGGACGACTTGGCCTGAATCGGGACAGGTGTGAAGGTCGGGTCTGGGGGTGACGCCGCACTGGGCTTCTCCAGCTGGTCACAGCTGCTCTTGCTGTAAACAAGGAGGTGGAAGGGGTGTATATACACCCGGTCTGCAGTGGCCAGGCGAGCCCAGGCCAAGAGGCAAAGGACGGAGGTCCCCAGGCTCAGGCCAGCAGGCGCCATCTCTGACGGGGTGCTCGCTTCTGCGGACCCTGAAATATTCTGTGAAGGGTGAAAGAGGATTATTGAATGCCCTCTAGCAATATTCCCTACAACCAGTCGGCACAGGAGAAATCCATCCATGTCTTACAGGTGTCAGAAAGGAAGTGGTTCAGAGCTCTGTGGAAAATATCTGTGTATATGATCGAGGTGCACATTGCACTGTCACGGGCTGAGTTGTGCTTTCGCGGGGTTTTATTTTGGGGTTGGGCTTGGGTTTTGTTTAAATTTTAGAGTGGTGAGGATGCCTGAATGTGAAGACATTTGTAGATTTTAAAGAAAAAATATGAAATGGTTCATTAAGTCAAGTAAAAAATGTAAACAAATGTTTTCACAAAATATCGCAAGCATTTTTCTTCAAGAATATGTGAGTGGCTTATGTTATTTTTACCTTGTGCTAATTAGTGATATGATGCTTTGGTCAATAATTACATGTTTGACAGAAGAGTAATATGGAAACATTTTAACTTATTTTTAAAGGAACACTTTGAGTAAAAAAGTATCATGATATTTATGCAAAAATTTAAAAATTCATATGTTGAAGTTGATGGAAGAAATGTTTACATATTGAGGTATGGGGAAGTCATTCTGGCTTATCCAAAATGTAGCTGGGTGGCCGCTGCAGATGTGCTTTCAGACATATTCCTGCATCACTGAGAACTTGAAATTTCTGAACTCTATCAGACTCAAGGACACCACCAGCCATTCTCAAAAAAATATCAGCTAGCAGCTGCCAGCTGCAACCGTATAGTCTCAAGGTCTCCCCTTGTAACTATGCAACCTTTTTGGACCCCAACCAATCCTTGCTAAACAAACACCCTTACTTCTTGCCAGTTCCAATCCTAATTCTTGACAAACAGCTTATGTAATTTTGCAGTTTTTGCCTTTACAAGGCTCCTCTATTTTGTTGTCTGGTGGAACCCAATTCAAGTGCTTCCTGTATCCGTGTCTCCCTGCTATAGTCCTCAGTTTGGCTCAAATCAAAGAGTTTTCTATTCCTAATATAGATTGTTTATTGATTATTTTCGTCAACAAAGTCCTGACCCCCAGTGCCTCAAAGTGTGACTATATTTAGGGACTTCCCTGGTGGTCCAGTGGTTAAGAATCCGCCTCTCAGTGCAGGGGACACAGGTTTGATCCCTGGTCGGGGAACTAAGATCCCACGTGCTGCGGGGCAACTAAGCCCACGCGCCGTGACTAGAGAGAAGCCCGCTCGCCGCAAAGAAAGATCCCACGTGCCACAACTCAGACCCGACGCGGCCAAAACAAAAAACTAAAAATAAATAAATATTAAAAAAAAATTTCTTTAAAGTGACTATATTTGGAGACAGAGTCTTTAAAGAGGTAATGTAGGTTAAATGAGGCCATCAGGGTGGCCCGAATCCAGTCTGACTGGTGTCCTTATACGAAGAGGAGATTAAAACACAGACAGAGGGAGGACCGCTAGAAAATACAAGGAGAAGACGGCCAGGAGACCTACCGCCTGCAGGCCAAGGAGAGAGGCCTCAGAAGAAGCCACCCCTGCCAACATCTTGATCTTGGACTTCCAGCCTCCAGAATCATGAGAAAATAGATTTCCGTTGTTTAAGACCCCAACGTGTGGTACTTGTGGCAGACCATGGCGCTAATATGCCCACATGGTTATGGCTATCAGTTTTCCCCAGAGAACAAAACGTGGGGCAGACAGCAGGTCTCTGTGGGCCTCCAAGCCCCAGGGTAGGTGGCAAACCAGCTTGGAGTACACGACTAACACACACAGAGGTTTTTCCTGTGTTATAAATCAGCCTGGCGAGAACAATCCAGCTGTGTAGTATCCCCTGGGGAATGTTCCCCTCATTTCCCAGCTATGTGTATAATCTAAGAATGGAGATCTCAGATTTGTTTGGTACGTGACAGTTCACAAAAGCCCTTTCCCATAGATCATCCTATCTAACCGTTACACGATCGCGTAAGGAAGGAATTGTTTCCCTTCTTTGCAGACACACAAAGGGGAGTTCCAAGATGTGGAGAAATGTTCCCCAGGTCATACAGCAAGGATGTAACAGACATCCGATTCCAGCCTACTTTACTCTCCCCCGGTGCTCAAGGGACTCAGCCGGGAAGCCTTAGAAACTATGAAGACCTGGGCCTCACCCCCAGACATGCTAACTAAGGGGCCCTGGGGAGGGGTTTGGGAAGGGGTGTTTAGTCTCCCAGGGGTCTCAACATGCAGCCGGGACTAAGCACCGTGGGCTCAGGCCGGGGAAGCCCAGGCATCCCTTACCTGTGTCAACCCCACACCAGCTCCCTCTTCCCTGCTAGTGGAATCCCCAAGGAGCTCTGTCACCCTACCAAGCCCCACCCACCAACAGCCGGATTTCACTGGTCTGTGTCGCGTTCTCCCAGGCGACACGGATGTGCCGCAATGGTTTAGAACCTCTCCCTAGACACGGGGCACCCGGGGCGGGCGGGACAGTCTCCAGCACTCTTTTGGCTCAAGAGCCCTGCGATTCTGCCCCAGCCTCACCTCTGGCCAAGAGCACGGGAGTGGGCCGAACCCCTGGGAGAGGAAGTTCTTGGGCAAGCTCTGCTCGTTTATTCTGCGATGGTTCTCACTGAGAGGATGCATGCTGCCTGTATGGCTTCATTCATTCCTAGCCATTT
Source organism: Eschrichtius robustus (assembly GCF_028021215.1). Classification (NCBI taxonomy): domain Eukaryota; kingdom Metazoa; phylum Chordata; class Mammalia; order Artiodactyla; family Eschrichtiidae; genus Eschrichtius; species Eschrichtius robustus. The sequence continues at coordinate 14,164,120 of NC_090830.1, read as the reverse complement.
TTACACGGCACCTCCCTCATTGTTCTGAAGGGGTGTGCTGGACCACCAGGCTACCTCTCAGCCTCCGCATCCTTCCCCATCCTCCCCCAGCCCTCCCAGAGCTGGCCTGGGCCTCCTTGGAGCTGTGGGACGTCACCACAGTCTCCAGGTCACCTTGAGGCCTGGACGGTTCCTGCACACCCATGCACGGCCGGTCAGCATGCTTTCCTCCCCCAGGCGTGCTGACTGCAACTGCTCTAGGCCTCCAGCTCCCACACGTTGTGTGCTCGCCCTGCTCTAGGCGCCGAGTTGCCAAGGGAACTTTGACCTCCGGTCTCAGCCCCTGCCTCCCCTCCTTCCAAGGCATTTGACACAACCCACTGTTCCCACGAGGAACCACACGACACGGAAACAAGGGACAGAAGATTCTCCCCTCTTCATAGGCCCTCCTGTTACGCGGGCCTAAGTTGCCAGCTGACGTCTTGTGTAAAAGGATGTAAAAGGCCACAGCAAGTCAAGTCGCCAGGGAAACCGCTGGGGCCCGAGCGTGGAGCACTCCTTCAGTGGCAGGCCTGAGGGTCCCGGGTGGGGGCCAGGCAGGTAATCGCAGCCCCACGCTGGCTTCCTGGAGGCACAGCACCATTTCAGGTGATTTCTGAGACTGTTGCTGGCTCTCAGTTGTGGTCCGTGGCTGCAGCCCCGGTTCTAAGTCGGTGCCCGGCCGGCCTGGCCTGACGCCCTCTCCTTGGGTTCCATTCTCTTCCATGCCCCCGTCCTTGGCCTCCCCCTTCACCAGCCCCTCCTCCTAGGCTTCCCTACTTCTCAGGGCCCTGTGCGTAAGGATAACGGTGAGGACGGCAGCTAAGGCATATATAAGGAGGTTCACTGTTCTAGCGATTTCAAGGATCAAGTCCTCCAACCCTCACAGCAGCCCTACCTTCCTGCCCACGCCTCGCCGCCGCCAGATTTCATGCTGCGACTGGCCCCGACACGCCTGGCACTCTGAACTCACTCCCCCTGCCCTCCTTTCCCTTCCCCATGGCACTGGTCACCTGCAACACTCTGTGTCACTGAGTTATTCTTTTATTTCTTCTGTTTAGCATGTACTGCCATGCTAAGCAATGAATGCAAATCCCACAGGAGTGAGATTCTTGCTCTGTTTTCTTCACTGATGTGTCTCACATTCCCCAAAATGTGCCAGCAAGTACTCGACAGGTAGTGGCTAAATGAATGGGTTAGTGCTGTTTTGCAGAGGAACAGAGAGGTTCAGAGACTTGCTCAAGGTCACACAGCCAGTAAGAGACAGATCTAGTATTCAAACCCAGAGCCCCTGACTCCACAGTCCACACTGTTAAGCACTAATCTATACTACTCATGAGCCAAAGTAATAAGACCATGTCTTTTTCGTTTATTCTAAAGTTTAGGAAGCACTTTCAGGATGTATTAGCACTCTTAATTTATAGCAAGTCCCTGAGCAAGGGAGGCCAGGCGTTGCCATTGGCTCCATTTTATAGATGAGCAAACCAAGGCTCAGGGAGCCTGGGACCAGAGCCAGCACTGCCTCAACAGAGCTGCAGGAGACAAGGCCACCGCTCCCCTGAGCCCTGCGCGGACGCAGCCCCGGGCTCACTGAGCCTGCCCTTCCCCCCAGCTCCACTGCCTGCACAAGCCTTGCTGCCCCTCTGGCCAGAAGAGGACCCAGTGGACTGCTGACCGTGGTGAGTCTTCTCCCAGGCCAACCCCGCAGGACCCAGCCCTGCTCAGAGGGAGAGGCCAGCCTGCCTGCCGCTGAGGGGAGCAGGTCCCCTGGTGAGACCCAGGGTGGGCTCAGAGGAAGGACAGCCCAGGCCTGGGGGAAGAGACAGCCTCAGCGACTTTAGTGGTAACGTCCACTGCAGCCCAGGTCACCACTGGCCCCTGGCGCCTGGGTCCTGGGTGCTGTTTAGCCGTGGCCTTCCGGCAGCTCTTCCCCTGCCCCCAGCAGAGCCCCCAGCTTTCCTCCCACAGCGGACAAGCCCCCCGGCCGGAGAGAGCTGGGGAGGGGTAGGTGCGGAGAAGGCTCCCACTTACCTTCTACTCTGGTCCCCAAGACAGGGGTGGCCTCTTCCTGTGGCTGGGCCGCTGAGGCCCTATTTATGTCTGCAGGGTGGGGACCGTGCCGTTCCGAGGCTGCCCTGTGTTCAGGCTCGGGACAGGGGTTGCATCACGGCGCCGGGCCGTGGGGGTGGGGGCCTCAGGCAACTGCCCGACTAGAGGGACGGACGCCAGGCCAGGCGACTCTCACTCTGGGCCTCCGTCCAGGAAGCCAGGGAGATCGATGCACGCTGTTGCCTCTGACAGACCGAGCCGGTACACGGTCGAGTTACACATTTACTGAAGTTCTCCCGAGCAGAGGCTGCTGTTATGGGACACAGGAGTGTCCCATGTGGTGGTGTAATGCGTCTCGGCCCCCAGATGTGATGGCCCGAGGCCAGCCGCCCAAGCCTTGGACCGGAGTCCCCTTGGGGTGTGCTTCTGAGAGGCCCCAAGGATGTGCGGGCTCATGGGCGCAGCGGGAAGGGGAAAGCCCCGCTCAGGTGGCCTGGGGGTGGCCTGACCCGACGGCCCTGAGCGGCCCAGCCGTTGTCCAAATAGCCACTGGGCGCCCACTCCACGCGAGGACCTCTGACAGGCGTGGGGAGAAACACACAACCAGCAAAAGCATCTTCTAGAAGCTGGTGATTTATCTGGGGAGACCATTAGACACTCACTAGACTCAGACAGATGGGAAGGTGCCCACAAAATGCTTTCAGATTGTGAGCCACATCAATCCCTTAAAGCTGGGGAAGGTCTCAGGGTTCTCCCTGTCACTTGAGTCAAACCTTGAAGGATAAATAAGTTGGACTTGGAGGTTAAAGAAGCGCTTTTCAAGGGTAGAGACAGATATGACAGTAACAGAGGTGGGGAAGCATGGGGCTTGTCCGGGGGTCACCAGCCAGCCCAGGGGCTGGAAGCGGGGGGCAGTGATGGCAGCAAAACTGCCGCTGCTCCTGGGCTGCCCCCCCCACCCCGGGGATGGCGAGAATCCCCCAGACACAGAGTTTCAGGCCAAACTCTGCAGGAACTGGAGTTGGCACACAAGATGCCAGCCTGGGTCTGGACCGTGTAAAGTGAGTGACAGGGAAGGAAGGATGCTGGTTGGAGCCCGAAGACCACTTCAGAGGGTAGAGGCGACGCCCGGAGAGGGAGGGATTGAAGACATCTGAGCAAAGCGAGGGGCATGATGCTGGACTTCTCCTTCAAAAAATTCACTCTAACAGCGATACCGTCATAGGAGGGCCGGAGGAAAGACGAAGAAGGTACAGGCATCACGTTTCCAAGCTCAGGCTACTGAGAGAAGGATGAAACCAGTAACCCCCGAGAGGGACACGGGAGGTACAAGAGCTCTGGGGAAGGACTGCACAGAGTTTGAGTCTGGATGGGTTTCTTTTGAGGTGTCTATTGGAACCCATTGCTGAGCACTTGGGGAGACGGTTCTGACGCTCCAGAGGGCGGTCCAGGCTGGGGACACAGATGCGGGAGACAAGTGCACAACCAGCACGTAATCCAAGGCCAGTGGGAGGTGTTTTACCCAGGGAGAGTCAAAGTGAGGAGAGGAGACGCGAGGGAAATCCAGGGGGAGAGGGGATGGGATAGGGGTCAGCCAGCCTAGGAGGGGTCCAAGGGGGCAGTGCAAGAAGCAAGAGGTGGTGTTCCAGAGGCCAGGGGGCAGTTCTGATTAAGTGAGGAGTTACGGCCTGAAAGAGGTCTTCTGAGCAGGATGTCATAATGGCTTAGAGTCACTGGTACTGAGATGTGTCCACACAAAGCATTTTTGATCAATCATTGACTAACCCTTTAGCGCTCGTCAAAGGCCAAGAGGAGGTGGGGTGAGGTCATGGGCGAGTTGGAGAGCGGCCTCAGGGAAAGATGAGGGAGGGACCAGGCTGAGATGGTTTGAGAAGACAGTGGAAAGAGAAGTGAGCAGATTGAACCGTGAGCTCCTCTTTATTGAAATGTGATAATGAAAGAAGAGGCATTATTCTGTATTCTCAACTCTAAAAGAGAAGGAAGAAAGAATTAATATTTACGGAGCACCTGCTGCATGCCAGGTATATAAATCTTTCAACACGGCTGCAGTATAAATTTTACTATAGCCACCACCTAGGGAGAGAAAACTGAGGTCCAAAGAGGCTCAGCTATTTGCTAACCGTCACCCAGAAGGAATCCAGGTCTGTCTGACCCCAACACCCATTCTTTTCGTACCACTTTTGTTCATTTGCCCAACAACTATCTATGGAAAACCTATTAGAATACGTGCCAAGAATGGAATTCACCTCTGAGGTGACAACTGGAAACAAATCAGGCACAGTCGCCACCCTCATGAAACCTACAGGTTTGCAAAGTGTCAAAATGAATCCGTAATTGCATAAGTAATGATTTATTTGCAGTTTGCATAAATGTTAGGAAGAAGAGTCGTGTGCAACCTGAGGATAGAACAGGAAGCCTGGTCTAGCCTGTACAGTCAGGGAGACTCACTTTGAGAAAGGAGAAGGCAGGGCAAGGCCTTGAGGATGAGCGGAAGTGGCCCCGGGAACAGTGTTGGTGAGGCCCCGACCTGCACTGGCCGGGGTCAACCTGGACCCACGTCTGACAGTCTACGACTCTCGCAGACACAGGACGGACCAAGGGACGACATAGTCCTCTGGGCAGGTCTCTGTCCTGCTGGGCTGGGAGCTGCCCCTCACTCCTCTCTCTGCCCTGAGTGACCACAAGCACCCTTCTAGCCCTAGGAGTCCCTTACCTACCTGTCAACTCACCTGGCCGCACAGATTTCCCTGCACTGAGAGAAAGATGCACCCAGCCCAGGGGAGGGTCTGGGCTGAGAAAAGTGCTCTCCCACTGGGCAGCCCACTTGCCCCTCAGGCACTCAGTTTGGGCATTACAGATAAAATCTAGATTGTGCTTGCTGATGTGGCATTGAAATGGGTCTTAGCCCAGCTCTCAAAAGGACCACAAATGTTTCACAAAAATGACAGTTATCAAGAGGTGGTGGGAGACATCCGCTATCTAGACAAATCATAATGCACACGTTTTTTATTAAGCTAGTGAATTTGGGGGAGGGGCCCTGAACCCCAAATATGTGTGTAACTAGGTTTTACTGCATCATCTCAAAATGGCCCAACAGCAGTGGGAAAACTGAGCTGAGAAGAGTTGAATCTTGGGACCACAGAACTAGAAGGGGCCTCTCGACAGTGCCACCCTTAGATCCCACAAGCCACGCTCCAGGGCACCTTCCTCTAAGTGTTCCAAGCTCTCTGGTGCCTGGGACCGGCAGGGTGGCAGGACCATGACCTGTGTGGCCCCTGGTTCCTGTTTCTCCCCTTCAGTGCACTCATCCCCCAAGTGGCACCAGGGGTTGACCAGATGTCCAAGTAGCTCCAGGACTCTTGCCTATGGAGTATCCCAGTTCTAGGAAGGCCGTCTACTAACGGGATCACTCTTGCTGCCTGGCACAAGGTTTCCTTCACTGTATGTGTGTAGCAGGATGTGGGGTGTGTATGTGTGTACATGTGTGGCGTGTGTACATATGAGTGGTGTGTGGGTATGATGTGACGTGTGTGTATACATTTGGGTGTGGGTGGGGTGTGGCATGTGATGGTCTGTGTGTGTGATGTGGTACGTGATGTGTGTGGTGGGGTGTGTGTGTATGCAGTGTATGTACGTGTACGGTGTAGTGTGGTGTGTGTATATCTGTGTGTGGTGGGGTGTGTGTGTATGCGGTGTATGCACGTGTACGGTGTAGCGTGGTGTGCGTATATCTGTGTGTGGTGGGGTGTGTGTGTATGCGGTGCATGCACGTGTACGGTGTAGCGTGGTGTGCGTATATCTGTGTGTGGTGGGTGTGTGTGTATGCGGTGCATGCACGTGTACGGTGTAGTGTGATGTGCGTATATCTGTGTGTGGTGGGGGTGTGTGTGTATGCGGTGTAGGTACGTGTACGGTGTAGTGTGGTGTGTGTATATATGTGTGTGGTGGGGTGTGTGTGTATGCGGTGTATATACGTGTACAGTGTAGTGTGGTGTGCGTATATGTGTGTGGTGTTTGTATGTTTTTGTGTGTATGTACGTGTGCAGTAGGGTGTGTGTGTGTGGTGAGGTGTGTGTGCATGTGGTGTATATACGTGTACGGTGTAGTGTGGTGTGTGTATGTATGTGTGTGATGTTTGTATGTGTGTGGTGTGGTGTGTATACATATGTGTGTGGTGCTTGTATGTTTTTGCGTGTATGTACGTGTGCAGTAGGGTGTGTGTGTGTGTGGTGTGGTGTGTGTATGTATGTGTGTGGTGCTTGTATGTTTTTGTGTGTATGTACGTGTGTGGTGTGGTGTGTGTATGTGTGGTGTGGTGTGTGTATGTATGTGTGTGGTGTTTGTATGTGTGTGGTGTGGTGTGTATACATATGTGTGTGGTGCTTGTATGTTTTTGTGTGTATGTACGTGTGCAGTAGGGTGTGTGTGTGTGGTGTGGTGTGTGTAGTGATGGGGAGCTGGGCATACTGACTGGTGTTTGCCCGTCCCGTGTCTCTTCTGTGCACACGTCGCCTCCCTGGGTCACTGACCCAGAATTTTGGCTCCCGGCCCCTTCCCCAGCCTTCTCTGTCAGCTGGAGGGGAATAGACACCACGTTGCCCAGTTCTTTCCTCTCTTCTCCAGGCTTCCCCTGGGTCCAGGCTCTGCTGGGCCTGCCCCCTCTATCCATCTTATTGTGTGTGGACTCACTTGTTCCCCAGTTCAAGCTTGGACCAGCTTCTGCCTGTGCTGGGCGGCCACTCCTCTGAGCCCTCAGACCAAAGGCTCTCCTCCCCACCTCTAGCCTCGGCCGTGCCCACCCACCCCCCCAGAGCCAGGTCACCTCCAGCTGCTCCGGGAGCTTCTGCAAACCCTGCCCTGGTGTAACTCCCCTTGGAGAGGGCCCCCCTCAGCCCTGAGGGAGCCTGCCACACCATCATACAACTTTTAGTATATTTGAAGCAGCTTCTCAGGGATCACAACCCATGTCAAAGTCCATTTCAGCCTTGTCATGAGGAGAGGGGCTCTAAGACAATGCAGAAAATTCTCTGTTGGTAATGACATGTTATTGGGGTAAAATAAGGAAATAACCGTTGTCGGGTTGGACACAATAAAAGGACGTCTGCCTACATTTTCTGCAGGATTGGTTCAAGGCCCTTAATCAACTTTCAAGGGTGACTATCAGCTGGGTGGGTTTCCTAAGCGAGGCTTTTAAGCTCATTAAAATAAATCAGAAAATTGCTAGAGCATTTTATCAAGAATGTAAATTATCCCCGGAAAGAGCAACCACTTCCAACACACCACAGACTTTTGACCCAGTCAGATTTAGGACAACTTCTTTCCAATAGGTGCTATTTCTTGTGCTTTCGTTCCAGCAGTGGACGTGAGGGACAGTTTATCTGTGGCTCAATAAAGACTTGAATGAACGTGAGCGCTGGCTGTGGAGGAGGCTTCTCTCAGAGTCGGACCGTGGACCCAGCCACGGATACAGTCGGCAGATGCGGTGACATACTGGTCAGAAGGTGCCCCTCGGGCTGACAACGTTCACGTCTATGTGGGTCAAGTCTCTTCTGTGGTTGTGAGATGAAGCTTGATCTAAACCAGAACCCCCGCCTTCCCAGCTCCTGACCAACCAGCTAGTCACGGGCCAGACACACACAGACTCCTGCTGTAAAGTAAAACAGAGCCAAACCAGGAGAGAAGGAGGTGCTTTATTTATATATAGGAGGCAATCCTGCTTGGAACCAGCTAGCACGAGGGAAGGAAACAAGGAGGGGTCAACACAGGAACCGGGTTTCCATTTTTGCATCTAGGAAAAAACTAATTGTTTCACAAGGGATTTGTTTCTGCCTGGATCAGACTGTTTTGCCATGAACGTGCCTTGTGCAAGACACGTGGCCACTAAACTCATCATTTACTGGAACCAGAGGATGGGGAGGAGCTCGCTGTCCTACTTCCAAGGTTTTCCGTTTACGACAAGGACAGTTTCCACTCCTCCTGAGTCCTCATTGCTGCTCTCTTGCATCAGGAGAGCTGGGGCAGACCAGAGGGCTCTGCATTTGTAACATGGGCTCTTTAGGGGAAAGTCCACTTCTTTCTAATAAAGAACACTCACATACGAAGAGTTTTCTCAGTTGGCTCAAATGAGCTTCAGATTTCTGGTAAATAAAACAAAATAGTCCCGGCTCCCCCATTTCCCCAGGAGGAACCTGCTTCCCGTGTAGCCCTCTTAGACCTCTCAGGATGCTCTGGGCCGTGCCCTGCAGACTGCTGCAGGCAGCCTTTGTCTGGCGGAAGCGTGGCTGCCACTTCGGACACAGCAAACCACGGGGTGGAGAAGATGGTGATTTGGGATAATGAGATCTGGGAAATTTTGTGATTGGACCATGTTTCAGGAGTTATAGCCACACTGATGGCTTTTCTTGGTGGCCAATTACAGTTTTATAAATAAGAAGTGGGTTGTTTGTCCCTATCAATTTTAACATGAGGTGATACAGTTAGTGAATTCGGTTGCACGTTCTTTTGAAAAGTAGTAATAAAGTTTTTTTTTTTTTTTTTAATTGGGGTATAGTTGTTTTACAATGTTGTGTTAGTTTCTACTGTACAGCGATGTGGAGTTCCCTGTGCTATACAGTGGGTTCTCATTAGTTCTCTGTTTTATACATATTAGTGTATATATGTCAATCCCAATCTCCCAATTCATCCTCCCCCCTCCCCCACTTTCCCCCCTTGGTGTCCATACGTCTGTTCTTTACATCGGTGTCTCTATTTCTGCCTTGCAAAGCGGTTCACCTGTACCATTTTTCTAGATTCCACATATATGCGTTTATATACGATATTTGTTTTTCTCTTTCTGACTTACTTCACTCTGTATGACAGTCTCTAGGTCCATCCACGTCTCTACAAATGACCCAATTTCATTCCTTTTTATGACTAAGTAGTATTCCATTGTATATATGTACCACATCTTCTTTATCCATTTGTCTGTTGATGGACGTTTAGGTTGCTTCCATGACCTGGTTATTGTAAATAGTGCTTGGCATAAAATTTATTACCACTTTTCAGAGAAAACCATAATTCAAAAAAACACATGCACCCCAAAAACACATTCTCCCCCTACACCTTTCTCCTTTGTCCACATCCATGTAGAAATTGAGAAAAGTAAATACTTGCTTTCTTAGCCTCCTCTGTAACAGTTAGTGGCCAAATAAAAGAGTTCTGGACAGTGGGACATAAACAGAAATCTGTTGAGGGCTTCTGGAAGTGCTTTTGCTTTCCTTTTATTAGCAAAGTCACTGGCTCAGACTCTACCCCTTCTTCCTCCCTCAAATGTTGATGTAATGTCTGGAGACAGAGCAGCCATCTTGCAACCATGAAACAATAAACGTAAGGACCAAAGGCCAACAAGTCAAGAATGATTGAGTGGAGCGATGGAAAAAACCTGGACTTTTGATTGACATATAGAGCTGCTACACTAGTACCAACAGCTGCCCGTCTCTAACCTCTACTTGTCTGGACCCAACTAGTGGCATTTTTAGACGGTTATGTGCAGCTGAAAACATCCCTAAAAAATACAACTTAACCTCCCACCCAGAGGCCAGAAGAGCATTCTTTAAAAATTCAATTCCATTGAGTATAGTATATTTCCTGTCAAATTTCAGCCCCTTTGTAATGGGTTTTCTGTTTCATATTTGTTTCAGTTGGTTTTAATTTTAAGGGAGCATGCAAAGTATAATGAAGTGTAGCAATTTCCCAATTAAGTTCAGAACTTAATCTGCTATGCCCAGATGAGGTTAATGAATCTGAACCTTGAATGAATAACAAGGTAAGTGTCATACCTTGCTTTGCTATTAGTTTTTATTTTATCATATAATTAACCCTGTGATGAGGGTCTGGACAGTCGTTCTGCCTTCACTTTCAATAAGATGGGGATATGGTTACCTTCCCTATATCCATTCCCAGGAGGTTTATGGTTCTTAATTTAGCACTGCAGGGTGTTGAGGTCTTCTAAGAAAACTAGGTATGACTGCCGATGCACACATTGTTGGTGTACAGTCTTCTAATAACAGCTGCCATCCTGAATGACTGGGTGAAAAGAAACCATTTCTAATGTGTATTCCAGGACCTCCCTATTTATAGTAGTCTACGGTCAATCTTGGCAAGGAAAGGATACTTTTATAAAACAAATAGAATGAACATCTATTCCAGGGATTGGCAAACTATAGCCCAAGGGCCATATCTGGACCATGTGTAAATAAAGTTTTATTGGAACACAACCATGCTCAGTAGTTTTCATACAGTCTATGGCTGCTTTCAGGCTACAACAGCAGACTTGAATGGTTGTCACAGAGAATGTATGACCTGCAAAGCCTAAAATATTTATTACCTGGACCTTTACAGAAAAAACTTGCTGACCCCTAACCTATTCTGTTAATTCAGATTGCCAGTGACAGAGGCGATAAATCTAGACTTGTATATTCTCTCCTTTTATTTAAAAATTAGCATTGTAAACATGTACTGTATTTACAGCACTTATTTCATGTATAATTTAATTATTTCATTCCTACATGAAGGGATGACTACTCAGGGAATTCTGAATATAATGACACACACACAAATTAGATAACATATTTTACTCAACTCATAATGAATATGACAGGTAGACATAGTCTACACAGCCTATCCACAGACAATGGCTAAAACTGCACGTTACACACTTTGTCACCAACTGAAAATTGATTTTAAAAAACAAAAAATTGATTTTAAAAAATTTAAGCCTTGGACACTGGATTTGACCAAGGTGGGGTGGGAAACAAAGAAAAACAAAAGGAAATTTTGTATCTGGCCATAAAAGAAAACTTTCAGTGGCAGAAGTTATAATCAGGAAAATTTGATAAGGACAAAAGCTAATTGATTAATCAGCTCTTCATTATAAATTCTAAGTGGAAAAGAATTTATCCTGATGAAAAGCACTTTTGAGAAATCAAAATGGAAAATGTTTCATTAATTAATTTTAGAAAAATAAAAATGATTTAACCAAGTATATAGAAATTAATTAAGGAATTAAATTGGCTTAATGGATTTTATTCCAGAAAATACATTTTTCAAGGAAAATTCATCAGGAGTCATATAAAAGTGCATACAATATTCTTATTTAAAATGGCGAGACTTCCCTTGTGGCGCAATGGTTAAGAATCTGACTGCCAATACAGGGGACACGGGTTCGAGCCCTGGTCCGGGAAGATCCCACATGCCGCGGAGCAACTAAGCCCTTGCGCCACAACTACTGAGCCCGCGAGCCACAACTACTGAGCCCGCGTGCCACAACTACTGAAGCCCACGTGCCTAGAGCCCGTGCTCCGCAGCAAGACAAGCCACTGCAATGAGAAGTCCACTCGCCGCAACTAGAGAAAGCCTGCGTGCAGCAACGAAGACCCAACGCAGCCAAAAATAAATAAATAAATTTATAAAAAAATATAATAAAATGGCACATTCTCAGGTATCCTGTTTGTTTTGTGGGTGCCTCCGTAGCTCAGGAATGGCCCTGGACAGGCCTGGGGAGACATTGCTGTGTCAGTAGAGTGAGGTGCTGTGAAAGCAGATACAGAAAGTACTATTACTAAATCCATTTCTCCATTCAGACTCTCTTGCCCTTATACTACTGCAAGCAAGGTGGCTGAAGTCCAGGTGTTTGCTTTGGCACTCACGCAGCTGGGAAAAGTCTACAGAGGACAGTCCCACTCACCATTTAATAAGTTTAGATAAGACGTGGCTGTTGAAATGGAAAAATGTTGTCACCCTTTTCCCACTGAAGCGCAGCCTTGTGATGGTAGAAATTCTGTGCTGTGAGCCTGAGATGCTATCTCTTATGAAACCAAGCTCCAGAAATAATATTTATTTAATGATCGGTTTCTCTTCTAGGAAGAACATGGCAGAGAGATTTGGAAAGAGACACGTTAGTGCCTTCCTACTGCAAAGGAGGCGAAGTCGGAGGACTCAGCCTGGGGGAGGCCGTCACTGCGGGTCTGTGGGGAAGGCTGGCGGCCACAGCAGCAGGGAGGGGGCTTCCCAGGCACTGCTGGGTGCCCCCCAAGCCCATGTTCCTTCTGCCTGAACATCTGTGTGAGGAGAGCACCCACCACAGTCCCTTTGCTCCTCTTCACCATGAGAGGGCCCAGCTGCCTTACAACTGGTTCAATGGCAGATGGTCAAGCCAACTGGACATAAAGCTTGGCCTTACATGTCACCCTACCAGCCAAGGTGGGAGAGAGCTCGATTTGGTTTGCACTTACAATATTTTAAAAAGCAAAACCAAACGAAAACAGTGAGTTCGATTGACCACTTACATTACTTTATTATATCCTTAATCAGCAGTAGGATGTCTGATGGGTGAGTAAGTCTCTTCTGGCATCCTTTCTAAACATCCTTGTTCCATAATTCAATAAAGAGTCATCTGTGGGTGTTCTTCAAACTGAAAGACTCACAGAGGTCCAGACCACCCAGGGTCAGCCATCCCATTCTTCCTCCCGTCTTCAGATTTGTCTCCCCTACTCCTCCCACAACAGGGCCTCACTGAGCCCAGCTACCGTGTCTCCCCAACACTTGTCTTCTTACCTCACCATTCCCTTGGATCTCAAAATATTTTCCAAGAAGACACCTGGGCTATCTGAGTAAGAAATAAGGAACTTGGACAAAACACCTGGAAGTTCTCCCTTCTCCTTCTCTCCTAGATGGTCATGTCATGGTGTCCTTCTCAAGTCAAGGTTGCCCTCTCCATTGTCTGTACCATGAATGATGAATGGTGGCACTTTTGGGCACCCCAGTGGGCCTTGGAGAGCCCGAAAACCACACCAGTGGTGCCCAGGTATGACCCTGATACCCAGAAAGGACTATCTCTCCTCCTAAAGATTCTAGACAAGAGGAAAATACAACTCCCCTTAGCTCCCTGCTCCAGACGTTAGTGACCCCCCGTGCCAGGAATTGCTTCTCGTACGTGAACCCAACTGGGCGGTCCCCCAGGCCAGGGCAGAGAGAGAATCTCACAGCACTAACCATCCAAATTGGGAACCCCAGATGTCTTCCCCAGGAGGCAGATATCCAACTGCATTCACTCAGTTATTCCACGATCATAATCTAAAACTATCAATCAACTGTTAACACATATTTACTGAGCATATATAAACAGACCACAGTTACAGAAGAGATTGGAAAACTGAGAGCTAATACTATATACAGCTTCATGCCATGAAGGGGGAAAACCTAAATGACATGTCACAATTCTCTAGCAAAATCCGCATAATCAATACAGGTTCAAGAAGAAATAGAAATCCTAAGTGAATAACCGAGGAGGACATAAAAAGTTCAGTCAGAGTTCTACCCCCCAAAAGACACCATGCCTGAATGGGAAAATGGCAAGTTCTCTCCACTTGTAAGGAACCAACAGTTCTCCTCTTCTGTGAATGATTGTTGAGCACCTACTCTGTGTAAGATCTTGACCTAGTGCCGGGAGGCATATAATATAGGAAGTTCTCCAGCCTTCAAGTGTCTTACGTCAAGCTGGAGAGGTAATATTTATACAGATGAAGATATAACCAGTGAAATATTAGCAACAATAATAAGATACTGCCACTTACCAAGCACTTTTGATGTACTTGATATCTTTACCAAGCACTTTACATCTACTTCTTCATTTCATTCTCCATAACACGGTACACAGAACAAGGGTAGCGTGTACTATTTGCCCTGTAGCTCTTTCAGGGCAGGGATTATTTTTGCTCTTGCATCCTATATTCTTTAATTAAGGTCAGGGAACATACCTGGCACATTTTTGTATTCCCTGCAATCCCCAGTAGAAAAATTCCTATCTCGCGGTTTGTTCTGAGGATTAAATTAGTTAACACAGGCAAGGCTTTGGAACAGAGCCTGGCTTGCAGTGAGTGTAGTTTAAGCCTTAGCTTCTCTCACTCGTGAAAGGTCAGTGGGTGGCGTGGTTCTCAGCCAGCAAGCTGGGGAAAGAGAGGAGGTCCCCACGGAGCTAACTGGTCCAGGCTCACAGCAACGGCAAAGCAAAGGCAGCCTGACCCTCCCCTGACCTGGAGCCCACGGCTTCTTTAATTTCTCCATCAACTACCTTGCAGGGCTCCCACTGCCCTTTGGCTGCCACTTTCCACCCGCTCCCTGGACTTTCACCCACATTCAGCAGGAGCTTGGTGATGCCTGTTACCTGTGCTCCTGGGCTGGGTTCCCAACACGCAGCAGACCCTGTGTTAAGGACAGATAAAAGTCTAAAATTCTTCCTGTTGAGAATGGGGAAGAGATTCCCCTCCCATCCCTCTTCTCAGGGCATTTACCTGAGAAAACGCATCACTGTAAATGCTTTCTCTTCCTTTTGAAATGCAAGCATTAAGGGAGATGGTGTCCTATCCTCCAGTTCAGTGGGCACTTGGCTCCAAGTTGCAACACCACTTCCTGCCGTAAAGATGTGAGAGTTTGTTTTTCCTCTGGATGAGGCCAAGTAGCCAACACAGATGGCTCTCCAATTACCAGGTGAAGCTGGGATGAACTCTGTGTGACCAGTGGCGCAGTCAGGCCCCCTCCCGTGAGGACTAGTTACTGTTTATCATGAGAACATACGTGTGATTGGTTGTATCTGCTCATCTGCATAAGAAGTCAAGGTGGCTTCCTGTCTCTGCAGTCCCTTAACGGAACGCCTGTGACGCCCGTCACCCTCTGGTATAAATGCTTATTCAATAATAAAAGTGTTTGCTTTCCCAACCGCTTGGTAGAGAGGATGTCTGGGTTGGGAGAGAACCCAGACATCCTCTCTACCAAGCACAGCATCCCATACTGGCACTGCTGGCACTTTGTCCCCAGCAGTGCCCCGTAACTCTGCCTCGTGTGTGCCTGGCTCGTCCCGCAGGCCCCCTGACTAGGCCCCCTGCTTCCCCTGCTGCCCCTTCCAACTGTTACTCACTCAGCTCTCGGTGTAAATCAGATCACATCATATTCCCTCCCGGACTCCAAGTCCCCAAAGGCAGCCATTCCCATGAGCCAGCTGCTGTCTCTCTGTAAGCCTCACCCTGCGCCCGTCCCTGACCTCTGGGCTCCAGCCACGCTGACCATCTCTGTCCCCTGAACACAGACTCGCAGTGCTGCCCTGTCCCCCCGCCCCCAGCATGCTTTCTTCCTCAATCTGGAGCAGAGGTCCCTCACCACTTGAATCTCAGCTGGAATCGCACACCAGGGGAGCCCTGCCCACCTCTCCCCTCTCAGGACAACCTTACCTGTTTTTTTAAATTAAAAAAAAAATTTTTGGCCACGCCGTGCAGCATGTGGGATCTCAGTTCCCCGACCAGGGATCGAACCTGTGCCCCTGCATTGGTAGTGCGGAGTCTTAACCACTGGGCCGCCAGGGAAGTCCCAACCTTACCTTCTTTACAACCATTGTCATCACAGGAATTGCATTATTGATGCCTGGGTTAATAATTTATGTCTGAGCTCAGTGAGCTCTCAGAGGAGTGATTTTGTTTGTTGCAATATTGCCACATCTAGAGCAGTGTCTGCCTAAAGGTAAGCGCAAGAACCGGTGTGCCCACCAAGTCGTGGGGCGGGTAGAGCTGGGGCAGGCAGCCTGGCCTTTCTGGTGAACTGGTTGAGGGGTAAACTGGGTCAGCACAACTTCAGAGAGGCACCTAAAACCATCTCAGTCTCGGATGGGCTCAAACGAGCAAGTGGTCCATTAGAAGTCAGCCCCTTTTTGTGAAAAGTCCTTCCAATGGAAATGATAGAATATTACTATCAACTGCCAAACTCAACTCTTTACTAGACGTTTCCAGGCACACTTCTGTGACAGCTGGCGTCTGTGGCAAATGCTGGCAGGAACTGGTACCCAGTGATCACCTTTGGTCGTGAGGCTGCTTCTCTTCCTAAGCGATTTGTGTGCATTTACCTACATCCTGAAGGCTGTCTCATTTGCCACAGTTTAATAAACCCATTCGTACCAAAATGGTATCTTTGCTTATCGTGTGAAAATAGGAAGGCTTTGAAGGAGTGACTTTCCTCTTTCAGGCAGTAAGGGGGGACATTCAAAGGTTCTTCCTGAGTCTTTTGTGCTTTGGTTTTTTTCATCTCGAAATAATCTGCAAGCCGGAGTGACACATCTTGGGGTGGCGGCCCTGAGCCCCATCAGTACCCTTCTCTGAAACTTCCCTGGAAGCTTTACACACAAAAAGCTGAGCTGGTGGCTGTGGAGAGAGAAAATGGTATATAACCAAGTGGTAAGGAATCTGCAGAGGGAGAAAAAAACATAGATTGGAATGAGGGTCAACCAGCAGAAAAGAACGGAGTTGCCACCTAAAGACTGTTCCTTGTCATCTGCCTCTACAAGGATGACGTCACCGGCCACTGCCATCGGTGACCTTCAACACCCCCCCGAAAGGAGTTCAGGGCGGAGATCAGGAATGCGGCGCCCTGTGCTATGGGAAAAACTGGCAGAGCAGGGCTTCAGATAAATATTTTCAGCAGACGATTTTATGAGCCCAATTCTAGCATCTTCTCACATCTAGAGAAGCACTAACATCACGAACAGAAGCATTTGCTCCCCGCGAATAACAGCCTTCTGACAAAATGTGTGCTTAGGTGCACACGCCCCCTTCACCAAAATCACATGTATATTGACTTTCTCCCCTACTTCTTCGGAGCAGTTCCTCAGAGCTGCTGTGAGACGCTGTCTCCTGGGCTATAGTCCTCATTTTGCCCCAAATAAAACTTAACTCATGACTCTCATATTGTGCATTTAAAAAAATATATTTATTTATTTGGTTGCACCAGGTCTTAGTTGCGGCTCGCCAGCTCCTTAGTTGCAGCCGGTGGGCTCCTTAGTTGTGGCATGCAAACTCCTAGTTGTAGCATGCATGTGGAATCTAGTTCCCGGACCAGGTATCAAACCCGGGACCCCTGCATTGGGAGCGTGGAGTCGTATCCACTGCGCCACTAGGGAAGTCCCTTGTGCATTTTTTTTTCAGTCGACAGAACACATTTCCTTACCTCTCACCGACCCAGGCCCTAACCCTGGGAATGGGCCAGTACAATGAAATGTTTAAGCTTCGTTTATCTAATGGAAAATGCTAAATTTTTTTTTAACATCTTTATTGGAGTATAATTGCTTTACGATGGTGTGTTAGTTTCTGCTGTATAACAAAGTGAATCAGCTATACGTATACATATGTCCCCATATCTCCTCCCTCTTGCATCTCCCTCCCTCCCGCCCTCCCTATCCCACCCCTCTAGGTGGTCACAAAGCACCGAGCTGATCTCCCTCTGTCATGCGGCTGCTTCCCACTAGCTATCTGTTTTACGTTTGGTAGTGTATATATGTCCATGCCACTCTCTCACTTTGTCCCAGCTTACCCCTTCCCACTCCCCGTGTCCTCAAGTCCATTCGCTACGTCTGTGTCTTTATTCCTGTCCTGCCCCTAGGTTCTTCAGAACCATTTTTTTTTTTTTTTAGATTCCACATGTATGTGTTAGCATACGGTATTTGTTTTTCTCTTTCTGACTTACTTCATTCTGTATGACAGACTCTAGGTCCATCCACCTCACTACAAATACTTCAATTTCATTTCTTTTTATGGCTGAGTAATATTCCATTGTATATATGTCCCACATCTTCTTTATCCATTCATCCGATGATGGACACTTAGGTTCCATGTCCTGGCTATTGTAAATAGAGCTGCAATGAACATTGTGGTACATGACTCTTTTTGAATTATGGTTTTCTCAGGGTATACGCCCAGTAGTGGGGTTGCTGGGTCGTATGGTAGTTCTATTTTTAGTTTTTTAAGGAACCTCCATATGGTTCTCCATAGTGGCTGCATCAATTTCGCCACTATTATTCAGGATAGTTTTGGAAGTTTTAGCCACAGCAATCAGAGAAGAAAAAGAAATAAAAGGAATCCAAATCGCAAAAGAAGAAGTTAAGCTGTCACTGTTTGCAGATGACATGATACTATACATAGAGAATCCTAAAGATGCTACCAGAAAACTACTAGAGCTAATCAATGAATTTGGTAAAGTAGCAGGATACAAAATTAATGCACAGAAATCTCTTGCATTCCTATACACTAATCATGAAAAATCTGAAAGAGAAATTAAGGAAACACTCCCATTTACCATTGCAACAAAAAGAATAAAATACCTAGGAATAAACCTACCTAAGGAGACAAAGACCTGTATGCAGAAAACTATAAGATACTGATGAAAGAAATTAAAGATGATATAAACTTTTTTTGGTAGATGTAAGTTAGACACTACTTGCCCTGTTTGATTCACATAAAATCAACTTTTTCCACGATGATTATACAAGCTCCTCCTTGCTGGACAGTGTATCTGGGGCATGCTGTTTTGGAGCACCCCAGAGGCCAGGCTGTTAACTTCGAACTGGAGTATTTTCAAAGTCTGCATACTGGTATTGAACTCTTGTTCTATTGCCATGGAGAGATTTAAGATTGCCTTTTCCAATTCATAACCTCTAAAGCTTGGGAATAAGACCCTCAATGCTGAAAAGAACTTGGAGTTGTGATACACAAAGAGATTCTCTACAGTTTCTTGACTGGCACATTTATGTAGCACAACTTCATGAACAAAGAAGCCCAGGTTTGTAACTTGGCTGGCATTTGGGGTGGAGGATTTGGTGACAGAAGAAGCCAAGTGCCCAAGTCTACATCATCCAGACCATTGAGGTGGGAACCCTTTATATACTTTGTTGCCACATAAAACTAAAAAATCAGTGTGGTCTGCAGACAAGGTTAGAATGGAATCTGTAATTCCCAGTGTCTGGAACATTCTATGGCCTTTGTCATTGGTGTCCCCAAACCTCCATTTCCCATGTGCTTCTGTCAGTCTTTGAGAACAAAACAGATTGCAAAAGAGCCGGTACAGGAGGCCTGTCATCTGGTTTTGGCAGCTGTAAAGTTTGGTTCTGTCACCTAACCAAGTTAAGTCCAGGTTTTTTTTAATATACTTTATTTATTTATTTATTTATTTATTTATTTATTTATTTATTTGGCTGTGTCGGGTCTTAGTTGTGGCCCACTGACCCACTCTGTCGGGTCTTTGTTGCGGCATGTGGGCTTCTCTAGTTATGGAGGGCGGGTTTTTCTCTAGTTGCGTCATGTGGACTCCAGAGTGCATGGGCTCAGTAGTTGTGGCACGTGGACTTAGCTGCCCCGCAGCACGTGGGCTCTTAGTTCTCTGACCAGGGATCGAACCCACGTCCCTTGCATTGGAAGGCGGATTCTTAACCACTGGACCGCCAGAGAATGCCCAAGTCCAGATTTTTGATCCACCCATATATAGTTTGGGTACTGGCCAGTTTAATCATGGGGGGTAGCTGCAATACCCAAGTTGTTCAAGGGTGGCTGTGAGTCATTTGGAACATGTGGTGATTTGGCAGACGTTTGTGTTAGAGTCACTCACAGCTTTCTTGAGAGTTTGAGGATGCCACCTGTGGGCTCAAACTGCAGAGTGTGATTGCAGTATTGTCCTGGAATGTCACCCAAGACAAGGTCCAGGGTCATGTTTGTTTTCAATGCAAAGGGAAAAGTTTCCACCTATGGTCCTTATCTGGGTAAGGGACAGACAGTCCTTGGGCTTCTATAGAGTTTTCTGGGGTCCAAATGACTGTCCAAAAAGAAGACAGAACATGACATTGGACCTTTCCTGGAGTGTGTTTTCTTCTAAAGACCCTGGTGTACACCCAGTCTCCTGGTCTAAAGGGATGGTGAGCCTTGTCAGTCGGTGGCGGCCATGCCCCTTTTGTCTGTTGGTGATGTGCTTCAAGTACACTTGTTAGTTCTTGTATCTAGCTAGTCATAGCATCGATTGTTCACGTAAGACTCCATAATGTTCATTTAATCCAGGAATGGAAGGTTTACAGATGCCAGTAGGCATTGGTTGTCCAAACACTAGTTCAAAAGACATCAATCCATGTCTCCTATTTGGAGTATTCTGATCTCTACAAGGGCCAAGGGCAAAGCTTCTGGCCATTTAAGTCCAGTTTCTTGACAAAACTTCCCTGAAGTCTTTTTATGTCTAGATTTTTATGTTCCACTTGCCCCGATGATTGAGGATGATATGGATATGAAAATTTTTTTTTTAATTTGGTTGCACCGGGTCTTATTTGCAGCACGTGGGCTCCTTAGTTGTGGCATGTGAACTCTTAGTTGTGGCATGTGAACTCTTAGTTGTGGCATGCATGTGGGAATCTAGTTCCCAGACCAGGGATTGAACCCAGGCCCCCTGCATTGGAAGGCGAAGTCTTAACCACTGGACTGCCAGGGAGGTCCCTCATTTGGCACGCTTTTGTATCCATTTGTCTTTTTCAGATTGCAGGGCATTTGCCCGATAGTCAATAATGTCAGTCAGGGATAAAGGCTGGTTTAAAAATTGGGTGGGGAAAGGATCAGGGGTTCCCTATAGAGCTGCATATTTAGCAGCTCTGTCTGCCCTATCACTTCCTAAAGATACAGCATCTGTGTCCTTAGTAGGGGCTGAGCAAGGAACAATAGCAATTTTAGAAGGCAAGTGAATAGCTTGTAATAGGGCAGCAATTACCTGCGCATTAGCAATAGGAGTTAATGATCCGCGGGATTTCCAAATTGTGGCAACAGCATGGCAGACTCCAAAAGCGTATCTGGAGTCTGGGCAAATAGTGGCAGTTCTCCCTCTTGCTAATGTACAAGCTCTAGGAAGAGCTATGGGTGCAGCAGCTTGGGCTGATTTCACAGTCGACAAAGAATAAGCCTCAAGAGTCTCATCAGGGAAGCTATGGCATAACCAGGTATTATGTTTCCCCAGAAATTTCACTTAGCGGAGTCCTCATGAAATAGAAGTGGGTCTGGATTGTTTAAAGGGCTGTCTGAGACATCACCTCGTGGCTTAGAGACCACTTCTGTGGTTGCAGGGTGATCATATGGGAGAGAGTGAGTTCTCTGTAATCTGGGAGGCGCAGCGGAGCACCTGGGGTCAAGGGGTTACAAGACTGAGAGGATGGAGGGTTAGTTAGAAGAGCCTTCCCAGAAGCGGTCTGTGCTGTGTAGACAGGTGTGTGTGCTATGGACGCGTAAGATGGCAGACACAGCCTGGGGAACACGGAGACGGATGCGGGCTAAGGTTACAACACTGGTGGCAGCTGCAGCCATCACGTGGGGTAAATCTGATGCTTTGAGATCTAACTTCCATGAGAAATATGCTATAGGACAGATCCGAGAGGCACAAGCCTGTCCTACAATGCCTGCGGCAATCCCGTCATTTTCATTGTGGTATAGATGAGGAAGTTTGTCAAAAGTAGGAAAGAGCTGGGGGTGTGGATAAAGCTTATTTTAAGGCTTCAAAGGAGGTGCATGTCTCTGGAGGCCAGGAAATGGGCTCTGGGGTGGTATCTGGGAGGCGTGCCTACAGAGGCTTAGCAAGGGCTGCAAAATTAGGCATCTATCGGCAGCAGTAGCCACCAGCTGCCCCTAAAAACTTACGTAACCATTTTTTCATTTTAGGGAGAGGGATGGCCAACAATGACTCTCCAGGTGTTTGGGGTGAGCCTTTGAATGCCCTGAAATATCTCATGTCCTAAGTAGGTAACAGTGGTTTGCACCCACTGAAGTTTAGATCTGGAGGCTTTATGGCCTCGTTCAGCTGGTCCCTTTAGGAGAACAAGGGAGTCTGTAAGAGCTGATCACAAGGTAAAAGGTTGAGACTTCCCTGGTGCCACAACGGTAAACACTCCACGCTCCCAATGCAGGGGCCCTGGGTTCCATCCCTGGTCTGGGAACTAGATCTCACATGCCTCAACTAAGAGTCCACATGCCTCAATTAAGAGTCTGCATGCCGCAACTAAGAGTCCACATGCCTCAACTAAGGAGCCAGAGAGCCTGCCTGCCGCAACTAAGACCAGACGCGACCAAATAATTAAATTAAATAAATATTTTTTTTAAAAAAACAAAGTAAAATGTCAACATACTGAACAAACATGGGAGCCTTGGATAAAGACTACAGGATCTGGTTTGCCTTAAAGACTTGGGAAAATGCTGAGGGAGACTCACAATATCCCTGAGGTATGAGAGTGCATGTTAATTGTCTCCCTTTAAAGGTAAATACAAAAAAAAAAAAAAAATGCGAGTCAGGGTGCAAAGAGTTTGAGAAGAAAACTGAACAGAGGTAAATTACTGTAAAGCAAGAGTCTGTGTCAGCAGGAATTATTTCGGTGAGAATAACAGCCGGACCAGGGACCACAGGACGTCAAGGAATTACAGAAGAGTTTATGGCTCTTGCGTCTTGTACAAATTGATAGATTTGGTTCCTGTCAGAACCAAATTTGCCTTCTTTCTCTGTTGGCAAGATTGGGATGTTACAGGGTGAGGAAGTAAAGACTAGTATACCCTGCTTCAAAAGGGAGTCTATTATGTAAGCTACAATATATAAGCTATATTGTACACCACAGGGAATATAGCCAATATTTTATAATAACTATAAATGGAGTATAACCTTTAAAAATTGTGAATCACTGTACTGTATACCTGTAACATATACAATATTGTATACCAACTATACTTCAATAAAAAAGGGGGAATCTATTAGAGATTTAATTCCTTGCTTTGCATCCCTAGACAGAGGGATTAAGTTATGCTTGTGATACCGAGCAGAGCCGTGGGGCTCCTGGGCACAAAGCCTTTCTGTGTCCCCTATTTCTTTGATTACAGGAAACAGCTTTCATTCAGCCTCCATGACCTTCCCTGAGTTCCAATGGGCAGATCCAAGCAGTTGTTAATTAGGGAAGGGAGGGGACAGGAGACCAGGAGAAGTAGCCAAGAAACAATAGTGCAGCCTTGGGGCAGGGTCCTGGTTCCCCCTCAAGGGATTCACGCAACAATATCTTTTGGGCTCTTTATAGAACTAAAACCCCCAGTAAATGGAAGATGAAGCAATCCTCCTTCCAGAGAGAAGGTCACTGGATTGACAGCCTCGGAAAACCAGAGAAGCTAATCTGGAGACCACCTGAGGCCAGACGAAAGGAGTGCAGGTCCTGCACACACCCTAATCTTATCAGCAACCCCACACCTGAACTATTTGCTATAAAACTCCTCACCAAAACCTCCCGGCTTGGGACACATACTTTTTGAGGGGCCTGAGCCCGCTGTGTCCCCCTTTGCCTGGCAAAGCAATAAAGCTATTCTTTTCACCCGAAACTCTGTCTCCAAGATTCGATTCAACACCAGTGCACGGAGGTCGAGCTTTTGGCATCAAATTCAATAAGCCTATTTATGATAAAACCCAGAGGTAACTTTCCAGGTTTAGAATAAATCTTTACCATGGATGCAAGAGGCATCCCTGGTGAGGGGGCAGATGTAGCCCTCACGATTCAAAGGTTTACTCCCAGAAATAGTGTAAAAAAGTAAAGACCTTCATTGCATAGGTGGTAAGGATGGTATAGTGAAAATGGTGTCCCTGGTCTCCCACAGAAATGTGTGGCACCTTTGCCTATAAACCCACTAATTATATGGCACTGGGCAGGTATTACTGGAATGGGACATTTCCAGCACTAACAAGCAACAAAGTTTGCGACAACGAAGGCCCCTTTCAGACTGGGACCCCTTGTGAGAGCTGGAATGGCTGGACAAAGAAGGTGCTGTTTGTGACTTAGTGTCTCAGAGCCCCAGTCACTTGACTGGCCACAAGATGCACCTCTGTATATGTCCCTTCTAGATGGCAGAGACAAGAGAGAGGTTTCTCACTGGCCAACAAGCCAAACTCTTCAGGACATAGAACAAGACAGAAAGAAAAACTTCAACTTTCTCTTATCTGCACATTAACAGTTTGCCTAGGTCTTGGGTTTCTTGGGGTCATGCTAATGCCTGGGAGGGTGGGGACTGGGTAACATTTTACAGAGTACCTTTCTGCATGGAAATTTTCTTGAGGTCGGTGGGTGACCTAGTGTCAACCTGACAGGTTCTGTGACCAGCTTACCCCCTCGCGGGTGTCTTCTTGAAGTGGCGAGAACCCTAATGTCTATTAAATGCTTGCCTCGTACCCACCAATGGGCAGCTGTGGCTTCCAAAATGTCCCTTAGCTCTAACCTCGTGGGCCTATCAACCCACAGCAGTGTTTGTCTACACAGACTCGCGGTCTGTGTGGTTGACCTGAACAACAGGCTTACAGGGCCTGTGCCTGTATCCCAGCCTATGGAATTTCCTTCTTATGACGAATGACACAATACAGACAAAGAAAGACAGTAATCATCTCTGGGGGGGTGAGGGGCAGGGAGAATCAACACACCAAGTGTGCTCTACCAGATTTCCAACCAAGTGTCACTGAGCCAGGGAAATTGTTCCACAAATATTTTCTCCTGTTAATCTAAATTTAGAGACAGAAAGAAGGAGATTCTCACCACATTCGTGCCACCGAACCCCACAGACAGATTCTGGGAGGCCGGCATGCTAAGAAGTATCACCTTCTGCTGGCCTTTGTCAGGTGTCCCAGCATCTCTTCACCTGCATCCGTCTTCAGGAGGAAGCAGCTTTCCACCCAGAGAAGGCAGTTTTTCAGCCAGATGTTCCCAGCCAGGGAAGTATCCTTCCAACTACACCAACAGTGGGGAAGGGGAAATTTCCCCTCTTTCCCCTCCTAGTTCTTTTGTCTGGCAATTCAAATGACCTAGGGGGATTAACAGGAGAAACTCACCTATGTTACTTGTGCACAGGGAATCCACATAAATATGAAGAATTCCAAAAGCAGTGAGGCCAGGTGAGGTAAGGAGAAGGAGGTAGGGGTTTGAGGCCTCAAGGGGAAGTAAGGTAACTCACAGAAGATACAAAGTTATGTTTGGTAAACAAATGGTTTCTGGGCCATCTTTTTTTTTTTTTTTATAAACAACTTCACTGAGATATGATTCACACAGCCCAGAATCACCTGTTTCAAGTGTACAATTCAATGATGTTTAGTACATTCACAGGTATGTGCAACCATCACCAGGGTCAATTTTAGTACATTTTCATCACATCAGAAAGAAACTCCACAACCTCCCCACACCCACCCTCCCACACTCCCCCAGCCCTAAGCAACCGCTAATCTACTTTCTGTCTCTATAGATTTTCCTATGCTGGACTTTCATCTGAATGGGATCATACAATATCTTAGTCCATTTGAGCTGCTGTAACAAAAATATCAGATTGTGTGGCTTAAACAATAGACTGTTCTAGAATCTGGGGAGCCCAAGGTCAAAGTGCCAACAAACCTGGAGAATCCATTTCTCGGTTCATAGATGGCCATCTGTTCACTATGTCCTCACATGGGGAAGGGACAAGGGAGCTTTCTAGAGTATCTTTTATTAAAGGCACTAATCCCACCCATGAGGGCTCTGTCCTCATTACCTGATTACCTCCCAAAGGCCCACCTCCTAATGCCATCACATTAGACGTCAGGCTTCCACATCTGAATTGGGGAGGGACACAAACATTCAGTCTATAGCACATAATATGTGGACTTTTGTGACCAGCCGCTTTCACTTAGCATAATGTTTTCATGGTTCGTCCATATTGTAACATGTATCAGTATTCCATTCCTCTTTATGACTGACTAATACTCCACTGTATCCGTATGCCACATTTTTTTATCCGTGCATCAGCTGATAGACACTTGGAGTGTTTCCACCTTTAGGCAATGAACAATGTTGCTATACACATTCCCGAACAAGCTTTTGTGTAGACGTATTTCATTTTGGGGGGAAATATGCTTAGGAGTGGAATTGCTGGGTTATATAGTAACTGTGGTGAAATAAAACTCACACTCTATGGCAAGACAAGAAAAATTTAAACATACGAAATCTTCT
The DNA here is from genome assembly GCF_028021215.1 of Eschrichtius robustus. NCBI lineage: Eukaryota > Metazoa > Chordata > Mammalia > Artiodactyla > Eschrichtiidae > Eschrichtius > Eschrichtius robustus. Next base: position 14,138,175 of record NC_090830.1, on the reverse strand, counting down.
TTGCCCTTTGGCCTCCTCTCTCCCCATGCTGTGCATTGTGTGTCTGCATTGGGCATCGACCAAACCTCCCCCATGGGCAGAAACCAACGTTAGAAGCAACATTCTCCCAGCGTGGAGACAACTCCTTAAAGATAACACTCCTTCTTGATCTCGTAAGGGGCCACGATGACACTTAGATCTGGATGGTGTAAACTGTCAATAATGTGTCATTTGATGTCCAGCCCTGTGTCTCAAAAAACTTACATAACTGTGCCTGGACTGCTAATGGGCAGGACAATTCTCGGGGTTTTCTGAGATGCTGTTCCCGGGTTATAAGCCTCAAATTTGGCACAAATAAAATTTTCCATTTCATTCTTAGATCAACTGATTAATTCTCTTGTCAACTCTGTTTAATCATCTGAGGAACTTCCAGACTGTTTTCCCAAATGGCTGTACCATTTTACATCCCTACCATCTCACACATGTTTAATTACCTACATTAAACAGGAAATTATATTTATAAATCAGTCATACTAACTGAACTTGTTACTGTAGTAGTTCATACCATAGTGCTCAGATGAAAAACAGTCCTATCAAAAAAAAATGATTATTATATTCCTTTATGTCCTCATAGCTCTGACTGACAGTCGGTAACTTTATATATTATCTTTTCGTAGGAACCTAAGCTAATAAATCCCTTTTGAAAGTTGGATCGTAAAGATTGCTGTAAGATTTTATGAAAGCCATTAGCTTAAAGAAGACATATAGTTCTTTCCCTGAGCCATTCATCCGCAAAAAACACAGCGTGTTTGCTGCCTAGTGCTGCCTTCCCAAAGTGGGAGGATACGTCATTTATGAGAATCTGACAATGGTGTATCAAAAAGAGGAGATATAAAGGGACAAAAGAAAAGACACAGGAGGAGATGCTGAAGATAAACCTTGACCACAAGAAGATGAGAATTAAATCAGATCTACGTCACATAACTAAATACGCAACTGTACTTGTACGGAGAGCGCCAATGAGATATCTTTAATGAAATCAATTCATTTAATAACCCAGAAGTATTATACTTGGAGAAGATAAAAATCTCTATAATGAAAGGATTTTCTTTTACGTCTCCTTCTGCTGTAGAAGAACTTCACAAACTTTGACCTCCAGTAGCCAAGAACCTGATGTGTCAGCGGTAATTCACGTTAGTCATGCTCTGGCTACTGTGCCCCTGCTTCTATGTATCAATGACCTCTCCGGTGTTCCCTGTAATTACAAATTATAAATGCCCAAACATTAATATTGTTGACAATAGGATACAAGTGAGGAGAAAGTATCTTTTTTGTTCGGCTTATCATTTTGTGTTACTGAATCTCAAAAATCACAAGAATTTAGAACTGGAAACCATATGGGAGATAAGTGGTTTTGGGGTTTCTTTTTTTTTTTTTTTGGGTTTTGGGGTTTTTAAAAATATATTTATTTATTTATTTGGCTGCGTTGGGTCTTAGTTGCAGCACGCGGGATCTTTCATTGCGGCACGCAGGCTCTCTAGTTGTGGCGCAGGGGTTTAGCTGTCCCGCGGCATGTGGGATCTTAGGTCCCCGACCAGGGATTGAACCCACATCCCCTGCATTGGAAGGCGGATTCTTAACCACTGGACCAGCAGGGAAGTCCCAAGATACGTGGTTTTTAACTCAAGGGGAAACAAGCTCATTTGGGAATCTGGTGAAAAATGTGGACTTTTTTCCTAGAAAAATGAGTAGCAACCATAAACAGTATCAGGGTTGCTAATTAGCCATCCCTTATCCTGCTTAACCAGTAGGGTTGTGAGTGACACCCTTACCTGCAGAACTCTCACAGAATAGATGTCCTTAGAGTCTGTTGATGGGGCAGAAAAAATCACAGGTGGTCAGAGACTTCTGGAGATTAGCCCCTCCGGGCAGGCATGCAGATTGCCTCCAGGGGCAAACAGCAGTTGCCAGTTTAGAAAAATATGTATTTAGGGATCTTAGGGAGCTGACAGTTCCCGGGGAAGGCAGAGACTCGGGCTCAGAGAGAACAAAGCCAGAAACAACACTCGACCTCATCAGGAGGCTGCGTTAGAGAGATGGCATTGTCACTGCAACTCGCAGAGACCTTGCTCTCCAGCCATCCCTTCCCTCCTGCTTCTCCCCATCACTGGCTCTGGATCAGCCTCGTACAGGAGCATCTGATGAGCAGAGCCTGAGTCAGGAGGACGGGCCACCAGGAAGACCAGGGAGTGTGATCTGCTTCCAGCCCTGGGACATGGGGCTTATAAAATGGGAAACTCTCTAGTTAGGAAGAAGGATGCCAGGCAGCCCAAACACAACAACTTCCACTGTCTGGGAGGGGCTGGCTGAGACTTAAGAGTTGGGGAAGCCGGGCTTCCTTGGTGGTCCAGTGGTTGGGACACTGCACTCCCAATGCAGGGCACCCTGCAGGTCGGGGAACTAAGATCTCACATGCCACGAGGCAACTAAGCCTGCATGCCACAACTAGAGAGCCCACGCACCGCAACGAAAGATCCCACGTGCCGCAATGAAAGATCCCGCGTGCCACAACTAAAGATCCCACGTGCTGCAACTAAGGATCCTGCGTGCCGCAGCTGGGACCCAGTGCAGTCAAATTAAAAATATATATATAAGAGTTGGGGAAGCAACTGACATTGGAGAGACCTGGCGGGAGCTCCTCATTAGGGGAAAATGTTGGACTCAGGCTAAGCCCAGGGGAATGGCAATGCATGGTCCCCAGTAAGAAACTAAGACACAGGTTACACCAGGCTTGGTCCTTCCCCAGTGGACCGGAGGTCCTGCCCCGATGCCCTGGATGCATAAGATCTCCCCCTGTTCTCATGCCACTACTGGAAAGGAAGGGAAAGGAAGACTATGGGAGAAATGGACTATATAGGGTATTTAAACTTTCAAGTGACTGCTAATTTACAGACAGAGAGAGAGAGGGAGAGACTAATCCAAAATGAAAGAGTGTGTCATACAGCAAAATTTAAATTGAATTTTTAGTACTAGACGGAACGGGAGCTTCAGAGCAAGAGGAGATAAAATATATAGTTAAAAAAAGTAAAGATAGCATGTTTGCACCCTAAACCATGGGGCGTAAACGCCCAGGGTTCAAGTCGCCCTAAGAGCTGTGTGCAGGGGCTTTTAATCTCTGGAATAAGATTAAACGGCAGGGGGAGAAGTGCCAGGGCCGAAGGACCTGGGCGATATTTATCCTTCGGCAACACTAGAATTTTTTTTTATTTTATTTATTTTTAATTGAAGTATAGTTGATTTACAATAGTATATTAGTTTCAGGTGTACAGCAAAGTGATTCCGTTACACATATATATGTATATACCTATATTCCTTTTTTTCTATTCTTTTCCATTATAGTTTATTGCACGATATTGAATATAGTTCCCCGTGCTATACAGTACATCCTTGTTGTCTATCTATGTTATATATGGTAGTGTGCATCTGTTAATCCCAACACTGGAGTTTTGAAGAGTAGAGTTCCTTCTCAGGGATGCAAGGGCAATTTCAACAGTGTCAGCTGGGGCCAGGGGTTTACCGGGGAGATTAGGCCTCTGGAGGAAGCTGTATTCTACAATAGAGGCTTCAGGCAGCTTCAGCAGTCCTGGGAAATGGAAGGGAAGTTCATGGTCTGTGTGACTCCAAACTGGAATCCCTGTGGGTCAACGGAGGCCCAAGACTGGCCAGAGAGCACGGGGGGATTGGGAGGGTGCCTGAAGATGACCTCTCACCCCATGATGCGATGCCTTTGCGAGGCTCATTCCCGCGCAGGAGAAAGTGGGCTCCTGCAGGGGGAGGGGTACACAGATGGCGGGTGTTCCAGGGAAGAACAGGCCCCAGGGGAGGGAAGCGAGTCCCGCCTGGTAGCCAGGTTTGCTGATATGAACTCGGGAGGTGGGAGGTGGAGGACAAGCTCTCACCTTCTAGGACCCACAGTGACACTCATGACCACAGCTGAACCTCCTTTTGCAAAACACAGACTTCTGGGGACGGCCCAAAAAGGGAGACCGAGCTCGCCTGGAACAATGCCATCATTGCTCCGCTCTCAGCTTCAAGCTGGACTTTTAAGTTTATGGCGAGGCTTTGGAAAGCTGGGCTGTCAAGTGAGAGCAAAGGATTTCTCCGAACCCACAAAATGACTTTTTTTTTAAAAGATCAAAGCTTGGAGGCGTAACTGGAAAGTAAATCATACAGCAAATCGCCAGGGGACAACAGTTACAACGTAAAGGTCATTCCCACCTAAGAGAGAAAGCCCCCTGGGGCCGGGAGATGTGAGGATCTGAGGTGGCGGAGGGCAGAGACCCTTCCCCCTGCCCCCACGTGCACCCCTGGGGAGGGCGGAGGGGGGCAGAGTCACTGCAGACGGTGCTTACCCTGAGAGGACTCCGCTTTGGCCCTGAGAGTGACTGAGACAGTAATATTTAAAACCGACCGGAAACTTAACTGCCTTGGACTGAACACCCTGCAGAGAGCCAGGAGATGTGCACTCCCTGCAGTTTTCGGGCTTCAGGGCCACGGGGAAGCAGGTACTAGAAAAGAGGCAACTGCATTTCTGTACATGTGGGACACAGGGCGTGGATTTTGAGACCCCAGGCCCAGCTCTTACCGCAGAAGCTGACGATTCTCAACCTGGGTATGTGGAGCTCCTTTGCATACGCTGTGAGTGCCACGTACCGGGGCACAGGTGGCAGGTGACGACCGGGACGGCCAGTAAGGGAAGAGTGCAGAGAGTTCCGTGCTGGCGGGGAATACAGCCGCCAGGATCCTAGTGCGGAGGGATTGGGAGTCTGAGAGAGGACGCCGGGGCATCGGCCAGGGCCCCCTCCCTCTGTGAAGCTGCCCTGCTGTCTAATCACCACTGGGCGTTGCCCTTTCACGGGCGTCTCAACGTAAAAAGAAACTCAACCAAGTAAGTCTAGAGGGTTACAAGTGAAAACGTATTTCCTGTACTCAGTCCACCCCTCTTGTTATGCCTTGTGTAATTTCCAAGAGAACTTTATGCAGCTGTAAATGCACACCTTGGTCCCCCTTTCTCCACAAATGGGGGTGTCCTCTGCATCCTGTGCTGCACCTTGACCTATCGGAGACCCTCCGCGTCAGCGTGGAGGTCCTCCTGGCTCTGTTCCGTGGCTGCCGGTTATCCCACTTCCTGATTGGCCGGGCCATAATTTTTTTTATCATTTCCCCCAGTGGCGCGCACTGAGCGTTTTTCAACTTGTTTCTCAAGTGAGCAGCACTGTGACGAAATGGATAAGCTTGAACATCTCCACTTTGCAGGGCTGCAGGTTCATCTGCAGGATAAGTTGCCGGGAGGGAGCGGCTGGATTTAGAGAGTGTGTGCATTTGTAATTTTCATAGATATTAATAAGCTGCTCTCCAAAAAAACTGTACCCGTTTACACTCCCACCAGCTATTAGGAGGGCATTTTTAGCTCAACAGACCCAAAGTTTTGAACCTTTCTTCCAGGCCTGCCCCTGCTTCGTTCCTTTGCTCAGGTCCGAAAGCAGGAGGCCCCATCTTGCCCCCCGCATGAGGAAGCCCGGGCAGTTATTCTCTGAAGACAATCTGTCCCTTCTTCTCGCCTTCTCTCCTACCACACCTGCGCTGCTCACCTGGACACCTGAGCCTCCTGACTCACTTCCCCTCTTGTATCTTCCGCTACCTCTTCTCCACACGCAAGCACCGGGGCGCATGCTGCACCCATCGCCGCAGGCAGGCTCCTGACCGCCTCCCGCAGACACCCAAAACAGAGCAATTCCAATTCCCACTGCGGGGTCGTCTGTTTCGCATACCTGTCAAAACCTGGTGCTGGCGAAGAGTCAGCTCTGCTACGGTAACTCCCGGCCCACTGGCGTCCAGGACAAGGTCTCTGCGCCCAGGTGAAGGTTCAGAGCGGTGTTCTTGGGTTTTGCCCAGAGGCCTCACAGACCCACCCAGGGGGCTTCTTGCATCCCACTGCCCTGATGCACACACACCCCACCCCACCCCCGGGCTTACTCAGGCCTCTTCTCTGGAGAACGAGAAACCCAGCGGCCTCTGCAAGCTGAGGGAGTGGAGGAGAGAGAAAGAAAGGACAGGAAGACCCCAGGGCCAGGATGAGGGTGAGTTAAGCTGGAGTTCCCTTTAGCAGTTGTTCTGTTCAGGGGAGGAGAAGGCAGCTAAAGTGATGAGTGGTCTCTGTGGTCACCACAGGGCTCAATGCCATGCATGCCTCTAGGCTGGTGACAAGTGGACAGGCCTTGTGACAAGCAATGTGCACCGTCCTGTCGTGTTTGTGAGCAAACCCACGGGCCTTGCCCTCCGGGCGGACGGAGTGCTTCCCTGCGTGTATGTGGGAGCTGCACACAGGAGGCTGAGATCCCACTGGGCCTCCCGAACGCATGGCTCAAGATCCTCTAAATATGCCATCCAGAGAAGAAGCAAAGGTTTGGAAGATTCACCTGAGAGGCTCAGGTACAGTGTCTGCTTTCCAAGTTCCCACAGCAAATGGGCAGCCAGCTCTGACCCACCAGGCTGAGCTGGGGGCGGGCTCAGAGGTGCTGGGATGCAGCCCTAAGTCCAGGCAGTAAGCTCTGCTGAGTGCCTGCACCTGGGACGTGGCCGGGGCACGGGCGGGGGGTGTGGACAGGTGACCAACAACAGCACTCCTTCCTGCGGACCCTCCCCGCAGACCCGTGCAGGGGCCGGTGAGCGGGCATGCTGGGGCAGGGTCCTGGCGGCAGGCCTGGCCCCCTGCGCTGGGGTGATGTCCTGGAGAGCAGGGGTGTGGGATGACCTCCAGGAGACTAAGGCATCTCTAAGCCCTTTTAGTGTATTTCCCGCTCACAGGTGTTTTTGCTTTAGTCACAAATGACAGTGCAGTCTCTGATTACCTAGTAACTAAGATAGGCTTTAAATAAACATGGGTTCATCCGGTCCGCAGGAGAGACCAACATGGCAGGACAGGACCCCTGGCCTGGAGAGGTAGGGGCACGGTATACGGACATGCATCCCTGGAGCCTGGAGAGGGTCCAGCATCACGGAAACCCTTTACGACATTGAGGTTATGTTGAATTTCACTTCAAGGTCCTTTCCCCCTAGTCTCGGGGTCGTTTGAAGGGGAAATTCTGAAAAATCTGAGCTGGTGATCATTTCCCTGACCAAGGCGTCACAGCAATGAATGGCCCTCACGCTGCTGCACCTGTCTCCCGGGCTGTTCTCCTTAATCACCTGGAAACAGAGCTGTCTTACAAGACGCCAGCAGCTCCACTGTCTCTGGCAGAGAATTATTCCAGAATCCTTTATGGTGTGGTCAAAGAAACATAAGAAGCCTTTACTAGAGGCGGCAAAAGAGGCTCAGGAAGGGGGCTCTGAGATCCGGTGTCTAGGGCAGGGCAGGGGATAGACAGGACAGGGAAGGAGGCACCTGCAGCTCCTGACCCGGCCCGTGGACCCTGCCGGCTGCTTTGTTCCCAGCCGCCCCTCGCAGCCCTCACAGTTGCCCGTCATCCGAGTCCCAGAGGAACCGGGGCAAAGAGGCCCTGCCCAAGGTCACCCCAGGCAAATCTGGGAGTCCAACCCAGATGCCCCCAACTTCAGTGTCTGTACATCCCTGTAGACCATATGCAGGATTCTCTCGACAGAAAGTGTGTGGAGCCAAGTGAACGTTCCTGGGAACTGGGGGTCGTGTGGAAACTCATGCCACAGGTTTCTAACCACACCTATTAACTGCAGACCCCTTGACTCCACGGTGAAGCCCTCAGAAGCCCCGGGGCTTCACGCGGCGGCTCAGATTTTTATTAAACTGCTGCCCCAGAACACCATTTCTTCTCAAACGTGACAGCCTATTCGTAGAGTTTGGCAGGGCAAGGAATTTCATTAATATGATGTCTGTTTTTGCCACTGTTTTCCAAGACCAGCTGCCAGGAAGGATGGAGACAGAGGCATCCTTGCCCTGGAGGAGGGGCGGACGTCCCCTGTGAGTGCACCCATGTCGGGGGTCAGAGCCCCAGCTCCGGCTGGATGAAATCCAGCCCTTCTGCTTTTGTAAGTAGAGCTGGATGGGGCACAGCCTCGATGTTTGGTTCACACAGCATCGTGGCTGCTTTTGCTCTACAACCCAAAGCTGAGTAGCTGCCACACAGACCGCACGTCCCACGAGGCCGGGAAGATTTACTATCCGGTTCTTTCCAGACAAAGTTTGCCAACCCTGCTCTAAATCAAAATGGGAGGCTGTGAGAAAGCTGTCCGTGCCACATGGACTATTGTGATTCACTAAGCTCTCTGCCAGCTACAGAACTCTGCGACTCTCTGATTTAAGAGGTGATTGAAGATCACCCCGTGCCCTCTCCCCACAGCAAAGCCCGCGCTGCCTGCCACCTCCTGGACCAGTTTGGTATCTTGTGCTCTTTTGCCATAAAGCCACCCTCTCTCTCCCAGCGGAGTCTCCCCCGTGCATTAAGCAGAGAGCGCTGTCTCCGCCCAAGCCCGGCTCAGCCTCAGAGCTCCTGCTGCGCTACAGGAGCCCCTGGGAGGGCAGAGGGCTCTGTGACAGTTTGCCATCAGGGTGCGCCCCGTTTCCGTCTAACAGGGAGGTCCCCAGGAAAGCAGGCGGAGGCCAAGGTCCACTTAGTCCAGTGCTGCCACACTGGCTCCTTTTGACTGGCACCTGCATCTCACCTCTCCCCATCCATCACTGACCCCGAGTCCGCTGGCCCGAGGACAGTTACGCCTTTCCTCTACCGGGCCCCAGGGCCTCGGGAGCCCCCCGCCCCCGAGGATGCCCGCATCACCCACTCCTCAGGCCAGAGCTTCGAGGAGCTGAGGTGGGCGTGTCTGCAGAAGGGCGTCCTGTTTGAGGATGCAGACCTCCCAGCCAACAGTTCCTCTGTCTTCTACAGCGAGAGGCCCCAGATCCCCTTCGTGTGGAAGAGGCCGGGGGTGAGTGCTGCCAGGGCGGGCGGTCAACAGACAGGGGGTGTGCAGCTCAGCAGCCCAGGAGGGGGCATCAAGGAAAGGATGGGCTGGGAGGCCTGGGCTATGCACAAACTGGACTTAGGCACGTCTCCTGAGTCCCCTAGAAGGGATGCGGTTTGAAGGCAGGAATGGTGCTCGGGGGGCAAGTGGCTGCTCTGGGTGGTGGCCAGGGTTATCTGGCTGCACCCGGCCCTCCGGCTCCACGATTCCCCACCGAGGCCCGGGACTCAGGATCAGAGAGGGTCTTGTCCGTAGCTGGTGAGTGGAAGTCAAAGCTTTATCCGGAAGTGTCAGGTGACACGTCCCACCAGAGCCCAAGGGCAAACACGCAGAAACGGGTGGGAGGTGGCTCCCCGCAGATCCCTCGCGCTAACGCTGAGACAATGCGCCCGAGGTGCTCAGGGGCTTCTGGCCAGAGCCTAGGATGCTCAGAGGGGACAGAAGTTCACTCAGCGAGCGCTCAGGACCTGTGCGATGGTCAGAAGGCATGTGAAGCAGGGATTCTCTCCCCAGACCATCTCCCTTCCTGGAGGGCAGCCATCATCTGTGTCCCCGCAGGCCCCCTGCCACCAGCAGTCTGGAGGTGATGGTCCCGCGTGGCACCAGCTGGTGCCTGGGACCAGGAATCAATATTTGCCGTGCTGGATTAGTCAGGGCTCGACCTCTGACCGGGCGCCGGCTGGCTCTCCTTCCCCCCAGGGAGGGTGCTGGTCTGGGAGCGGCTCCTGTGGGGACAGGACGCTGTGGGCAAGGCTAAGGGTGCCGGACCTAAAGGGGAGACCCTGAGTGCTGGTGCCACCCTGCCGCTAACGTGACCCCTGACCGTGGTCCCAGGCCTCAGTCTCCTCACCTGTACGGTGGGAACAATAACGACCAACGTAGGCCCGACGTCTGGCACACGGAAGTTGCTCAACACGTGACGGCTGTTGTTCTGATTGCGGTTGCTATTAACTGCATCATCAGCATCAGCTCTGAATCTCATCTCACCACCAGCACCACATCGACCTCACCATCTCCCTACATTCAAATAATGTCGATATTTTAAATACATAACATGTCTACTTTAAACAAACAAACAAACACGAAAACCTCCGGCCTCTTCAGGCCCGGGCCCAAAGCACACATAAGCTGTTACTTGCACAGTGGTAAGCTCTTTTTTAAAAATTAATTAATTAATTAATCTATTTATTTATTTTGGCTGCGCCGGGTCTTAGTCGCGGCACACGGGATATTCGTTGCAGCACGCGGGCTCCTTAGTTGCGGCATGCATGCGGGAACATGCACATGTTCCCCGAGTGCAGAGTCTTACCCACTAGACACCAGGGAAGTCCCACGCAGTGGCTAGCTCTTTTTATTGCTATTTCCCGTTGTAGACTGTGTGTGTGTATGTGTGCACGTGTGAGCACACATCTATAGGCCATGCTGCCGTGGTTCAGGTGTAAGCCGCTCTGGTTGTCCGGTATTTTCCTAAGTCTGACAAGGCTATCACGGAATGGCTCAGCCTGTCTTCTGAGAAATTCCGGTCACTTCCTTTCCTCCTAACTGGTCTCCCTACTTCCAGCCGTAGGCCGTCAGGCCACCCCTACTGCCACCAGGGGCCTTGCCATCCCCTGCTCAGCGCCCTCAGTGGGCTCAGCATTAGCCAGGAGTGAGGCCCAGGTCCCCACACAGCCCCTGTCCCGAGGCTGCCCTGCACCCGCCGCCCCTCCCCGAGGCTGGACCCTCCCATCGGAACGCCCTGTCGATCTGGGAGGCCCTTCTCTGCTTGGGGGATTCGGGCTCTTGCTCAGGGGCCTCGCCCACCGAGCCTTCTTGGCTCCCTGAAGAACTGTCGGCCGTCCTATTTCAGCACTCATGCCGTTTTAATGTAATGACCTGCCTGTGTCCCTCCTCGGCGCCCAAGTCTTCCGAGAGGCAGGCCCTCATTCCTCCCATACCCCACTGCACTCTCAGCTTCCAGCACCTTCTGTCACCTTCTAAACAATGATAGCAGCCAGCAGTTACGATGCCCGGCCAACACTGACTGTTCCAGGATTGTCTCATTTAATCCCACACAGTCCTAACATCCGGGTATTATCATTATCCCCGTTCTACCGAAGGAGAAGCTAGAGCCTGATGGGTGACGCGCACAGGCAGTACGTGACAGAGCTGGGCACCTCCCCAGGCACTGCCCCGGAGCATCGAGTGCGACGGGAACCCAACGCCGTCACCCCCGTCCGGGAGGGCGCCCACCCTCCAGCCTACGTGGTCATCCCCTGGCTTCAGGTGTCATTCTGCAGCCTACAGCTTGCCTTCTCTTTGCCAAAGTTGAAATTGCTCCACGATAAGAGCGTGATGTACACAGGCCAGGCTGGAGACCGTCTTTGTTCCCTCCTGGAACGAGGGCCCCCGGGACCCCCAAGGGATACCAGTGCCCCAGACCGCAGCTCTGGGAGGTGCTCACCTTAACATTGATGTCTGCTCAGTGCCGCCCTGAATGACGGGCGAGGCTCCCACCCAAAGGCCTGACACCTCGGGCCCCTCCATGCTCCGCTTTGATGTATCGTAACCGGGCAGCTGTCCTTCCTGCATTCACTTTCAGAATCCGTTCTGCCCTTTGCTTGGTCTGCGGCTGAGTTCACCCCTTCTGTCTTCATTCCCAGAAACACACTCTGCGTGTCTCCTACTCAGGGAGGGCAGGGGCTTTGCGTCCCGTCTTACGCAGGTCTATGACATCAGAAGCAAGGACCTAGGTGGGGATTGAGGTTGCTCTGGCAGGACGGAGCCCGGGCTCCCCGGGATGGGGTCAGCCAGGGCAGCAGGGCCACGGGAAGAGTCGCGGCGTCCCTCTGGGAGCCTCCGTGGCTCGGGCGCCATCCGCCTTTCTCCTCAGCCCTCACGTGCTGCGTGTCCCAGCAGCGACTGCCCGGCCATCCAGTGGGAGCGTGGGGCGGGCACTCTGCCAGCGCCACCTTCTTGGCAAACACAGCTCTGCTTGGGGGCCGGGGAGTGGTGCACGAGAGCAACCAGAGCCAGGAAAGTCATGGGACGTCTGGGGGTGCCGGAGAGGCACCTCGTACCCCCCCGGGAGCCCAGGCAAGGAGGCTCCGAGGGGGAACCTGGGCCTGGGGTTGGGGTAAGAAGGGGAGGTCGCCCAGGGGTGAGCATGCCCCAGGCCTCACGGGGAAGGCTGTGGATCTGGGGGGGCGTCTCCCGGCCTGACGGGGACACAGCCAGGGCGCAGCGCAGCCGAGGGCCTGCCTTCTGCGCCTGTAGCCTGAGCCCCTCAACTCACAAGCGCCTCGGCTTCCCTTCGCCCCCCGACTCCCTGTCTGCCTGCTCCCATCTGCCTTCTTCCATGCAATTCCCTCCTGACTCCTCGGCCTCCTGAAGGCCCCGGTCCCCCCTCGAGCCTCGGCTGACGGCCCCTGGCAGCCTGCGTGCACCACGGCACGTGGCCGAGACCTCCCTGCACGGTGGCGCTCCCTTTGGGGCTGCCCTCCCCCCAGAGGCCATTGCGCTCCAGGTCCCCCTTCTCCCACCCCGTGCCCCCTTCTGCCTCGACTGCCCTGGGCACACGGCCGGGATCCGCGCACAGCCGTGATCGTAGGGCCCAGCCTCTCCAACCTCGTTAGAAACGCGGCTTTTCCCTTTTTAAATTAAGTACTTAATAGAGAAAAGTCTGTGTGTTTGGCTGAGCCCCTAATGAGGTACAAGGTGAACCGTACAGGCCCTGAAAGCAAACGTTCCTGGACACTTGGTCCCAAGTCCTCCAGGGAAACCACCTGCTGGTGCCCAGGCCGGCCTCCCTCCACGGGTCCCCAAGCCGCCGTCTGGGGTCACCTCAGCTCTGTGGAGACCCCTCCGATCCTCCCTTCACAGGGCTGTGGTTTCAGGTAACCCTCATCCTCAAGCCCCCAGACAGCATTTCTCACGAACAAACATGCCTCTGGGGCCCACACGCATACGCAGGACTCCCAGGCATAAGCGCCACGCACGGGAGCACACACGGGGCACACGCGTGGGCTCACGCACTGCACATGCCTACACACGTCACACATTCAGCAGAGGAGGCACCCACACCTGTCCGCACACATGCCACGTGGCACATGGGCGTCCGACACTCCCACACAGCGCCCCTTCACACACGCGCGCACAGAACCCTGTGACCGGCGCAGGGCTACTCCGACACACGGCAGCACTGGACAGACAGAGGCATCCGTCACACGTGACAATCTCGCCAGCCTATACCTCATGGCTGATTGGCATTGGCTCGATGAGAATTTCTGAGTTTTCTCTTTTTTTGTATTTTTCTCTCTCAATGCACAGTTTGATGCAATTTGATAAAATTCTCCTGAACAAAAACAACCAGTTGCAAGACAAGGGCTGGGAGGCGGGGGCACCTGCAGGTGCAGTTGGTGGAGCTGGTGAGGCGGGCGAGGCCGCAGAAGTCGGGGAGGGGCGGACAGCAGGGAGGGGAGGAGGGGCCTTCACGCCCACAGCCCATCGTGTGCCAGGGGGCCCAGCATCTGGCCCGGGGCTGGGCAGCAGTCTGCCAACCTTCAGACTCCATTCTACACGCGCTGCTCATGCAGGCCCTGGAGCAACTCCCCTGGGAGGGCCTGGGGGCCGTGCAACAGGGCTCTGGGGACTCCTGGGGTGCCCTTGCGGGCAGGGGCTCGAATACAGATTCTACCGCCAGCCAAAATGTCCCATCTGGAGGAGGAGGGTCTGTGTCTCACGTGACAGATAAGAACAGAGCCTGGAGAAGTCAGATGGCCGGCCTGACCCGCCGATCGGGGGAGGGCTGCTGCTGGGACCACTCTCACTTCCCTGGTTTGCGTCTTCCCACGTGCAAACGCCCTTGGGCGCTGAGGTCAGGGAGAGAGAGAGAACATGGGGGCGGGGGGATCCTCACGGGCAAGGCAGGGCACGGGCACAAAGGAGCTGCCCCTCACCTGCAGCTGCCCTTCCTGCTGTCATATGATGCCAAGATTCCCGAGGTTACCTGGAAAGAGGCAGGAATTCTAGGGCTGGTGTTCAGGATGTCAGCCAGCCCTCTGCCAGGCCTGGGTTCGTCCTACATCAATGGCACAGTGCTCTTCAGAAAATCTCCTGGCTGAGTTTGCCGGGATATTTTTATTTTTTTAATTCATTTGGCTGTGTCGGGTCTTAGTTGCGGCACGCGGGATCGTCTTTGCAGCACGCAGACTTCTCTCTAGTTGAGGCGCGCGGGCTCAGTAGTTGGAGCGCACTGGCTTAGTTGCCCTGCGGCATGTGGGATCTTAGTTCCCCGACCAGGGATCGAACCCATGTCCCCTGCGTTGGAAGGTGGATTCTTAACCACTGGACCACCAGGGAAGTCCCTGGGATGTTTTTTAAACTAATAAACCCCTGGGCTGGCACATCCTGGAGGCTGCAAAGAGAGCCCCATCATTCTTTAGCCTGGGAATTCCTCCTTCTTTCAAAGAAATCACCACCCTCTTCTGGCCCATTAAGACACAGACCAGAAGAGAAGCAGTGTCCTGGGAAGCTTGTGGAAAGCAGTTAAGAACAAAGCTCTTCCCCAGGCGTCCACCCAGACCTGGTGGCGAGTGGCTGCCTCCAGCCCTCATTTCTGGAACTAGGTGGGGAAAGTCCCTCACTCACCTAACTGCAACTGGACCCAGTTAAAATGATGGGGGCTTCCCTGGTGGTGCAGTGGTTAAGCATCCGCCTGCCAATGCAGGGGACATGGGTTCGAGCCCTGGTCCGGGAAGATCCCACATGCCGCCGAGCAACTAAGCCTGTGCGCCACAACTACTGAGCCTGCATGCCATAATTACCGACCACCTAGAGCCCATGCTCCGCAACAAGAGAAGCCACCGCAATGAGAAGCCCGCGCACCGCAACCAAGAGTAGCCCCCGCTCACTGCAACTAGAGAAAGCCCGCGCGTAGCAACGAAGACTCAATGCAGCCAAAAAAATAAAAATAAAAAAAAAAAATAATGGGGCATCTGCTGTGTGCAGAACTTTCATCCACATCCCCTGATTTGCTGATTCCCCTCCCTGGACGGTCACATGATGCCTCTCAACTGCCCGCTGCCTCTGAAGCAGCCCATCCCCTGCCGTCACTCTGTCCTGGTGCTTTGTCCCTCCCCAGCTTGTACATCTGTTCAGGGGTCTGGCCCCAGTCACTCTGCAGGGACTTTCTCTCTCTTGTTCCTTAACTGTAGTCCACGCCAGGAATGGAGCCTGATGCCTCAAAAAATGGAAAGAAGATATGAATTTTCTCTAAATGCTCTCAAAAACCTTTTGTTAATGTTTCATACATATCTCTCCATGTTTTATATACATAATTCTATTATATACACCTATATGATTGTGTGTAATATATAATAAAATATATAATGCACTGTGATAAAATTATATGAGTGATATGTACACATAATCTATAGATATATAAAAATTTTCACTAAATGTGTAGTTAAAAAAAGAAAGATGCTGGAGGTGGGTGAGGGGGAATTTGGGCTTAATCCCAGGCCTGTGGTGTGGGTATTACTTCACTCTAAGAGGAGGAATTTGAAGCCCACAGAGGGCACAAAGCTCATAAGTGTGGAGCTGGCATGCAAGCCTGCGGCCCCGGCTCCTAGCCCAGGGCCCCTGAGAGGCGAAGGGAAGCCTCAGTGCATGGTCCTCTGTGCAGCCAGGAGGGTCGGGTGTCCATCTGGCCAGAGGGCGCATGGGGTTGCTGCTCAGAAGGCAGGACCTCTCCCCAGGGGTGTGACCAACCAGCGACAAACCCAGGTCTGCGAGGAATAAGGTCACGGCAGTCTCTCACCTCTTCTTGTCCCTTCTTGGGAAACATCAAATATAGGAAAAAAGCCCTGTGCTCCGAGTAAGGAGAGAGCCCCTGGGCGTGCTCCATCACTCCGGCCCTCCACGCGGTGGGCCTCACTTTAATGATGCTTTCCTTCTTCCAGGAAATAGTGAAACACCCAGAATTCTTTCTTGGAGGGGCCACCAGGACAGACATCTGCCCGGGGGGAGCTTGGTAAGTGTGAGGGGATGGAGCGTGGGGAGATGGGGTTGGACAGACCATCCCATGGGGGCCAGCAGGAGTAGCACCGGGTCCCTGAGAAGCCAGGGGCACAAGAGTTGGGACAACATCAATGTGACCACCCTCTGCCACCTCCCTCCCCCTCCCTCCTTCCCGGTCTCCCGGTCTGGCCCCAGCTGAATGGAACCCAGGAACTCCAAGCCCCCTGCATTGTCGTTCCTCCGGCAGGTGGATGCCCATCTGGTCCAGGCTCGCAGCCCAGGAGTCTACAGAGAACAGAGATTCCCGGTGCCCTGGCCTGGCTCTCCTGCACCGTGACCAAGGCTAACAGTCACATATAGGAACTCGGCCCCTGCCAGGCATTCTCCTAAGTGC
This sequence comes from Eschrichtius robustus, assembly GCF_028021215.1. Lineage (NCBI taxonomy): Eukaryota > Metazoa > Chordata > Mammalia > Artiodactyla > Eschrichtiidae > Eschrichtius > Eschrichtius robustus. The sequence goes on along the minus strand of NC_090830.1, from coordinate 14,121,809 downwards.
ACGTTGCCTCATTTCATCTTCCCAACCACCCTTCCAATTTTACAGAAGAGAAACCAGATCTGAGGGAAGCTAAGTGACTTAATCCAAAGTCACCGGAGTGATGGCAGAGTCAGGGTCCTAACTGGCTCGTAACCATGATGCCACCCTGCCTCTCAGGGGCTCATACTTTGGGGAAGTCCTGCTCGCCACCGAAGCAATCCAGTCTCCTTCCTGCAATTGACTTGAGAGTGTCCCCAAGCCAGTTAAACTGGGCCCTACATTTCAGGATTTAGTCCAAAATTGGGCTGGGTTTACCTTTATTCTCTCTATGTAAAAAAAATAAAAAGAGAAAGAGAGAGACCTAAAAAACATACCAGTGGAGCAAACTCACTTACAGCCGAGCTACCACCACTTTGGTCTAATGGTTAAAGTGGGCCATGCTGGAACCTCCATGTTGAGTGACCAAGCTCCCCTCCCACAGAACCCGGAAGCCACAAAGCTAGAGGGATGACAGCTGAAAGACAGAGATGGTGGATCATAGATAGACCACAGAGAGCTAGATGGTGGAATTATATGTTCTAGATGTAACTCTGACCTCTCAAAAAGATTGCATTCAGATCGGCGTTCATTTACCGAGGTGCAGCCCCGAGGAGGGTCTCCCTGCCCCTGCTCCCACGTCTCCCTTCTCGTTTCTCCACCCGCCTCTTCCTCTGCCTGCCCTCCCCCTATGCCCCTACATTGCTCTTCAATAGAAAATCATGGAACGGGTGCCTTTATTTTTCAGTTTTGGTTCGTCACATTGGTGTAAACGTGTATGGTTGGTCGGCGGTTGATTGCGAATATCATTTTGTAACACTTCCATTACATCCAATACTGTTCATAGCATACGTGTACCTTATGAAGGGTCACCATCAAATGACCCTGCAGCCCAAAAAGAGAAGCAGAACAGGACTGCACCGTTGCCCGCCCCCCGCCCGTTAGCGCCCCCTGCGCGCAACCTTCTACCCAGCCGTCCAACAAACTGACCTGCAGGGGTGCCGTCTCCTGACCTGGGTGCAGTGCTAATGTGGATGATCCCACCCATCGGTACCCACCCAACAGAGATAAAGCAATCTCGTTTCTCCCTTTGTTTCAACTGTGTAACTAACTTTGGCTTCTGAACCTCCCCCTTCAAAAGCTCAGAGCAATTCGACTGAATGGACTCTCAGACCAGGAAAGTACACACAATTCCCTACCCTGGCAAAGGCAAAACTTGGAGAAGAGTGTGGAGGAGGTCAGCTTACAGCAGGAGCTCACTCCATCCAGCTCTGGCCCGCCCTGGCCACTGAGAGCTGAGAGCAGGGACGGTCACCTGGAGGGTACATGGCCAACTCTGCAGAACAAAGGGTGCTGAGAGCCTCCAGCCTCTGTCCCTTCCCCTCTGCACCTCCCCAAAGCCAGGTCCCCGGCTGCCAAAGACCAGCTAATGCGTTAGGAACCGGCTGTAGGCGCCTCGCTGGCGACACCCTAGGGAAAGCCAGAAGCGGAGGGCCTCCGAAGCAGCTTTCCTGACACGAGGCCCTCTGTGAGTCTCTTGCCTGTGGACGACATCCAGGAGGGGTCATTTGACAAGGCCCGAGCCCAGCGCACACGGCGCTTCCCAGGAACGTGCGCTCTCAGGAGGCCCAGCGGAGCGTGCTGGGGTCTCGACTTCCATTGGCAGTGGCGTTATCTACAAAAAACAAACAGATGTGGGATAAACGTGGAGGTCCTGCCCTGCCACTTAACTGGATCCTTCTAGACCTCTGCTCACGCGTGTTTCATAGGCAGCATCGAAACACGGCTGGGCACAGAGGGGGCGCTCGCTCCCTTCTCTAGACAGGCAGATGGAGGCCGCAGGAGTCTGGCACGACACGGACCAAATATCGTCTCATGTTTGTTTGATTTTGCTTTGGAGTTTTCCTCTACATGTGTGTTAACATGGAGACGTAGTTGGGGAAATCAGTAGATCAGTCAACAGATCTTGAAAATGCAAGATAATTGAAAGCAAGTATCCACAGAGCTACCATTATCTATAACTAAACTGAGTCTAGGTTGGGGGGAGGCCTCGGTCCCAGAAACGTCCTCCCCAGGCACTGCAGGGCGCTATCTCTGAGACCCCCCAAAGGCCGCAGGTGCTCCTGGGCTACAGCTATGCTGCACCTGCTACCCAGTCCTGCTGATGCTACCGTCCGCAGCCTCGGCCCCCGGCAGGGATGGCTCTGGAACTTCACAGCGCCGATGTGCAAGTATGTCTGAAATTCAAGCAAGCATATCCTGTAACATCGCCAAGACAGTGACAGTTGTTTACGACGAACTGGGCAGGAGAAGAGTCAGGAAGGGAAGCAGAAGGGAGGACAGAGGTATTTGCTGCTATTCTGATTCTGTCCACTCTTTCACATGCAGAAGAGATGTGGCCACATCTGGAATGCCCCACATCCTTTTCTGGCCTCGAGTTTTCCTGTTTCTTGTGAATTGGTGGCGAAAACTGATTTCTGGCTTTCATTCTGCAGGCGACTTCTGGCTGTTAGCTGCCGTGGTCTCCCTTACGCTTAATGAAAAAGCACTGGCTAGAGTCGTCCCCCAGGACCAAAGCTTCGGCCCGGGTTATGCAGGGATATTCCACTTCCAGGTAAGGGGGAACGCTGGCCAGCGGACTGACCTCTTAGGGGCTCAGTGTGATGCCATGGGCCTCTCCAGCTGCGTGGGAGCCCTGGAAGGAAGCGCCCCTAGACCCAACCGCACTTCGTCAAGGAATAACCCCCGAAGCGTTAGGAGAGCCTTGCAAGCGTTCTGCCGTGAACCCTGTCAGGGAGTATGCAGGAAAAGTCTAAGAGCTGTTTTGGCAAATCTGGAGGCCCATTTGTTAAGGGTTTTAGTATCTGGAATTTCTTGGGCTTTAAGCATAAATGGTCTGAAACGACTATACCTCCTGGGAACTGGATTGTTTCTCACAAACCGAGTCTCCTTATTAAAGAAATATAGGTTTGGAGACATGAGTGAGTTTAAAAATAAAAGCTGGGAGTATCACAGCGGCATCTCCTGTCGGGATCCCCTGGGGGGCCCTGCCCTGGGGGGCCCTGAGCGTTCTCACCTCCCCGTTCACCAGCTCCTTCCTCCGCCCCCAGCCCTGCAGCAGCTCTGACCAGCTATTGACACACGCCCCTCTGCTGGCTAAGTGTGGACCTCACACAGTTTTCTTGGTGGCCCTGGGCCTTCGCATACTACCTGGAAAAAGGAGAAATGACATTGCAGGCTCTGCTAGAACAAAAAGGGATCCTTCAAAGGAGGCGCAGGTGCAGACACAGCCCTCCTCCTGTCCCTTCGGCCCGGCACCGCCCCTTCTCCTCTGGGCCAGCCCAGCCCTTCCGTCTCCGCAGCCGCAATCTGAGTTCTGATTCCATCCCTTTCGCTGCTTCTCATGAGGTAGGGCCTGGCCCTGCTGGGTGCCTGTCAGTCACCTGCTGATGTCTGGTGACAATACTGTCATCTCCCCCGTGGGGAGAGGGGCGCTGGAGGTGAGCCCCTCCTCCCTCTCCTCTCCTGTCCTCACCCACAGTCCTGCCCCCTGGGCTGATGGGGCCCTCTCTCTGCCACCGGCAATGCCCTCTGAGCCAGCGCTCCCTTGGAAAGCCGGCCCTGAGCGCCCCCAACCCTGGCCCCTGTCCAGGGAGCCCGAGGCCCAGCCCGGCCAGCAAGCGCACTGCTCCACAGTGCCTCTGCCCCCAGGGAAGCCTGGGGTGACACGGGTTGGGAGGATGGAGCCCCAGGGGGAGCCCAGAATATCGCCCTCTGGGCTCACCAGGGCCCAGAGGGGCATATTCTTTAAATGCACACAACTCTGCCAGGAGAGGGCCGGCCCACTACGAGTCACCGAGCCCGGGGGTGCTCGAGACGCCCAGCAGCACTGCAAACAAATGGCTCTGGGGCCACGGCCGACCCTCTCTGTCTCTGTCTCCTTCCCTTAGATCTGTCTCTCGGCCAACTGGATGACAAGGAACACGCACACGTGTGCACGCACGGAGGCATGCAAGCACTTGCACACAGTGCACAAACATGCAAGCACATGCGTGTGAGAGTGTAAGAACACACGTGCAGCAGGGAACTCGGCTCAATGTTATGTGGCAGCCTGGATGGGAGGGGATCTGGGGGAGAATGGATACACGTATATGTATGGCTGAGTCGCTTTGCTGTGCACTTGAAACTGTCACAACATTGTTAATCGGCTGTACTCCAATAGAAAATAAAAATTTTTTAAAAAAGAGAACACACGTGCAGGCACATATGTGCACACACACGTGCCCCTCACGTGTCACACCTGGCACAAGCGTCCACCTGTCCCACTACGGCCTCTCTCTGCGTCTTAGAGGCTCCAGCTGCAGGTGAGGAGGGAACACCTGGGTCCGAACGTGAAACTGCGTGCACGGAGGAGTGGAGGCCCAGCTGTGGGCAGACCAAGCCTACACCGCCCACCCCTGTGAGAGAAGAGCTGATGCAGGGCCGTGGAGGGTCCACGGAGGACCCGTCCTGCTTGCCCCAGCCTTTTGTGGGGACACCGAGCCTTCAGCCCGTGTCACTGGTGGGCCAGCTCAGCTCCAGGTCCAGGTGGCCCCCCCATGGAACCCAGGAGTGGTTTTCCTCGACCGCAGGGCAGCGTGGTCCAGTTGAGGGGAGGAAAGCCGTCAGCACTTGCAGGTGGGGTGGGCCTCCCGAGGGCCTCCCCGCTCAGTTTCCGCCTGATCCCGGCTATAGTTCTGGCAGCACAGCCAGTGGCTGGGCGTGGTGATCGATGACCGGCTGCCCACCTTCAGGGACCGCTTGGTCTTCCTGCACTCTGCCGACCGCAGCAAGCTCTGGAGACCTTGCTGGAGAAAGCCTACGCTAAGTGAGTGCTCCCAGCTCGCCCGCAGGCCCAGGCCCAGGAAGCCCCGGCTCCACACCCAGGCCTTTGCCTGGAACATCCTCAGAGAGTGAGACGGAGGGTCTGGGTGTACCGGTGTGGCTCACCGGGGCCCACCTAGCTGGGGCTCGGTCAGGGTTGGTGGCGGAAAAGGAGCAGCCAGAATAGTCTTCCCGTCATGGTGTAGGTGTGCCCATCGTGGTGACACGTGTCCCCTTTCTTTCCCTGGCTCAGAAATCTGGCCTTTGGAAGAGCAGAGAGGGTAAGCAGAGGGAAATTCTGGCTGTGTTGATAAAACTTGGTTCTCCAGACTTCCCGTCAAGCAGTCGTAGCTCAGACACCTGGATTATTAACCACGTGGGTATCAAGGCATTATATTTTCCCCCTTCAGAATATTCCTTCTTCTACTCTTTAGAAAACTGTGGTAAATTTTACCATTTTAAACTTTTTTAGTGTAGAGTTCAGTGGCATAAACACATTCACATCGCTGTGCAGCCGTCACCACCAGCCAGCTCCAGAACTGTTTCATTTTGCAAAACGGAAACTCTGCATCCATTTACACACTAACTCCTCATTCCCCCTCCCCTGCCCCTGGCAGCCACCCTTCTACTTTCTGTCCCCATGGACTTGACTAGCCCAGGAACCTCATAAGCAGAATCGAGATGACCATTTTTAATCACTTGGCCGACGGCCTCGGTTCCCTCCGGCACGCTCGACTTCCAGCCACCAGCTTGTCAGTGACAGGCCACAGCAGCCTGACTTCTGTGCTCAGATGACAGCACAGCTACCCCAGGAGTCCCTTTCGGGCCTAGATCTTCAAGCCACGGGGAATCCTGTCCTCAGAGACAGGAACCAGGAAGGATGGTCGTGCTTCTACCTCCAGGTCAGGCTTACAAGTGGCAAAAAAATGTGAAGGCAAACTGGAGTTAGGTCAACCCTTGAAGTCGTCAGGACAGGATTAAAGGCATCAAAGAAGAACCAGAGGTGGCCGCCTCACCCCAGCCCCACCCAGGTCTGTGCAAACACCCTCAGTGCCACCAGACAGGCTTGAGGTGGGCAAAGGGGCACTGCTTACAGGCACAGCGGGGAACCTAGTATTGGCTCTCATTGAGTCCTCCCATCCAGGCGCCTGGCTGGGGGGATCCTCTCCAAGGCCAGCTGGGCAGGGGGCAGCTTTATTCTCGGTGAGCCCAGCACAGGGCAATCCTCTCCCTGCAGCTGTGCAAAAGGCTTGGGCCAGGAACTCCAGCCACTGGCACTCAGTGGGATATGAAGAGTAAGCCCTCTGCCTCAGAAAGGAGAGTAAAGAATAGGTTTCCTAAAAAGAAAATCTTTGGGTTTTTTTGTCATTAAAAGAGGCCAAAAGTGGTTGGGAGGACACCTGACCAAAATAGATGTACAGATGCAAATAAGCATATGGAAAGATGCTCAACATCATTTGTCATTAGGAAATTGCAAATTAAGACAACGATGAAATATCACTACGTACCTACAATACCAACTGCTGACAGGGCTGTGGAGTAAGAGGAACTCTCATGCATTGCCGGTGAGGATGCAAGGTCAGCCATTTCGGAAGACAAGTTGGCAGTTTCTTACAAAACTAAACATCATCTTACCAAAAGATCCAGCAATGATACTCTTTGGTAAATGAGATCCAGAAACTGGAAGCAACCTAGATGTGCTTCAAGATGAATGGATAAACAAACTGTGGTACATTCAGGCAATGGAACATTCTTCAGTGATTAAAAAAAATGAGCTGTCAAGCATGAAAAGATATGGATGAATGTTAAATGCATATTGCTAAATGAAAGAAGCCAATCTGAAAAGGCTGCATACTAGATAATTCCAACGATATGACATTCTTGAAAAGGCAAACCTATGGAGATGGTAAAAAGATCAGTGGTAATAGAAACAGACCAATCACAAGCACTGAAATTGAAACTGTGATTAAAAATCTTCCAACAAACAAAAGCCCAGGACCAGATGGCTTCACAGGTGAATTCTATCAAACATTAAGAGAAGAGCTAACACCTATCCTTCTCAAACTCTTCCAAAATATAGCAGAGGGAGGAACACTCCCAAACTCATTCTATGAGTCCACCATCACCCTGATACTAAAACCAGACAAAATGTCACAAAAAAAGAAAACTACAGGCCAATATCACTGATGATCATAGATGCAAAAATCCTCAACAAAATACTAGCAAACAGAATCCAACAGCACATTCAAAGGATCATACACCATGATCAAGTGGGGTTTATCCCAGGGACGCAAGGATTCTTCAATAGACGCAAATCAATCAATGTGGTACACCATATTAACAAACTGAAGGAGAAAAACCATATGATCATCTTAGTAGATGCAGAAAAAGCTTTTGACAAAATTCAACATCCATTTATGATAAAGAACCCTCCAGCAAGTAGGCATAGAGGGGACTTACCTCAACATAGTAAAGGCCATATATGACAAACCCACAGCCAACATCGTTCTCAATGGTGAAAAACTGAAACCGTTTCCACTAAGATCAGGAACAAGACAAGGTTGCCCACTCTCACCACTATTATTCAACATAGTTTTGGAAGTGTTAGCCACAGCAATCAGAGAAGACAAAGAAATAAAAGGAATCCAAATCACAAAAGAAGAGTAAAACTGTCATTGTTTGCAGATGGCATGATACTATACATAGAGAATCCTAAAGATGTTACCAGAAAACTACTAGAGCTAATCAATGAAGCTGGTAAAGTAGCAGGATACAAATTAATGCACAGAAATCTCTTGCATCCCTATACACTAATGATGAAAAATCTTAAAGAGAAATTAAGGAAACACTCCCATTTACCACTGCAACAAAAAGAATAAAATACGTAGGAATAAACCTACCTAAGGAGACAAAAGACCTGTATGCAGAAAACTGTAAGACACTGATGAAAGAAATTAAAGATGATTCAAACAGATAGAGAGATATACCATGTTCTTGGATTGGAAGAATCAACATTGTGAAAATAACTATACTGACCTCATACCGGTCAGAATGGCCATCATGAAAAAATCTACAAACAATAAATGCTGGAGAGGGTGTAGAGAAAAGGGAACCCTCTTGCACTGTTGGTGGGAATGTAAATTGATACAGCCACTATGGAGAACAGTATGGAGGTTCCTCAAAAAACTAAAAATAGACCTACCATACGACCCAGCAATCCCACTACTGGCCATATACCCTGAGAAAACCATAATTCAAAAAGAGTCATGTACCACAATGTCCATTGCAGCACTATTTACAATAGCCAGGACATGGAAGCAACCTAAGTGTCCATGGACAGATGAATGGATAAAGAAGATGTGGCACATATATACAATGGAATATTACTCAACCATAAAAAGAAACGAAATTGAGTTATTTGTAGTGAGGTGGATGGACCTAGAGTCTGTCATATCGAGTGAAGTAAGTCAGAAAGAAAAACAAATACTGTATGCTAACACATATATATGGAATCTAAAAAAAAAAAAAAAAATGGTTGTGATGAACCTAGGGGCAGGACAGGAATAAAGACGCAGATGTAGAGAATGGATTTGAGGACATGGGGAGGGGGAAGGGTAATCTGTGACAAAGTGAGAGAGTGGCATGGACATATATACACTACCAAATGTAAAATAGTTAGCTAGTGGGAAGCAGCCGCACAGCACAGGGAGATCAGCTTGGTGCTCTGTGACCACCTAGAGGGGTGGGATAGGGAGGGTGGGAAGGAGGGAGACGCAAAAGGGGGTAGATATGGGGATATATGTATACGTATAGCTGACTCACTCTGTTATACAGCAGAAACTAACACACCATTGTAAAGCAATTATACTCCAATAAAGATGTTTTAAAAAAAAAAGGAGAATCTGGCTAGAGGAAAGCTTGTTTGTAGTTGGAACAAGGCAATAAGAAGAATAACTGTAATAAAGGAGTGTTTCAGACATAAAAAAAAAAAGATCAGTGGTTGTTGGGGCTTTGAGGGGAAGGAAGGAGGGAAGGAAAGATGAATATGTAGAGCACAGAGGGTTTTTTTAGGGCAATGAAACTATTCTGTATGATACTGTAATGGTGAATATATGACACCATGCATTTATCAGACCCACAGAACTTTACAGCACAAAGAGTGAACCTTAATATATATGAACTTAAAAATCATCTAGGAGGATAAAGGAATCCCAGTATGAAAAGCAGCCTGTGACAAAACAATCTAATAGTATTACAAATCCCTGAAACAAACTCATTGAAGGTGTAGGCGAGAAAGGCGCTGACCTAAGTAACTCTGGAAATGAGTGCAGTCTGTGAGATTGAAAGCCAGAGAGATTGGGACTTCCCTGGTGGTCCAGTAGTTAAGACTCTGTGCTTCCTAATACAGGGGGCGAGGGTTCCATCCCTGGTCGGGGAACTAAGATCCCACATGCCGCGTGGCAAAAAAAGAAAGAAAGAAAGAAAGAACGACAGAGAGATTGTACACAAGCACTGTACACTAGCTGGTAAAGTTGTTTCTCATGGGGTACAGGACAACAATTCTGATACGATTATACATATCTACTGAATTGAACAATTAAGTAAATGGGTGGCAGATGGTGGAAGCCAGGTTTCTCATTGTTGGAGTGAGAGGTTACAAAGAAGCCTGGTGGAGGAGGCTAGAATGATATAAGTGGTAGTGGGTCAGAGTTGGGGACATCAGTTATGAACTCAGGTTTAGTCGAATAGAGATGGTTACACATTGATGAGTATATGTGTCACTCATGGGTTAGTACACAGGTATTATTTCCTTGTTTATCAGCTGAGAGGGCCTAGAAGCAATGACAATCCCATAGCAAAAAGCACTCCTGCTTCTCAGGTCTTGGTTTCTAACACCATTCTCCAATCAAAGGAACCAGGGCTCCTTGGAGATAAGGCTGATTGTAGAACTGGGGCAAGAAATACAGAAGAGGAGCCTAGAGTATCTTGCAGTGTCGGGAAGTGAATGTGTGTGTGTATGCTTTAAACTTACGCACACACACACACACACACACACACACACACACACACACACTGATGGAGTTATGTCAAAGGGACACAGGAGCCAACTGAAGGAGCCAAAAGTAGCCAAAGCTGGAACAATTAGAGCAACAAAATAAGTAAAATGGTATTGGATTATAAATCAAAGTATAAAATTAATATTCATGAGTCCATACTAATGTAAATAAATCATTGAATAAATAAATGGGGGAGAAGAGACAAATCTGCCACATAGAAGAATTCCGGGGAACTTATGTAGACTCTCTGCCCTCAAGGAGGTAGAGCATGACGCCCACTCCTAAGTCCTTCCAAAGAGGACAGTAATGGGGGGTGGGGGGAGAGTAAGTTCACAGAGGAGAAACACGACAGACAGGAGACCTCAGCCCGTGATCAAGGCGACATCAACAGTGACAAGTCATGAAGACACGATGTATGCTCGATACGACGTGATGAGAACGGTACTTCACCCCAGTGGTCTTCTTCCCCCAAACCTGTCACCCCAGTCTACGCATGAGAAAACCAGCAGACAGATCCCAACTGAGGAACATTCTACAGAACACCGGCAGTGCCTCAAAACTGTCCAGGTCATCAAAAACAAGGACAGCCTGAGCAACTCTCACGGGCCAGAGGAGCCTAAGGTGACTTGACTAAGTGTGATGATGTGGGATCCCGCATGGGATCTTCCAACAGAAGAAGCACGTTAGGTGAAAACTAAGGAGATGTGAATGTGATATGAACTTTAATAACAATGACGTACTGGTTCAGTCACTGTGACAAATGCACCACACCGATGTAAGATGTTAATGTACAACCGTATTAATCAAAGAGCTGAAGAGAGAAAAGCGGCTGGGACTACATGGGTCCAGAAAGCAAGAGAAACGCCTCCATCTCCCTCTCGGTCTCATACAACTAACAGCTTCATGCTCAGGCCCCATTCCACGTGAGGGGAGAGAAGGAGGCTCATTTAAACCTCACAGCAGCCCTAGGAGGAAGAGTGCAACCGCATTTCGAAAATTAGGAAACTGAAGCGCTGAGTGAGTTGGTCCAGCATCCCTCAGCTTGTAAGTGGGGGAACTGGCACTTGGACCTGCAGTCTGTCAGGGACCAGGGTTCTCGGCCTCCTTAATCAACAGAAATTGATCAGAGGCCAGACAGGAAAGTCAGGCAAGTCTTTAGGGGGCCCATGCTGCAGCAGGGAGGGGGGCGAGAACAAGCAACATGCCCCCTTGCTTGCTTTTTCCCTGGGGGGATGGGGCGGGAGCTTGTTCCTTATACGGGGTGAGGGTAGGGGTGCGTCCAGGGGTCGGGCCGGAGGGGTGGATTAGGTGTTTTGCCCACCCCTTAGGTGGTGTTGCGTGCAGGGGGCGTGCGCAGTACCCTGCTTTTGCTCGCGGCTCTTCAAAAGTGGCAGTTGGGTATTTCTCTTGGTCTCGTTTGTCCAGAATTTGTCTCAACTGCGCATGCACGTGGTTATTTTTAGCCCCATACAGTTTCTTTGTATTTTGTTGCTCAAGGAGAGGTGTGTCCAGGTGCCAGCACGGTAGCCCAGCAGCCAAGGGTCCCAGGTCCCAGCCAAGGGTCCCAGGTCCCAGCCAAGGGTCCCAGGTCCCTGACTGTCTCCTTACCACCACACCCACTGCCTCTCTTACAGAGTTCTCAGCATCTCTGGTTTCCTCAGAGCTCCAAGTAAACCCCATCCCTGCTTCCCACCTTCTTCCACATCCCCAGCCTGGGCGAGCCCCGGGAGATCGTTCTCGGTTAGAAAAGGTAGAAAAACTCTGGCTGAGGGGCGCCACCTGGTGGTGGTCCTTGTTCCCTGCAGCCATTGCCAGGCTTTCTTGCCGCCCTCTCAGGCTGAACGAGAGCTACGAGGCTCTGAAGGGGGGCAGCGCCATCGAGGCCATGGAGGACTTCACCGGGGGCGTGGCAGAGACCTTTACAACCAAGGAGGCTCCCGGGAACTTCTATGAGATTCTAGACGAGGCCTTGAAGAGGGGCTCTCTGGCGGGCTGCTCCATTGACATAAGTCGCTGGCTGGCTGCATCCCAGGCACTGTTCTAGGCTCAGATGCCGGGCTGCCCACGGAAGAGGCATACCTTGCAGGGGGGCGGGGGCAATGCTTATTTATTTTAATTAAAACAAACGTTTGTGTTTAATGGTTTTCGAGTTGCAGAGGTAAGACGCCCTTGCTGTATCAGGTGGAAGAATCCTGAGATGATGGGCAGGGCAAAACTCTGCCTCCCTCCCCCGTCCACGCCGGGACGCCTGCTGGGTGCCCGTCACGCCTCTGTCCTCGCTCGTGCAACAGGCACGCGCGTATATGCACAAACTCGTGGGTGGTGTTTCCTGAATGGAATCTTACTATACACTTTCCTGAAACTTGTCTCTTTCACTTCATGGATCATGAAAAAATATACCCGTGGATAGAAACAGAACAGCATTTTTTCTAATTTCTTTATGCATACAAACACACGCATGTAATTTTACCTCATCTATTTTTTGAAGCCTATTCAACTTTTCTATTTCCTCTTGGATTAACCTGGGGAATTTATCCTTTGCTAGTAAATTTCCTCTACTTTTTCAAGTTTGTGACATAGAATTGCATGTCATATGGCTTTATGCTTCTTACTGCCTCTTTGGTGTCTGTTCCTTGCTATTGCTACATGGTGGGAAAGGTCAAGTTTTTCTGTTTGGGGGCAAGAATGTAAACTCTTCAGTGAAGTCCAAGCAGAGAATGAGGGACCTCCACCCTGGGAAGAGGCTGGGAATTGTTGTATGTCACTGCTAACCACTTAGGGGGGTTCCCGTGTACCCATTTTATATGCCCACTCACAGGGCCCTCACCTGAGGGGGCAGGAGGGACTGAGCCAGACACGGAGCTGGACCCCTGTTGACAGGGTATGGGGACAGACTTCGTAAACCTATATAGCGCATTGCAGTTTAAACTGCACTTTCGGACATGACAGAGGATGTCTCATCCAAAGAAGAAAGGCTGGAATTCAAAACAGCAAACAGGAGAGAGAGAGAGAGACCTGTGAGGCCGGCACGGTATAAACTTGGTCAGCAGCTGCGAGACCCTGGTCTTTGTTTTTTCTGTTCTTTTCTTCCCTGATTCTACATCAGTCCTGTCATGGTCAGGGTTCCCCAGAGAAACAGCACCCATAGGCTAAATCTGTATATGAAGAGACTTAGTAGTCGGAATTGCTCACCTGGTTATAGAGGCTGAGAAGCCCTGCTATCCACAAGCTGGAGCCAGTGGTGTAGGTCCAGTCCAAACCCAAGAGCCTAAGAACCAGGAGAACCAGTAAGTCCCAGCCCAAGAGCAGAAAAGGACCAAAGTCCCAGCTCAGCAGTCAGGCAGAGAGGGCACATTCTCCCTTCCTTTGCCTTTTTGTTCTTTTTGGACCTTCAGCTGATGAGATGGGGCCCACGCACAATGGGGAAGGCCATCTGCTGTACTCAGTCTACCAGTTCAGAAGCACATCTCATCCAGAAACACCCTCACAGGCACACCCAGAATAATGCATAACCAAACATCTAGGCACGCCATGGTCCAGTCAAGTTGACGCATAAACTTAACCAGCACAAGTCCTATTCTCTGCAGCTGTAGTTCAGGCTGGAACTAATCCCTGGGGCGGTGAGGGGGGGCACCCAGACCCCCACATGGCACCACTGTGACTTCCGGCGAGTGCTTTGTTTGGAGGAGTACATGGGAAAGAAGAGGGGAGAAAGTGAGATGAGAAGCAGAGGGGAGCGCCCTTGCAGGGTCAAGTTCAGTGAAGTCCAAAGGGTTTCCCTCCGTGGCCCCCCTTGGGTGAATCTCAAACCCAGTCGGTAGGGGACCCGGGCACCTCCGGTCTCCTCCAGTGGCTGCCGTGCTCCAAATGAGTGGGGAGCACACGGGGTGCAGAGGGAGCCTGTCCCTGCCCCCCAGCGGGCGGCGTGAGCAGCGTGCCCAAGCGGGAGGTGCAGCTGGACTCTTTGGAGAGTTGGCTCTCTCCGTCCCCCTCCCTGTCCACACACGCCTTCCAGCCACGCACTTGAGCAGGCCTGTGATTCCTGACGTCAGATCTTCTAAATGTTATTCCCAGCGATGGCAGAAACCTTCCCATCGTATGACACTCTGTTCAATTGCATTTGCTTCCTCTCCACCTGTAAGGAATTCACCTCCCCACACATTTCAATGAATGAACCTCTTTCATGGCGAACGTGGACTCTGGAGAGGTCATACTTAACTTAAATGATTTTGCACCTAACAAGAGAAAATTGATGCCAAAGGTATGAGGATAAAGAGTTCTGAGAACTGAAATTCCTGGATCATTGATGAATCGAAGTCTTTTACTCTCACCCTTCCACCCCCAAAACCTCTCTATGCATTGGTGCTCTTTCCTGCTCTGGGCAGAGCCTGAGGGCGGAGTTCTCTTTCTGTACTGGCTCAAGGGCTCTCAGTGTGACAGCAGAGACCCTCATGTGACACCTGAAAGGGGGAGAAGATCGGATTTAGAAGACTTTGAAGTGGGTTTTTGTTTATTGCGGTTGTTTCAACTCCCAGCATGGGCTTATATTCTGATCATCTGGGAGTCAGATGCTAAGGATGAAGAAAACTCAGTGTTAGACCCACTGACTGCCGGATGCTGAAGATACACGATAAATAAGACTTGGCCTCTGCCTCTGGGGGGTTCCAGTCTAGAGAGGAAACGTACTCGTTTGAAGATTCCTGTGGACTCACTTCTTGTTAATTACAACTCCACTTTGTTTCCCAGATGCGACATCACCATTCTGGGGTGATTAATATAACATCGCGTTCAATAGGAATTAGGAAATTTTGAGAGCTAGTTAACAACTGAAGAGTTTTGACATGTCCCTAGGGTGTCAGCAGGCTTTCAGAAAAGCCAGCCTCAGCCGGAGAGAACCCACCCTGGAGCTCACAGATAGATTTAGCATTCTCACATTTCTCTGACGCTTTTCCCTTTTAGGTAAGCTTCCGAGGCCAGAAAATAGAGCTCATCAGAGTCCGGAACCCTTGGGGCCAAGTTGAGTGGACCGGGTCCTGGAGCGACAGGTCAGTCCCCGCCCCATCCTTCTGACCGATCCCCACCTTCCTACAGCTCACGGGGTACGAGGCCAGGGCTGGCTTGTGCACGTGTGAAGAGGGAGCAGCCTGACTACGGTTCTCTCCTGGCTCCTGTTCAGGGAGGGTCCTGTCCCGCTTCTGGACCTTACTTCTGCCCTCGGGCCCTCCATGCCCTCAAACTTGAAGACTCACGGTGCCCTTTACCTTTCACGTAATTGTATTATGTCAGTAACTGTATTACCTCCCATGGGAACTTTATATCCCACAATATGGTGAAGGCTTCATCCCAGTGATGAAGAGCTCCTGTGTGTGTGTGTGTGTGTGTGTGTGTGTGTGTGTGTGTGTGTGTGTGTGTGTGTGTCTGTGTGTGTGTGTGTGTGTGTCTGTGTGTGTGTGTGTGTGTGTGTGTGTGTGTGTGTTGGGTGCAGGTGGCATGGCAATGAGTACTTCAGGTGTGAGAATCCCTGAAACATTGCCAAGCAGGTCGTTAAAGTGTTCTCTCCCGTGGTCACTGACCATCGGCCAGAGGCCCGGTGGCCCCCAGCGACACAGAGGAAGTGCAGCGGGAAATGCACCCATCACAGAGCAGCCACCTGGGCTGTTTATACGGCCCCCGATTATAAAGAAAGGGCTGCCTGTCTTGTATGTGTCCCCTCCTCGTTCCCCGGGAAACAGCCTAGGTGACTGGGATAGGGGGTGTGTTCTGGCTCAGGCAGGGCCCCCTAACCCCTCCCTACTCCTGCCCACCCACGGCTTGGAAGGCTCCAGGGAGCCTGGTAGCGAGTCTAGAGCTTCAGTAAAACTGAGCGGTGTTTGTCCTCGGCTCCCGCAGAGGGACCACCCCCCGCCCGTCGGTGTGCTGGGGGCTTCATTAAGCAGACCTCCCGGCCTGCCTGTCAGCCCCATCGCTGGGCTTGTGCCACCATCCCTGTCGTCCGTTGGGCTTCTGTCTCCTCAGACCCATCAAAGGAGGGAAGAGATCAGCCTCCCTCTCCAGTTGGAAATGGAGAGAAAGAGATAAACCCACATTAATGAGACCGCTTCCTACGGTGAATAGATTCTGAGTCTCTCGGTTCAGGGAACGCCGTGTGTAAAAGGGCCGAACCCTTTTTCCCCCTCCTGGGAAACACGCAGAGGGAGAAATAAAGGAAGTGCATTTTCCCTGGCTCGAGGCTGGACACAAGCTTGCCTTCTCTCCCACTCGGCCTCGGGGTGATGGGGGGCTGGTCCACAAGCCGATCCCTGACCCTGACCCTGCCTGCTGTGAGAACAGGCCTGAAAGGGCTGCTTACTCCCCCAGGCCCACAAGGTGTCTAGGGAGGGCCACTTAAAAGATATTGGCCCTGGGTACTGCTCTTCCCCGGACTGGAGAGTTGTTCTGAGTCCTCCCCGCCCCCATCCAAGACAAGGTCTACAGGGTGTAGGTGAGGTAGACACACCACTTACAGCACCGCAGTGGTGGTGACTCAGTTTGAACTATTTAGAGGTAGTCATGGGGGTCACAGAAACTCCGTGGATCTGGAGGTGGAACTCCTGAGTCTGCAGGACAATGGGCGCTGTGCACCTGAGCCTTCTTGCCCATAGGCGGGCTCGTCTACCTGGCAGAAGCTCACCTGGCTTCCTAGCACAGTCTTGTAAAGAAGCTACTTGGGGGCTTCCCTGGTGGCGCAGTGGTTGAGAGTCTGCCTGCCAACGCACGGGACACGGGTTCGAGCCCTGGTCTGGGAAGATCCCACATGCCGCGGAGCAACTAGGCCCGTGAGCCACAACTACTGAGCCTGCGCGTCTGGAGCCTGTGCTCCGCAACAAGAGAGGCCGCGATAGTGAGAGGCCCGCGCACCGCGATGAAGAGTGGCCCCCGCTCGCCGCAACTAGAGAAAGCCCTCGCACAGAAACGAAGACCCAACATAGCCATAAATAAATAAGTAAATAAATAAATTTTAGAAAAAAAAAGCTACTTGGTATGTTTAATGTCAAGCACGGGTGAACGTGAGGTATTATCACCACTCTTCAAAGCGTCAGCTTGTAGACCAAGAGGAGAGGTAGAGGGAGTGTTCCAGGCCCCACATCTCAGCCCGCTGTGGCTTCTGGTTGGGCCCCTTCTGCCGCCCTGTTCATGTTCAACTCCCTGTGACGGCCCCAGGAGACCCTTCTGTGGAGGCGGGTCCAGTGGTCCTGAGGGCCTTTTTGCATCAGCTGCGCTTGGAGATGTACTTTCCCACCAACCTCTCCACCCCCCGGCACATTTCCAGGGCCCCCGATCAGGATCAATTCCCCACATAACGTGGACCCTGGTTCCTAGGGAGGGGCAGGTCCCACCCCAAGGCCAGTGTCATTCCCACTGCTGTCCGCGACCTTGTACCTAACGCTGGCTTTGTTCACCCCTGGTTCTTCTGAGCGGCATTCCGTTGGCCCAGCCGAGCAAAAGCGCCTGTGTCACGCTGCTCTGGACGATGGGGCGTTCTGGTACGGTGCTTGTCTCTGCTTTCCTTTCCGTATTAACTCCATCACAGGTGTGGAGCGTGTCTCAGTGCCCTTAGGTGTAAGAAACGCTGCTTTTTCTCTTCTATTTTCTTTTATTTTATTGGCAAATCAAATCCATTTGTCTCAAAACCCAGGTTGGCAGAGAATGTAATGTCACGTTTGGGGGACTCACCGTATCTACAGGTTTAAGAGGCCCAGGGGAGTTAGTGCGATCCAGAAAACATGGGGCTGAGCCTCTGGTCTCCGGCCCAACCTCCTTCCTCTGAGCACGCCATCATCCCCGCTTGCACGTGAATTCGAAGACAAGCAGCCCTGACGCTCACAGGTACACTCCCTCCGTGCCCAGCTTGGTCACAGGGACCCTTGAAAGCTTCTACCTGAGAGCATCTAAAAATACAGACTTAAGTGGGAAGGAAACATTCCTAACCTGGACTTTCCACAGGGCTGAATCTCTGTTTAACTGAAAACTTTAATGGGCCTTCATCTCTGGGGGCTTTTTTCAATCTTATTTCTTCCCGTCGGGTCCAGAAAGAGTTGGTGCATCCAGCCCTGCAAGACCACAAATTCTTTTTTTTTTTTTTTTTAAAGAATTACATACTTTTTAATTATTTTATTTTTGGCTGCGTCGGGTCTTAATTGCAGCATGAGGGATCTTTCGTTGTGGCACGCGGGCTCTTCTGTGGCACGTGGGCTTAGTTGCCCCGCGGCACGTGGAACCGTAGTTCCCCAGCCAGGGATCAAACCCGCGTCCCCTGCGTTGGAAGGCAGATTCTTTTTTTTTTTTTTTTTTCAAATTTGATCTTATATTTTAGCGTTAAACTGACATCTCCATGTCAAAAGCATCAGGATTATATAGATCTGCTGCAAGGGACTAACCAAAAAGCATTCATAAAATTATATATCTTACCCCTAACACACACACACACACACACACATACACCCACACATACTTTGTCAATCTCTTTTTAATTGTCTTGACTTAATAATACTGCCTGTCCAAATAGAGCTCATTACACCGTACATTAGAACTTCAGGGTGTCTGTTAAAATACCATCTTAAAAAAACACACAGTATAATATTGAAAACAATTCTCTTGGAATAAAAATGATTTTTTAGAGAATGAACTTAACAAACTCTTTCTTTAACCTGAGGAGAAAGTATAGATAAAGAGAAATAATCTTTACATAAATGAATATTCATTGTCGTCTAGTTTATCTAGACATAGATAGCCAAGCAATTAGGTGATTCTAAGAGAGTATAAATGAATAATTTCAAAGAAGACAGTTTTGGTGTTTCAGAATATAGAACTCTGAAGTAATACAACCAATAGAGGACACCTAGTGGTCTTTAGCAGAATCAATATTTGCCCGAAAAAAATGGAAGGCGGATTCTTAGCCACTGGACCATGAGGGAAGTCCCAAGGCCACAATTTCTGGATTTCTAGCTCTCTTCCCTTTCACGTGCTCAAATCAGTCCATTCTAGCCTGAACTCATCTCTTTTTTTTATAACACTTTATTAAATACAACATGCAAAAGCTAGCACACAGGAATTAATATTCCAGTTTCTTCCCTTCTTTTCCCCTTGAGCGCAGCGTCAGTGGGCATTTGTTCTGGCTTCAGTATATTTACATATTTTACAGACAACAACTGTGGCAAGTGTTTTTGCCCTTAATAACATGGATATCTATTTTCCAGCTCGAGTGTTCCCTTGCATCCTCTGGCCCAGCTGCTAAGCTGGCCTCACGTATTTTAGATTCCGTTACGGTGGTTCCACACTTCCAGTGACTCCAGGTAGCACCAGCTGCTGTAACAAATAGACTCAAAATGTATAGACTCAAACGCAATCAAGTGTATTTCTCACTCATTGTAACCGTCCAGGAAGACATTCCTATTCTGTGGGCGGCTCTCTCCATGCAGCGATTAGGGACTCAAGCTCCATCCTTCGTGTGGCTCTACCATCCCCTGGAGTGACACAGTCACCTGCAGGAAGCCAGCAGAAGAGGAAAAAAAAAAAAAAAACCTTTGGAGAAGATATCCCCAATTCCTAAAAGCCTTGACCCAGAATTAAGACACGCCACCGTTTTCATCCTCCCCTAGCTGGAAGGCCCCGCCTGGTGAATGAGCTTGGTGTCCTGCTAGCCATCTGTCTCAGGAACCATGAGTTCATAAGTAGAAGAAGTTTGTGGAAAACATACAGGGTGTTTGAGAGATTGACAAGCTGTTGAATTGGACATTAGACACACATTGACCTTGAATTTTGAGTACTGTACAGGGTTGATGAGTTACATGAAAAGAGCAAACCAGAAGAAAGGTGAGGTCTGGAATTCGGATTCTCCCACGAATTGCCAAATATGAGCAGGAGGTGGGAACAGAGTTTGAGAGGCTACCTGAAGTCAAGCTAGTGGAAGGAAAGTCAGGCCCAGAAGGAAGCAGAAACAGGGCAGAGGAAATGAGGAAACCCACAGGGAGAGACCCAGCAAAGGGAGTGCCCTGTGCACGGCCCACGGTCCAGCCCTGCACCATGACTGCCCTTCCAAAAGGAGCTGCGCCCGACACCTGGGGCTGAAACTGGCCCGGGCAGTGCGTGGCATTAAAACTGTCAGCACTCTGAATCTGGAGCCTTTCCTCTGGGAACCTTGACATCAAAGCCTTTCCAATCTCTTACGTCCCCCCCTCCCAGGACATACTCCCAAAACTTTCCCCTCTCTCATTTATGAACTCCTCTCTGTCACTGAATCATTTTCATTCGCAATACAGTGCTGTCATTTCACCTACTTCAAAGGAAAAAAGTTTCTCCTGACCCACTGAAACCACCAAGCCTTTTCTCTCCTCTTCGCTACACAAAACTCACCAGTTCCTCTCCACCCTCCCTATCCTGACGACCCTCAACTGTGGCATGTGCTCCACCATCCGCTGAACCTGCACTTGCCAAGGACACCCCGGACTCTCACTTTGCTGAATCTGATCGACTTGATCCGTCAGCAGAATTTGACATAGTTGCCACGGTGCTCCCTGCATCCCAGGTGCTACCTGGGTTGTTTCTCAGTGTCCCATCCCGGTCCCTCCCCAGCCC
Source organism: Eschrichtius robustus (assembly GCF_028021215.1). Taxonomy (NCBI): domain Eukaryota; kingdom Metazoa; phylum Chordata; class Mammalia; order Artiodactyla; family Eschrichtiidae; genus Eschrichtius; species Eschrichtius robustus. The sequence goes on along the minus strand of NC_090830.1, from coordinate 14,101,260 downwards.
CCTAACCTGTTAGCATTGAAGGGCTCCAGGGCTTAGTCCATGGACCCCCTCCTCGCTATCTGCTCCCCGTATTTAGGGCACCTCATCCTGTCTCAGGAGTTTAAAGACTGTCTTCACACTGATAACTCCCAGTTCCTTTCCCTGGAATTCCAGACCCGCATACTCACCTGCCCGCTAAATCTCCCCTTGAACGTCTAATCGACAGCTCGGTTAACATCTCCCTAACTTGCTTCAACACCCCCGCATTTCTCTCCTTCCAGTTGCTCAAACCAAAACCTTGATTCCTCTCCTTCTCTCCTTCCCCACATCCAGTCCGTCAGCAAGTCCTGTAAGATCTACCTTCAGAATGTGTCTCAAATCTGATCCCTGCTCACCACCTCCCTCCTACCAGCCTGGACCGACCACCCTCATCTCTTCCCTGGATGATGGCACTAACTTCCTAGCTGGTGACATCTGTGCCCCTGAAGTCTGTTCTCAACACAGCAGCCCCGGGTCCCATCCCTCCTCCATGTAACACCTTCCAGGGGCTCTCCATCTTGTCCGAGTCAAAAGCCTTATGGTGACCAACCTGACCCACCATTATCTTTGTATCTTATCATTTGCTGACACCTTGGACCACCTCATTGGCCTTCCTGGTGTTCCGTGAGCACATGAGGAAGGTATCTGTGTCAGGACCTTGCTCCCTACCTGCCTGGAGCTCACAGAGAGCCACCTTTCCCGTCCCCCATGCCTCAGGCCTCCACACCTGATCAGAGAGGCCTCCCTGTTTAAAGTAGCCCCAGGCCCGCAGTCTCACCCCTCACCCTAGTCTAACTTCCTTGCAGCACTTACATATAATCAACCTGTATTTTTGCCCGTTTAAACTTTTTTCGCCTCTACTTTTTGGTGTGCATTTTCCATCTTCTCACACCTGAGGTCTCCCTGCTCCTTGAGGAAGCAGCCGGCCCTTGTAGCTGTTTGTTAGATGAGTGAACGAACGGGTAGACCACGTCATAACCATCACCCCCCACGTGCTGCATCTCCCCTTGGTGGCAGGATGGCATTCAGAGACTTCCAGGCCCACTTTGACAAAGTAGAGGTCTGCAACCCCACTCCTGACGCCCTGGAGGGGGATACTGTCCCCAAGTGGGTGGTGGCGGTCCCTCAGGGAAGCTGGGTGCGGGGCGCCACAGCTGGTGGCTGCCGCAGCTTCCTGGGTGGGTAGCCCGCCTGTCACTCTCTGTCTTTCCCAGGTGTCCAGTCCACTTGCTGGATATTGGTGAGTCAGGGCCAGGACCCTCGGGAAAGAGTAGAGGTCGACAGCGGGATTTCAGGGGTGACCAGGAAAAGAGGGCTACAAAGACTGAACAGGAAGTTAGATAAGAATTGCTCAGGGAAACGCCCATGTTTTACCACTTAAGTTATTTTCTGTTATAAGTAATAGAAAGCACAGCTCACACTGGTTTATCAACAAAAAGGATGTATCGTCCTCCGTAATTGGAAAGTTCAGAGGAGACGGAGGGCATCAGGCCTGGTTCTGTCCGCCCATTTGTTTGCGATCCTCTGTCCTGCCCTCTTCCCTCTGTTGACTTCTTCCTCTGTCTGGTTCTCTTTATAGTCACAGGAGGGCTGCCAGCAGTATCCTGACCTCTCACTCACACGCACGGCAAGAGCTCCTAATGGTCATTCCACAAAAGGCCTCAACGTCCCTCTAATTGGGAGCTGCTGAGATTGCCTGGTGAATGCTACGGCTGATGGGCTTTGTTCCAATTCTCCGTGGTAAGAGGGACTAGCACAGATTACTCAGCGCTCATCCTTGGAGCTGGGGGTGAGGTCCATCCTGCTCAAATTGTGCAACCACTAAGCGGATGCTGGGGGACGACCACAAGGGCACTGCACTCTCCTTTAAACGCCAAGTGGAAAAATAAGATGGTGCACACTGTAGCCGACTAGCCCCAGAAGAATGTCTTTAAAAAGCTGTGTGGGAAGTGGTTGGAAGGAGGGTGGAAATGGAAGAGGGGACACTGCGTTCTCACAGGAGATTACAGAAAGGAGGGCAAGAGGAGGTCGGGACAGAAAGGGAAGAACTGTTTTCTCAGGTTTGGGAGGATGTGGTAGGGGTGCACGTGTGTGTATGTGTATGTGTCCTTTGTGGGTTTTTTTCTACATTTATTTATTTGGTTGCGTCGGGTCTTAGTTGTGGTGCGTGGGCTTCTCTCTAGTTGTGGAGCGCGGGCTCAGTAGTTGCAGCACACGGGCTTAGCTGCTCCACGGCATGTGGGATCTTAGCTCCCCGACCAGGGATCAAACCCAAGTCCCCTGCATTGGAAGGCAGATGCTTAACCACTGGACCACCAGGGAAGTCCCTCCTTTGTGTTTTTTGTTATTCTTGTTTGTTTTTTTTTAAGGAAGGGAAAATAATCTTCCTCTTTCAAATGGCAGATACCTTTTGGACCAATCCACAAATAAAATTGTCCCTGACTGAGAAAGATGAGGGGCAGGAGAAACGTACTTTCCTTGTAGCCCTTTTGCAGAAAGATCGAAGAAAACTCAAGAGGTTTGGTGCCAGCATGCTGACCATCGGTTATGCCATTTACCAGGTGGGTGGGGGCCATTCTTCTCCTCAGAGTCACCATCTGAGTTCTAGACTCAGTTCCTCCTTGGCTTCACGCCTGAGATTCAATGGCCTGTCCCCACACTGTGTCCAAACAGCCAGGACCAACAGCCCTCCTTGGAGAAACCACCCCCTTACTCCTCACTGCAGTGCCCCGGCCAAGACAGACACCTGAACAAAGACTTCTTCAGACACCACGCCTCCCAGGTCAGAAGCAAGACGTCCATCAACCTGAGAGAAGTCTCTGACCGGTTCTCGCTGCCCCCTGGGGCGTACACTGTGATTCCTAGCACTTTCGGGCCCCATCAGGCAGCCGATTTCTGCCTGCAGATCTTCTCGGAGAAGAAAGCCATTACTCGGTGAGTCACAGGTTCAAGAATCCCTCTCCATTTTGTGGTTCATTTCCAGAGAAGTCACCATTCTTCCCTTTCCTATGACCCCCCTGGGAACCCAAGCAGGGGGGGTTCCTTATCCATTTGCAAAGCAAGATGCATGTCCATTTTAGTCCCGCTCCTCCCCTCCCTCAAACAAACCGTTAAAAAATTGCTTCCCCCAAATGCTCCCAGAAGCACGCTCACAAGACCCTCCTGGCTGGAGCCCTTCATTTTCCAGACCCTTTAACCAAGAAGCTCCTGGAATGGGAGCCACACTGAGGGATGAGAAAGTCATTTCTGTGCACGATGAAGGCATGGCTGTTGCAAGTTTGAAGAATGTCACTTTCTTTTAGCTCCAGTTTAAATAAATGTTAGCAAGTTGTTTTGAGCTGGTCTCATCCTATTGATGTGATGCTATGGGCTGAATGCCTGAGGCACAGCCTGGACCTGTACTATTTGAGGCGAGACCCCCGCAGACATTTCCCCAACCAGAGCCAATGTTGTGGCTGGACCAGCCCTTGTGGTTCTTATTATGACTGCAAGACACCTCAGCAATAGCCGTCAGGGAACTTTCAAAAATAAATGTATTATTCATTGGTCCTGGAGGGTACCTGGCCCTCCCAGGGCCACACAGGGGCAGGGGGTAGGGGAGAGGACCCCAGGGTCTGCTTTTACTGAGGTCAAGGGTGGGGTGCCTAGATTTCGTAGGTTCACCCTTGGTGAGTTTGAAACATAAGAGCTGGAATTAAAGCAGGGGAAGGGAAAGGCAAGTGGCCAGTCAGTTATCTGGTCTACCAGAGCTTTCTAAAAACAGGGAACTCCAGAGTGGGGCGCTGGCTCTTTGTCCAGCTGTGAAGCTGGCAATGTGTTTATTCCAGATGGATGTCTTTGAAGCAGCTGCCCCAGCAATCGAAAGCTTAATGTCAGGGGCTTCCCCAGTGGCACAGTGGTTAAGAATCCGCCTGCCAATGCAGGGGACATGGGTTCGAGCCCTGGTCTGGGAAGATCCCACATGCCACGGAGCATGGAGCCCATGCGCCACAACTACTGAGCCTGTGCTCTAGAGCCCGTGAGCCACAACTACTGGGCCCACATGCCACAACTATTGAAGTCCGCGTGCCTAGAGCCCGTGCTCCGCAACAAGAGAAGCCACCGCAATGAGAAGCCCACGCACCGCAACAAAGAGTAGCCCCCACTCGCCGCAACTAGAGAAAGCCCACGTGCAGCAACGAAGACCCAATGCAGCCAAAAAATTAATTAATTAATTTTTTTAAAAAAAGCTTAATGTCAGGCACTTACATTACAATCAAGAAAGCTAACTGCCTTGGGCTTACACCACACCAGTATGACTGCCATTCTCTATCCCTGACATTCTGCCACCTCTCCTTTTCTGTGTCTTAGCAAAATTATTTTGTATCAGGTACTTCTATGGAAAAAATTTCCCATTACTGCCTGTTAGCAATTTTTTGTTCTGTGGCAGAGGAAAAAAGGGGTTCAAGATACAAGACTCCATTTCGAGGGATCACAAGAGAATGGCAAGATCTAGGAATTCTGTATTTAAGTCAGATCAATCCCCAACAAAGGATCAACCTGAGATAACAAGGTAGAGACAGCTGTGACTCCATGGTCTGCTCTGGCTTTATCTGTTGTCTAGTGGGATAGCGTGTGCTGAGAATACAGTCATCCTCGCTATCTGCAGGGGATCGGTTCCAGGACCCGCCATGGATACCAAAACCCTCCCACACTCAAGTCCTGCAGTCAGCGCTCGGCACACGCGCGTTCTGAACCTGTGGGTTCAACCAACCAGGGATTGTAAACATCGTACTATATTTATTGCAAAAAATCTGCCTCTTTTGACCCAAGCAGTTCAAACCTAGGTTGTTCAAGGGTCAACTGCACTCCCAATTAGAGAGTCTGGTTGGGTTTCCCAAACCAATGCAAGAGTCATGTTTCTTTCTCATCAGCTCAATCGAAGCAATAAAGTCTCTAATTTTTAAAAACTGTGCTGGAGAGCTGCTCTCCAGTCTTCTCCCATGTACTAGCACAACCTGAGGATGAACGTCCCAGCATCTGTTCACGCAAAAGCACCCCATTCGGATCGAGGCAGATTGGTGACTCTTGTGGGTGGAAGAGAGAGAAAGTCAGGCTGTTCCAATCCTGCACTTCTTGTTCTCAGTCCCATCAGTGGGGTGAGGTCCGAGTCCTCGGCATTGGTGGTTTCTAGGTGGCAAAGCCAACTCCGTACTCCCCCTTGCCCTGAAGGAGATACTCGACCTGCTCTGATAATGATCCTAAAAATCAGCTCCGTAGTCAATAACAGAAGAGCCACACGAAGCTCTTTCCACTGGTTTAGTTCTCATGAGAGGGTTCTGAACAATAAAAGGGCTCTGATAGCTCTGTGGTGGCCCAGGGGGAGAGGAGGAGAGGGAGGCTGCCCGGTGCCATCCTCGTGTTTGCCTGTTTCTGTTCCCTTTGAGCTTCCAGCAGTTATTTGTTTTTTGTTTGTTTTAATATTTATTTATTTGGCTGCATCCGGTCTTAGTTGCGGCACGCGGGATCTTTCATTGCAGCGTGTGGGCTCTTCGTTGCAGTACGCGGGCTTCTCTAGTTGTGGCACACGGGCTTAGTTGGGATCTTAGTGGCATGTGGGATCTCAGTTCCCTGGCCAGGGATCGAACCCGCATCCCCTGCATTGGAAGGCGGATTCTTAACCACTGGACCACCAGGGAAGTCCCTCCAGCAGTTTTTATTTGGGAGCGCTTCAGGTTTGAATTTGAAAAGAGTAGATTCTTCCGAATGCTTTCAGTATCAACAGAAGCTGAAGCCTGCTCCAGTGTCACTGCTTTCCAAACACTACAGGTTCCCCTAAGGATGTGAACAGCAAAATAAACATCTTCCCAGTTATCTTTCCTCTTTGCCCAAAAATAAGCATACAACCCACGACTCCCCTACCTCCAGTGGGAACAAGGGTTGCTTCTGCAAGAGGGACAGGGGCAAATGATGCTGTCCCAGGGCCAGTCTTTTTGGTCCAACTCAACTTGCTCTATAATCTTTTAAAATTCCCTCACGAATAGTTAACCCTCAGTAGGTTGAATGACCGTCTCCAATGAGACAGAGTTTATGGGGAGCGTGTCACGAATCCTCTCTGCTTATGGGACCTCAGAGGTTCTGCTATTCTATTGAATGTGTAACACTTCATAAACATCCCTGGTCAGAGCGCATCCAGGAAATAGGGAATGACTGCTGGTTTAGCTTCTTTCACTTCTGGAGGTCCAGGCTTTGCAAGTTCTCTTTGGGTGATGGCTAAGCCGCCTCCCTCTCATTTTCATGCTGGGCAGAGTCTGAGTGGTGATGGCGGAGGGAGAGCCACATACAGATCTGCAGCCTGGTGAGATGGAATGTCGCTGAGAAAGGAGGGCTCCAGTGGGACAGAACCTTCCGTACGTCTGGGCCCTTCAGCGCTGCAGGTTCTAAGGAGGAAGTTAACCCACATTGAGTCGGGTGCTTTCTGTCCCCACAGGGACATGGGCGGAACTGTAGACATCGACCGTCCTGAGGTGAGCCTTTTCGGTTACCTTGGAGGGTGGGACTCAGTGACATCCTTGAACTCGTCCCTCTAACCATAGCGTCATTTAAAACTCTGGAGTTCAAGGAATGGCTATCTGCGATCAGGTAGATAAGCACCTTGGCTCTAACCTCCTGGAGAACGACTTGTGCCTTCCAAACTCCCCTGGCCCAACAGAACCCGGCATGGTAGTGAGGTAGGTGCTTGCTAGAAAGCTGTGTTTGGGGTGATCTTCCTTTGTGCTACCGACTTTCTCTTTTCCCTGAGAAGCAGCTGCTGTCCCCAGAGGGAGTGGAGTATCTTAAACGTGTGCCCAATTTAAGAAAAACAAATGATAGAAAGAAAATAAGAGAGGCAGGTACATTCTTTTCAAAAAGATCTCTTTTTCTAGATTCTCGGGGGAACACATTACTTCTTCCCTGCATTGCATGTGGGAGTGACAAGGGGCTGACTTTCTACTTGTCCCGGGGCTGTAAAGTTTCTAAGAGGCGCTGAGGTGTAGCAGGCACCAAGCGGGGGCTTGTTAATGGGGCCCAAAACAGAAGAAGACGAAACACCCAAAACATTGACTGAGCTTTCCACACTCCAGTTCCTGGGTTCTGTGCTAGCAACAGTCTCCTGCCCTCAAAGTCAGATGATTAAGCAAGTAATTAGTCCATGAGTGTTGAGTGTTGAGAGTTGAGATATCTAATTAGTCCATGAGTGTTGAGTGTTGAGGTATCTAATGAGTGTTGAGATAGAGGAGCTGCAGGGACCCTAACGCAGTCAGGGGTCAGGCCTCCTTTAGGCAAGGAGTCTTAAGAGTCCCACTGACAAAGTCGTTCCAGACACTCCTAAAAAAGCTTCACGAGGAATGGAGACCGTAATGCCACAGGCAGCAGCCAGTTCAGAGCTCAGCTACAGAGCGCACGGCATCATGTGGCTGGGAGGTCCCGGCTTCTCCCATGGGGTGACACCACCTTCAGCCTGGAGCTCTTCTTTCCTGCCATTTCAAGTTTCCTTTTTGTGGGTTCAGTGCAAGTCCCTCTGGTTAATTTTCAGCCACCAATGCCGACTCCGCCTGGCCAGGAGACAGAGGAGGAACGGCAGCTCCGGGCCCTGTTTACACAAGTCGCCGGTGAGGTAGGCTGCCCTGGATCCCCTGCAGTGCTGAGGGGCCCGGCTTTCCCCCTGAGGATGCAGGAAGGTTGTTGTTACACTTCCCAGAGGCTTGGTGCCCGAGGTTTGGTGCCTGAGGCTTGATGGAGCTGGTCGCAAAGTGAGACCAGTGCATACAAGAGGCCCTAAAGACTGCCACCTCCGCACCATCTCCCATCCCAGTCTGCGCTGTGGATACAGCAGTAGCACCCCAAGGAGCTCAGATGAGTAAAGGAAGCCTTCTGTCCGCTCTGGCCAGAGGCGGTGATATTCAGGGAGGCCGCCGTTAGACTGCAGACGCGCACGGGCATTTTGTCCATTAGCACCAGAGGCGCGGCCAGGCTGGGCACTGGGAAGGAGAGACCGTCTGTGCCCTGCCTGCAGCCCTTCGCACCCTCCATTTCCATCCTCAGCTGCCCAGCTTTATTGCTGAGGGGCCCTGACCGCTCCTGGGGGACCTGGGTTTTCCCTGCCCCTGTCAGGGCTTCCATCGTCCTGGGAACTGCCCCATCTGTGTTCCCTGGAAGCTTCTCCGTTGGAAGCCGGAAATAAAATAAGCCTGATAAACCAATTCAGGGCAAGGAGCTAATGACTATGTGAGCATCTTTCCTCTGACCAGGCTCTGAGCTGTGGAAGAGGGGTGTCACCTACACCTGGGGGATGAATCCCTAATGGTGGGCTTTCGGGCACTGAAATAAACAGGCAGGTCAGGGAGACCTGGGGACCACAGTCTGGGCTGGAGAAGAGTGGGAAGGAGGGAGAAATTCCCAGCTCAGGTGCCTCTGTAGGACTGGCCTGGGGGAGCTGCCAGAGTGAGGAGGCAGGTGGGAGACCACAGAAGTTGCCAGAAACAGAGACCCGGGTTTGGAAGGGAAGGAGGGAATGTTGCAGATTCGTTCAACCTTCAGTAACAACCCAAAGGAGCCTCTAGAGCTCAGGCGCTTGGTCCTGGCCCTGCTCTTCTTCAGACAAGCCAGATGACCGGGCTCAGGGCTCTGTCTCTCTGGCCTCCTCTGCTCCTGCGGGGCTGAGGTTGCATCCGTGAATCTTCACTAGGGCTGCACGTCCCAGCGCCCACTCCCCAGGCCTCAGGCGCTCAGGGGTGGAGCCTGGGCGGGCAGAGGTGAAAGTCACCCCACAGGCAGCTGTGTTTCCCGCTGCTGGTTCAAAGTCCTGGACAAAGGAGCCTGACATGAGGGCTCCTCACACTGTCTTGGACATAAAGATCACCAGGTCCTCCTGGAAGTGCAGGTTTCCTGGTCAGGAGGTCTGGGTGGGGCTTGAGACTCTGCGTTTCCAGCAAACTTCTCAGGGCTGAGGATGTGGAGATTCAGTGGGACTTAGTAGCCCGCCTTAGACCGCTGATTCTGAAATTCACCCCTAGAGGTTTTGAAAATAACCCATGAGCCATACTCCCAAGTCTTCTGATTGAAGAGGGCCCTGGGGTGAGCCCCCCAACTCTGTGTGGGGTTTTTTTAAAGCTCTCCAGGTGCTTCTGCTGTGCAGTTGCTTGGAGACTGAGCCCCAAACCTCCGCCAGCATCAGAATCACCTGGGGAGCTTCAGCTGGGGGATTGGGGAAGTTTTCCCACGCTTTTTTGGGGGCCCGCAGGTCCCTGAGAAGTAGGGCACAGGGCCTCCAGCAGGGTCCTGAGGCCAATCACTTGAGCCCAATCACGCCCAGAACTGGAAGAAACTCTAAGAGAGAAGGTGCTGAGGGCCATAAAAAGCAGTTGTCTCCACTTCAACAGGACACAGAGGTAACCACGGAGGAGCTCGAATATGGTTTAAATGCTGTGCTGCAAAAGAGTACGTGCTCACACCCACTACCCCTACCTGCACCCCGGGGACCCCAGGGCTCCCATGGAGGGGACAAGGGACGTGTGACGGACGGCCTGCTGCCTGGGTCTCCTCCAGCTCCCCCGGATCCCCTGCTCCTCAGAGCTGCAGACGGGCTTTTCAGGGCTGACTTTAGGTAGACTTTAAAAATAGCTTCCATTGCTCGTTTCTTTCTTTTCTAAAAAATTTATTTATTTTATTTATTTATTTTTGGCTGCATTGGGTCTTCGTTGCTGTGCACAGGTTTTCTCTAGTTGTGGCGAGCAGGGGCTACTCTTCGTTGCAGTGCGCGGGCTTCTCATTGCGGTGGCTTCTCTTGTTGTGGAGCACGGGCTCTAGGCACGCGGGCTTCAGTAGCTGTGGCACGTGGGCTCAGTAGTTGTGGCTCGCGGGCTCAGTAGTTGTGGCGTGTGGGCTCAGTAGTTGTGGCTCGTGGGCTCTAGAGCGCAGGCTCAGTAGTTGTGGTGCATGGGCTTAGTTGCTCCGCGGCATGTGGGATCTTCCCCAGCCAGGGCTCGAACCCATGTCCCCTACATTGGCAGGCAGATTCTTAACCACTGCGCCACCAGGGAAGCCTGCTCATTTCTTGATTACACTAATGATTCAAGTTTATGGTAAAAGATTCTGAAAAATGCAGAAAAGCCTAATGACAAAGGCAAACATCACGGCTAATCTCACTACCCATAAATAACCACTTTAACATATATGTGTGTGTCTTTGTGTATGTGTTTCTGTACCAAATGTGTAGTCTGTGGGTGTGTGTGTCTCTCTCTGTATATATAGGTACACACATAATAGGTATTACACTATAGATGCAATATTATTTTTTGAATTAACAGCTTTGAGAGTTAACTCGCATACTGTACAATTTACCCATTTGAAGTATACAACTCTGCTAAGTGAAATAAATCAGACAGAGAAAGACAAATACTGTGGAATCTAAGAAATACAACCAACTAGTGAATATATAACCAAAAAGAAGTAGACTCACAGATATAGAGAACAAACTAGTGGTTACCAGAGAGGAGAGGGAAGCAGGGGTGGGGGAAATAAGAGGTACAAACTATAGGGTGTAAGACAGGCTACAAAGATGTATTGTACAACAGAGAATATAGCCAACATTCTGTAATAACTGCAAATGGAAAATAACCTTTAAAATTGTGTAAGAAATAAAAAATTTTTAAAAATAACATATACAACTCAGTGGATGTTAGTATGTTCATAGAGTTGTGCAACCATCACCACAATCAATTTTCATTTGATTCAGAGCATTTCATCACTCCAAAAAGAAACCACGTACCAGTAGCATTTACTACCCTCCCCCGAACCCCCAGCCCCTGGCAAGCACTCATCCGTTTTCTGTCTCCATAGATTTGCCTGTTCCGGACTTTTCATATAAAAGGAATCATATAAAATGTGGTCCTCTTTGGCTGGCTTCTTTCACTTAGCATGACATCTTCTAGGTCCATCCATGTTGTAACGTGTCAGGACTCCTTCACTTCTTTTTATGGCTGGATAATATTCCATTGTCTGAATATACCAGGTAGGGTTTATCCATTCATCCATCGATGGACACTTGGGTTGTTACCACTTTTTCGTTATTATGAATAATGCTGCTATGAACATTCGTGTACAAGCTTTTATGTGGTCATGTGTTTTCATTTCTCTGGGGTATATAGCTAAGACAATTGCTGGGTTAAATAGTAACTCTGTATTTGCTTCTTAAGAAGCTGCCTATTTTCTAAAGTGATTTCTGTACCTTTTCACTAGCAGTATGTGAGTGTTCAAATTTCACCAATAATTTTAAACCCTGTCTCCTAAACTTAACTTTTATGAGCATTTCCCCAGAAATGATCTTAAGAATCAAAGCATGGTTCTTAAGGATTGTATAATAATCCATCATATGGACATAACCTAACTGTTGTCCATACCCTTCCATTGGTCATTCGTATCATTTCTAAGTTTTTGCCGTTACAAGTAACCTGATGATAAAAATCTTAACTTATGATTCTTTGCTTGGGACTCTTGAAACTCGGATAAAGAGTGGAAGGATATCCCTGTTTTTAAAGCTTGTAAAGCTTTTTTTATATTTTGCAAATGTTCCTCCCCAAAGGCCACGTTCTACTCTCACCAGCATCTTAAGAGTGACCACATCACCACCCTCACCAACCCGGATCTAACCACCCTACTGGACTTTCAGCAGATGGAAATAGGTTTATCTTATCAGGGGTCAACTGAATTCTGCTTTCTTGTGTGATTTCAGAAAAGGACATCAAATTCAAGAAGCTAAGCCTGACTTCCTGTAAAAACATCATTTCTCTCATGGACGTATCCTTCCAAATACGCGGGCAGAAATAGATGTTAAGTGTTTTTCTCTAACGCAGACTTCCCTAGAATGTGCAGAGTCTTCTTCACAGAGAATAACTAAAGCCTGGGCGACACTGGTGCTAGCATTGGAACAAAATCAAGAGGCACAGGGGACTTCCCTGGTGGCGCAGTGGTTAAGAATCCGCCTGCCAATGCAGGGGACACGGGTTCGAGCCCTGGTCCGGGAAGATGCCACAAGCCACAGAGCAACTAAGCCCATGAGCCACAACTACTGAGCCCATGTGCCACAACTACTGAAGCCCATGCACCTAGAGCCTGTGCTCCTCAACAAGAGAAGCCACCGCAATGAGAAGCCCGCACACCGCAACGAAGAGTAGCCCCCGCTCGCCGCAACTAGAGAAAAGCCTGCGCTCAGCCACGAAGACCCAGTGCAGCCACAAATTAAAAAAAAAAAAAAAAAGAGGCACAGACTGGCCAGTGGGGGGAATGTTTGTGAAGGGACTTGGGGATCTTTTTGCCACTTTGGGGTGCTGTCCAGGGCAATGAAGAGTTTTTCACATGTGTGTTTTCAACCTTTCTTTCGCCATCCCCCCTCACCCCTGCCATGCCCCCTCTTCAGAGATTCATGGCTTAATAATTAAACCCCCTCCCTCAGAGCCCTGAGTCTGTGTCACACATGTCCCCCGTGCCAGCCCATTGCCCTCCTCCCCTGCAGCCCCAGGAGCCTTGGGGCGAGATGCTCACGTCTTCCTTTCCTCCTTAATTCACTTGCACAGACCAGTGGCAATGGGACGCTAGCGTTTGGTGAATTCAGAGTGTCCTGGGACAAGCTGAAGAAGTGGGCAGTATGTAACCCAGCCAGTGCCTGGCTGCTAGGGGACTGTACAAGCCTAGAGCAGAAGGGGATTTGATTTGATTTGATTTTTAAATATTTATTTATTTATTTATTTAGGCCGAGCCATGTCTCAGTTGAGGCATACATGCGGGATCTAGCTCCCCGACCAGAGATGGAACCTGGACCCCCCCCCCGCCCCCTGCGTTGGGAGCACGGAGTCTTAGCCACTGGACCACCAGGGAAGTCCCAGAAGGGGATTTTAAAGGTCCAGGTGCTGCCGACCAGAGGATTTGTGTTTGAAAAGGTGGAAGGGAGGAAATCAAGATGGAATTCCCATAGTTACTTCCCATACTTATGGGAGTACCACAGGGCTTCCACCCAATATGAAAGGAAAAGAAAGGCACCCACACTTTTGGAGACCCTCAGCCTACCATTGCCCCTTCCGCCCGGTGAGGAGTCTCTCCCCTGCATGGACCCCATTACTGCCATCAAAGGAGCCTCACCGGGGGCTTCTGCGTGCTCGCATTCTCAATGCCTCTGCTCTCCCCCTACAGAGCCTTTTCCTTCAGTTTGATGCTGACATATCTGGCACCATGTCCTCCTGCGAGCTGCGGACCGCCCTGAAAGCCACAGGGAAAGGGAAGCCTGGGCCAACGGGCGAAAGCTGTCTGCATGCCAGGCGCTGTCTGTGGCAGCCACTCACCTCTCTCGGCCCAGGGAGGGGGCTGGACTTTGACCAGAATCGATGCTTCTTAAGGGCGGGGCCCAGCCTCAAATTCAGGACTTGCTCACCCTCATCAGGGACCTTTAAAGTGTATCCACTGAGGCTGAACTCAGCCTGACCCCTGGAGGCCTCAGCCTCTGGCCAATTTTCTGGCCAAGCAGAGTTATATGCGACTCTGGTGGCAAGCTCCCAAGCCTTTAATTTCTGCTTTCAGATGGCGATTAACACAGAGAGGCAGGGCATGTCCATCCCATGGTTTGGGGTCAGGTTTGGAGCACACAGAGTTCGTGTACCCCTCTGCCACGGAGGCCCCGTCTCTGGCTTTGTCACCAGCAGACTGAATCCAAACCAATGATTCTGTTGTCGTTTATACCCATTTCCTGCATGAGGGATGGGCTCCAGGTGGCATTCCTAACCCTCTGGCAGCCCCTGCCGGGGCAGTCTGAGTCTCTGGGGCTCAGCTGTCCTTTGCATAGGGCGGCCACTGCAGCCTGCCTACACCCCCCCAGGCCGCAAGGCATTTCTCACAAAGCAAGCTTCACAGACATACCCCTGGGCCCGGCCAAAGCCTGGAATCTGGTTCCCTTCCAGGTAAAATAAACATCGGGAAACACTGTCAGCTTCATGGTCTGATAATGGGACAAAATCAGGACCAGCTTGGGTCCTGTGTGATGGCAAAGAAACAAAATTAATTATGAATGTGGAGAGTGCCACAGAAGAGAAGGGCCTGATCTTCTTAGGGTCTGGGGACCTGGTTTCTAGGGCGGAAGGACGGAGCAGGGAGAAAAGGAAGCCCTTCAGAGAGGGAAGTGTGGCCACGTCTTTCTTTTCCCGGCTTGGGGAGGGGAGGGAATCCGCCCTCACCCTGCCCTCTTCCTGCCCCATCCGGAGCAGACGCCAGGATTCTGGGTGTTGCCCCCAGCCAGCTCCACAGTGCAGGCTCCAGAAACCATGTCCTGCCTCTGGACTGGCCCCCTCTCAGTCTGGAATCGGGAAAGAGGGCACAGGAAGACCCTGGGCAGGCTTCTAAGCAATACTTTGAACATCTCCTGGAAAGGGAGTGTGCAGGCTGAAATGAAAGAGGGCAACGCTGGTTAGAAATGAAAGCCTTAAGTGTTGAATCTATAAGGAGCGTTACCTTCTCTAAACCCCTCATTCGACCAATGAGCAAAGAGGTCGAATAAGCAAAGAGAAGGGAAGCAAAGCATCCAGGCCCAGGTTCTCGCTCCATCGTGGGCGTGTGTGAACGAGCCTAGCATGGGGTCTTTCACTGAGGGCAGCGGCATAACTGGGTCTCCAGAGCCCGCAGCACCTCTGGGTTAAAATGCCCATGAGAAACAGACACTTACTGCGGGTGTCCTGGCTGGAATCCCCCCAGGGCCAGCAGGAGCTGGAAGTGGAGCCCTGGCACCAGAGGGAGGCACAGGGCTTGGGGCTTAAACACTGTCCAGCACCAAGTTCTCCCGAGCAAGCCTTCCTGAAAAGTCAGCAAGACCCTATGGGGGATGTGAGGTCAAAGCCAAGACCCTGAACTTGGCGAACTCAGAAGGTACAGCTGTGGGTTCACCAGTGTCCCCCCGACAGAGGCACACTGTCATACAGCATCGGAGCCAAGGGCGCCGGGGGGACACTAGCTCCCTTCCTTGGTCCAGCCCTGATGCTCCCGAAGTTGCACCCTGTGGGGCTCACCCAGGGCGGCCATGCCTCCCCCCTCTCCCCGCAGGCTTCCAGCTCAGCACTCCCCTCCTGCAGCTGGTCGTCCTCAGGTACGCAGACCAGGAGTTCCAACTGGGCTTCGATGACTTCTTCAACTGCCTGGTCGGGCTGGAGACTGCAAGCTGTAAGTGTCCAGGGGGGTTGCGTGTTCCTGAGCCCAGGGAGAGCACACCTCCCTCCATCACTTTCCAGGAGCATGTAAGGAGCAAGCTGCTGAGAACTGCAGCAAAGGCGGACTGAGCCACACGCCCCGCCATCTGTGTGCCGTGTGCGGCTAGCCGAGGGGTGGGTGTGTGCACGTCTTCTCTGCAGTGCGCCTGGTACCGTCACCCTCCATCGGTTCCCCGTGTCTTTGTGGGAGGGTAACTGGGTGGGGATGGGGCTCCTGCCGCGAATCAGAAGAAAGGTCGGATCCCGTTACAGGGCACAGAATCGGGAGTCTCTCTCCCTCTCCCTCTGTCCGCCGCCCTCCTTCCCTCTCCATCGCTCTGTGTTTTGTAAGCCCTAGACACTGACCCGATTGTCTCAGAGAAGATCTGTTACCCCAGGAAGAGAGAGAGAGAGATTACGTGCAGGTGGTCCTTAGCATTTGCGGATTATAGCCACCCACCCCTCACTGGGTAGTCACGCTTTTGAAGCTGAAGGAAGCACATCCAGAGCCTGTAACTCAACACCAGGGTGACTGCTGGGCAGGTGCCCCCCCACCCCGGATGCCCACGCTTGGTTGAACGCTCTGGGGTCACCATCTTGAATCTTAATAATTTTTTAAAGTATTTATTTATTTATTTGTTTTGACTGTACTGGGTCTTAGTTGCGGCATGCAGAATCTTTAGTTGCAGTGTGCAGACTTCTTAGTTGCAACATGCGTGCAGGATCTAGTTCCCTGACCAGGGATCAAACCCGGGCCCCCTACACTGGGAGCGTGGAGTCTTACCCACTGGACCACCAGGGAAGTCCCTTGAATCTTAATAATTTTTTTTTTTTTTAGAGATTGTTGTTGTTGGTGTTGTTTTTAGTTTATTTTTGGCTGCGTTGGGCCTTTGTTGCTGCATGCGGGCTTTCTCTAGTTGTGGCGAGCGGGGGCTACTCTTTGCTGCGGTGCACAAGCTTCTAATTGCAGTGGCTTTTCTTGTTGCGGAGCACGGGCTCTAGGCACGCGGGCTCAGTAGTTGTGGCACACAGGCTCTGTAGTTGTGACTTGCGGGCTCTAGAGCACAGGCTTAGTTGCTCCGCGGCATGTGGGATCTTCCCGGACCAGGGCTTGAACCTGTGTCCCCTGCATTGGCAGGCAGATTCTCAACCACTGCGCCACCAGGGAAGCCCCTTGATAATTTTTTAACAAGGGGTCCCACAACAAATTATGGAGCCAGTCCTGCTTGGCACTTTCTAAAGTATGTTTACTGGGTGACTTCCAGGCACTGGCTCAACAAAGGCAAAGTCTGTGCTCCTCGGTTCCATGGTGGGGAGCTCCCGCTGCTTCTTTCGGGACACTTAGAACACAGGGAGTTACTCATTTGAAGCTTGTCTCCACCAGACTCTAGGCTCCAGGAGAGCCGTACTGAGTGGACAAGCAAGGCACACGTGGTGACTGACGGGGATGATGGTCTGAGACAGGCAGGCAGGTCCTGAAGGGCCTGGCCGGTCACCTCAGGGTCCGGGCTTTCTCTGGGTGTGACCGGGAGCCAATGAGAGGTGCATTTTAGAAAGAGCCTCCTCAAAGACAGTCACTTATTAGACTTACAGAGCAGTCAGAGCTGACCTAGAGATAATGAGATTTGGTAGCTTCTCTTCTCTCAACTGCCCTTTTCCTTTCTGAATCCCCTCAGGCCCAGTCCTTTCCTGCAGGGGGTTCTCAGCTTGTTCTTATAATTGAGGAATCCTAGGGAGAAGGCACTCAAAACTGAACATCACTGGTCAGTTTAGCTACAAGTATATCAATTTTATTGATCTTTTCTAAGAACCAACCTTTCATTTCCTTGATTTTCTTTGTTCTTCAGTTTTCTAAGATCCTTATGTTAGATTCACCATCTGGAGAACTTTAAAAAATCCCAGGGCTTCCCTGCTGGCGCAGTGGTTGAGAATCTGCCTGCTAATGGAGGGGACACGGGTTCGAGCCCTGGTCTGGGAAGATCCCACATGCCGCGGAGCAACTGGGCCCGTGAGCCACAACTACTGAGCCTGCACGTCTGGAGCCTGTGCTCCGCAGCAAGAGAGGCCGCGATAGTGAGAGGCCCGCACACTGCGATAAAGAGTGGCTCCCTCTTGCCACAACTAGAGAAAGCCCACGCACAGAAACGAAGACCCAACACAGCCAAAAATAAATAAAGTAGCTATGGAAAAAAAAAAATCCCAAAGCTAGGGCTTTACCCCAGGCTGATTTTAACTTTTTATTCTAGAAATTTTTGCTCATACACCTAAGTATAAAGAATAATAACCGGTCTCCATGTGCCTTCCACCAGTGCCTCTCAAACCCCGCCCCATGACAACCCCCAGGAGAGCATCCAAAACTGTTAATGATCAGACTACACAGACCAATTAAATGAGAATCTAGGGGGTGGCGATACAGCAGCATCGTTATAAAAATTTCCCAGTGGTTCCAGCGCCTTCTACCCAGCCTCAGTTGTCACCTTGCTCATCTTTTCCATATGACCCCCTAAAGCATACTGTTTTTCCTGAGTTATTTAACAACAGATCTCAGAAATTTGGTCCTTTTGTCTGTAAACATCCCTATCAGAGAGACTTCTTTTTAACATAATCGTCATGCCATTTGCACCCTCACAAAATTCTCAGTGAGTCCTCAACATCGTCTAAGACCCGGTCCACGCTGAGATTCCCCGGGTCTCCTCAGGACCCCCTCACTGCATGTGGCTGCTGAGTTCTGTCTCTTTTGTTTCGTGGCAGCCCCTCCTACTTCCTGGTGTACTTTAAAGCTCCCCGCGTGATGCTCAGGTAAAGCCAGTGTGGTCTAGTTCCACCACCTGGTCTAAGATGGGGAGACCGAGGCCAGGAGAGGAAAGGAACTGTCTCGGGTTATTCGATGCGGCAGGCGGGCTCTCTCTTCTACCCCAGCTCTGCCTACGTGGGGGACCACCCAGTGCTTACCTTCTCAGAAGGGACGTGTAGAGACTGAACAGCTTTCAAAACTCATGCAAACCTTTATGTACATGTGCTTTTTTTTTTTTTTGTCTGGGGAGAATGTCCATGGATTGCAAGGGCTCTGTAGCCCCCAACAGTTAAGATAGGGGAGACATTTTGGGTCCACGAGCCGGCCGGCTGACCCACACACAGTAAATGAAGAGACCCGCTCCCCAATGCTCAGGCCACCGGCTTCTGCCATCACAGGAATTCCAGAGGCTGCCCCAGTTGAGAGACACCCCGCTCAGGGGCCTGAGTCTGGCCGCCGCCCTAGAAGATGCTCACCTCTTAGCAACAGATGGAGAAGTTTCTCCACCAGCCTCTCGGAAGGCCCCTTGGCCATGGGAGAATAACTAAGCCTGTTGAAGGAACTTCTCCACAATGATACCTTTCTTGTGTCTCTCCCATCAGGGATGTTCCAGGCCCTCAGCACGGAGAACAAGGAGTTCATTCATCTCAACATAAACGAGGTATGACCCAGCCAGACTTCCCGCTCAGGGACCCAGCCAGGGCTAGGCAGAGCCCACACTCCATAATGCTTGCTGAATGCATGATCACATGTCAGGGTCCACATCTAGCCTCAGGGCAATAATAATAATAATAATATTGCTAATAGTTGTGAGGCACTATTCATGTAGCAGTCAGTAGAATCCTACAGTAGCCCTTTGAGCTAAGGAGTAATAGTATCCCCATTTTGCAGAGGTGGAAACTGAGGCATAGAGAGATTAATCCCCTGGAAGAGTGAGCGAGCAAACCCTGCCCTCTTGTCCCGCCCTCCTTCTGCCACATGGGCTCCTCGGCCTCCTGCCCTCTGCCTTCCGAAGTTCACTTCTTCTCGTTCATGTCGTCGTCCTGTGGGTCTCGAGATTCTTGGGGGGTGTGAGTGTGTGTGTGTGTTTATGTGCATGCACACACACCTCAAAGACCCTGAGGAATACACAACTTTTACCCGTTGCAGGGGCTGATCACAGCAAAAATGATGGAGGGGAGAGAATGGGTCAGTGTTGGAGGCTTGGATGAGGGGTCCCAGGAGTGGATAGCCCTCCCCCGCTGCCCAGAGTGTGGTCTGTGGGCCAGCGGCATGGCCATCACCTCGGGGAGCTTGTGAGAAATGCAGATTACCACATAGGATCACAGTCAACAGTACGGTGTTATAGACTTCAAAGCTGCTAAGAGACGAGATCTTAATTGTCCTGACCGCAAAAAAGAACTGATGATGTGATACGATAGAGGTGCTAGCTGACGCCACGGTGGTGATCATCTTACAATATATCAAAGGATCAAATCAATGCATTTACACCTTATACTTACACAGTGTTATGTGTCAATTATATCTCAATAAAAGAAATCAACAGAATAAAAGCAAAAAAAGAAATCCAGAGTACCAGGCTCCACCCCAGACCCAGTGGATCAGCTCTCATTTTAGCAGGATACATAGTAATTCCTAAACCCACTAAAGTTTGAGAGCGCTGGTTAGACGTTCTTCTGCCCAAAGGTGCGGCAGGGGGGACTACAGGACACTTTCCTTCAATCGTTCCGTAATTTTTATTTCCCTTTTTTTCCATTCTCTCTCTGTGCTTTCTGTCCAGCTCTGCTTTCCCTTGGACCTAAGGGCGGAAAAGCCAGGCAGCCTGTGTCTCCCCCATCTCTGAGCTCTTTCTCCTCCCCACACGTTTCCATGCTCACACCGCACACATTGGCTCACTTCCAAATTCAGTAGTAACTTTGGATGTAGATACCATTTTATTGACTATTCCAAGACAAAGAGATGGATGATGGTGTGTGTTAGACAGGGGATGGAACTGTCAATCTCTGTGCCTCAGTTTCACCTTTTGCCGAAAGAGATCTAGGCCTTAATCTTACACCAGAAGTTTGGTTTCTAGTAATATCATGTAACTTAGCAATTTATTAGGTTGACTCATCACTAATTTTCTCATGTGGGTCTCAGATTCCTGGGTACATTATAATTTCACCAAGAATAGAAACTGGTCATTTTTCTTTTCTAGTATTCTCTTTCACCTTTAGCACATACAGCACATTCAATAAATGTAGCTCCTCTGATTGATAATGTATAAAACACCCCAAGGATGCCAAAGAAAGACATACATACTCAACATGGTCCCTTATGAAAACAAGACAGACCCCTATACCCATCTTTATTTCTCATTTGCCTCAAGGTTTTGCCACCAATAAGTGTGAAGAATGTGTGGGAGTTGCCATGTGTCCATGGTGCAGGGGGAGCGTGAGTGGGTTTTGTATTCAATAGCTCTTAGCCGGTCAAAGGCCCCGAAGTACCAGAAGCATGGAAGGAAGCATTGCATTGCTTCAAGTTCTAGGTGTCACTTCCAGCCCAAGTGTCCACAGGTGTGGGGTCTGGAATGAGCTCTGCGTCCCCATTTCCTCTTCCTCAACAGGCCAAGTCATTTTGTTGTAAGTGCTTGCCCTTGCCCCATACTTACCACCCTCCGAGACGACAGGAAAAATCTTTGAGTTCTCCCCCTCTCCTTCTCCCTTTAAACCTGCCGTCCTCAACTCTGGCTGGAAGTTAGAATCATCTGGGGAGATTTTAAAGCCTCAACGGCCTGGTCACATCCCAGACCAGTTAAATCCAAATCTCTGGGGGCGGGACCCAAGCATCAGTACTTTAGAGATTCCCCTGGTGAGCACAGTGTGCGGCCAACTTGAGAGCCACCTTTTTAAATCCCACCCCCGACCCCAGGAAACCATTCTAGCCTTCCTCTGCCTTGAGTTGGCCTCACCGGCAGTTACTCTGCCAAAAGTAACTTCCTCCATCCAATTGCCTTCCACAATCCTGGCCTCGTCATGTGCCGCGCCCAGGAAGGAGGGCAGAGAGGAGAGGAAAAACACATCCCATATAATCATGTTCCCCCAAGTCACCTTGTCATGATAAGAAAGCTGGCGGGGGCTTCCCTGGTGGCGCAGTGGTTGAGAATCTGCCTGCCAATGCACGGGACACGGGTTCGAGCCCTGGTCTGGGAAGATCCCACATGCCGCGGAGCAACTAGGCCCGTGAGTCACAACTACTGAGCCTGCGCGTCTGGAGCCTGTGCTCCGCAACAAGAGAGGCCGCAACAGTGAGAGGCCCGCGCACCGCGATGAAGAGTGGCCCCCACTTGCCGCAACTAGAGAAAGCCCTCGCACAGAAACGAAGACCCAACACAGCCATAAATAATAATAAAAAAAAATAAAAAATAAAAAAAAGAAAGCTGGTGGGATGGTGGATGGCTTCCGGAGAGAGGAGCAGAGGGGAAGCCCATCCACTTCTCCACCAGCTCACCTGTAAAAAGCCCAGGCACCGAGTCTGCTTCCCTTTCCTGCAGCCCTTCTCTGACGGAGGGTCACCTCTGTCCTCAGCATCCCCGTCAAAGAGGAAAAGGCGCTTATTTTATACCACCCGGCCCAAGGTGCCTCAAGGTGTCTCTTTGACAGGGAGAAAGCACATTTCTCTCTCTCTCTCTCTCACTATCAGCACTTGGCTTGAGTTCACTCAGAAAAGGCTCAGGACCTCTGGAAAACTTAAAATGCTGAAAATTAATTAATTTTTTAAAATGTTTCTTGTTGAGGTAGAAATCCACGTGTGCAGCACAATTATCAGGTGGTGGAGCTCCTGTGGCACAAACAAACTGGGGCTGGTAGGGAAATGAAGGAATGACCATTCTCTCTTTCTTTCTCTTTTTATTCCCAGTTCATCATCCTGACAATGAACATTTGAGGCTTCCCTGGCAGGGATGCACTTTGTCCAGCTGAATCTTGGTTTGGACCATGAGCTTCAGTACGTCCCCAGGTGTAGAGCCATCATGCCCGGAGCCCTCTCCCCTTCCACTGTCCAACCCCCTCATCCCCCGCACCCCACCCTTCTGATCTCGGAAGAATGAAATGGACTCAGTATGATCTCTGATTTTGTGCTCCTTCTTTGTAAAATCACTGCCCTGAGATGGTTGATGCCAGCACCTGTGCCTTACAAACAGGTTTAGGCATCGCCAGCAATTCCTCCCCCGACTTTCCCCACTTCCTCCCATTACTAATTCTTCAAAGTGCAACTCAGTGCACAAACCCTGGCCTCCATGTAGCTTCGATCATTGTTCTCAAACATCCTCTACGGGACAATGCTTTTGTAAATGTGTGTGGGGCTTGAGATGACAAGGAAAAGGTGTGAGGTCATAATTAAGCATTTTTCTGCATCGTAGGCATGTTTCCTTATTGGGGAGAACATCAGGGAATTCTGGATGCTTACTGGTAAGAGTAGAACAACCTCCTCCAAGAACTGGTAACTAAGACAGCCTGTGTCCGGTCCACACACCTCTTTGTGTCCAAACCTTTGGAGCCAGAAAAGCCAAATGCAGTGCTGTTTCTTCTCAGGGAGTCCAGATTCAGGTCAGAGTTGATCTCATTCATCTCCCCCATGATGAGGGGGGATAGAGTGAAGCCTTGCTCTAGCTCCCCTAGCACTGAACCGGAAAATCCCACTAAATTGGAATAATGGAAGGACCATGATAAGATATTGGCTCAATAAATGCTAGGTCTCATTTTCTTATTAACACACTTGTGGCAGATGAGGTGGAATGGAGGGGTGAGCAGAGAGGAAAGGAAAGAGAGTGGTTGGGATGAAGATCCAGTTTGGGATGGAGCTTCATTGGAACCCTATCCCTGGTTAAAGAGGCCAGGGCAACATGGCCTCCTCTCTCGTTGCCAGCCCTTCCCCGAATCACCCAGCAATGGATGGAGGATAAGAGTGTTACCTAATGACCATGTCTTTTAGTTTCTGTACTTGATGTTTGACATCTTGAGGCCTTGCTGACTCTGAAGGGATTGCCCCTCCCAAGCCTACTGAATTCCTAAGGATAGTAATTATTTTCATATGCAAACCAACCAATCCAGAGCCTACACCCCAACTACCTCCTTTATCAGGCTCTCACACTCTAGGCCACTACCCACCTGCCCTAATTGCCCCACTGCCAGATACTCAACAACCAGAGACAGACCCTATGCCCTAGACCCTGCTGCAGTTATTCAAACTAGCCAGTCCTCAGCCTGCTTACCCTGCCTCACCTTTTCCTTCCCATGGAAACCACAATAAAAACTCTTGCCCGCGTTTTTCCTTCACTCTTTCTGCCTCGTGATTGATCCTGGTGCTTCCCCATGTGACCCTGCATGGCTTAGTGAACCTTCCTCTTCTTGGGATCTGTGAGTACAACAAGTTATCTTTTCTGATCTGTTGGCCTCACACCAGATGAGTACTTGACTTTGCAGGAAGAAATTAAGAGCACTGGAAATGGTGTCTGGGTAAATATAAAAAAAGGTTGTGTAAATGTATTTTTTCTCTTTTCTCCTAAGTTTGTTAAAAGACATAATATTATATAAAGTAATAATTATAACACTATATTGTTGGGTTAATAACATAGATAGAGATATGATAATAGTAGCACGAAGGAGAGGGGAGGAAATGAAGATATATTAGAGCAATATTGCTGTATTTCACAAGAATTAAGTCAGTATTAACCTGAAGTAGATGGTATAAGTTACCATGCATATTGTAATTTGTAGGGCCACCACTATGAAAATAACTCAAAACTACAGTAAGGCAACAGAAGAATCAAAATGGTACCCTAAAAAATTGTTTAGCACAAAAGCAGTGAAGGGGGAACAGATTTTAAAAAGAGATGTAGAAAACAAAGTGGCCGGCCTAAATCCAACCATATCAATAATTATATTAAATATAAGTGGACTAAACACTATAATCAAAAGGCAGTTATTGTCAGACTGGATAAAAAAGCAAGATTCGATGGATACTGTTTATAAGAGACACATTTCACACACACACACAATGACCCCACAAATAGGTTGGAAGTAAAATGATGAAAAGGGTATACCATGCAAATGGTAGCAACAAGAGAGCCAGAGGCGACATATTACTATCAGATGAAATGGACTTTAAGAAAAAAATATTACTAGAGACAAGGAAGGACATTTCATGATGATAAAGGGTAAATACATTAGGAAGATATAACAATTTAAAATGTAATAGTACCTACCAGCAAAGTCTTAAAATTTATGAAGCAAAAATGGAGAGAATTGAAAGAAGAGATAGACAATTTAACAATTATAGTTAGAGATTTCAATACCCCACTTTCAGTAGTTGATAGAGCAACTAGACAGAAAGCAGCAAGGATGCAGGAGACTGGAACAGTACTATCAATCGATTTGACATGTATAGAACACTCTACCTAAAAATAACAAATACACATTTTTTCAAAAGCATGTGGAACATTCTCCAGTTTACACCATATATTAGGCCATAAAACAAATTTCAATATATTTAAGAGGATTTAAGTCATTTAGAGCCACAAAGGAATTAGAAGTTGGGAACAAAGAAATTTGGGAAATCCTCAATTTTTAGAAATTAAACAACACATTTCTAAATAACCCATGTGTGTCAAAGAAAAAAATCACAATGAAAATTAGAAATATTTTGAGCTGAATTAAACAAGAATAAAACATATCAAAATTAATGGGATGGAACTAAAGTAGGACTGAGAAGAGCAGAAAGCTCTAAAAACAATAATTTAAGTTTCTGTCTTAAGAAACAAGAGAGACGGAGAGAAGGAAAGGGGGGCAATTAAACCCAAGAAAGAGCAAGAAAGGTCAGAAGAAATCAGTGAACTAGAAAACTGAAGAATAGAGAAAATCAAGGAAATGAAAGTTGGTTCTTAGAAAGGATCAATAATATTGATATACTTTTAGCTAAACTGACCAAGAAAAAATAGAGAAGACACAAATTTACAACATCAGGAATGTAAGGGGGCATCACTGCCGACCTTACAGAAATTAAAAGGACTATAAGTGAGTATTATGAACAACCTTATGCCAACAAATTAGACGACTTAGATGAAATGAAAAAAATTCCTAGAAAGAAAGGAATTGCCAATACTGACTTAAGGGGAAACTGAAAGTCCTGAATAGATCTGTAACAAGTAAAGAAATTGAAATAATAGTTTAAAAATCTTCCCATGAAGAAAATCTCAGGCTTTTCTTTTCATCAGAATTCACTGGTGAATTCTAATATTTAAAAAAGAAATAATACCAATCTAATACAACCCTTTAGAGTACAGAGGAAGAGGGATGATTTCCCAACTCATTCCGTAAGGCTCATATTACCCTAACAAAGCCACACAAAGACATCAAAAAAGGAAAACCACAGACCAATGTCCCTATTGCAACAGATGCAAAAATTCTTAACAAAATATTAGCAAACCAAATCCAGTAGCATATAAAAAATGTTTAAACACCATGACCACATAGGATTTATCCTAGAAATGCAAGGTTGATTTAATATTCAAAAATCAATCCATGTACTACACCATTCAAACAGAATAAAGGACGAAAACCTCATGATCATCTCAAAAGATGCAAAAAAAAAAAAAATTTCAACAAAATCCAACACCATACATAATTAAAATTCTTAAAAAACTAAGAATAGAGGAAACTTTCTCAACTTTATAAAAAGCACCTATGAAAACCCTAGTATGAAAACTATCATACTAGGGTTTTCATACCCTAGTATGAAAACTATCATACTTAATGGTAAAAGCCTGAATCCTTTCTCCCAATGGTCAGGAATAAGGTAAAGGTATCAGTGCTCACCACTTCTATTCAACTTTATACTGGAGGTTCTACCCAGTGTGATAGGGACAAGAAAAAGCAATTAAACACATACAGATTGGAAAGGAAGAACTAAACCTGTTCACAGATTCACAGATGACGTGAATTTGTATGCAGAAAATCCTGAAGATTCTACATAAAATCTACATAAAGAACAAAGTAAGAATACTTATACCACTCAATTTCAAAACTTACTACAAAGCTACTGTAACCGGGAGAGTGTGATTTTTGGTTTAAGGACAAAACATGCAGACAAACTGAACGGAACAGAAATCCAGAAATGAACTCTTACGTTTATGGTCAATGAATTTTTTACAAAGGTGCCAAGTCAACTTAATGGAGGAAAGGATGATCTTTTCAACAAATGATGCTGGAAGGATTGGATATCCATATAACCATATGTAAAATAAAAACAAAAACAAACTTAGATTGGTATCTCACACCATATTAAAAAAATCAACTCAAAACCTATCATACTTAAATGTAAGAGTTAAAACTGTAGTCTTCTAGAACAAAACATAGGAGTAAGTCTTTGTGACCTTGGATTAGGCAAAGATTTCTTAGATATGACACCAAAAGTGCGATTCATTAAAAAAAAATAAAACCTTTAGTAAATTAGACTTCATTGAAATTAAAATATTTGCTTTTCAGAAGGCACCATTATATTAAGAAAAGCTATAAACTGGAAGGAAATATTTGCAAATCATGGATGCATATCATGTCTGATAAATGATTTGTATCCAGATTATATGAAGAATTCTTACAACTCAATAAAGAAACAAACAACTCAATTTTTTAAATGGACAATATTTCAATAGACATTTCTCCAGAGACGATATACAGATGGCTAATAAGCACATGAAAAATGTACAACATCATTAGTCGTTAGAGAAATGCATACACCTACCCATTAAAGCCACAGTAAGATACCACACATACAATGGTGTTCATGAAAAAGACTGACAATATCAAGTATTTCTGAAGATGTGCAGAAACTGGGCCTTCATCCCTTGGTGGTACTGCCAATTTGCAAAACAGTTTGGTAGTTTCTTTAAAAGTTAAACATAACACTTACCATATAAATAAACAATTCCAGTCCTAGGTATCTTCCTAAGAAAAATGAAAATGCATGATGTATACACAAAGGCTTGTGTGTGACTATTCATGACACCATTATTTATAAAGCCCCAAAATGAAAACAATCCATGATGGGGGAATGGATAAACAAAATTCTTTACAGTGGAATTATTATAAATATTGTCATATAAACTGCTGATGTATGCTTATTCCATTTCCATTTCCATAAAGCTCCTAAAAAAGGCAAATCTGAAGAGACAAAAAGCAGATCAGCAGTTGCCTGGGGCTGGAAGTGGGAATGGGGATTAACGGCAAACAGCATGAAGGAACTTTCTGGGGTGTTGGAAATGCTCTAAAAGTGGATGTAGGGATGGCTTCACAGCTCTGTAAATGTACTAAAAAGCATTTGTTTGTACACTTACAGTGGGTGTGTTTTGTGGGATATAAATTACACCTCAATAAAGTTGGTAATAAAAAGTACATGATCTATGAGAGAAGAGACAGAGACAAGGATGTAAGAGAGAAAATAAGTAGACAAATAATGTTGAATTAATCGATGTCTAACTCAGCCCCCGGTCTTTGTTAAATCAGTCAAAATGATAATCCATGTTGGTGTTTTTACTTAGTTTGAGGAATAATTGTTGTTTTCACTCATCATTTAGGGGACAAGTGTTCCTATTTAGGGTAGTAGCGATCAGTTCAATAAGACACATTTGGAGCTGAGGTTGAACACATCTAAGTAGGCTAATCTATTAATTTTCAATTTTTTAATAACAGAAGCCTCGGCTTGGTAGAGTGAAATATGTATATATCTAGGCAGGTCGCGGCTCCTTCCCTGACTGCAGCAGTGCTGCTGGGGTGATATTCAAAATATTTAACCACCACATAGACCTTTGGTCAGGCGACCGTGTCAGTGGATTCAGCCTCAGTTGCCCATCCGGACCTTGGATGAGACATTTTAAAATACTGACTTGAGAGTGTGTTTCTTTCCTTTTTTTTTTTTTTTTCTTAAATTATTTATTTATTTATTTATTTGGCTGTGTCAGGTCTTAGTTGCAGCACGCAAGCTTTGTTGAGACTCGTGGGCTTCTCTCTAGTTGTGGCACGCAGGCTCAGTAGTTGTGGGCTCTAGAGAGTGTGGGCTTAGTTGCCCCGTGGCATGTGGGATCTTAATTCCCCAACCAGGGATCGAACCCGTGTCCCCTGCATTGGAAGGCAGATTCTTAAACACTGGACCACCAGGGAAGCCCCGAGAGTGTGTTTCTTGACTTCCAGTGTCTGTAGGTCGGTCTATTACCTCGGGAAGACCAGCGAAGGCCTGAGGCCTCTCCAACTTCTCACCCAGGGCCTAGTCAATGAATTACAGTGGAAGACAAGACCAAGGTTGCTTCCTGAGTTCATCCTACTCATTCAAATTAACAGTCATACTTTCTAATTAGCTCCATTAATATTCGGACAACTTTTCAAGTTTGATTTTCTCATTCCCATAAAATAGATTTTAAAGCAACCTAAAGTGAGGCTCAGAGGGGCTCAGGAGACAGCCGAGGAACACTTTGAATGCAAGGCTGACCGCTTCTGGTTCCAGCAGAAGTTGGACAAAGAGGTTCAAGCCTCGGCTGGAGGACATGGCATCCTTCCCAATGTTGAGATTCTATGATGCTATAAAATAACCTGAAAATCATTCTTACAATAGTATAAGTGACTAATGACACTTAAAAAAAAATCTCCTCTCCTACTTACATGTTGAAGGGAGATGAAAGCCTTAAGCTTAAGGAATGATGTTCCTCAGTGGGATTTCAGGTTCAGAGAGGAGGGTAGATGTTATTTTGCAGTGTGGACTTACTCCCCCCTGCAAGCAGTTGCCTGTTCACCGGGGCCAGCTTAGCCCAAAGGGTAGATGGTGACTATCTGTGTATCTTAACTTTCCCGTGACCTAACTTTCCTGGACTCAATCTGTACAATGGATGATAAATGGAAATTCATGTATGTGATAGCAGGGTTTGACACACTATAACATTGTAAGTCCTCAGTAAAGCACAACCTAAGGGAAAAAATTCTCGAAACAAAGACTTCCATGGGCCCTGAGATAGAAGGGGGACAGCCCGTGGGCCACTCCTGCAGCCCCATTCCCTCAGGCAACAGGAATGATGTGCCTTCCCCCTCTGTCTCCCCACGGGGCTTGTCCCCAGATCTGAAGTCAACCGCAGTGCTGTGTCACATCTAAAGAGCCTGCACCCAACTCAGGGAGTGCAAAATCTTTCCCCAAAGATCCTCAGACCAAATCCCTCAGACCCTACCAGGAGCGTCACAGGCTGTAGGCACCTTGATCTGAAATCTGGAGCCCACCCGGTTCCTCTCCACCGTGGCCTAACAGAGCCACACGGTGCACCGAAGGGCCCGGCTTCACAAAGTACCAGAGCACGTGACCGGGTTGGCAGAGATGCGGAGGTCATTGGTGCCAGCTCAGTTCAGTGCACTGGATCATTTATGATACAAAGCGCCGTTCTACCGAGAGCCAAGTACCAGTGTGAAGGCTGCGTGGCACCACAGCTGTGAATCAACAGTAGCCAGTGCAGCTACGGATGCCGCCGCAGGGCATTTTCCCAGCCCCACTGTGCCTTTCTGAAAGGGGGGAGGGGTTGGGGAGAAGACAGGTGGTGGGAGGGGCAGAGGAACATCAGCAGAGGGGGAGGGAAAGAGAGAGATGGAATTAGCCCCAGCTAGCTGTGTGACTTTAACCATATCACTTAACCTCTCTGGGCTGTCTTTTTTTTTTTTTAACATTTGACTTTTTATTACTTTTTAAAAATCCAACTTCAGTTAGATTAACAGACTAGATTAGAACTTCAAATGTGATACATTATACACTGCCCTGGATTTCTATTACTCAAAAGCCAGTTGGAATGCAGCCTACACAAATCACGGGTGAGTACAAAAATGGAAGTCATCATTGAGCGATAACTGTTTCCTTCCACCTCGTCACCGATTGTCTGTACTCTGGGGATTTATAGATTCAAGTCTGACACAGTTGAAAAGCCCAAGTGGGACTGCTTTTCCAAAGATACTCTGCTGTCCTTCAGAGACGTGTTATTTCCTCCTTGCACTGAGAAATTGTATGATTCCTTCCCTAACTCTGGGACCTCGGAAGCAAGTCAAATGTGGCTCGGTCCTGGTCCAGTAGCTGGAGAGAGTCTGGTAGGAGACAGCAGAGGTGGGGCTGGCAGGCCTGAGAATTCATTCGTCTGATTCCCTGACAAGGCTCGGGGTCCTGGGAAGAACGAGACCAGAGCAGTCTCTCTCGGCCACGTCAGGACCTGGCTTCTAGGAAATACTCTGTACTGTCAACATCTCAACAAGCTCAGCCCCTCCCTCCTGTAAACACTTTCTCTCTTGTCCCTTACAGTTTGCCTTCTGGGTCCTAAACAGACAGTCGTCCACCTAGACGGTCTCCCCTGTGACCACTCCTCAACACTCTGCTGGAGCTGGCTTCCTCACCACTTTGCTGACACCTCTGCGGGGACGCTGCCAGCTCGGGGGACCCCCATCAGTCCCCATCCTGTGTGAGGTCTCTGCAGTTCTGGGTGTTTGGCCACGTCCTTCGGTGTGAAGGACTCCTTCGCTCTGGGCCCTGTTACCTCTGGCTTCCCCTGCCTTCCTGGCCACTCTTTGACCCTCTCATTTCCATGCTCTCTTCGCTTTGTTCAGACTTAAACACTGGTGTCCTTGGCGAATCAACCCTCGGCCCCTCTTCCTCTCGGTCTATGCCTCCTATGTTTTGTGTCCTTGTGGCCTCGATCACCATTTCTCTGCCACTTACTCCCAAACCCACTTCTCCTCCTCCCCTCCTGGGCTCCCAGACAGCACGGGTTGGAGGAGAAGTGTATCTGCACTTGCCCTGCGTGAGACCTGCCACAGGCGTCTCCACTTCTGCATTCTGCAAATATTGACGACTCAGCCAGCGTGGTGATGGGTGCCGTGTCACCCTACTGCTTAAAATATGGTCATGCCTCCTCACTGCTGCCAGGAGAGCCCCGCTTACCTCGAAACATCTTACCTCTTCTGATGTTTACCTCCTGGCTGCATCTCCCTTGTCCTCTGGGAAGCAGCCCAGAGCTGGCCGCCTGTCCTCCCATATGCCCCACGCCCTTGGTCTTGCTGGATGCCAGCACTGCCTTTACTGTGCTCTCGCTCCTGTCCGCTGTGGAGTCCCCTGCAGACAAGGAGCAACTTGATGGCGGGGACCGGGTCACCCACCTCCGTGTGTCCCAAGTGTCCAGCACAGCTTCTGGCCCATGTTAACGGTTGGGCCCTCTCTCTTCTGCTCAGTTAGTGTTTGTGAACCACAAGCGTGGAGGAAGGGAAATTAGACCCAGCATATGCATGCCTGTGCCCCTTCGATCCATTTGAAGAGTCAGGATAGGCTTGGCTTTGTGGATATTGGAAGAGCTGCTCACTGAACCCTTTTGCCGGCCTGCGGCACTGCCTCAGTTACTGCCAAAGAGCTCCCAGGGCATTCTGCTCCAGAAACAGCATCATGCCCTCCAGATACTAGAAATTTCAAGCATGCAGGGGGCCTGCACTGAAGCAATGAGCATTGTGGTAAAAAAAAAAAAAAAAAAAAAAAAAACAAAAGAAACCTTTGACAGAGAACAGGTGCAGGCCCCTTTTTCTAAACAAAAGAATCACGGTACTGTTCATGGAAAATGCCTGAGTATTCAATAATTACAATTTTTTAAAAATCACCCTAACCAAGCAGCATTCAGTTGGTCAAAATTCCCTGGAAAAGTCAGAAAACATGGGGTTGAGAGTCCCACAGAAATCCCACATCATGTTTACCTTTATTTATTACTGCATTTGGTAGAAATATGTACAAATCAGTCCGTTTTTTGCAATTGGTCACTGTATCTACAGAAACAGAAGTTTCCTTAGCTGAAATCACAGAGGTATATAGGATTGTGGATGGCATCATATCACAGGACACACACACAATAATAATTCAAGAAGCTCTTGCAGAGCAGTTTCAAGACCCATTATAAGCCCTCATATTTCTAAAAAACAGTCCCAATTTTTTGTTGTTGTTGTTTTTTATTTATTTACTTTCGGCTGCATTGGGTCTTCGTTGCTGCGCACAGGCTTTCTCTAGTTGCGACAAGCGGGGGTTACTCTTTGTTGCGGTGCGTGGGCTTCTCATTGCGGTGGCTTCTCTTGTTGCGGAGCACGGGCTCTAGGCGCTCGGGCTTCAGAAGTTGTGGCACACGGGCTTAGTTGCTCCGTGGCATGTGGGATCTTCCCGAACCAGGGCTTGAACCCGCGTCCCCTGCATTAGCAGGCGGATTCTTAACCACTGTGCCACCAGGGAAGCCCTGTTGAATATCTTTTAATGTTGCATATCTTCTTTGCAGAACTGTCTGCTCAAATCCTTTGCCCATTTTGAACTGGATTGTTTGGTTCTTGTTGTTGAGTTGGAGGAGCTTTTATTCTGATGTTAATCCTTTATTAAATATATGATTTGCAAATACATTCTCCCATTCCATGGCTTGTTTTTTCCTTCTCTTGACAGTGTCCTTTGATCCACAAAAGTTTTAAATTTTGATAAAGTCTTATTTATCTGTTTTTTCTTTTTTGCCTAAGTTCTTGGTGTCATAACCAAGGAATAAATGCCAAAACAAGTGTCATGAAGATTTTCCCGTATGTTTTCTTCTAGGAGTTTTGTAGTTTAGCCATTAAGTTCAGGTCTTTGATCTGTTTTGAGTCAATTTTTGTGTATAGTGCAAGGTAAAGGTCCAACTTCATTCGTCTACATGTGGATATCTAGTTTTCCCAGCACTATTTGTAGAAAAGACTGTTCTTTCTCTCACTGAATGGTCTTAGCATTCTTGTCAAAAATCAATTGACCATATATGTGATGGTTTATCTCTGGACTCTCTATTCTGTACCATTGATATATGTTTGTCCTTATGTCAGTGTCACACTGTTTGATTACTGTAGCTTTGTAGTGCATTTTGAAATCAGGAAGTGTGAGTCCTATAGCTTTGTTCTTCTTTTTCATGATTGTTTTCACTATTGCCCTTGAGATTCCATATAAATTTTAGGATGGGTTTTTCTATTTCTGAAAAAAAATGCCATTGGTATTTTAATAGGGATTGTGTTGACTCTCTAGATTGCTTTGGAATTGACACCTTAATTATGTCTTCCAATTAATAAACACAGAATATCTTTCCAATTTTGTCTTCTTTCATTCCTTTCAGCAATGTCTTTTTAGTTTTCAGTGTACAAGTTTTTGCCTCTGTTAAATTTATTCCTTTTTATTCTTTTTAATACTATTATAAATGGAATTGTTTTCATTTCTTTTTTGGACTGTTCATTGCTAGTGTATAGAAATGCAACAGAATTTTGTGTGTTGATTTTCATTGTGTCTTGCAATTTTGCTGAATTCTTTTATTAGTTTAACAGGGTTTTGTGGAGTCTTTGTTTTCCATGTACAAGATCATGGCATCTGCAAACAGAGGTAATTTTACTTCTTCCTTTCCAATTTGAATGCCTTTTATTTCTTTTTCTTGCTTAATTGCTCTGGCTAGAATTTCCAGTACTATGTTGAATAGAGTTAGTGAAAGTAGGTATTTTGTCTTTTTCCTGATCTTAAGGGACAAGTTTGGTCTTTCACTATTGAATATGATGTCAGCTGTGGATTTTTCATATATGGTTTTATCCTATTGAGGACGTTCCCTTCTATTCCTAGTTTGTCGAGTGTTTTTATCATGAAATTGTGTTGAATTTTGTCATATGCTTTTGCTGCAACTGAGATTATCATGTGGGTTTTTTTCCTTCATTCTATTTTTTTTTTTTTTTTTTTTTTGGCCACGTCACGCAGCTTGCGAGATCTCAGTTCCCCAACCAGGGATTGAACCTGGGCCACAGCAATGAGAGCTCCGAATCCTAACCACTAGACCACCAGGGAACTCCCTCCTTCATTCTATTAATGTGGGGTGTTACATTAATTGGTTTTCATTTGTTGAACCATACTTGCACTCCAGGAGTAAATCCCACTTGGCCATAAAAAATAATTCTTTTAATATGCTGCTGAATTCAATTTGCTAGTATTTTGTTGAAGATTTTTGCATCAGTAGCCATCTGGGATATTGATTTGTAGTTTTCATACAGTGTGTTTGTCTGGCTTTTGTATCAGGGTCACACTGGCCTCATAGAATGAGTTAGAAGTGTTTCCTCCCTTCAATTTTTTAGAAGAGTTAGAGAAGGATTAGGACATTCTTTAAATGTTTGGTAGAATTTACCAGTGAAGCCATCTACTTCTGGGCTTTCCATTTGTTGAGATTTTTGATTACTGATTTAATTTCCTTACTAACTAGAGTTCTTTTCAGATTTTCTATTTCTTCACGAGTCAGCTTTGATAGCTAGTGCAGTTCTAGGAATTTGTTCATTTTATACAGGTTATCCAATTTGTTGCCATACAATTATTCATTGTATTCCTCTTATGGTCCTTTTTATTTCTGTGAAATTGATTTTAATGTCTGTGCTTTCATTTCTGATTCTAGTAAGTTGAGTCTTGCAATATTTCTGATGAGGAAGCTATTGTCATCTTTATTTTTGTTCCTTTGTATATAATGTGCCCCTTTTTTCTGGCTTCTTTTACGATTTTTCTCATTCTTACTGGTAGCAAGCAATGTAATTATGATTGATGTGCCTTTCTAGTTTCTTTGTGTTTTTTGTGCTTAGTGTCCATTGAGCTTTTTAAGTCTGTGAGTTCATAGTTTTCTCTAAATTTGGAGAGTTTTCAGTCATTTTAAAAAACATTTTTGTTTCCCCATCTGCCTTCTGCGTTGGACACTTCCAGGACACTTGAAGTCATTCCATAGGTTACGTGCTCTATTTTATTTCAGTCTTTTTTTCTCTCTGTGTTTTATTGGGATAATTTCTTTTGCTACATCTTCAAGTTTACTAATTTTTTCTTAAATGTCTACTCTGCTGTTAATCCCATCCTGTGTTTTTTTTTTGTTTTTTCTTGTTTTTTTTTTTTTTAATCTAAGCCATTGTGGTTTTCATATCTAGAGGTTCAGTTTGGGGTTTTTTTTTTATATATATATTCCATGTCTCTACTTAACATTTGCAAGTCTTCTTCTAGCTTCTTGAGAATATGGAATCAGTTATAATAACAGTGTTTATGTGCTTGTTTACTAATTCTATTGTCTGTGTCAGTGCTGGTTCAGTTTCAGCTGATTGATTTTCTTTTCCCTCGTTATGGTTTGTGTTTTCTTGCTTCTTCACATGACTGGTAATTTTTGATTGATCACCAAACACTATGACTTTTACCTTGCTTGCTGGATATTTTTGTATTCCTATAAGTATTCTTGAGCTTTGTTCAGGAACACAGTTATTCAAAATAAGTTTGATCCTTCTGAGTCTTGCTTTTAAGCTTTTTTAGGTGGGACAAAAGCAGCATTTAATCTGGGGTTAATTTTCCACACTACTGGGCTCATCGAGAAAAATCCAGGATAACCTGCTTTTTTTTAATTCGAATGTAGGACTGAATAATTAAAGGATTTTATGGATACAACTACTGAATAAGAACTTGCCCACCCAGTAATTGTAAAACAAAATACAGACAATTTCCTTATAGTGGAAATTGTCTTATCTTAATTGTCTTATCTAATATATAGATAAATTTTCCAATAAAAGAATATTGGGTTGGCCCAAAAGTTCGTTCGGATTTGTCCATAAGATGGTATGAAAAACCCGAACGAACTTTTTGGCCAACCCAATGCAATCAGGATAACCTGCCTTTTTTAAGGTCTGTAACCTTAATTACATTTACAAAATCCCTTTTTCCAGGGCACATAGTATAACCAGAGTTCTCCGGGATTTGAGCATAAACATCTTTGAGGGGCTGTTATTAGGCATAACACCGTTCCCCGTCTAGCGCCCCCTCCCCCAAACCCATGTCTGCTCCACAGAAAAGATACAGGAGCCTATGAGCTTTCCCCTGCTGCTGCACCATCCAAAACACCACAACGACTGGCAGTGCCAAAAAGGTGCTGCCTTCGTGCAGGTTTCCAGAGTCCAGACCAGCCTGACTTCTGCTCCAGCATCACCCCACTCTTGCTGCTTTACAACTGCCAGCAGCTACTGCACGGTCAAAACCAGAAATAGAAGGGTCTCCCTTCCTTCTGAGTTCTGTTCTCCTCCCAGAGCCTCTCTCCTATTGGCAGCAGTCACCTTGCCCAGCGGCGTGCAGTCTGGAAAGAGTGAGGCTAGCTGTCCTGGCTGCACTTCCCCCGCCTGCCCTCTCGAGGTCTGATCAGTGGAATCAATGCCCAAAGAGCAATAGCCGGGGGTGAACAGAGACCCAGATGTATCCATCAGTGGGCATCGCTAAACCCTGTTTGCAGTGGGGGAGGCGTGCGGGTCACGTGGGTCTGAAGAGGGTGCTCTTTGGCTCGGCTCTGCCAGGGCTGGGTAGACAGCAAGACTGGCGGCCCTTCTGCTGCTGCTGCTTCTGTGGGAAGGCCCCGCAACAGGGGTGGCGCTCACAGAAACAGCAAGTGGACAGGAAACAGACAGGAAGGAGTGAGGCCCCCCTCTTCCTCCTCACGTCTCGCAGCTTCTGTCTCCTGACTGGCAGAGCCCAACAGGGAAGAGCTGACAAAGCAGAAGTGGGTTTTGCAGCGAACCAGCCTCACGTCACAGAGCAAGGTATGAAGGGTGAGTGTGGAGCTGAAAGTAAGACCTAATGACGGGCCTACTTTGGACACGGGTGATGCTGAAAGTGCATGGAAGATTCACGTGACCCCTCAGTACAGTGACCCTGCAGACACCAGCCTGAACATGTCAGACTCTGAGTCATCCTATAGCCACTCTTCCAGGGAAGAGAGAGGCTGAGGACGCAGGGAGGGCAGAATATCCCTCTCTCGCATGCCTCCATGTGGGGAGAGAGCGTGGACATCCCTCACCCCCAGCCACGGCCGCAGCATGAGAGGAGAGGCAGTGCCCTTGCCCCGTGGCACTTGGCCGAGGGGTGGTAACACAAGGACCTCTACAACCCTGAGAAAGTAAAGATGCAATTTGTGTCATGAGTATGGGCTGTCTAGAGGTAACTTGAACAAAGGGTGTTTTTAGTGAAAACACAAAAATTGGATTTTACTTTCCCATAGAATAGTACACATGCCTGCAATTGCTAATTTTGATGGTGAAATTCTTAGTAAGAGAATTTCTTATAATACAGTCATTATAGGAAAAACCAGAGACAATGCAAGTTTCACACCCATACAGTGTACAGAATAAATCTTTCTAAAGAATATATAACTCAAATAGTCAATCATCTTAGACATTTTTTCTAAGTAGAGTTTTCTCTGAATTAATTCTTGCCTTTTTTCCACCAACGTCAGAAGGTACTTATAGAACTGTACAACACAAAGAGTGAGACCTAATGTCAACTATGGGCTTTAATTAAAAATACTCTGTCAATATTGGTTCATCAGTTGTGTAATAGGGAAGAGCCTTTGTGTTCTATTACAGGTTCATCACTAAAGGGATGTTGCCTATAAGCTTAAATTATACATAATGGCTCATCTCTGGGAACCCTGCCTCCAAGGTAATGAGCATTAAGCTAAAATACCTTTGTTTAGCTCACAGGAAACATCCCGACCAGGCCCACCTGTGAATGGCTGCAGGAAGGAAGAAATGAACACATCCTGGCTGGAACCAGGACTTTAACCCCTCCCCTTTTAGTATAAAAAAAGCCTGAATTCTAACTTGGGGAAGATGGTTCTTTGGGACATGAGTCCCCCATCTTCTCGGTCTGCTGGCTTTCTGAATAAAGTCCCTAGTCCTTGTCCCAACAACTCGTCTATTTATTGACCTGTCATGCTTCAAGCAGTACGAGCTTGGACACGGTAACAGTTGTAACAAATGTACCACCCTAACACAAGACATTGATAATAGGGAAAGGGGGGCAGGAGGGGTACATAGGAGTTCTTGTACCTTCTCCTCAATTTTCCTGTAAGCCTGAAGTTGCTCTAAAAATTAAAGTCTATCTAAAAACTCAGAAGGTGAAAGAACACCTTAATCAGGCAATTCAAGAGAATACTTGCTGCAGGGGGTGGGGGGGACTAGGGGAGTTGGGGGAAGGTGAAAAATATCTTTCCTGGGGAGATTTAGGGCCAATTTCTGAGGAACGGAGTCAAGGGGATTTGGTTAATTAATAATTTCTCTCATTTTAAAAAATTTATTTATTTGGCCGCATCAGGTCTTAGTTGCGGCACGTGGGATTTTCACTGAGGCATGAGGGATCTTTGTTGTGGCTCTCGGGCTCCTCTCTAGTTTCGGTGTGTGGGTTTTCTCTCTCTAGTTGTGGCACGAGGGCTCCAGAGCGCGTGGGCTCTGTAGTTTGTGACACGTGGGCTCTCGCTTTGAGGCACCCGAGCTCAGTAGTTGTGGCGCGCGGGCTTAGTTGCCCCGCGGCACGTGGGATCGAACCCGCGTCCCCTGCATGGGAAGGCAGATTCTTTACCACTGGACCACCAGGGAAGCCCCTCTCATGTTTATAAAAGTTTACTTGCAACTCTTTTCCTATTGCTTTCAAAATTGAAATCCATTTCCTTAAAAATTGCCACCACTGTTTTCTTATCATGGCAACTTGGTCAGGATTCTCCAAAAAGCTCTTGCTTTGTTTGTGAAGGCAAGCAGGGTCATCACTGGGTAGTTCCTGAGACTAGGGGGCCATCGGCCCTCAGACTTCCTTTGCCCGACGTGGCTAGGTATTTGCACTTCAGCAAGAACTTCACTTGATTTGCAAACCTTTAGAAATCAAGACCCAGGCGGAGTAGTTTTTTTCCGTTTGCATTTGTGACGAAAATCTGAGAGAGGCTTTGAGATGCTGATGAGTGGTTTGAATGTGGGAAAAGGTGACCAGGTGTGGGTGGCCAGGGCGTGGGGAGGAGAGGTTGTTCTAGACTCCACCATCAGCGACTGGACAGCGAGAGCCAGAGTGGGCAGCAGGGACAAGGGAAGGCATGTGAATCAAGATGAGAGAGAGCACTTCCCTGGTGGACCAGTGGTTAAGACTCTGCGCTTCCAATGCGGGGGGCGAGGCGGGGCACGGGTTCGATCTGATAATGGAATGGAATATTTATAAATGGAATATTTTCTGCCATATCAATAAACAAAGGATGTCACAGTCATCAACTATTGCAACCCTCCAACGCAAGCCAGTGGGCCAGAGGAAACTCAGGGCTGAAAAGAATACCTGCCACCTAGCAGCCGTCAGACTGCAGCCCCTCCCTGCGGTGAGCCCTGAGGAAACTCAGGATGTGAAAATACAGGATGCTGGCCCCAGAGAGCTGAGGTGCATATCAAAGGAATGATTTCAGGGAACCCAGACTCTTGCATCTGCCCATGCACAGAAAGGCGCCAAATTCCTTAGCTTGAGATATCTGGTTTTCTTTAATCAAGAATAATCTTTTGACGTTCAGACTACCTGCCCTTTTGTTGCAAAACTTCTATATATCCTGGCTCCCCGCTCACCTCCTCGGAGCAGTTTCTCAGAGCTATCTGAAAGCTGTCTCCCAGGCTGCAGTCCTCATTTTGCCCCAGATAAAACTTAACTCGCAACTCTCACGTTGTGCATTTTTTTCAATCAACAGATCCCTGATCGGGCAACTAAGATCCCTCATGCTGCGCCGCATGGCCGAAAAGTATATTAAATAAACAAACAAACAAACAAACAAACCAATTCTCAATTTTTAAAAAATAAATTTAAAAAAATAAAGTGAAGGAAAAGACACCTATGGGAGTGGGGGACAGGGGGAGAAACCTGGCAGAGGGCCAAGGACCTGGCAACCAGAGCTGAGCAGGTGTGGGCGAAGGGACAGAAGGATGTGGCTGGAGGCATCTGCACCAGAGGAGTTATACCCTTGCCCACCATCAGCAATGTCAGGTCACAGGAGAAACGGTCCTGCAAACATGAGGCCCTCGACCAACATCAGGGCTGATCACTCCCCCTGGGTCAGGGGACCCCAGGCATCAGGGCACCAGCATTGTCTCTTCAAGATCTTGACACAATCTTTCGAAATGAGGGAGATGAGAACACCCACCCAGGGTCTGAGATGCCCACGTGGCGGGGAGAATCAATTTCCCACGTCCTGCCCTGTGCGGCTCAGCCAGGCCAGGCCGGGCTGAGGGAGAGGTGCATCACTGAGGCAAGATGGCTCAGGGCATGGGGCTCGGGAGGCTGACTTCACCAGAAGAGGCCTTCTGGCCCCTCTTGGCCAGGGAAACCCTGCCCTCCTTCCTCTGGGAGAGCCGGTGCCATCTGGCTGGCGAGGGGGCCCAGCACCAGGCAGAGGATTAACCACGAGGCCCTCCGGTAGAAAATGGAACTCCCCACCTCTCCTGCCAAAAGGCTACTCCAACTGGCAGGCCTGTTTTCAAAGGGTCTAGGAGCGGGGCGGGATAAAGCAAAATGTGCATGGAAAACGAGCTGTCCAGTAGCGTGAATCCCAAGGAGGAGCAGGTCCAGGGGAGCACAGCCGCAGCCGGGGGCTGAGGGCTGGCTTGGCCAGATTTCCAGAAACAGCCTGTGTGAAGCCAGCCAAGGAAAACCTTTTCTCCCCAAAGCCTGGGGAAGCTCACACATCGAAGCATTTTCCCCTGGAGATCCAAGTATTTGTGATCCAGTGTTGAGGCCTGGCCGGGGTCTTCCCCTCAAAAGCGCTGGAGGTGTGGGACCGGGGGTCCGAGAAGCAAAAGGGCAGCTCAGAGATGGTTGTGCACCTCATCCAGTGAGTGAGGCTGAATTCTCCAGACCCCAAACTGCCTCTGTTTATGAATTTCTACCCTGTTCTAAAGAAAACCAGTTTTGTAGAGAAAACTGACCACACTATTTTTATGCATCTAGAAACTGGGGCAGCTTAGGGGGCTGTGAAGTACCAGAGAAGGCATCTTCTTCCTCCAGCGATGGCCCTAGGGGCCCAGGCGACAGCCACCCTCCGATGTGGTACAAAAGCCACACTAGATCACATCCAGCAAATAGGATGATGGAGATGGGGCTGGGCCAGCAGTCTGTCCCAAGAGACGCCCCAGAGAGCTTGTGGATGAGGAACGAAAGGAAATGGTTCTAATAGGAACATCTGCATCTAATTACTCGGGAAGAACACAGTACTTTGGAGAGCGCATTTTCTTCCTCAGTGCAGGGCAAAATATAAATGTGATGCAACAGCCTGTTCTACCCCAGCTTCCTCTCAGAGTCACAGCCCCTGGATCAGATTCAGACAATGTCTCTATCAGTGTTGGAAACCTCTCGACAGGACTGAGAGGTCTATAATTTAGAAATCGAGAAGGTCTGAGATGGAAAGGACCCCAGAGATCACCCTGAAGAGTGGTACTTTTTCTTCCAGGTCGGAGACCTTTGAGAATCTGAAAAAAGACTTCCTGGCCCTTTCCTCTGGGAGGTGCACACACACACAGAGGTGCGCACATCATTCTAGAGAGTTCTCCCATCCTCCGATGCCTCTCTATGTGCAGTAGGTTAGAGCCCCTGCCCCCTGTTTCCCTGAAGTCGTAGATGGAGAGGGGTGGCCCGGCTGGTTATTTCCAGAGCAGGACTGCAGCCCGGGCAGTCTTTTCTTGCTCACACCACCACCGTCCTCCCAGCAGGTCTTCCTCGGAGACTGGAAGCCTCCCTGGCTCTGGGGTGAGCTCAGCCTCATCCACCTCATCAGCCGGCCGCCGGCTATGGAGAAGGAAGGACACCCCCTGGGACCCAGTGCTGGGCTGTATTAAACATCTAGCTGTGTTTCTGCTTTGTGTTTGCTACACAAGATAAATATTGATACAGTGAAAGTGTGAGCAATAATCGAAGCTAGAGAAAATAGATGTCACAACATTTCAGGGTGAGAAAAAGCTTCAGGGAGCTGATTTCAGGTGGCTTTCATGACGGGCTCACTAATAATGATGGTGTTACATCATAATGATGGAGTCCAAGCTCGCTCTGCTTGCCACATGACAGGCCAGTGAATCGGGAGACGAGGTGTTGAGGCAGGGAATACAACTTTGTTCGCAAAGCCAGTAGACCGACAAGATGGCAGACTAGTGCCTCAAAAGAACCATCTTATCGGGGTCTGGATGCCAGTTTGTTTTATATCACAGAGACGGGGAGGAGACGAAGAAGTAAAGTAAAAAGGCCATAAATTTTGCTAATATCCCCTGTAATGGCCAGCCTCGGGGAGGGGATGTGTTAGTTTCTTCTTTCTTGCAACCATCCACAGGTGCACAGGGGCCGGATGTTGCCCTGAACAAAGGCACTTTGGTTTAGCATTTAGGCAGAGGGGCAGGGTTCCCCGAAGCAGGCCATTGTGTACAGACAGTATCCTTTTAGTGAACCAAAGCAGCAGAAAGCAAAGGTTAAAGTAAAAGAAACAGATCCAACATGGAGTCAGATTTTGCTCTTCCCTGTAAAATATTCACTGTGGACAGGCCCTGCTGACTGTGCTTTACATTTTTACTTATTTCGTCCTCACAGAACTATTATTTTACCTGTAGTGCAGATGAGGAAACTGGAGAACAGAAAAGTTCAGTAACACGTCCTATGTGGTCTCCTCACAAGAAGGCACTTAGAAACAGTAACTCTCTGCTGTAGGTCATGGGAGCAAATCTGACTGTGGCCCTGGCAGGGGAGATAACGGAGGACATGAGGGGATTTTGCTGAGTGGTCTGGTTCTAGAAAGCGGGTCATTCATGGAACAGCAGGGTCTCCTAAACGGCAGTGCAGGGACTAGTGTCCCATGGGACTTGGGGTGCTGGCAGTGAGGTTGAGAAGTTGTAGAGCCCTTCTGCTTCCCCCACCCTGCCTCAGCACCGGCTAGGGTGAGCATACAGGCTGATACAAGGTGAGCAATTCTAGAAGGAATCGCTGTTCTGCCTGCCACCCACAGTGTTCCGGAGCTGCACCGTCTCCCTCAGTGCATGAGCACAGAAGCAGCCCCCAAGTAGGAGGGGGGCCAGGGCCTGGGGGAGCAGAGCTGGTGTGAAGCCTGGAAGGCAGACAGAGTCCACTGGGGCCGATGCTGGGCACCCACCAGGCCCACAGCCCAGGCTGCCGGGCTCCTCACCACTTTCCCTGTCCCCCCCACCCCAGCCCTGGCCCCCGCTGGGCACAGAGCCTGGGGCAGGGCTGGACAGGCCGGGGCGGGAGGGTTGGAGCCGGCACATCTCGGGCACTTCGGTGCAGCCCAGAGAAGGCACCTGCCTCCCCTCAGTGGAGGCACCCATTGGAAGGTGGGAAGCTGGCACTGCAGGGGCACCAGTCCCACCTCCAGGAGCTTGCCCAGCCAGGTGGCAGCAGGAGGAAGCAGAGGAAAGGCTCATCGGAGCTGCCTGCAAACGGGAACAAAGTCACAAAATGGCATCATGCCCTCTGAGGGGCTAGGCGTCACCTTGGAGGTGGTGGCCAGGAGAGGGGACAGGAAGACAGCTAGCCGTTTGGAAGGCATTTTAGGCACCAAGAGAGGAGCCTCCGTCTCCTCCTCTCCTTCCTTCACCGCCTTGCCGCGTCGTCACGTGACCGCCGCTAGGCTGACGCCGCCCTGGGAACGTTCACTACCCGCCAG
This sequence comes from Eschrichtius robustus, assembly GCF_028021215.1. NCBI lineage: Eukaryota > Metazoa > Chordata > Mammalia > Artiodactyla > Eschrichtiidae > Eschrichtius > Eschrichtius robustus. The sequence goes on along the minus strand of NC_090830.1, from coordinate 14,057,639 downwards.
GCGTTACGTTAACCGTGCTTCTCGCCAACCCTCTCAGCAACCCCGTGAGGTCCGTGCAACCTCTTGAAAAAGGTCATGTAACCTCCCAGGGCATGCAGCTGGGAAGGAATCTCAGTCTGTGTGACTCCAAAGTCCATTCTTAGCCCCTCTACCCGCCAACGCATCCCGACCTGGGGCTCCCCAAACTGAGACCGGAGGTGAGGTCCAGCAGGGCCCCCCAGTAAGTGAAGGTCAGAGACACCAGTGGGGTCAATCTTGTGCTCCAGAAAAAAGGAAAGCTGGATGTAGAGTGGGCAAATCCTGCACCCAAGTTCTCTGGGGCTCAGGTCTCGGATTCAGGGCCCCCGGGCTGGTGAGTCCCCATGTATCTCCTCCGCCCCACCCTGAGCCCTCAGGGATGCTTTTAGAAGCTGTATTTTAGAGGATGTGGCTGCAGCCTGGGTTGCTCCGCCCTGCTGTCCAACAACCATCAAACCCACAGGATGCCCTGACAAGGCACAGGGGAGGGATTCTCCCGGCCAGACACTGGCACTCCCACCAGACGTGGGGCGAGGCTGGGGGCGGCACCAGGCCTGAAGGGGTCTCACCCAAGGAAAGGACCCGTGGCTCTCCAACACAGACAATGTGTCCAGCCTCATTCATGGACCACGAGTGTCATGGCCACTCATCTGTGCGGCCGCCCTTGGCCAGCAGCTCCACTTCCTCCTGCCACTTTCAGCCTCCTTACCTCACCTCCCTTGCTCTCCACGCCCCTGGACACTGCTTTTGCTCTGCCGTTGTCTGGTTGGGTGCCATTGAACAGAACACTCAATCTCTCTTTTCCTCTATTTTTTTCAACTGGAAAATGGAAAGAATGGTCACCATCTTCCTGGGGGAGCAGGGGTGGGGTGAAGGAGTCACTAGAAAGAGTGGTCTGGTAAAGATTCAAAACCCACTCGTTATTTGCAAGAAAAGCTGCTGCACGGAGAATCTCCTTGACCCAGGACACATTTTGTACAATTCTTTGAGGTCAGTTTTGTTTATTTTCCTGACTCCCCATCCCAAAAAGGTCAGGGTAAGCCAACAGGCAGAACTGCCCTTTGCAGGGGTCCTCTCCGCTCAAATTAATCTGACAACGCATTGGCCCAGCAGGTTGGGAGGGAGTGTGTAGCCTTGAGGCTCATGGTGGACTCCCTGCAGGAGAGAGGAAAGGGAGCTTGCCCAGCAGGGACAGGTGTCGCCCCCCCTCCCCGAGTGGAAAAGCCTTCTCATCCCCTTATGAGGTTGATGACACCTATGCTACAATGTCTGGTCTTGTACACTGTCTGGTTCGAGCTTTCCAAGAACCATGGGGGCCTGCCAGAGATCTCATTTTACAGAGAAGGAAACAGACTTGATTGAAGTCACAGGCATCATAAGCAGGACGAGATCTCAGCCTTCCGTCTACATGATTCATGAGAATCCAGTGCATACCTCAGTCTTACACAGAGCTGCTGCACAAATCAAGTGGAAGGGTGCATGGGAAGGCCCTCTGGAGGGGACGAAGTGCTGCACTATGCTGCCTACTAGGAATATAATGTGAGCCACCATATCATTTTTTCTAAATTTTGTAACTGGAAGTTTGTACCTTTTGACCACACCCACTCATTTCTGCCCCTCCCCCAACCCTTGCTTCTGGCAACCACCAATCTGTTCTCTGTATCTATGAGTTCTGTTTTGTTTTTAGATTTCACATATAAGTGAAATCATACAGTGCTTGTCTTTCTCTTGTCTGACTTATTTCAGTAAGCACAATGCCCCCAAGGTTCATCCATGTTGTCACACAAGGTAGATTTCCTTCTTTTTATGACTTAGTTGTGTTCCATTGTATATATATCCATTCGTCTGTTGATGGACACTTGTATTGCTTCCATATCTTGTCTATTGTAAATAATGCTGCAATGAATGTAGGAGTGCATATATCTTTTCAAGTTAGTGTTTTCATTTTCTTCAGATAAATAACCAGAAGTGAAATTGCTGGTCATATGGTAGTTCTATTTTTTTTTTTAAGATTTTCTTTTTGATGTGGACCATTTTTTAAATCTTTTTTTGAATTTGTTACAATATTGCTTCTGTTTTATGTTTTGGTTTTTTGGCCACAAGGCATGTGGGATCTTAGCTCCCCAACCGGGGATCAAACCCACACCCCCTGCATTGGAAGGCAAAGTCTTAACCCCTGGACAGCCAGGGAAGTCCTTGGTAGTTCTCTTCTTAATTTTTGGAGGAACCTCCATACTGTTTTCCATAGTGGCTACACCAATTTACACTCCCACCAACAGTGTAGAAGTGTTCCCTTTCCTCCACATCCTCACCAACACTTGTTATTTCTTATCTTTTTGATGAGAGCTAATCTGAGGTGTGAGGTGATATCTCCTGGTGGTTTTGATTTACATTTCCCTGATGATGAGTGATGTAGAGCACCTTTTCACGTGCCTGTTGGTTATTTGTAACTGTTAGGAAAATTTTAAATTTTCTGGTAGCTACATCTAAAAATGTAAAAAGAAAGGGATTTTAATATATTTTATTTAACCCTGTATATCTAAAATATTATTTCAACATGTAATCAATATAGCAAGATTATCAATGAAATATTTTACCTTCCTCGTTCATACTAAGTCTTTGAAATCCAGTGTTGTATCTTGCATTTCCAGCACATCTCAATTAGCACTCGCCCCATTTCAAGGGGTCAGTAGCCACATGTGGCCAGGACTGCTCTATAGGACAGCTCAGCATTATCCAACAGTGGTACAAGTAGCTCCTGTAGACCTTTCTAATCTGGGACAGCTATGAGCTTAAATAAGGCCAGCTTGGAGGACTTGCAGGACTCCTTAGGCTCAGAGAAGGTGAGAAACCAAAACAACCCAGCACTGACACTACCCAGTAGACTCCAACCTTGATTTTTCCACCAGGAAATTTTTCACAACAAAGATCTGATGTAAACCTCACTGTAGAAAAGAGATCAAATTAGAGCTCTCCAGATGAAGGGGGCAGACCAGCCACCAAACTTCTCCAAGGTGTCCCCCAAAGCAGGCCCTCAACGTTTTAAGACCTGTACTTAGAAAACTGAAAGATACTGATGAAAGAAATCAAAGATGACACAAACAGATGGAGAGATATATCATGTTCTTGGATTGGAAGAATCAGGAGTATCAAAATGACTATACTACCCAAAGTAATCTACAGATTCAATGCAATCTCTATCAAATTACCAATGGCATTTTTTTTAAATTTAATTAACTTATTTATTTTTGGCTGTGTTGGGTCTTCGTTTCTGTGCGAGGGCTTTCTCCAGTTGCGGCAAGTGGGGGCCACTCTTCATCACGGTGCGCGGGCCTCTCACCATTGCGGCCTCTCTTGTTGCGGAGCACAGGCTCCAGACACGCAGGCTCAGCAGTTGTGGCTCACGGGCCCATTTGCTCCGCGGCATGTGGGATCTTCCCAGACCAGGGCTCGAACCCGTGTCCCCCGCATTGGCAGGCAGATTCTCAACCACTACGCCACCAGGGAAGCCCACCAATGGCATTTTTCACAGAACTAGAACAAAAAATTTTACAATTTGTGTGGAAACACAAAAGACCCCAAATAGCCAAAGCAATCTTGAGAATGAAAAGAGGAGCTGGAGGAATCAGAATCCCTGACTTCAAACTATACTACAAAGCTACAGTAATCAAAACAGTATGGTGCTGACACAAAACCAGAAATATAGATCAATGGAACAGGATAGAAAGTTCAGAGATAAACCCATGCACCTATGGTCACCTAATCTATGACAAAGGAGGCAAGAATATACCATGGAGAAAAGACAGTCTCTTCAATAAGTGGTGCTGGGAAAACTGGGCAGCTACATGTAAAAGAATGAAATTAGAACATTCTCTAACACCATACACAAAAATAAACTCAAAATGGATTAAAGACCTAAGTGTAAGACCAGATACTATAAAACTCTTACAGGAAAACAGGGAGAACACCCTTTGACATTAATTGTAACAAGATCTTTTTTGCTCCACCTCCTAGAGTAATGAAAATAAAAACAAAAATGAACAAATGGGACCTAATTAAATTTAAAAGCTGTTGCACAGCAAAGGGAGCCATAAACAAAACAAAAAGGCAACCAACAGAATGGGAGACATATTTGCAAACAAAGAGACTGACCAAGGATTAATCTCCAAAATATACAAACAATTCATGCACCTCAATATCAAAAAAACATAAGCAACCCAATCAAAAAATGGGTGGAAGATCTCAATAGACATTTCTCCAAAGAAGACATACAGATGTCCAAAAGCACATGAAAAAGTGTTCAACATCACTAATTATTAGAGAAATGCAAATCAAAACTACAATGAGGTATCACCTCACACCTGTCAGAATGGTCATCATCAAAAAAATCTAGAAACAATAAATGCTGGAGAGGGTGTGGAGAAAAGGGAACCCTCCTAAACTGTTGGCGGGAACGTAAATTGGTACAGCCAGTATGGAGAACAGTATGGAGGTTCCTTAAAAAACTAAAAATAGAGATACCATATGATCCAGCAATCCCACTTCTGGGCATATATCCAGAGAAAACCATAATTTGAAAAGATACATGCACCCCAATATTCATTGCAGCACTATTTACAATAGCCAGGACGTGTAAGCAACTTAAATGTCCATTGACAGATGAATGGATAAAGAAGACGTGGTACATATATACAATGGAATATTACTCAGCCATAAAAAAGAACAAAATAATGCTGTTTGCAGCGGCATGGATGGACCTAGAGATTGTCATACTGAGTGAAGTAAGTCAGACAAAAGGACAAATATCATATGATATCGCTTATATGTGGAATCTAAAAAAATGGTACAGATGAACTTATTTACAAAACAGAAATAGAGTCACAGATGTAGAAAACCAACTTATGGTTACCAAGGGGGAAAAGGGGGAAGGGATAAATTGGGAGATTGGGATTGACATATACATGCTACTATACATAAAATAGATTAACTAATAAGAACCTACTATATAGCACAGGGAACTCTGCTCAATACCCTGTAATGGCCTATATGGGAAAAGAATCTAAAAAGAGTGGATATATGTATATGTATAACTGAATCACTTTGCTGTACACCTGAAATGAACACAGCATTGTAAGTCAACTACACTCCAATAAAAATTAATTAAAAAAAAAAGAATTCAATTATCACAGATTGAAAAATGCCAATGGACCCCAGCCCCCCACCCCACCCCAGCATGGTGGTGACTTAAGGGCAGGACCACATAACTCTCTAACCTCTCCTCCATCAGCTCGAGGGCTTGGGGTGTAGTGCTGACGACCACCACTGAGGGTCCAGGGCTTTGCAAACCTGCACTTATGGGGCCTCACAACTCTGTAAAGTGTGATGATTGGGCTCATTTTGCAGAGAGGAAACTGAGGCTTAGAGAGGGAAAGTTACCTGTTTCAGGTCACAGAACTCGAAAGTGGAGGTGGGCCCTGACATCGACCTGTCCCATAGATTTCCCACTAGACCGCTGTGTCAGCCCCAGACAGCCCTCACGGTTAGAGTGCAAATGCAGGCCAGGCCATGGCTCCCAATAGGACATTAAGATTTTTGAGTCTGAAGAAACACATGCTTCATAGGCTGTGTCATCCAGGCTTTGAAATAAATACATTTGCTCTGTAGTATCTAAAGCACTATACAATTTTAAAATATTATTTTATTTTATTTTATTTTTTTAATTTATTATTTATTTATTTATATATTTTTGGCTGCGTCGGGTCTTAGTTGCTGCACGTGGGCTCTTCATTGTGGCGCAGGGGCTTCTCCCTAGTTGTGGCGTGAGGGTTTTCTCTTCTCTAGTTGTGGCGCACAGCCTCCAGGGCGTGTGGGCTCTGTGGTTTGCAGCACACGGGCTCTAGTTGAGGCACACGAGGTCAGTAGTTGTGGCACGTGGGCTTAGTTGCCCTGTGGCATGTGGGCTCTTGGTTCCCCGACCAGAGATCGAACCCCCATCCCCTGCATTGTAAGGTGGATTCTTTACCACTGGACCACCAGGGAAGTTCCCTTAAAATATTATTCTAAAATGTCTCATATGGACAGATACAGTTTATGAGGGACATAATTTAAATGCATCTACAGCCTAACACTATGTTATGAAGGAGTGTGGATTCATCTAACATTTACTGAGTGACTATTTTGTGCCAGAAATTTCAAAAATGTTATACCATGCTGACACTAATTTGGAGAGAAGGGTAATGAAGCTCAGAGAGGGGAAGTAGCAGACAAAGTCTGAAAGCCAGGAAAAGAGACGGTCAGGCCAGCCACTCCTGCTGCTGTACTTTTGTTTTTTAATATTTGTTTATTTATTTATTATTTTGTATGCGCCAGGTCTTAGTTGCGGCATTCGGGATCTTTAGTGGCGGCATGCATGCGGGGTCTAGTTCCCCAACCAGGGATCGAACCCAGGGCCCCTGCAATGGGAGCGCAGAGTCTTACTCACTGGGCCACCAGGGAAGTCCCCTGCTGTACTTTTTTTTTCTCCAATAAATAAATAAATATTTATTTATTTATTTGGCTGCGTTGGGTCTTTGTTGCTGTGAGCGGGCTTTCTCTAGTTGCGGCGAGCGGGGGCTACTCTTCGTTGTGGTGCTCGGGTTTCTCACTGCGGTGGCTTCTCTTGTTGGGGAGCACGGGCTCTAGGCACTAAGGCTTCAGTAGTTGTGGCACATGGGCTCAGTAGTTGTGACTCACGGGCTCTAGAGCGTGGGCTCTGTCGTTGTGGTGCACGGGCTTAGCTGCTCCGTGTCATGTGGGATCTTCCCAGACCAGGGCTCGAACCTGTGTCCCCTGCAATGGCAGGCAGATTCTTAACCACTGCACCACGAGGAACTCCCCTGCTGTATGTTTTGAAGGTGACTTTTCCTCCTATGCTGGGCTGCTTGTCCCTGAGAGGAGGTGCTGTTTTCCCCTCCCAGAGATGGCGTTCTTTGGACACATGTCCCCCTCTCCCAGCGACAGGCAATGCCACAGCGTATCTCCGTTGTGGGCACTCGGAGATTCACCCCAAATGGGAATGGCAGCGCAAGACACCAAGGGCCACTGGAGGACAAGGGAACAACAGCTTTTATTTAAAAAAAAAAAAAAAAAAAATCAAGAACATTATTCATGTAAAACTGGGTGTTAAACTGACCAAACTAATTTTTCACTCTACACCAAATAAGCATATGAAAAGAAGGACCAGTGTGTAGCTCAGGAAAATGGACTCTTTGTAGCTTTTGTGCTCTAAGAAAAGAAAGGACACAAAGGTTTTGGGAATCACAGCTCAGTGAATTTGATGTTATACAAGAGGAAGCATAAAGATGTTTCAGAGTAAATAGATTTCCCTTTCAGGACACCACTGCTTTGTTGAGTTTGAAGGATAGTATGACCTCTGTAAAATAATCATGCGTGTGCTTGGAACTCAGGTGAATGGGGGCTTGAATCCCAGTCTGGTCACTTACTAGCTGAGTCACCCCGGAGAAGTTACTTAGCACCTCAGTTTCATGGTCTGTAAAATGGGATTAATAATAATACTAACTTCACTTGTAGTATGCTAAGGATTAAATGACATAAAAATAAAACACCCAGTATACCAGTTGGCTGGCATATGTTAAGTGTTTAATAAATGATAACTTTTATTATATTAATTCAAACGTACCAGAGGGCTCTTCCTGCCTCGACCACAAATGAGGGGACCACCCCACTGCCACAGGGAAAATGACATCTTGCCCCCCACGGCTGTTCCATCTGAGAGGGGGGCAGGTAAAAAGTAGCACAGAAGGTGAAATCCTGCTTCTTTCGTGGTGTCTTCCCCACCTGCTTGCTCCACACCCTTGCTCTCTGATCCATTACCCTCCCTAAAGTCCTGGCAGTTGGTAAATTGCCGTGCCTTTTTCAACTGCAGCTCACTCTAACTCCCCAGTGACACTTCTGGGGGCAGCAGTGAACGCCTTTATACTTCTTCGTGTCTCCCCCATGTCCCAGCTCTGGAGCAGTGCACACCCTCTGGACTTACCATCTTGGCATGGAGGACGGACGCTGGGCAACACGGGAGGGGCTCTCTTTAGTTCCCACCCCCAGAGCTCTCGCCAGCCTCCAGCAACCCTGGCAGGAGGCTTTACTGTCATCCCAGGGTTCCTCGTTCCCCTACAGCCCAGGGGGCCACCATCAGTCATCTCAGTGATGGAGAGAGAATGAAGGCAAGTGCTCTACAGATGGCCAAGGACCTCCAAAGGTAGGGCAGCTGTGTGCCTATCTATTTATCATCACTAAGTGAAGAACACAGTACAAATAGTCAGTGGGTGATACTCCACAAGGCATTATCTGCTGGGCAAGGTTTCTTTGGGTTGATTTTTTTTTTAATTTATTTTCATTTTTTAATTGAAATATAGCTGTACGATAGTATATAAGTTACAGGTGTACAATATAGCGATTCATAATTTTGAAAGGTTATACTCCATTTATAGTTACTATAAACTATTGGCTATGTTCCCCGTGTTGTGCAATATATCCTTGTCGTTTATTTTATACACAAGAGTTTGTATCTCTTAATCCCCTACCCCTATACTGCCCCTCCGAATCCCTCTTCCCACTGGTAACCACTAGTCTGTTCTCTGTATCTGTGAGTTGTTGCTTTTTTTGTTTTATTCACTATATGTATTATGTTATATTCACTTTTGCTGCTGACACTTTGATATTAGCTCAATGAGACCTGTGCATTAGACTTCTAACCTACAAAGTGTAAGATAATGAATTTAAAGCACCAAGTTTGCAGTGATTTTTTATAGCATCAATGGAAAACCTATACGTATCCTCAGCCAATTCACAAGCCTCACCCCATGCAGATGCCTGCTCCAGGGGTGAGGATTGGGAAGGCGATGAGAGATGGGCATGGTCCCTGAATGGGGTACGAACAAGGAACTGTGCACGTTCTTCATCAACAATAAACTGTGGTTTTCATTGTCATACAGACATTTTTATGCAGCTATGTCCAAATAGCCACTTCAAAATAAAAGAGTCCCACCATCAAATTGGCTATACAAGAAAGCTGGTTAAAATCAGCTCCTTCGGAATATCTGGCTTAGTAAACCAGCCTATTCAACATTCAATTTAACTGAAATATAAGGAGGAAGGGTCTTGATAGGCCACCTCATCCGTCACCATGCCTTCAAGTGGATCCAAACCAGACCAGTTTTGTGCCTGGGGCCCACCCCTGCCTGACACTACCACTTTAACTACCAAGACTTTTCCTTCAGTTTACAAGGTCCATTCAGCTGGGACCAGCTTTTGAGAAGTTACAAAAAATTCAGCTGCCATTATGGGCTCTAGAATCAGCTTCCTTTTTCATGTTCCCTTTTGGTCTCTTGGGGAAAGTACTGGGGGCAGAGTCTGCATAAGGGCAAGCCCCGTGGAGGTCTCTAGGGAAGCATGACTGCAAGTGGATGTAAAGAAAATTATCCCCTGTGAGCTAAGTAAAATAACCCAGCCCAACGAGCACTGAAGTTCAAGGTGAGTGAGGGGATTGGAAAACATTCAAGGAAGTGTTAAATTGCAAAGTACCTGTAATTGTTTCCTAAATGGTCTCCCGCTAAACAGCTCCAGCCTTACACCAGCCATTCTCCATATAGTTGCTGGAGTGATCTGTCCTCACTATCCTGCTGAAGGGACAGACCAATTGAGGAGCTGCAAGGACCAGAGTAATAGCCCCTGAGGTTATGAAACAGGGCACTCTTTCTGTCCCCTGGCCACGTGGATTCAGGGGTGATTGTAGACAGCTGGCCAAAGCTGGATCATTTTCTTTCTCTCTCCTCTCCTCTCTTCTCTCTCTCTCCCTAGAATTTGCTAACTGGGGCAGAGACACACAAGCTGGAAGGTGCTTGGAGCCCGGAGCCCGGTCAGCTTTTGCCACCTCCTAGAGAATGACCACGCAGACCACTGCAGCCTTAACCACAGGCTAAGACTTTTCCGACCCAACCTCCTCTGCTTCCCTCTTTCCTCTGCAGAGGTTGGAGCTGCATTGCAGGCCAATGGCTCTCCCAGCCTCCTCCACCAACTCCCCGTCATTTTTCCTCACAGCTGTTTCCCCCAATACATCTCTTGCACGTCTCAGACGCCATGATCTTGGCATCTGCTTTTCCGAGGACGGAAACACACACCTCTAGAATGCCCCACATTCTAGATTAGTCGGTTTGCTTTTTTGTGGGCCCATCAATCTTGTTTCTCTACCATCTCGTTTTTCCTGTTAATGGAGGAGAACAGTAGAGGCTTGTCTGCATTCAGATTTAATCTTTTTTTCTTTCTGGCAAGACTACTTCTCAGGTGGTGCTGTGTACCTCCTCTCGTATCCTAGAGAGGAGTCCTCATGGCAGAGGCCCACAGGGATCGCTGGTTCCGCGCTGTGCCCAGGCCAACTTGTTCAGCTCTCCCTATGATACAGTAGTGGGTTCTCCCAGACTCCTTCTAATACACGCAATTACTATTTTCTTCTAGATATTTTAAACTTTTAATTTTTCTGTTTCTGTTTATGACCCATTTGAAGTTAATTTTTGTATATGGTGTGAGGTAAGGGTCAAAATCATTTCTTTTCCCCAAATGGATATTCTTCCAGAACCATTTGTTGAAAAGTCTATTCTTTCCTCATTGAATTATTTTGGCATATTTGTCAAAAAAATTCAACTCTCTATGTCTGGGGCTGTTTGGGGATTTTCCATTCCATAATTGTCCTTATGTCAATACCACACTACCTTGATTACTCTGGCTTTATAATAAGTCTTCAAATCAGGCTAAGTCCTTCAACTTTGTTCTCCTTCTCAAAACTGTTTTGCCTATTTTAGGTCATTTGAATTTGCATATACATTTTAGAATCAACTTGTTGATTTCTACAAAAAAAAACTGTTAAGATTTTATTTGGTTGGCATTGAATCTATAGATCAATTTGGAAAGAATTAATATCTTAACAATATTGAGTCTTCCAAAGCATGAACATCATGTATTCTCCATGTATTTAGCTGTTTTTAAATTTCAGCAATGCTTTATAGTTTTTAGAATATACATAGTACAAATATTGTGTTATAATGTCATGGTTTTTGATAATCTTGTAAATGCCATTAAATTTTTTAATTTTCCTTATTATTGCTAGTATATAGAAATACAATTGATTTTTTTATATTAACGTTCTGTTCTGTAACATTTCTAAATTTGCATATTATTTCTATGGATTCTTTAGGCATCCACATGTATGTCAAATGTGTATAGTCATGTCAACTGCAAATAAAGAGAGCTTTCTTTTTTTTTTAATTTTATGACATTAATTTCTATCTCTTGCTTTATTAAGCTGTCTAGGTAGGACTGCCAACTCAATGCTGAGTAGAAGTGGTGAGAGAGGGGATCCTTGCTTATTCCTAATCTGAAAGGAAAAGGATTCAGTCTTTTGCCATTAAATATGACATTAGACGTAGAATTTTCAAAGATGCCCCTTATCAGGTTGAGGAAGTCCCTGCCTATTTCAAGCCTGCTGAGAATTTTTATCATGATTGGGTGTTGGATTTTGCCTAATACTTTTCTTGCATCTGTTGAGACTATCAACTGGCTTTTCTCCTTAATTCTGCTAATATGGTAAATTACAATTAACTGAATTTCAAATGCTAAACAAATTTTGTGTATCAGTCAGTGTTCTCCAGAGGAACAGAACCAATAGGGAACATATATATATGTGAATGACTTATTTTAAGGACTTGGCTCACATGATTGTGGGGCCTGGCGAGTCCAAAATCTGAAGGGCAGACTCAGGCAGGACTTGAACTTCTTCTCTGTGAAACCTCAGTTTTTGCTCTTAAGGCCTTTCAAGTGATTGGATGAGGCCCACAAATATTATCAAGGGAATCTCCTATAAAGTCAACTGATTGTAGATGTTAATCACATCTATAAAATACCTCACAGCACACTTAGTGTTTGATTATAACACTGGGTGGTATCTATAGCCTAGTCAAATTGACTACCATACCTTGAATTCCTGGCATAAACCCCACTTGGTCATGATACATTATTATTTTAAAATACTACCAGATTTGTCTTCCCAATATTATGTTAGATATTTTTGCATCTGTGTTCATGATATGAATATTGATCTACAGGTTTTTGCTTTTTTTCTCTTTATTGTTTTGTAATGTCTTTGTCTGATTTTGATGCCAGGGTAATGTTGACCTCATAACATGAGATGGGTAGAATTCTTCCTTTTTCTGTTTTAAAAAGTTTGTGTAAGATTGGTATTATTACGTATTTTAGTAGAACTCACCAGTGAAATCATATGAACCTAGAGTTTTTTGGGAGGAAGATTTCAAATGAAGATAAATTTCTTTGTAGGGAAATTCAGGGTTTGTATTTCTTTTGAATCATTTTTAATAGGTTGTAACTTTCAGTGAAGTGGTCCATTCCATCTAACTTATACTATTTGGAATAAAATTGTTTATAATAATCTTTTATTATCATTTAAACATCTGAAGTATCTGTAGTTATGTCCCTATTTCATTCCTGATATTAGTAATTTGTGTCTCTTTGTGTGTGTGCATGTAAATGATATACCTTTGTTTTTCATTAGCCTAGCTAGCAATTTATCAATTTTATTGATCTTTTCAAAGTTCTAACTTTAAAAAAATCATCTATTTTACTATTTTTGGCCCATTTTCTGTTTAATTGATTTACACTCTTTATTATTTCCTTCCTTCTGCTTAATTTGTTCTTCTAGTTTCTTATGGTGGAAGTTTAGATAATTGGTTTTTCAGACCAATTTTCTTCTTTTCTAATATAAGCATTTAAAGCTGTAAATTTCCCTCTAAACACTGCTTTAGTTGTCTATCACTAATTTTGATATGCTGCACTTTCAGTTCAAAATATTTTCTAATTTTTTTTGTGATTACTTTTTTGACCAATGGGTTATTTTCAAATGTAATATTTAATATTTAAATACATTAGGATCTTCCATGTACCTTCCAGTTGTTAATCTCTGATTTAATTACTTTACAATCAGAGGTCATAGTCTGGAAGGCAGCTGTCCTCACCACTATACCACCAATGCTGGTATGAGAGACCATACTCTGGATGATTTCAATTCTTCTCATTTTACTGGGACTTATTGTATGGCCCAACACATATTGTATCTTGGTGAATTTTTCACGTACACTTGAAAAAATTGTGTATTCTGGGGTTGTCATATATGTGTCTCTGTGTGTATGTGTATATGTTTTAATTTTGCCTTTGGTTCTGAAGGATTTTGTTATTGTTGTATATTAACTTCTAGCTTGATAGTCCTATTTTTCTTTTTAGCAGTTTAAAAGATGTGGTTCCATTTACTTCAAGCTTGCATATTTTGGGATGATAATTCTGTAGTAATTCTTTCTATTCCCCTGTCTGTACTTAATATGTCTCTTTTTCTCTGACTGTTTTGTAGTTTTTCTCTTTATTACTGATTTTCAGCCATTTGCAGCATGGTTTGGGGTGTCTCTGTGTGTATGCTTGTCCTACTCGGGATTCATTATATTCTTGTATCTGTGCATCTATAGTTTTTATTGAATTGGGGGAAATTTGGCCATTATTTCTTCAAATATTTTTTTCCATCCCTCCCTCTCTTTTTGCCCTTTGGGATTTTGATTACTGGATCAGTTAATATTTTCCCACATGACACTGAGGCTCTGTTCATTTTTTTCCCTAATCTTTTTGCTTCACTTTGGATAGATTCTAGTGCTACCTTCACATTCACTTATCTCTGCAGTGTGTCATTTAATTTTAATCTACTTTGATGAACTTTTAAGATATTGTTTTATCTCTGTAAGTTCCCTTTCTCTCTTCTTCACATTTTACTTTACATCCCTGAGCATATGGACCATATTTATAATAGCTGTTTTAAAATTCCTATCTGCCAATTCTATCTATTCTGTCATATCTAGGTTGGTCTATTTTCTCCTGTTTAAGTCACATTTCTCTGCTCATTTGTATGTCTAGTAATTTTTGATTGGGTGCTGAACATTGTGATTTTTATGTCTAATGCTGGATTTTGTAGTATTCCTGTAAAGCATGTTGGACATATTCTGGCAGGCAGCCAAGTTATTTGTGAATTGGTTTGATCTTTTCATGTCTTGTTTTAAAACTATTTTAGGGCAGACCTAGAGTACGCTTTGTTTTTAGACTAATTTAACCCCAATTCCAGTGCATGGCCCTTCTACAATCTCTGATGTGAGGCCACATATTCAACATGGTCTGCACCCTTACTGGAGAGAACTTGAATGATTCCTGGCCTTGTGTGAACTCTAAGAATTGCTTATCTTACAGCTGCCTGATAGCTGGAGGTTATTCTTTCTTGGAAGTTGTTCTTGCCCAGCACATTAAGAGTTCACCCAACACATGCACAGATTTGTTTGGGGCCAAAGACTTAAGGAGTTCCTATGCAGAGTTCCTTTCTGGAACTCTGCCCTTTTAATTCTAGTCCACTTTGCCTCCCCAACTCCAAATTCATTCTCTTCACCTCAGGAAGACTGCCAGTCTCTGTTTGGATTGTCCCCTTCCTGTGCTGCCCTCTAGAAATTGTCTCCAACATACTCAAGGGGAATCCTAGGCACTTATCTGGAGCTCTTTCTCCACACAATTCCCACCTGCAAATTCCAACTATCTTTTTCATCCCCGAACTCATTCTCCTCAGCTCAGTGAGACTCCTTGCAACACAGTCTAAAAAATGCCTCAAGTCAGAAAACCAAGATTATAAGACTTTTACTTCACTTGTTTCCCTTCTCTCGAGATCAGAGTCTTGCACTGACTGTTGTCCAAAGGCTATACAAGTTGCTGTTACATATATTTTCTCCAGTTTTCTAGTTGTTTATAACAAGAGGGTTGAGTCTAGTCCTGATTACTCTATCATTGCCAGAAGCAGAAATCTTGTTTACTTTTAACAATTTCCAACTATGAAATTGTGTGGTCATATGCATAGCCCACCTCCTCTACTAGAATGTAAGCTGCGTGAGGGTAGCAACTCTGTCTGTATTATACACTATGAAATTCCCAGTGCCTAGCGCCAGGCTGCAACCCAGTAAGAACTATGAAGAAAAATATATATTATTGCAATCCTGGAGCTAGATGTTGACATGAATCCGTGGAGGGAGGCAAGATGAGGGGATGGAGGGAGAGCAATGGGGCACATGGCACAGAGAGAACGCCCAGGGCCCATGTGGTTGCCAGACTTGCATTTGGACCTCATTTCCAGTCTGGGCTGTCCCTGTGACACATGCTTTCCATGCTTGGACTTGGACACTTTCACAATAAAAGATTGGCAGTAAATGCTTCAAGATGCCAGTATTGTGTTAAAGCAGTAGACTCTGTTTTCTACACTTTCTGTAGTGTAGTTAGAACATTTAGAATAACTTTTAAAGATCCTTGCACATACTACTGTGTATAATTTTACTGCAGATTCTTAGCTGGGGTAAACTTCAGGTTGCTGTGGTAAAGGCACTGGCCAACTGATGAAATCATCTTCTCCTCTGCAAAGGGCCCTGCCCAGTCTCACACAGCCTGTGTCATCTCTGTTCCCTAAGGCCCAGGGCATCAGGTGTCACTAATTCCCACCCCCACTCTCCTCCCAATCTGCTTAGTTGCCCCACCAGCTATTAGAGAAGTGCCTGGATTGATTCAGGGTTTAGAGATGTTGGCTGATGTGCAACTGCAGAGTCACACAAATTAAAAGCAAGCAGAGCCAAGCCACAAAAGATCTAACCAGTGCTGGCCAAGGGCCACCTCTGACCTAACACACCAATTAAACAAAAGAGTGTCTCACATCCTGCCTGATGTGAGAGATCAGTAACAGACCTAGATGACAAAAGATGGCAAACTTGTTTGCCAAAAGGCGTCTCCTGAAACACGACCACCACCGGTCCACTCTAGAGCTCTCTGTTATATTTCTTCCCTGCTACCCTTATTTCCACCTCTGTTCCTCCCACAGGCAATCATTCCACTGTTAAACGTCTTATTTTGTGTGCATGTTTCTAATTTATGCAAAAGGGATTATTCTGTATCCCATTGTTCTTGCTTTTTCTCAGTAGTTTAGTTGTTCAGATCCACCCACGTTGCCATGTGCACATCCAATATGCTGCTTTTAGTAATGATCCATGGTGTGGGTCCATCACATTTCATCAAACCATCTTCCCAATGATAGCAGCTACCTAGCCTCCAACTCCCAGAAACAGTGCTGCAGTGAACAGCCCTGTACATAGTCCCTTAAGTACCTGTGTGGGAATTTCCATAAGACATGTCCTGGAGGGGAACTGCAGGGTCCCAGGACATACGAACACTTAGTTTAGCAAAATAGCACCAGATTACTCCTGACACATGGCTGTACAGCTCCTCTATCCCAGGGTTTCTCAACCTTAGCACTATTGACATTTTGGACGAGATTATCCTTTGTTCTGGGGCTGTCCTGTGCACTGTAGTATGTTTGGGAGGATCTCTGGCCTCCACCCCCTAGAGACGAAACGGCATACTCTCCCTCAGTTGCAGGGACAAAAAACAATGTCTCCCAACACTACCAAAGGTCCCCAGGAGGGGCAAAATCACCCCCAGTTGAAAACCAGTGCTCTATCCCCTTTCTGCAACACTTGGCATTACCCAGCTAATTTTTTCTCTGATTACCAATTATTTTAAGCACCTTCTCATATGCTTGACAGTTTTTAAGGATTTTCTGTAATGTTAATTCTGTTAAGGCTGCTGGTCTCTTTTTGTTGATTTGCAGGAGTGCCCTCTGTATTCTTGACACTTGTCCTTTATTGGAGTTGACATAGCAAGTATCTTCTCCCATCCTTTCCACTAATTAACTCTGTCCACGGTGCACTTCACTGACAGAAATCCTAAATTTTCATCTATGAGAGTCATCAGTAGTTTGCTGTATGGTTTGTCCTTTGGAACTTTTATTAAAGAAGTCCTTCCTGGCCCTAGGTCACAAGATATTTCCCTCTATTAGCTTTACACATTTACCTTTTATAATTTGGTCTTGAATCCATATGGAGCCCAACCTTCTATGTGGAATTGTGTAGGAAACCACTTTTGTATCTCCTACAGTGAATCCGCCTTTCCCCTGCCAATTTGTGATGCCACTTTGATTGTAAACTAAGTCTCCTTATATGTGTGGGTTTGTCCCCAAGCTCTGCATTGATCTAATAATCTAGTCCTGCACCAATACCCATAAACGTGTTTTCATAACTGACAGGCAAGGCCCCCCTCATTCTTCAGTGAACTATTATTTTTCCACCTAAAATTTAGTGTAAATTTATCAAATTTACCAAAATATCCAACCGCCATTTTTGTCGAGGTTGCACTAACTTTATGAAATGATTTGAGGAAAATGAACATTTTTATAATATTAAGTTATCCCACCTAGGATTATTCAGCTTTTCTTCTACATCTTCTATTTCCTTTCTTTTATAGTTTTCATTAAAGACGTCTTTGTATACTTGTTGAAGTTGATTCCTGGGTACTTTATACTTTTGACTGCCATTATGGGTTGATTTCTTTTTATTTATGCTTCTAGCTGGTACTGCTGCTCTTGATTTTTGTTATGTTAATCTTACATTCAGAATTGCTCACTTGCTTTCTGCCTGAGCTTGGGTGGGGTTCAGAATCACTGATTCCCTCCTGGGGTGCCCCTCTCTTTGGGATCAAGGCACCCAGAAGGCTGATAAGTTCATTAGAAGATTGCATAGAAGCAGAGGATCAGACCAAAGAAATTTCTAGAAGAGCCCCACGAATACCCCCAACCCAAGACCGAGAGCATTCTCGTCCCCCAGATTCAACATCTTCCCTCCGGGTTGCAAAGTGTTGAATACACCCAGATATATCTTGTGTCTATGCTGATAGGTCCCTCTTGCATAGAAACACTTTTTTTCCTTTGGTAGCTATGTTGGTACCACATATTGAGCTACCATAAAAGTTGCCAAACCTATGGGCTTGGGAGCTACTTTGTCAAGTAACTCCCAAGGAGTCACTTTCCTCTCATAACATGTGCACACAGTGACCCAGTGCTTGCTGGCCCACAAACTTCGTCAAATCACCCTAGCCCGAAGAGGCAGCAAGTACAATCACTTGCTCACCCAGAAATCTGTGCTCCCCAAGGCAGCAAGGCCCCACCGTGCACGATAACTCAGGAGAAGTCTGACAGCCTGAATCCCCATTTTCTTGAGGGGATATTAGTTTTAAAAATTGATATCTAAAAATTCTCATCAATCTACAGCTGGTACCTTACCACCGCCACCTTAATGAACAGAATAGATTGACGGGCCATGCTTAAATTTGCATGTCTTCCAAGAAAAATCAGGTTCAACCACATTGGAGGTGAAAGCATTCGGGGAGATTGCACCTGTTCTTCTGAGTCAGTCACCTGATGCAATCAGCTGGCCCTGGAAAGACAGGCCGTGCTTTCCATGTCACCGGAAGGCTGTATGAGAGCTCTCCGGGGTAAAGCCCACCGCTTCTGCTAGGGGCCTGTACACCTCGGCTACTGCTTCCCACCAGCATGCAGGGGGCCCAAGGCAGGACTGTGCAAAGTGGGCTTGCTGAAGGGGTTTCAAGCTGGCTTTCACTAGTACGAGTCCTTTTCTCCTCCTCTGTGTTCAACAGCAATCATCTTAGCAGGCTTCCTGACCCCAGCAGAGGTCCCAAATAGACACGTCGAGCAAATTTTAAATGGCTTTATTAAAGGCTGTTAATATAAAATACAACCAAGTTATGAGTAGTCAGTAAGAAGTTTTCATTTTTGAAAACATATATCAAAGAAAGGGAGGCTGCTGTGACACCCACGGGGTGGGTGCGGCTGGGTGCCACACCCTGCTGTTCCCAGAGCGGGTGGCACTCCCAAACCCAGAGGGCAGGGGCGGCGGGGGGCAGGGGAGGGGTCCCAGGTGAAAGAACTGAGACTGGTCTCTAGCCTCCTGGTGGAGATTTTCCAATGACGGTCACCCAAAGCAAGACACTGAATCCTTGTGCTGAACCCCAGGGGCAGACAACAGGGTGGCCAGAGGGAGGGGATGCAAAACCACATTAGGCTTCAACTGAAAAGTGTGCGTTTTTAAAATCATAACTATAAACTTCTGGTTTTAGAAACGCCCTCTTGATACATGGCAAAAAAGGGGGCAAAACGTGTAAGAAAGAGTTTAATTTTTCCTTTACTTGGACACACTAAACATAGATTCCCAGGAGGACAGTGAAAGGAATCACCTTTGCATAGGCTGCCTGGGGTTAAGAGGAGAATCTGCAGGGTCAGGCAGCATGGAGACCCATGAGCACGTGTCCTCCAGGCCTTCACCTCTCCCTCTCACGCTTCTGTACTTCCGAAAGCAAAGCAAAGCAACACAACTTTAGAACTCCCTCTAGGATTTCCCCAGTTGTGGTTTTACATTTAATCTCAGGAGGCTGTACCTCTATGAAACTTTAAACACTGTTACGGATAACTGAATACCATTGGGTACTGGACCCCACATGGTGTTAAAGAAGGTGGAAGCTCTCAATAGTCCCCGTGCCCCTCAGCTCCCAGGAGAACCTGAAGGGAATACTGGGTCTTATGAGAAAGTGGAAAAGAAATCAGAGTCATCTCCCAAAAGAACAGACACATCACCTTGGGCTAACTGTCCCAGGATGCAGATCTTTCTTCCCTGCTACACCAACACCAAGGAATGCAAACTCCCTTCTAGACATCTTTTTTTCTTACGGGGACCCTGCTGGCAAGCATGGGTTCTAAGGTCACTGCCCTCAAAGCTGGAAGTGAGGGCAGGTGTCGAGCCCGGCTCCGAGGCTCAGCGGCTGACCTGCAGGGCTGGCACCCGGCCATGCCTTTCCGACTGGGATTTCGTTTTCCCCTCATCGCCGTGCTGGGAATCTTTTTTCCTCTTGACTGTTTCAACTATACTTAAACAGTACAGAAGGAACATGTATTCACCACAATACCGTCAGTCACCAAAGGAGGAAGGTCAAATGCAAGACCCCAAGGGGCCAAATGAGGTTTAGGGACAGAATGCAATTGGCAGAAACCAAACCAAAAGTTGGCTAGGCCACAGCTTTGGCAGAAACTTTCCTGGAAAAAACAGGTCGCCATGTGCTTTACCTTGGAGCCAGATAAAATATTCTAAAAATCATTCCAGAAGGTCCTATGAAACAGAAAGGCATCTTAAAAAGACACACTTTGATACTGAAACTAGGTGCTCGCTGGCAGGACTCGCAGGGATTAAGGCGTCAGGTGAGGAGAACACAGTGAGAGGCAACGTGGAGACCACGCTCGGGCACGTACTGCAGGCTCGCGCCACCCGGGGCCGCTGGGTAGCGGCTCCCCGCCCGCCCTACCCTGCCCCGTCCTCCTGGGCAGCCTCGGAGCTGCCCTAACGCCCTTCCCCAGCAGCAGGGACCACAGGTCAAGCGGGCAGCCGAGTCCACCTCCAGGAGATGCTGTTGCCATGACCACGAAGGTCTCCAGGGGGCGCCGCTCGGGCCACGCAGAAACTCGACTCCGCTTCTGCTGGCGGTCAGGGTCGAGGGAGGGTCCACCGTGACGCAGCTTGACCAGTCCTTGGGATGAAGGACAACCAGTGCCCCTGCCAGCTTCACGCTGGAAGGTCCTAACACGACTAATCAGAAGAGGCTGGTCTGCCAGCAACGCCCGCAGGTGCCCAGGACAGGAAACACCCGACAGGTCACACAGTAGCAAAGAACTTCCAAAGGGAAACTGGTACAAACCCAAGAAAAGTGGTAGCCCTACAACTGCTACATCTAGGTACAAAATAATGTAAAGTTAATACAAAACTTTTAAACATGCAACTCGTTAATAAACAATGATGAATAGTTTGAATAAGTACCACGGCAGCTTAAAGACGACCTCCACCATGTGCCGACAATCTGTTTCCTGGAAATGACGTGAGAATGAAGGGTGGCACATGACGCAGAAGTGTGGCTTCAGCAAGGGAAGCCTGGACAGCTGGGGCGTGGGGTTCTCCCGCCACGTGGGGCAGGTCTCCCCATGGGCACAGCCAGCACCCGGCACCATTATTGCTGAGGATAGCCACCCACTGAAAGGAGCCCCGGGCATTTGTAAAAGGGAGGGGATACAGGAGAGGAGATGGAAATCACTTCATGATTTTTGTGACAGGGTTGAGAAAAATCTTTCTCTGAGGAGGGGGAAAATTGGGTGGAGCTAGAACAGAACTTTTATTGACAAGGTTTACTGAATTCCTAAGGGTTTTTAAAAATTCCAAATGTAAAACTTCTGTTAATCAAATCGTTAAAAATAGCACAGGTATCTGGTCTTAGCAAAAAGGGGAAAATCTGGAAAGCTGGACAAGGCAATATTTACCAGTTTCCAAACGGTTAAGAAAAGAGTGTACAGAAACTAGCAAAAGACACAGGGGAACGCTGCCCTTCTTCTTCTCCTTCGCCACACCACTTTGGAAAACATTTGGGGATTACTGGTTTGTTCTGTCTAACACATTTTACCAATTGTCCAGAAAATCAAATCCTGTCTTCAAGATGACATTACTTGAGCTGACCTGTAGAAGGGACAAAAACACCAAAATAAGGCATAAGGCTAAGTTAGCATAATCTAAAAACAGCATCTCGTTTAAAATGACCCAAATGAAATAGTCTGCTTCCGTCTCAGAGGCTCCCTGACCTCAATTTGCCTCAGTGCTGGGAACCAGGAAATTAAATAAAGCTCAACGCAAGCCACACTCGGCCAGGATCTAACACGTACCCCTCTCCGTCCCCAGGCATGTCTGAGGGCAGCCTGTGGAACCTACCCACAGAGAAAAGGAGAGAAACGTAGCTTTTCTACTTTCGAATGATAGGCGTGTTTAAATTTAGTCACTGTGGACTGAGAGAACAAGTTACAAGTTTCATATGCGCCTAATATGAAACACACACACACACTGACAGACGAAACAAAGTACAATAAATTACCAAGTTGAGGGAGAGAAAAATATGGAGGAAGGATGTAAAGTTTATTCTTTTCAGATGATGCAGAAGGTTCTGGAGTGATCTTCCCTAACCCAGGGCCATTCTTCAGGTCACAGACTGCCCACTTACAAGACATGGGGTTGGTTTAAAGGGCCGTCTGCGAGCACAGGCCGCTGATTCAGACACATTTGCACAGGCTTCCGCCAGCCACCTGAGTCGAGAGGCCCGTCTCCCGGGTCTAACACGAGTGCGTGTTTCCCCGGTGGCCGCAGTCTTCCCGAGCGAGGGAGCCTTGACCCTGCGTCCTCCACACACCGGCAAACAGAAGGTGCTGACGCGGAGGCCACGGGGCTGAGCGGCTCCCTCTGAAGCACGTCCCAGGCCCAGTTTTGCCGCCTCTCAGACTGAGCCGGAGCTCGAAAAGCCAAAGGCGCTCAGGCACACGTTCCGTTTTCTGGTTTCCTACCAGCGTCTTACGTGCAGCAGCACTTCGCGCTGTGCTGTGCCTCAGAAATCTGTTCTTTCAAAGGGTTTCAGGTGCTCTGTCCTACTCACCGCCCCCAACCCCACACACGCGCTTTCCTGCGTCTCTTTACAAGGAAGACCCTCACGTAGCTTATACAGATGCTTCCTTCGGAGGAAGACCCCACTGCAGAGTGTTGGAGAGAGAGCACCAGGCAGGAAGATTAGGGAGGAGATGGAGCCAGGCACCAGAGCGGCAAGGGAGGGGCCCAAAGTGCTGGCCTAAGATGGCGAGAGACCCTGAAAGGAGGGACAGGCTGGAAAGTTGATGTGGAGACGGTGGAAGGCAGAGGGCCTCCCGTCCCAGGGCTCCCTTTCTTCGGGAGGACAACTGACTAGGTCATCTGCCTAGAGAGGCGTGGACATGCCTGGAACCCCAATCCAGGAAACACCCAGAGGACGACCACAGCTCAACAACAAAACCCACAGCCAGGGGCTGCCCTGGTGGTGCAGCGGTTAAGAATCCGCCTGCCAGTGCAGGGGACACGGGTTTGATCCCTGGTCCGGGAGGATCCCACACGCCACGGAGCAACTAAGCCCGTGCGCCACAACTACTGAGCCTGCGCTCTAGAGCCCGTGAACCACAACTACTGAGCCTGCATGCTGCAACTACTGAAGCCCTCGTGCTCTGCAACGAGAAGCCACCGCAATGAGAAGCCCGCACACCACAATAAAGAGCAGTCCCCGCTCGCCGTAACTAGAGAAAGCCCACGCGCAGCAACGAAGACACAGTGCAGCCAAAAAAAGACCAAAAACCCACAGCCGATTATAACTGGACAAGGGATTTGAATAGCTATTTCCCCAAAGAAGATATACAAATGGCCACTGAGCACACGAAAGGATATTCAACCTCACCAATCATTAGAGACATGCAAATCAAAACCACAGTGATAGATAGCATTCACACCCATTAGGATGGCTGTTATCAAAAAAGAAAAAGGAAAAAAGGAAATGAGCGTTGGTGACGATGTGGAGAAGTTGGGACCCTGTGCACTGTTGCTGGGATGTAAGACAGTATAGCCTTTGCTGGAAAACAGCACGGCAGCTCCTCAAAAATCAAACATAGTACTACCACAGGATCCAGCAATTCTTCTTCTGGGCATATACCCAAAAGAATTGAAAGCAGGGACTCGAACAGATGTTTGTACACCCAAGTTCATAGCAGCATTAGTCACAATAGCCAAGAGGTAGAAACAACCCAAGTATCCATCGACAGATGAGTAAAATGTGGTGTACTTATACAATGGAATATTATTCAAAGGTCATACACACGCTACAGCATGGATGAACACACAGTACAGCATGCATGAACCTTGAGGAGAGTACGCTCAGTGAAATAAGCCAGTCATTAAAGGACAAATACTGTACGAGGTCCCTAGAGAAGTCGAATCCATGGAGACAGAAGGTAGAATGGTGGGGACTTCCCTGGTGGCGCAGTGGTTAAGAATCCACCTGCCAATGCAGGGGACACGGGTTCAAGCCCTGGTCCGGGAAGATCCCACATGCCGCAGAGCAGCTAAGCCTGTGCGCCACAACTACTGAGCCTGCGCTCTAGAGCCCGCGAGCCACAACTACTGAGCCCGCGTGCCACAACTACTGAAGCCCTCATGCCTAGAGCCCGTGCTCCGCAACAAGAGAAGCCACCGCAATGAGAAGCCCGCGCACCGCAATGAAGAGCAGTCCCCGCTCGCTGCAACTAGAGAAAGCCCACGTGCAGCAACGAAGACCCAACGCAGCCAAAAATAAATTAAATAAATAAATTTATTTAAAAAAAAAAAAAAAAAAAACACAGCCTCCCTCTGAAATACACCTACCTATTTATTTATTTATTTTGGTTTTGGGTGAGCCTTAACCAAACATTTTCTCTTCTCTTTGCTGAGTTTTCTCAAGCAACACAGACCAGCTGGTAAAGACAACAGTTGGTGCTCCACAAAACTGGGAAAACATGCAGAAGCCACCCACGCTGCCTATTCTCTGGTAGGGCCCTTTCTTCACGACACACTGCACCTCAGCCAGTGAACCTCTCACATCTTTCGTTTCCTTTCCCTCCGTTCCCAGAAAGAAGTCCTTTCTTTAGGACTCCTCCCTGGACACCTAACCCTGTTTTGCTTGGAAATGAGAAGCGGCCCATCATTCCTGAAGCAAGTCTCCCGTGGTCCCCAAACAAGCACAGCTTCTCTCCTGGCAGAGGCTTGGGGTCCCAGCCACTTCCCCCATGTCCCTCGGGACATCTGCGGGTCCCTTCCTCACCGACACTGCAGCCCAGCCTCCCAGGCCGCCGCGTGGAGCCGGCATCCAAATCCCACCCACACTGCCGCCTTCCCCCTCGAGTCCTCTGCTCACTGCCCCCTGCGTCCCTTCCGCCCCTGCCCTCACACAACTGCGGAAGGGCAGTGGGCATCTGGGACACAACCACGCAACAGGCAAACAGGTCACGGCACCAGACGGCTTCACAGAACACGCCCCCTGCCTGTGCGTTGGTCGCCGAGCTGAGTGACAACCCAGCAGACCTGAACCCAGAAGTCCTCCGAGGGATGGCAGAGGAAGGAGAAAATGGGGGCATCTGTGGTCCGCCCACCCACGTGAGGTGGCCCTGGTCACTCGGGAGGAAGGAGCCCCTGGCCTGAAGCAAGGCACCCACCTGTACCGGCACGGGTTCCGAGAACAGGGCACCCTCCGTGTCCTCCACAGCCTCGGGGGAGGGCGGCTTCCCCATGGGCTCGGAGGCGGCGGCGGCGGCTTCGCTCAGCGGGCTGGTGCAGGCCTGGGCGGGCCGGGGTCTCTCTCGCTCCACGCTGACGCTGGGCAGGACCCACTGCTCCTGGCGGAGGCTGCTGGACTTTTCCACCTTGGCCTCCCTGGCCTTCGGGGCGGGCTCCGGCCGGTAACAGACAGGCAAGACCTTTTCCCCTTTCTCCATAGACTTGATCTGGCTGGGGGTCAGGGACTGGAACTCGGCCTCAGGGCCCTCCCCCCGGGACCGCTCCGCATTGATCTTCCAGAAGGACGCTTCCTCCTCCTTCCGGGCGGCAGGACCCAGAGCATCCAGGCTGGAGGACTTGCTGCCCTGGGAGGGTCGGAGGGCCTGCGAGCCCTGAGGAGCTCTGGACGGTGGCCTGGGCTCGGTGGCAGTGCTGCAGCTCGGTTCTTGGATGGATAAGGAGGAGACGCTGAACTCCATCTGACTCTAGCGGGATGCGGGGAGGGAGGGAAAAAAGAGAGCAACACATTCGGTCAACGGGACAGGTGTGCCAGCCCACACGTCCCCCCAGTAGCAACAGCGCTCCTGTCGTCCACTTGCTGGCACTGTCTGTCCTCAGTGGTTATTTTCAGGACCGCCATCACAGCCCTGAAACACGGCACAAGTTTTGAGAGCTGTCACGTCCCGTCACACTGGAGGCTACGAACAGCTCAGTCTCCTGAATCTGACTGACGACTAAGGCCTCTGCTTGGTGGGCAGATCACCCACCCGCCTCTTCAGGAGGGATGCCCACCCCTTCCTAAGGAGGGTGACTGGCCCCCCTGGGGGTGACAAGGAAGGGTGCACAGTCAGCATGACAGCACTGCAGTGAGGGTCAAAACCCAGAACCAAGTCCCCACCTCACGGGCCTCTGCCTTCCTGAGCGACGGCAGCCAGCAAGGGTGAAAGAAAAACCAACAGCCAGACCCTGCTTCCCTGGACTAAACCAAGAAAGTCAAGGGCAGGCCTGTGTGCAGCTGCAAAGGTGTGACCTCCCTCCCACGCCTCCATCCCGCACTCCGCCCGCACGCCCGCTGCACACTGCATGTTTGTGTGCCCCAAATTCACATGTTGAAGGCCTAACTCCCGAAGTTAGTCTTTGGACGCAGGGCCTTTCAGACGTTTAGGTGAGGGCATGAGGGTGGAGCCCCCAGGACAGGATTAGTGCCCTGAGAGATGCTCTCTTTCCCCACCATGTAAGGACACAGTGAGAAGGCGGCTGTCTGCAAATCAGGAAGAGGGTCTCCCCAGGACCAGCCCTGCTGGCACCGTGATCTCGGACTCCCGGCCCCAGAACTGTGAGAAGCAGACGTCTGTTACTGGACGCCCCCAGTCTGTGGTATCTGTCACAGCTGCCCGAGCTGACAAGACAGTCTTCCTCTCCCGTGATCTCCTCGGCGCTACCCTGCTGCTCTCAGCTGGTCCTGTCCCTGTTAGGTGGGGAACCCCCGAGGGCAGGGCAGGGTCCACACCCCACATCCAGGTGCCCCCGAAACACTTTCCTTGATCTGATGCTGCTAACCACTGTGACCTCTAAAGGTGGTGGGGCTGAGCTGTCCTGACCGACAGACCACCGAGTGGACACCTGACGCCTCTTTGCAGGGGAGCACCCTGGAGGGTGGCGTCCCCAAGCCCTGCAGAGCGAGCAATCTGCCGCCTCAGGCATTTCTCAGATCAAACTGGAACATTCCTCTCTTCCTCTCCACTCCTGCTCCCTCATACATTCCCTTCCTCTTCTTCTTTTTAAAATAAAAGTACTAAAACTACATACTAAAATCTGGGGAATTAGAAGAAAATCATTCATAACCTTTCCCTCTTCCCATAATCTCCATTAGTTTGTGTATTTTCGTGTAATCTTTCTCAGATACGTATTTTATGACGTTGCAGTTCTGTTATGCGTATAATTTTGGGTATTGTTTTTTCACTTAACCAGAAGCATCATCAGTGGTGTTAAGTGGTCTTTGTAATCATTAGTTTTAAAGGGCACAAGATATTCCATTGAGTGGCTGTCCCACCATCTACTTTCCCATTTTCTTTTTATCAGTTTGCTGCTTTTAATTTCTGTTGTTATAATTAAGGCTGTCAGAACATCTTCATGCCTACAGCTCTCCCCCATTTGGAGTTCATTTCTGCAGACAGATTTCCAGAAGTGAAGTACCAAACCACAACAGGTTTAAACCTTCCTTTTATTATGGTTTTGGGTGCATACCAAATTTGTTTGCCAGGGGCTGCCCCGATTTCTAATGCCGCCAGCTATATATCAGAGGAGCAATTGCAGCCACTGCTTCCGTGTTGTCACTGAGTATAATTTAAAACTGTGCTAACATGGTTCTCTATTACTTTAATGCATACGCCTTCACTTCTCTCTGGCTGAGATTTTTCCTAAAAGCCCAGATTCTGATGGCCACAGGTCTCTCCTCAAGATGATGAGGCCACAAGGAACTCCAGCTCCAAACACAAGCACAGGCTGCCTTGAAGCTCAGGGTTATAAGAAATAGAACCCAAGAAAAAACATCGAAGCCCATTCAGAGCCTCAGAGCAGAGTGCAGCAACAGGTGTGCAGAGGGCAAAGTGGAGAGACCTGCACAGAGGGTCTGTGCAGACCAGCACTCCCCAGACTGAGCCGCTTGTCTGCTCGCCCTCTGGAGCGGATGGGGGCTGGGTGCTGAGGCTCAGACGTCAGGGGTCAGACCCTGGGAAGAGGACTGGGCCTTCATCAGAAAACAAGAAAAATCTCAAGTAAACAACCTAACCTATCACCTAAAAGGATTAGAAAAAGAAGAACAAAAACCTAAAGTCAGGGCTTCCCTGGTGGCACAGTGGTTGAGAATCTGCCTGCCAATGCAGGGGACACGGGTTCGAGCCCTGGTCTGGGAAGATCCCACATGCCGCGGAGCAACTGGGCCCGTGAGCCACAACTACTGAGCCTGCGCGTCTGGAGCCTGTGCTCCGCAACAAGAGAGGCCACGACAGTGAGAGGCCCGCGCACCGCGATGAAGAGTGGCCCCCGCTCGCCACAACTGGAGAAAGCCTTCGCGCAGAAACGAAGACCCAACACACCCAAAAATAAATAAGTAAATAAATACATTTATAAAAAAAAAAGACAAAAAACAAAAAAAAACCTAAAGTCAGAGGAAGGAAGGAAATAACAAATATCAGGGAGGAAATAAATAAAACAGAGATTAAAAAAACAATAGAAAAAATCAACAAAACCAAGAGCTGGTTCTTTGAAAGGGTAAACAAAATTGACAAACCTCTAGCCAGGCTCACCAAGAAGAAAAGAGAGAGAACCCAAATAAAATAAGAAATGAAAAAGGAGAAATCTCAACTGATACTGCAGAAATACAAAAAACCATAAGAGAATACTATGAACAATTATATGCCAACAAATTTGACAACCTAGAAGAAATGGACAACTCTCTAGAAACTTACAGACCACCAAAATTGGATCAAGAAGAAATAGATAATTTGAACAGACTGATCACTAGAAGTGAAGTAGAATCTGTAATAAAAAAAATTCCTACAAACAAAAGTCCAGGACCAGATGGCTTCACAGGTGAATTCTACCAAACATACAAAGAAGAATTTATACTGATTCTTCTCAAACTCTTCCAAAAGATTGAAGAGGAGGGAACACTCCCAAAGACATTCTATGAAGCCACCATCACCCTGATACCAAAACCAGACAAAGACACCACTAAAAACGAAAATTACAGGCCAATATATTTCATGAATATAGGTACAAAAATTCTCAACAAAATATTAGCAAACCAAATCCAACAACACATAAAAAAGATCACACACCACAACCGAGTGGAATTCATCCCAGGTTCACAAGGATGGTTCCACATACGCAGATCAGTCAATGCACACCACATTAACAAAAGCAAAGTCTAAAACCACATGATCGTCTCAATAGATGCAGAAAAAGAATTTGACAAAATTCAACATCCATTCATGATTAAAAACTCTTACCAAAGTGGGAATAGAGGGAACATATCTCAACATAATAAAAGCCATTTATGACAAATCCACAGCCAATACAGTACTCAACAGTGAAAAGCTGAAAGCCTTCCCACTAAAATCTGGAACAAGACAAGGATGTCCACTCTCTCCACTTCTCTTTAACATAGTATTGGAAGTCCTAGCCACAGCAATCAGACAAGAAAAAGAAATAAAAGGTATCCAAGTTGGAAGGGAAGAAGTAAAATTGTTACTATATGCAGATGACATGATACTATATATAGAAAACCCTAAGGACTCCACACAAAAACTACTGGATCTAATAAATGAATGCAGCAAAGTAGCAGGATACAAGATTAACATTCAGAAATCAGTTGCATTCCTTTACACTAACAGTGAAATATCAGAAAGGGAATGTAAAGAAAAAAAAAAAAAAAAAAAAAACCTTTTAAAATTACACCAAAAAAAAAAAAAAACAAACCTAGGAATAAACCTGATCAAGAAGGTGAAAGATTTATACACTGAGAAATATAAAACATTAATAAAGGAAATAAAAGAGGATTCAAAGAAATGGAAAGATATCCCATGCTCTCAGATTGGAAGAATGAACATTGCTAAAATGGCAATACTACCCAAAGCAATTTACAGGTTTAATGAGATCCCTATCAAATTACCCATGACATTTTTCACAGAACTAGAACAAATAATCCAAAAATGTATATGGAACCATAAAAGACCCAGAATTGCTAGAGCAATCCTGAGAAAAAAAAAACAAAGCAGGAGGCATAACTCTCCTAGACTTCAGATAATACTACAAAGCTACAGTAATCAAAACCGTGTGGTATCGGTACAAAAACAGGCATACGGATCAATGGAACAGAATAGAGAGCCCAGAAATAAACCCACACACCTACAGTCAATTAATCTTCAACAAAGGAGGCAAGAATATAAAATGGGAAAAAGACAGTCTCTTCAGCAAGTGGTGTTGGGAAAGTCGGACAGCCGCATGTAAATCAATGACGATAGAACACCCCCTCATACCATACACAAAAATAAACTCAAAATGGCTTAAAGACTTAAACATAAGACAAGACACCATAAAACTCCTAGAAGAGAACACAGGCAAAACATTCTCTGACGTAAATCGTACCAATGTTTCCTTAGGTCGGTCTCCCAAGGCAATAGAAATAAAAACAAAAATAAACAAATGGGACCTAATCAAACTTACAAGCTTTTGCGCAGCAAAGAAAACCATAAAACAAACCGAAAAGGCAACCTACAGAGTGGGAGAAAATATTTGCAAATGATGCGACCGACAAGGGCTTAATCTCCAAAACATACAAACAACTCATACAACTCAACAACAAAAAAACAAATAACCCAATCCAAAAATGGGCAGAAGACCTTAACAGACATTTCTCCAAAGAAGACATATAGGTGGGCAGTAGGCACATGAAAAGATGCTCAACATCACTAATTATTAGAGAAATTAGAACTACAATGAAAAAACTACATTGAATCAGAACTGTAAATCAGAACTACAATGCAGTACCACCTCACACCAGTCAGTGAGTACCACCTCACACCAGTCAGTGGCCATCACTAAAAAGTCTACAAATTACAAATGCTGGAGACGATGTGGAGAAAAGGGAACCCTCCTACACTGTTGGTGAGAATGTAAGTTGGTACAGCCACTGTGGAAAACAGTATGGAGGTTCCTCAGAAAACTAAAAATAGAATTGCCATATGATCCAGCAATCCCACTCCTGGGAATATACCTGGACAAAACTATAATTCGAAAAGAAACATGCACCCCTATGTTCACAGCAGCACTGTTCACAATAGCCAAAACATGGAAACAACCTAAATGTCCATCGACAGATGAATGGACAAAGATGTGGTACATGTAAACAATGGAATACTACTCAGCCATAAAAAAGAATGAAAAAATGCCATTTGCAGCAACATGGATGCAACTAGAGATTATTACACTGATTGAAGTAAGTCAGAAAGAGAAAGACAAATATCATATGATATCACTTATATGTGGAATCTAAAGTATGGCACAGATGAACCTACCTACAAAACAGAAACAGACTCACAGACATAGAGAACAGACTTGTGGTTGCCAGGCGGGAGGGGGGAGGGAGAGGGATAGACTGGGAGTTTGGGGTTAGCAGATGTAAACTGTTACATACAGGATGGATAAACAACAAGGTCCTACTGTATAGCACAGGGAACTATATTGAATATCCTGTGATAAACCATAATGGAAAAGAATATAAAAAAAGAATGTATGTATGTGTATAACTGAGTCACTGCTGTACAGCAGAGAGTGGCACAACATTGTAAATCAACTATACTTCAATAAAAAAAAAATTTTTTTTTTAATCTGGACATTAAAAAAAAAAAAAACCATCAAAGCTCAGGTGCTGGGGCTCAGAACAAATGCAGACTCTGAGCGCATCCAGGGCACCAGGCACAGTTTTCTTTGTTGTTGGGCTTTTCTTCTAAAAAGTTTTTATTCTACAACGGAGAAAATGGAGGTCTGGAGCAAATGAGTGAATTGTCCTAGGTCACTAGTCCATTAAGAGCAGCTGGGATTTCAATCTGGAGCAAGTGATTCCGAGGCCTGCAGCTGTGCTGGGCATCACACCACATCTAAAAAGCCAGTGGCCGCCAGGGACGATGCCCATGTGTCCACGTGAACACCAGCAATCCCCACACGTGGCAGGATTTCTGTATGTCAGTGACCTAATCTGATTCTTAAAGGGCTCTTTCTGAGTGAATCATTCTCAATACTCTGCATATTTCCAAACTCCACAGTAAAATACAGGGAGAATGTGGGCACAGAGATGATGAGTTCTTTAAATAAGCAAAGTGCTAGAAATAGCTTGGAAGTGGGGACTGAGCCTGAGAGAACAGAGTTGAGATTGATCTGGAAATTGCAGGGTAAAGAAAGCACTTCAAACTGAGCGGTTCGTCAAACACTAGGCTCTTTTAGGATCAGCCATGTCTCCAGTGGGGAGAGAAGCTCCTGGAAAGCTGGGCTGAACATGAGTCTAGGCACAGGGCAGCACCGGGCCGAGCCAAGGACGCTGGGGAGAGAAGTCAGCCGCAGTGGTTCCAGGACTGCTTCAGGCCCTCGACCAGGGCACCGAGCAGCACTTAGCTGGAGTGACAACCTGCAACAGAACCACGGAGGCTTTCAGGGCTCCTTGGGCCACCGGAGCCCTCGTGAGAGCCCCTCGGGGAGGGTGACGTCTTGGTAGAAGAGAGGGCCAGGCTGACGGGGGCGGCTACTTGGTTTGGGGCGCTCTGGGGTGGAAATGGGGAAAACAAGAACTTACAGAAGAAAAAAACGTTCTCATGTATCAGCTTCTAAGCCTTTTCGCCCAGGCATTTGTTGCTTTCCATTCTGCAAATAAAATATGACTACAACCCCCTTTTAAGAAACGGTCCTCCTTGATCAGCTGCACTGGTGAGGGTCTTTCTTTCCCACTCCTCGCCCCTAAGGGCAAAGGTTTGTGGTTTGTCTTTAAGACACATGCCTGTTGGGAAGGGGCGGGCAAAGAAAGAAGAAGAGGGGCAAAGGGTCCTTTTTCCTGACCAGAGTTCATGTTACTTGGCTCCAAGACCGCAGAACACCAGCGAAACTGGACCAGGACATGGTGAAGAGGGGCCCCTGGTCATTTTCAAAGACGCACTGTTGTCCAGGTCACACAGAAGTGGCTCCTGCACTGCAGCTCCCTCTGTGCTTTAGGAGACGTTTCACTGCTTTTTGCTCGGTGACTCCACCCTCCCCGGGCCGCCCCCTTCCCTCCCAGACCAGGGCTCAGCCCGGTGCCTCTGGTCCCTCCCGTGCTTTCTCCCGGGAGGTCCCCTAGGCCCCAGGTCCCCTTTAGAGGGACCTCCTGCTCACCGGCCCAAAGCCACAGCTACCTTCTTCCCTGAACCTGCTCCTCTCAGTAAAGGGCAAACCCACCAACGACCCAACCTGAACCTGGACTCTTTTCTTCTCTAGTAAAAACGGAGTATTCTTACTCCCTGGGCTGTTGTTTTAGAACCAGGCCCGGCACATAGTAAGTGCTCAGTAAAAGCAGGCTACTGGGCTCTGCTCCTGTTCTGCTTGGTCAGAGGCATCTAAGCTCCCCAGGGGGTCAGCAGTATTCCCACTGGATCCCCTCCGGGCGCTGGTCCCTCCCCGCCTTCCTCTGGTCACCAGGGGCGTGGTGCCCGTGGCTGGGACACGCGGGCCGTGTCTGCGTCCGGAAGCAAGCGCGACTCTGAAGCCCCATCCCGGCCCAGTGTCTGGCGTGGAATCTGAGCTGAGACACTCCCCACAGGGATCTAGTGCAGCCACCGTGCTGTCCCTGGACCCCCCAGAGCCTGTGCTTGTGACCGGGTCTCTGACCTCACCTTCCCCCGCGGCCCTGAGGCTATGCAAGGGGGCCCTCGGACCCCGGAGCAGATCAGCGCGCAGGAGGGGACAGCCCTGCCTCGCGACCTGACAGGCCAGCGGGGGGGACTGCGTCTGGAGCCTGTGATGAACGCCAGAAAGTCAGGAAGTTCCCATGCAGTCTTCTGATTTCTGGAAAAAGTCAGTTTTTCCAGGTGTGGACAAAGAGCTCTCGGGAGCCCCGTCCCCTGCGCCGAGCTGGGCCCAGCAACAGGATGCCGTTCCACGTGAAGAGCAGCCCCCGGCTCGGACAGCAAGTCGGAGGGGGATTCAAGCCCGCGGTCTTACACGAGATGGCTGAGATGGAAGAGCGCGGGCTACTCAGGAAGCCCCCTCCCCTCCTGCCAGTGACGCTGACGGCGCTACCCTCTGCGTCCCAGGCGCCCCGGTTGGAGCCCCAGGGCTGTGCACTGAGCCAGGCCTGGGCGTCAGTCTCCCCATGTGGGGAACTGGGTCTTTGCCGGCCACGTCCGTTCTAAATACAGAAAGACCACAACTGGGCCCAGTGTCTATTTTTACGTCCCACTCACTAGAGAGGAATGTGTAATATTTCAGTAAAGGAGGGTGCAGGCGGCCAAAACTAACTGTTTGGCTTGGCGGCCTCTGGCAGACCTAAATCGTTGAGATGAAGGCCGCAGAAACATTGTCAGAAAACGTAATAGCTTACTGGAGCAAATCCTAATCAATTCACAAACCATTTAACTTTTATCCTCCTCCACCTCCCCCGCCAAAGGAGGAAAAGGAAGAAGAAGAGGGGAAGATACGAACAATTTTTAGAATCTCAAAATCAGTAGGATGACAATCTGGTGGGGAAGAGACAGCACGGCCTAGCCACTGAGACTGGGGGTGCCAGAGCCTCCAGGCCAGCGGGGCACGGGGGACAGGGTCTGGGGACCACCCGCCCCTAACCCCGAGGCCCCAGGGGCTAGAGAACACTCCTGTATTTTCACCAGGGAGCCGGGCGGACAATGGATATTGCCCAGCTGTCGGGCCCCATGGCCACGAGCCTGGGGACAACCCAACAGACACGCAACAGACAGTGGGTGTGAGGGCGCCTGCGGTTATAAGGCCAAGGGAAGGACAGGAGCCTCTGCCCTCCAGGTGCTTGTCGTCTCACGGGGACAAGACGCACCGACAAAGAACACCAGCAGTGACATTAATGTGTGGCCGTCTAGCGCAGAGCTTCTCAGAGGGGACACAGAAGGGGGACAGTTGCAGGCACTGCGGCAAGGGGTGAAGCACACGGCCCTGGGCTGGGACATCTAGCTCACACCCCTCACTCTGGGCCTCCGTTTCTTCATCTGTCAAAGGGCGCGTTGTGGGGATTAGTCGAGGAAATGCCCCCAAGGTGCTCAGCACAGATCAGGGGCCTGTGGGAGCTGCTCGCTGTCACAAGAGCTGGGAGAACCACCGGAACAGAATCTGCTCCGGGTCTGGGGGCAGGTGGGACCTGCACGGGTGGCTGGGGGCCAGGGTCTGGCCAAGGCCCCCAAGCAGGCGAGATCGGTGCCACGGGGCAGGGCTGTGGGGCTGGAGAAGAGACTGGCGGGAAGGACCCCTGGGGCCAGGGCAGCGGGCTGGGCCCTGGGCCGAGGAGCTGACAGGTCACTGCACCTACAAAAGCCAGGACAGGTCCAGAGCAGGGGGCCACAGGCCTGCTCTGGATCTCAGGAAGGTGAGTTACAGACAGCACGGGGCGGGGGGCGGCAGGGGGAGGCGGAGGGAGACTTCACTGCTGGGCAGAGACGGGGTCTCCGCGAGGGCGCCAGGCAGGAGTGACGCTGTGATGGGAGTCAGGCGTGGCTCCACGGCCCTGCGCTTCTCAGAAACTTTTGGCTGGCGGTGAGGAGGGACAGCCAGCCAGAGCCGTTAACGGGGAACCCAGGGAACCCTCCATGTACGGACATCCTGACGGAACACCCTCCTGTCCCGCGTGGGCAAGAGATGCCTGTTAGCCACAGACAGACCCAAGCTCCAACCTCTCTTCATCGATTCAACCCGCCTGCCCGTGACCGCCGCCCCTGAGCCCCGGCATCCCGGCCCACGGCGGGGGCAGCGACACTGACCTCCTGGGTGAAAGCATTTGACGTGCCTGCAGATCCCTGGCGTGGACCTCAGCCCGTGGAGATGCGCTTGCTCCCAGGCGCTTACTTCTCCTCCTGAGGAGGGGCTGACGGGCCTCCCTACTCCAGGAGTGGTCTGTGGTCCCTCGGAGATCAAGGAGCTGATCCCCACCCAGCTTACTCACGATCCCCAAATAGGCAGTCGAACCTCGGGTGAAGGACTCGGGCAGACAGGAAGGGAAAACCCAGACAGCCTGGGGGGAGGCAAGCACGGCGGGCGTGGCGTCCCCAGAGTCCAGCCACCCGTCGCTAGGGCCTGACCTGCCCCTGCAGGAGTCTCCCGTAAACCCCCAGCCCAGAGGGGCGGCAGCGCGAAGAGTCCTCTCCTCCCGACTCCCCTCTCTGGAGCGTTCCAAGTGCTGAGTGTTTTCCTCGTGGAACCTCAGGAGCAGGAGAGAGGAATCCGCCGTGGGGGCCCTGCAGGCGCCCGTGCCCCCAGCACACCTGCCAAGCGGACGGACGAGGGGAAAGGTGACGACCAAGGGCACCTCGCCCGGCCGGGACAGGCACTTCTGCCCAGAGCCTCCCTTCCGTGGGGAAGGGGTCAGAGCGACAGGGGCATCGGGCCTGGTGCGGCCTCGGCAGGAGGCGACCCAGGAGGGGAGGGCAGGCTGGAAGACCGAGCAGGGCCCCAGGAAATGGGCAGTGCGTGCCCGGCACCGAGGCCTCTCCTGGTCAGAGCTGCCTTTCAGGGACGGACAGCACCAGCTCGCCCACCCTCGGCAGGTCTCTGCAGGGGTCCGCGGCCACGGGCTGGCCCGAAGGAAGGAGCCCAGACAGAGGTGCAAAAATTGGGAAGAAATCCCACATCCCTGAGAGTCTCAGCTCTGTGCCCGACAACCATCACCTTGGGTCAGGCTGACCCTGGCCTCAGCTGAGCGACTGGTGACTGAGAAGTCAGAGCTGAGGAAGAGCTGGGCACTTAGTTGGCTATCATTAAATGTCTGCGGAAGTGGGGACCTCCCCGGTGGTCCAGTAGCTAAGACTCCGCGCTTCCAGTGCAGGGGGCGTGGGTTCGATCCCTGGTCAGGGAACTAAGATCCCACATGCCGTGCAGCACGGCCGAAAAAAAGGAAAAAAAAAAAAAAAGTCTGCTGAAGTGAACAGCTGCAGAAGGCATGAGACCGCATCTACCAACGTGTACGTAAATACGTGTCATGTGAATGAAGGAGAACGATCCGTGTGGGCTAAAGCGGTCCTCCTGCGTGAGCTCCGCCCCCAGGCGCGGTCATCCCCACGCTGGGCTCTTCGCCGAGAGCGAGTGTTTACTCACCTCTGAGCCTTAAGCATAATGTCTGACCCAGAGTGGAAGGCTAATCAATGTCCGCCGGATTTTTGAAAAAAATCAGTGAATGATGTCATAGAGACAGGAAGTAGAAGGGTGGTTGCCAGGGGTTGGGGGAGGGGGAAAGGGGGGTTTTGGCTTAAAAGGAACAGAGTTTCAGTTTGGGAAGATGATAAAGTTCTGGAGATGGATGGTGGTGACGGCTGCAAAACAGTGTGAATGCACTTAAGGCCGCCGAACTGCACACTTAACAAATGGCTAAGATGGTACATTTTATGGGATGTGTATTTTACCACAATTTAAAACTCAAAAAAAGCCCATCAGTGGATGACAGACAATCAAATGAAATGACCCGCTGTCGGGGCTGTCAGAGCGTGGAGTCTTTGATTCAAAACGGCACAAATTCTCCGCAACCGTCCATCAGGAGCTGCTATCCATGTCCTCGCACCCCAAATCCGGGCTGGACTGTGCCTCGATTTGACCAGCAGAACAGAGCAGAGGGGATACTTCGGTTCCCAAGCCTCAGCCTCGGAAGACCCTGTCGGCTTCCACTCTCACCCGAGGGAACTCTTCCACCAACACGTAGCTCGCTGGACACATGTGGCCCCAACCGGACACGGAAGAGAGGGTACCCCAGAGCAACCAGCTCCCATCGGCCGTCAGATGACACGTGAGCGGTCCCGGGCGAGGCCCACAGAAGAACAGCCCGGCTGAGCCCTGCCCAGACCACTGGCCCCGAGAAGCAGGAGCAAAGAAATGGCTGCTTCAAGCCGCGAAGGAGTGAGGTGCCTGCCATGCATCAAAGACGTCAAATGACAAAGAGCCTCCAGCCTTGCAGCTGGAGGTCAGGGCCACCCTGCCCTGGCTAACCCACCTCCTGCATGCAGCTCTCCAAGTTCTCATCCGTCTTTCAGTCCTAAGGAAGAGCGTGACAATGAAGAGAGGTGGGCAGTCGCGCTTCAGCTGGGGAGAGGCGAGGGGTGGAACTCCGACTCTTGATGACAGAGCAGGCGTAAGGCCCCTTGCTCTCTGGAACGCTCTCTATTTTGCCTCTACAAAGTTCTGACTTTAAATCACATAAGTGTGATTTTGAGAGCTCAAATCAAAAGGTGAGGACACAGCCCACCTGTTCATGAAATAAGCTGGTTCTCTCATTGAAAGGGAACGTGGGGCTTCCCTGGTGGCACAGTGGTTGAGAATCTGCCTGCCAATGCAGGGGACACGGGTTCGAGCCCTGGTCTGGGAAGATCCCACATGCCGCGGAGCAACTAGGCCCGTGAGCCACAACTACTGAGCCTGCGCGTCTGGAGCCTGTGCTCCGCAGCGGGAGAGGCCGCGATAGTGAGAATCCCGCGCACCGCGATGAAGAGTGGCCCCCGCTCGCCGCAACTGGAGAAAGCCCTCGCACAGAAACGAAGACCCAACACAGCCAAAAATAAATTAATTAATTAATTAATTAAAAAACAAAAACAAAAACAAAAAAACCCAAGTTAATTAAAATGAGCAACACATATTGGCTTAACTTTATCAAGCCTTCTCAATTTCTGCAGGTTCCCAAGGGACCTGGATGGTATCTGTGGACAATTAACTCCAGCACGAGTGTGACCCGTGCTGGACTGCGTCAGCACACCTTGTTCTAGAGACCTTTTCCCGGCACCTGTTCCCACACTGAGCCTCAGGCGCTGCGGTCACCGCCCCAGGCGCTGCCCCATCCTTGCCCCAGAATGTCATCTGCATCAAGTTAATAACAGATGAAACATCCCATCCCACAGACGGCTGACTCAGAAACATTTAACAAGGTAAGTTCTTACGAGAGTAGATATCCTCGTGGGGGGCACGATGGACTTAGGGCTCGGGGCATTTTAACTAATTCGACTTCTCTGTCTTCATCACTGAGACATCATCAAACACAGGGCCCAGTCCGGTAACATCTGTGCTGCCTTCTGGGCCACTGTCCGCGAGGCTGTCCACTCCCCCCTGCAGACTACCCATCTGCCTAGGATTACAGTAAGGCCCCTACATACGAACGAGTTGTATGTAGGTACCCAACTAACACAATGGGTTATCTAGGACTCTACTGTAACAGGTTTAAAATAGCTTTCGCACAAATAACACATAAAAAACAAACAAAAAATAAAGAAAACATTTTCAACCTTACAGTACAATCCCTCGAAAAGCACAGTAGTGCAGTACAATAGCTGTCACACAGGGGCTGGCATCAAAGAGTTACTGACTGGAGTCGGGGGAGAGGAGGTGGGAGACGGTAGAGCTGAAGGATCGTTACCAATAGGAGACGAGGGCAAGCTGCAATTTCACTCACGCCTGATGTTGATGGAACGCACGTTCGCATCTTAGAAAGTTTGCAACTTGAAGGTTCGTATGTAGGGGACTTAACTGTAGTGCTTCTCAGTTACCCATCTGGGGAACCCATGTAAAAGGAATATTGATGGCCCTGGCTGAACGTCGATGTGGTGAGGTACTTTCTACCCACCTCCAACTCCCTTTGCCCTGTCACTGGACGAGGCATTTACGGGTGGGTCTCGGAGCTCGGAAGCTGCAATCCCAGGCTGCCCCTCGCTCTCCCTGGCTGCCTCCCAGCTACCCTCACCGCTACAGCCGCCCCTTAACCAGTGGCCCGATCCTGAAGGAGACTCCAATTCCAGGCACAACGTCGTCGCTCACCCTGCCCTCTGCGCAGACCTAGGTTATTAATCTGCCACGGAAATTAAAAAAAAAAAAAATCACGCACGCAGGATGCAGGTATTTGCATCTTTATTTTTAGGATGCTTAAGGACCTGACGTTCTGGATCCCTGAAGGCAGGGGTCTGTGCTTGCGGGATGAGCGTGGCCATCTGCATTAATGCCACGTATTCGCAAAAGCTACCTCTCAACTCTCACGTAAGAGTCACCTCAACTTTCACAGGCTTCCTCATCCTAGGGCAGCTCGCGTCACTTGGGGCAATCAATCAGCGAACCAACCGCGCTGCCTGTGGGCAACACCACCGGCTGTCCTGACCCACCTGAGCCCTCGTCAAATCCCTCATTTTAAGACACAGACCCCCACGTGAGGGCCTCGCAGGTGGCTTGCAGGCCCCCCCCAACTGCCGCATCCCGCTCTGACCCACCCTCCCTACAGCCCCCTGGACGCCG
Source organism: Eschrichtius robustus (assembly GCF_028021215.1). Classification (NCBI taxonomy): domain Eukaryota; kingdom Metazoa; phylum Chordata; class Mammalia; order Artiodactyla; family Eschrichtiidae; genus Eschrichtius; species Eschrichtius robustus. Next base: position 14,017,395 of record NC_090830.1, on the reverse strand, counting down.
CTTCTACCGGGATGAGCAACTGTAGGCACAAGTGAAAAACCAAGAAACAAGCCCCTTCAAGTGTCAGGGCTTGAAAGCCCTGATCCAACCTCAAGCCTAAGCCCTATTGCAGGTACACAGCCGTCCTGGTCACCCCCATTAGGGAAAGGACCCTCCAACACACAGCAGAGAATGTTGTAGAATTCAGAGAATCCTGGTCTTTTTCCTTCTTTTCCTTGGGTTTGAGACACCTGCCTTTTGGTCATTTTGCGCTACTTACTAATGCACCTGTACTGGGACAACTAGGGAGAATGGGGAAATGGATAAACCCAGCTAAGCTTGATACTCTTAAGCAACTTTGGCAACAGTAACACTAACAGCAATAAACGAATGACTGGGGACCAGCATCAGGGATCCAGGCTGGGTAGCACATCTGTATCCACTGGCTCGTCCAGCTTCAAAGGGTACAGAGGCCACTCTTCCCCTCCTCCCTTCCTCCCTCAGGACTCTGCCTTTGAGGTGACTCTTGCAGGCAGTTCTGATGCGTCTGCAGCCTTGTCTCCGCATCCACCCACCTTCCTGTCTCGGCTGCCCTTCTGATTTCACTTTCATAAAAGCAGCTCCTAACCACCCCGCGCCCACTACTTTCCCAGGACAGGGGAGCCCCGGGCAGAGGGCACCCCGCCCGCCCGCCGACCGTGCCCAGCGCGCCGACCGCCACGCTTCCATCCATCACCAAGCCCAACGCAGCGCAGGCCCCGCCCCTCCGCCTCTCCTCTCCCACCGGCAGGGGGCGCATCACCCGCAGCCCGCGGCCTTCGGAGCCCACCAAGGGCTGAACGGAAAATACCTAAGGACGCCACGCTTTTTAAGAAGACAAACAAGTCTAAATTTAACCCAACTTACCCTCGTTTCCCAGGAGAAAGGGGCAGAGTGTTCATCTTGCCAAGTTATGTCCTGAAATAAAAATTCAAGAATAAATCTGAAATCCAAACCCAAAGGGACCCCGCGCAGACAACCACCCGAGGCCATGGGGGAACCAAACTTCAGCAAGAAGAATCCCAAGTCCTGGCTCAAAACCAGCCTGAAGTTGTCGCGCTCTGCAGAGAATGTGCTGACCTTCTGGGTCTGGCTCCCCCCTCACCTTGCTGGCCGCGGCTGCCAGGCACGCCCGCCCCCTGCCAAACAGACATTCGATGAATGCCTGGGAGCCCCAGGACCGACTCGATGACAGGGAGGCTGGGGAGAAAGGAAACAGGGCTTCCGGGCTCAGGTCTCGGCCCTGCCAGCGACTAGCCACACGGCCAGGGGAAGATGACTTAGCCTTTCGAGCCTCGGTTTTCTCATCTGCAAAAGGAGAACTGCGCTTCCCCTGCGGGGCTGTTGTGAGGATAAAATGAGGTAACAGAGGAGAAGAAGGTCGGGTGATCATCTGCCAGTCAACACCCGTACTGTCTGAGCATCCTTCCCCCATCCCCCTAAGTGCCTGCCAGAGATCTGAAAGGCAGCGATCAGCCTGTCAATGAAGAAAACGCCAACTGAATGCAACTGCCTAATTACAGTGAAAACTCTGAAATCCCTCTGACCGTCACAGGCAGAACAGGAGAGAAGGAACCCTTCAAAACAGTCACTGAGAATCTGACCTTGGATCCACTGACCTGAACAAAGGTTTGTAAGATCGCCTTTCCTAGGCCACCCCTCCAACCCTCCAGCTGTATTCCTATACTAGCAAACGTCTCATGTGTGCCCAGCTTCTGCTGGGGAATCATATTTTCTGAACCAAAAACTGGGACATCCTGGGCGATACAGACTGAAAATGGGATAAAATATTTTGAATTGAGACTGTCCTCGAGTAAAGCACCCCAGGTACATGATGTCTTCGCGCCCAGAGGCACTCCCTAGCCCCAGAGCTAGGTTACCTGGCTCCCCTCCCCCTCCTCCAGGAGGGGGACCAGTTCTGCGGAGGGTCCACTTCCTTCAGTACCGACTCCATCCCCAGCCTTGGCCTCTAAGCTATGTCTCCTATCACTCCTGGCTGTCAGGCAAAACTTTAAAAATGAGAGGGAACGTGGGCCACTACGCTCCCATTGGGAATCTCAGTTAAGTCCAAGTGTACTCCTCAACTTACAAACTGTGTCCCTCCAAAAGTAGAAAGGTGAGTTAACAAGTCTCGGCTGAGGGGGCTCCTGCATCCAGGTCTCTGTGTGTGTGGTCAGGGCGTGGGAGAAGAGCGCAGTTGAGCTCAATGACTTGAAAGTCCTTAAAATTCTGTGATCTCAGGACCCTCTAAGTTCCTCTTAGAAGCAATAAGACAAGAAGGACTTTGTTTTCACATGGGAAAAATAAAGGAGGCTGATGGAATGTATGTTCCCTTTGTTCTAGATTTGGACCTGTGGAAAAAGGGCAAAGGGAAACCAACTGGTAAATGTGCTCCCTCTATGGGGAGGCGGGGTGGGGGGGTGGACAGCCCAGTGGCCACCTCAGGGGACAGAGGAGGCGTGTGGAGATTCAATGGGCAGGCAGAGGCAGAGAAGGGAGCGGGGCCACTGGCCAAAAGCAGGACACGCCGGAGCTGGACACCCCTTCTCATGTGATACGATCGATCCTCTGAATATTAATTATGCAGCTTGAGTCCCTTTGAAATCTGCAAAGAACACAGTAAGAAGGGTTTTGGCTTTGGAAGATGAATGAGTGCAAGACTCTGAGGAACAAAGATGTAGCCTGGAGCTTGGTGAGCCAGCAGGCTCCAGTGGCTGCAGCCCAGATTGGCTGAAATTCCAAGGGGGCTGCAGACAGAGGGGGGTGCACTGTGATTTCTCCCCAACTTGGTGTCAAGTCAATAATCTTTTGTTTGCTCCAGCAAGAAACGGAGTCAAGGGGCAAATTCCTTACATTTCTGCAGTTCTGAGCTCATAAAAAAAATAATCATAAAGCACTTAACAAAAATAAACATGCCAAACAAAAATGTGATTGAAGCTCTGATGTCAGCCACTGGCTGCACACTCCAGCCACAAAGAGCGTTGGGGGCAAGCACAGGCTTTCCAGGCAGTTGGATGCAAAACGGCATCAGGATTGCAAAGTTCTAGACGTGGATAGTGGTGATGGCTGTACAACACTGTGCATGTACTAACCGTACACCTAAAAATGGTTAGCACGGTCAATTTTATGTTATGAATATTGTACCACAATAAAAAAATCTGAAAAGGCTATATATATGATATGATTCCAACTATATGACATTCCGGAAAAGGTAAAACTATGGAGACAATAAAGAGATCAGTGGTTACCAGGGTTGAACAGAAGAAGGGCTGACTGGGCAGAGCACAGAGGATTTTCAGGACAGTGAAATACTCCGTACCATACTGTCATGATGGATACTTTTCTCAAAACCCACAGAATGGACCACAGCCAAGAGTCAACCCCAGTGGAAACTATGGACGTTGGGCAACAATGCTGTGTAGGTTCATCCACTGTAACAAATCTTCCACTCTGGTGGGCGTGTTGGTAGTAGCAGAGGGTACACACGTGTGACAGTAGGCGGTAGGTCAGAAATCTGTACTTTCTACTCACTTTTGCTGGGAACCTAAGACTGCTCCAAAAATTAAAATCTATTCTTCAAAAAAGTGTCCCCTCCCCGCCCGCCCCCCAAAAAAAACCTGACACAGGTAACAAATGCTAAAAACGTCATTTCCTAATTACTTTAGTCCCTCTTGCTATTATCTGTGCTCTTGAGGTTACTTACATCTGTTGCCCCTGCAAGATGGAAAGTGCATCTATAACACCACACAACGGGGTCACTGCACCTCCCCGACCGGCTCTGATGCAGTGAGCTACCTGGGGGCTTGGACAGCCCCTGGGGGAGCATCTCCATGGCAACCAGCATCAGGCGCTCCACATCAGGGCTGCCCCCCTCACTGCCCTGGAGCCAGATGTTAAACATTTCCCAACACACCACAAGCTGCAACCAATATCAAACACGCTGAAATTCACTACATTCTACACTAAATGTAACCTGCTACTCTTAAATTTCTTAAGGATTTTGGTAATTTTGCTTTGGAAATTATTTGGTGACAAGTAACTCATCTATAATTGGTTGATTCCTCTGTAAAAGTCAGGACTGCTCCAAAATTATTCTAAAATGAAAAATTCTGGACTTAGAATTCATTTCAAACGTGAACTGTTATAAATATTAGCCTTTCCTCTTCATGAAGTTGGAGACTAACGGGCCATTTATTCTTTTATAACTTTCTTTCCAATTTTGGGGCCGGTGAATTTCATCGTGTCCCAAGCGTGTGAGGTGCACCGCACCTGCAAGTGGCACTGCCCACAGTGGGTGTCCCTTAGTGCGGCCACAGGTCAGCCTGAGCAAGTGGAGCCAGGAGCACGGGCATCACAGAGCAGCTCTGAGCTCCCCCTACACGGAGCCAGGCCACTAGCAGCCCACAGACAGGAGCGGCACCTTTCCTGCAACTGTCAAAAGAACTGCTTCTGAGACCCCTGCAGCGCTCTGAAAGTCTCGCTTCCACTCTGGGCCTCTCTGAGGGACAGGCTGGGGATCATTCTGCAACCTGAACAAACTGTACCTTCCTGCAGATGCCCTCTCTCTGGCACACCTGTTCCAGGTAGCCAGAGGGGATGACCACCTCCTGGGTCCTTACTGGTCTTGGGTCCACGCCGGCGCCATTCACAGGCACCAGACTCAAGACTCTCTGAAGAGCACCCCTAGCCTAGAGGTTCTAGGTCTGGCTGTAAATCAGAATCATTTAGGGGCTTCCCGGGTGGCGCAGTGGTTAAGGATCCGCCTGCCAACGCAGGGGACACGGGTTCGAGCCCTGGTCCGGGAAGATCCCACATGCCGAGGAGCAACTAAGCCCGTGCACCGCAACTACTGAGCCTGCGCTCTAGAGCCCACGAGCCACAACTACTGAGTCCGTGTGCCACAACTACTGAGGCCCACATGCCTAGAGCCTGTGCTCCGCAACAAGAGAAGCCACCTCAATGAGAAGCCTACACACCGCGATGAAAAGTAGCCCTTACTCGCCGCAACTAGAGAAAAGAAAGCCTGTGCGCAGCAACAAAGACCCAACACAGCCAAAGATAAATTAATTAATTAAAAAAAAAAAAAGATTCCACCAAATGAATTAACAAGTTCATCTAGAAGGACAAGAACTCCCACCTTAAAACAAAAATAAAAAAGAATCATCTAGAGTGCTGTTTTAATAGGCAGAATCTGTGGGTCCCACCTGACAGTTTTAGAAAACCAACAACTCCCTAGGTAATTCTAATGCAGCCGTTCCCCTTGGGCAGCTTACCTACTTCAGTCCTCCACAGGACGCCTGACTGCCTCTTCACACTGGGGACACTTGGCCACACAGGCTGCACTTGCTGACGTCCCAGGCTCAGGGACCCACCTCTGTCTTCCCAGGTCACTCCACCTGCCAAGGTGGCCTCAATGAATACTGCTAGGTGACTCTCATCATCCCCAAATAAGGACTTCTACTAAACCAACCTGGGTTGAGGCTGCTCTCACGAGGAGCCCAAGGCTTTCTGGGCTGGCTCTCACCCACCCAACTGTGGAGCAGGCAGAATCACGGTCTGCGCATCAGTATAATCAACCAAGGCACACAAACGGTCTCCTAATACACAGCAAGGGCCCAGCAAATCACGTTTAAAGGCCGCTTTCATTTCATTCTTCCCAGAGTTCCAAGATTACGTAAAACTACTGGAACAGCATTTCTAATCATGCCCTTAGTATGTAACCATAAACAATAAACACTCTTAGGTGGTAGTCAGAATATGGCGCACTGTTTGTTAAATTTCTCCTGCCGCCTAGAGGGCTGAGTCTCTAAAAGCTAGAATCCCAACCATTAAGCTCCCCAGAAATAGATCTGATTTTTCTTGAGTGATTCAGCAACAGTGCTCACTGGAACCATATATTGTCACTGGCCTCCGGAAGTCCATAAATGAGGGGAGTTTCTGGTTGATAGACAGTGGCATCCTGGCTTAAAAGTAAGAAATGTACTGGGCATATACCCAGAGAAAGCCATAATTCAAAAAGACACATGCACCCCAAGGTTCACTGCAGCACTATTTACAATAGCCAGGTCATGGAAGCAACCTAAATGTCCATCGACAGACGAATGGATAAAGAAGTTGTGGTACACGTATACAATGGAAGATTACTCAGCCATAAAAAGGAATGAAATTGGGTCATTTGTAGAGACGTGGATGGACCTAGAGACTGTCATACAGAGTGAAGTTAAGTCAGAAAGAGAAAAACAAATATCGTATATTAACGCATATATGTGGAATCTAGAAAAATGGTACAGATGAACTGGTTTGCAAGGCAGAAACAGAGACACAGATGTAGAGATCAAACGTATGGACACAAAGCAGGAAAAGCAGGGGGGGCGGGGGCGGGTAGGGGGAGGATGAACTGGTAGATCCGGATTGACATGTATACACTAATTTGTATAAAACAGATAACTAATAAGAACCTTCTGTGTAAAAAACAAAATTAAATTAAAAAAAAAAAAAAAGTAAGCAATGTAAACTCTGAAATACTCTAAGCTAGAGAAATGAAGCTCGGATGGCAGGGCCTGCAGGAGCAGGACAGACAACGCTGCCCCACGTTGCTGACTGTCTCATCCCTCAGTGAGGTCGGCTGGCCGGGGCCTCCTGGCACATCCTGCCTGCAGCACCTTCTTCCTGCTGATCTGGTTAGTGTGGGTCTGTACATCAAATTCACAGGAGCATATTAAAAACAGAAGGGAGGCAATCATGCTCCTTGGTATTTCGCCAAATGAGTTGAAAACTTAGGTCCACACAAAAACCTACACATGGATGCTTACAGCAGCTTCAGTCATAAATGCCAAAACTTAGAAGCAACCAAGATGCCCTTCAGTAGGTGAACGGCTATGAGTGGCTAAGTGAACTGTGGTCCATCCAGGCAGTGGAATACTATTCAGCACTGGGAAGAATGAGCTGTCAAGCCATGAAAAGACACCGAGGAACCTTCAATGCATATTACTAAGTGACAGAAGCCAATCTGAAAAGGCTCCATGGGCTTCCCTGGTGGCGCAGCGGTTGAGAGTCTGCCTGCCAGTGCAGGGGACACGGGTTCGAGCCCTGGTCTGGGAGGATCCCACGTGCCGCGGAGCGACTGGGCCCGTGAGCCACAACTACTGAGCCTGCGCCTCTGGAGCCTGTGCTCTGCAATAAGAGAGGCCGCGACAGTGAGAGGCGCCCCGCACCGCGATGAAGGGTGGCCCCCGCTTGCCACAACTGGAGAAAGCCCTCGCACAGAAGCGAAGACCCAACACAGCTAAAGATAATAAATAAATAATAAATAAATAAATTTATTAAAAAAAAAAAAAGGCTCCATGATTCAACTATACTCCATGATTCAACTATATGACATCTGGAAAAGGCAAAACTGTGGAGACAGTAAAAAGTTAAGTCGTTGCTAGGGGCTGGAGGGGAGAGAGGGATGAACGGGAGGCACGCAGAGGATTTTTAGGACAGTGAAAATACTCTGTACAGAACTGTAATGATGGAATTGTGTCCTCATACCTTTGTCCAAAACCACTGAATGTCCAACATCAAGAGTCAAGTGTAAACTCCGGGCTCTGGGTGACCATGATGTGTCAGTGTCGGTTCACTGGTAGTTCACAAATGCACGGCTCTGGTGCGGGTGTTGATCCTGGGGGAGGTTGTGCACGGGGTGCAGGGGTGTATGGGAACTCTCTGTACTTCCTGCTCAATTTTTGGGAATCTAAAGCTGCTCTAAAAAATAAAGTCTACTTTAAAAAAGGGAGGAGTGAAGAAGAAGAATATGCTCTTTATTTTTTTTTTTTTTACCAACTGGTTATTCTTAGGGACTATTGTTTATATGTTTATGGAATCGATGTTTTCCCCTTTGACTTGTAGTATACTTAATTCTGCTGAGATCAGAGGGTTGCCAGCACCGGAAGTACAAAAGGGCAGTTCCAACAACAGAAAAGCAGTTATGATTTAACTCCTGGGCAGGTTCCACCATGAATACAAATACAGAAACTCAGGCCTCCTCAGACCTCAGCAGAAACATGCCAAGGTAGTGATGGGAGGATGGGTGGGGGACAGGTCTAAGGAAATGAAGAGGAGAACGAGCCAGAAGTTTAACAGACAGGTCTGGCCTTGATTTCTTTTTCTGAGAAATGGGCACTTTTTCTGGTACTAAGGAAATCTCTCATTTTAGAGTGTAAAAGTAACTCCCATCAATTATAAGATGACTCCAGACCTGCCAACAGGCTTCCCAGCTCTGGCCCCTCCCTCCCTGCAAGACAAGGAGCGAGTCGTTTCTTTGCAAAACCTGTTTCCTGGTAGCCACTGGGCCACACACCCACAGGGGCCAGGGGTAGCCTGTGTTGCTGCCTCAGCTCCAAGGCCACCTGTTCAATACACTTCCCCCAACCCGAGGAACCCCAGCTATGCAGAGTCCCAGGCCAGGTGCTACTCTGGGCAGAGGATCATCTCACCATCTCAACTGGATGGTTGAGGATGGCCGTGTTCTCAACTGCTACCTGGAGCCAGGGCACAGACGCCAGGCGCAGGGACACGAAAAGCCAGGTCCACCCTGTCATCTTTTCTAAAAAATGCATGCATCTGCCAGACAGAAGGTGGGAATCATAATTACACATTCCGCCTTCCTTAGAAAACAAGTCCAAACGCTGAGAAAGGAACTCTCAAATTTCTCATTTTTTGTGCCAAAGGCTGAAAAATAAAACCCAAGCTGCTGAAGTGAACGGGGAAGAGGTGACCTCACATGTCACAGGTCCTGCATCAGGAAGCCACATATCCAACCAAACTCAAATCTAACGAAGACTGAATAAGTGAGGAAAGTTCTGGAAGGACACTACCAATTTCTGCTTCATAATGCTGCTTCTTTCTGCATTGCTTGAAACTTTTAACAGTAACACACAGGGTCGTTATTTTAGAAACTGTATACCCATTTAATTAGTTTATTTTCAAACACAAACAGCTGGCCAGCCTGGACCCTAAGGAGGGAGGGCAAGGTGGCCCTTGGCAGGCAGCCCCAAGGGCATGGACGGGATGACAGCGGCTCAGCGAGGTCTGCTGCACGGGGGGATGCCATACTGACCCCCAGCCTCCTGAGCACTTCAGGGCAAGGTGCCTCGTCAGCCAGCTGGGAGCAGAAGCCGGGCGGGCGATGGGCATGGGAAAAGCCACGGGGCCTTCAGAGGCCTGCAGAAGGTATCCGGGGGTCAGGGAGGCCAAGACCCAGCCCCAGAAAAGGAGGTGAAGGCCAGCTGGAGTAAAAGTGCAGCCAGCAAGCCTCCAGGTTCCTGCAGGAGGGGGAGGGACGCAGGTGCTAGAGAACACCTCCATCTGAGACCAGCGGGTCATGCTAAGCTGCTGAACAGGGGACAGAGATGCCTGGCTCCAGGGCTTAAAGCCTGTGTTCTACAGCACGCGACATCCAGATCAGGGTCCCCGGGGCCGGCATAGGGAAACACCCTTCCTGCCCAGCCCCACCTACTTTACAGAGAAGTGAAACAGGCAAGCAGGTCCCTGAGAAGCCAATACCCCGGCTGCCCAAACTTCTGAGTTCACTTGCTTATGGCCTGTTGGGAGCCAAGAACGTGGCATAGAGCTCAGAACCCTGTGTCTCTCACTAACGTGCTCAGATCAGTGGAAGAGTCTGGGAGTAGGGGCAAGGGGCAGAGAGCGACGCACGCCTGAAAAGTCAGGGTTTTCGTTTTTCGGGTTTTTTTGTTTCTTCGTTTTTGGTTTTTTTTTTTGCTATTTGATAACAGAAGGCGGCTGAAGTAGACTGGGGTGATGGCTAAATCCCTCTAAAATGAAAACTTTTCATCTCCCAAAGCAAGCCATTCCCAAAACTTTTACTGCTGGAAGAAGAACGCCGTAATTGAGAAGCCCAGGGAAAGCAGAGACCGCTCAGAGCATCTATTCGCAAACATGCTTCAGTGTTCAGACCAAGTACCTGACCCAAAGGGCAAGCCTCAACGTCCATGTCTGTTCCAAGCAAGGCCCGTGAACCCGAGAGAAGTCCAGTGAGCTGCTCCCTGGTGGAGGGAGAACCCCGCCCTAAGAGGGCAGCCCGGCTACGGCAGGACCAGAACCGGGTATGGGGACGCCAGCGGCTCCTCTTCTGTTGCGGAGAGATTAACTGTTCCACCGGCAGCAGCTCTAGATTCTCTGCACAGGAGGGGCCTGGGGAGATGACCGGGGGGCAGGAGGGGCCGGCGGCCTTGCACTGAAGCTGTACTGAGATCATATGTTCACGTGGAGGGATTTCGAAAAAAGCTGGTGAAGATCAGGGGAAGACCAAGCGTCCCTAAAGCATGAATGGCTCTAGTGTCTAATACACTGGGCTTTGGGAAATAGGCACTCAATTGACTGCCAAGGTGGTAAGAACCAAGAAACCGACAGGACCCTCCACGGCTTCAACGCGCAAAGGCAGCCAGCCTCCCTCTCCTCGGCAGGCGCGTCCTCCAAGCAAGGGTGGATCTGGGCCTGGACGCTGGTCTCCTCACTTTACAGAGAGCGAAGGTAAAAACGAACACGGGGATGGCACGCTGCCACACCGGTCCTACACAGAGCGGCCCCAGCTGGGCAACTTGGACGCGTGAGCAGAGCCCTGAGCCCCAGCAAGCTTCCACTCGTTTGTTCCCTCAACGCGTAACAGTGATTGGATGGCAGTCCCATTTGAAGGCCATATGGGCATGATCTGACGTCAAATGCTGCTGCGTGGGACACAGAAATGTTACTGGCGATGAGGGAGAGTACTCAAAGAAACAGGCGACGTCCCGGTCCTTCGGGGTGGCCGAAAGGGGGGCCCAATCTGAGGCGGGTGTGACTGCTGATCAGGAAACAGGGCACATCACGGCCACACTGTGGACAGAGCAAGCCCAGCTTTCAGTATGTGCCCCGAGGCCCATCCCTAGAGCTCAGCAGGGCAGAGCTCCTTCTCACGTGGGACTCTATGTGGCCAGCTCCAGGCTTTGCAACAGGAGGAATTTATTGATTTCATGACAGTGATTTTCAAAAGCGGACATGGAGAGACAACAGCTAACAACCTTCATATTCTCACCAGCAGCAACCATGTTTTAATCCCACAGGCCTTTCCTAGACACTGTCTCTACTATCATCCCGTTAATGTTCTTCCCGTTGTAGGAGCTCAGAGAGGTTAGGGGTTCACCACAGTCAAAAGGTTAGTAGATGGAAGCCAAAACAAACCCAAGACTCACAACCAAGCCCAGGCGCTTTCTACTACAGCCTTAGGAAAAGCCCTCAGAACCCAGTATCCCAGGTGGTCTTTCCCAAGTATCTACGGGGCCCACCCTGCTTATCATCCAAGGTCAGATGCTGGCTAAAGCAAGAGCTGGGGTGCACCTGAGCACCCGTCCTTCAGCGGGCCCACGGTGGATGCTGGCAGTGGCAGAGCTAGGAGGTGCAGCCTCTGTTGCCAGACTGGCCGTGGAGGCCCCAGGGACTACATCTGAGGACAGATCAAACAGGAAGGGACAGGGTGCCTGACTCAGTCTGGTTCAGGGCCCTTCTGGACAAACCTGGGGCCACCTATTCAGGCCACTCTGTCCAGCAGCCTATACCGAGGGGTCACCCACCACATCCGCCACATTCCCTTATCATCGCCCCTGTGCGCAGGAGCCAACCCTCCTCCAAGTACAACCCTCCTCTTGGGCACGAGACCACCAACTCCACTTTGGTGCCAACCTCTTGCCAAGTCCAGGTAACACATTTTAAACTCCCTAGTGGGATGAAATCACACAGCCGCTGCAGGAGGGCAGGGGGAGACAAAAAAAAAAAAAGCTCTGGGCAAGGTTCCTCTGTACCTGTCCTCAAACTCACTGTCTCTCCGCCATCCATGCTGAAAGGTTGGTCAGAGGCATTCCAGGACGTACTCGCAACCCGTTTTGCAAAGCTGAGTTCAATTCTGAAAATCAGGGCTCCTGGGCTCCTGGAAGGACGTGCAGGTCCCACAGCAAAAGGTTCTGTTGGCCGTTAAATCGCTTTGCGTTTACAAATTCGCAAACAGCTCAGTCCGGCACCCAGTTAAGGAATCGGAGCACAAAATTCACTTGGCCACATCTTTCCTTATCAGCCACACCGGACCCTTACATGGCACGGGCTTTTGGATGGTGAACGGGCATGTGGATATTCTTAGCCGGACAGCAAGCTAAGGGAGAATGACAGGGACCCTGCAACATCTGTAAGTACCTGCAGGTTTATTTCTTCTCACAGTTTATTTATTCGTGACTTTTCCAAAGAGGGGCTGCCTGCTTTTCCATCACCCAAATCTGAGCCCCAACCCTGCGAATGTCTTTAGAGAGATGCATATTTTCACACTAAAAATGCTTCAGCTCTGGGCTTACATCTTAAACCTATATTCTCATCTCTTCCGTTACCACACCCTCGTTTTTTCCTGGCGAAGCCTTCAGTTTAAATTCCATGGAAGACTCTTCTTTTAATTCTGTCAGTATAAGGCAATGTTGGAAGCATAGTTCTGCCCTCTCACACTTCCCCCACGTGAAAGCGGGCTTATGACCACAAACATTTTGTATTAATAAACGTCTCAGCACACCCACACCTCAAAATCAGATTAAAACTTCATCCTCAACTAGAATTCCTTCCACAGTCTACGACTTCCTTGGAAAACCTCTCCAAGCCCAGCCCCTCCTGCCTGCAGCCTCAAAGCTCTCAGGGCTGCGGATTTCCCTGTATACTGCTGGCTCCTTTGGACTTTGACCCTCACCACAAAAGTTGAGTCTGAAAGGCCAAAGAGCCGCAGATTTGGCACCAAACAGGTTTTAGTTAAACACATTTCCAGGAAAAGGCCGACTTTCGGGGAAGCACAGGACACTCAGGCCTTTGTGACTTAGTATGGGTCACCCCTGAGTTTTTTCTAGTTTCAGTGTTTCTTCCTCCACGATGTCCGGCCCTCTAGAAGTCCCAGCAGAGTGTCTAGGTCAGAGGCCCAGGCATGCCCTTATATGTACCAATGGCTTGCGACAGCTCATTTGAACGGATCCCTCGTTTTTCACTGGAAAAAGGAGGCCACCATACTCATTCCCAAAACTAAGCAGCACATCGGGCTCACTCGGAAACATCTTAGGGCTTTGGGTTTTGCCTCCTAATCTTGGAAGGCACCTCTTCCTTCTTGTTGCCTTGCTGGACAATTTCACTCTCCGCACACAACCCATCACAACTATTAATATTATTACGTATAAAAGGCTGACTGCCTTCCCTGGCAGGCCTGGGGTGGGTATTATTATTCCCGGGGGGAACTGAGGCTCTAAAAGGTTAGGTCACCCACGGCCGGAGAGCTAAATGGCAGAATGGACCAGAACCCAGGCCTGCCTGGCTTAAAATCCCTTGCTGTTGGCACTTTGGTCTGACAAGTCTCGGGTCCCCTGCGGCCCGGCGGGGCAGCTCTAGATGGAGGGTCTGGAATGACCTCCTTCCTTCTCTCGGCGGTCCTCCACGAACTCCCCCGGGGAGCCCCCCAGCCCCAGACCTCCGGCTCCGGGACGCCCCGGCCCACCCAGCCCGGTTCCTGCGCCTTCTCCTCTCCAGCCCCTGCCCGCGCGCCTGGCGGGGGCGGCTGCTAGCGGGCAGGGGTCCGCCCGGCCCGGGGCGCCTCGGGGGGCGGGGGAGCCCGGCCCGCTCCGCACCTACCTCGTCCCCGAAGCGCACCACCTTCTGGCCCGTGGGCCCGCGCAGGCCGGGGAAGCGCGCCAGCCCCTCGGGGTCCCCAGGGTCGCGGGGCGCCGGGGCGCTCGGCGCCACCAGGCACCGGTCGATGATCTCGTCCTGCTGCGCGGGCGGCAGCCGCGCCCACTCGGGCCCGTACTTCTCCCGGATCTTCTCCTTGTCCTGCATGATCTTCCTGGCCATGGGGCTCAGCGACGAGAAGTAGGTGAAGCGCTTCCGCTCCCTGTCGTCCAGAGGCCGGTTCCCACTCATGACGGCCGAGCGCGAGGCCGCGATCGCCGCCGCCATGGACGCCATGCCCGGCCTGCCCGACACTCCCCGCCCGCGCCCCGCCCGCGCCCCGCCCGCGCCCCGCCCCGCCCCGCGAACGGCGCCCTTCCGCGGCCCGGAGCCCGGCGCCCAAGGCCCCAGCGACCCCGCCTCCCGCCCAGTCCCTGAAGCCGCGCCCCCCGCGCCCGCCCAACGCCGGGGACCCCGCCCCCCGCGCCACCGCCCCCGAGGGTCCCGCCCCCTGTGCCCCGCTGCTTCCGGGAACCTTGCGCTCCTCGCCCCTCTCCCCCCGGGAGCCCCGCCCTCCGCGCAGCGCCCTGAGCCACCGTCTCGCGCCTGCTTGCGTCCTCCGGATCCCCTCTCTCAGGGCTTCCCGCGGGGCCCCCGCTCTTCGGGGCTCCCCTCGGCCAGCGCCGGAGGTGGCTGGCGCGTCCCCAGGTCCGCGCCTGGCGGCCTGACGGGACTGCTGGGGGTGACCGCCATAGCGCCACGTGGTCACTTGTTTGACAAAGGAAACTTTTTTCTCCCTCCGAAGTGCGGCATTTCTGGACCGAGCCACCGGCCGCCTTATGCCTATTGTATCCCTTTCCCTGCCGAGCCATCTTTTTCGCTTTCTTTGAGCTGTCCCAAACCTGGGCCAGGGTCCTGGCGCGGTGAGCTGATGGAAGGGGGCTGGGGGTTCGGGGCAGCGAGGGCGCCGAAGGTACGAGCTGGGGAGACTGCACTGGTGTCGGGAGTGGCGAAAGAAAATCAGTGTCCGTGCCTCCTAAAGAGAGGAGTGAAATGAAGTGCCGGGTAGCTCACAGGGCCTTTCCCTAAAAGGGAGCGCGGAACTGCCGGCAGGCATCTGGGGCCGGCGGGCTGGTGCACCTGGCACTTCGTTTTGCTTTTGCAGGTGAAGTCGTTTTCCCCGAGCCGGCCGCGGGGCCTTTGCTTTCTTTTGGAATCTCAGAAATCACGTGAACTCTAGGCGGCTTGATGTTTGCAACCCCACTGAAGAGCGGCAGAAAGTTTTCATAGGCAGGTCAGCCGGGCCATTTTGAAGTGTGTCCCAGAGCACAACGATTAAAATTATACAGAGCCCTCATCTGCTTTACTTTCTGGCTGATTTGACTGTAACGGGTCTCAGGTGAGAACTAAATGTCCACATTTAAAACAAAAAACTGCATTTCAGCTGTTACTTAGGGTCATTGCCTCTGAAGTAACACTTGGATAATTCTGAAACTTATATAGTGTTATAAACCAGTGTTACCTCAAATAATAACAATAAAGCACTTGGATAATTCTGAACACAGTCAGAAATAACTTGCAGGATTCTGTTTTAAATGTGAGACGGCCTTATCTTCTGGCCCAGAATTCCTTAGAAAATATTTTTAGAATGCCATGAATGTGACAAGCTGTGCAATAAAACATATTGCTTTCAACAGTGTTATCAGCATACCATACTGAAAAGCAGTGGGAAAAGCCACCAAATAATAGCCTGGATTGCACAGTATTTGAAGGTCTGTTTATGAGGCCAGGAGGTTGAGTTTTTTGGTACTATTCTATCTCTAGGTAAGTCTATTTTCTATAGGCTCAAAACACCAACCTGAACCCTACTTTCTCACCTCGAAGACTTGTTTAATAAGGTGGGTGATGTTTAAAGATGTATTCTTGAAATTCAATTAACATCTTCAAGGTTGCTTTGCAAGTCACATAGAAAGGGTTCTGTGCTGTTAGAAACTTGGTTGCATGTGGTTTTCACAGCAATTGCAAAAATAAATGTTGATTGCAGAAAAGCACAACCCAATTAAGTGTTTCAGATCAAATATAATTTATTACTAGAGAAACCGTAATATAAATATAGTATGAAATAAATCAGGGACATCAGCCAAAGTATGTAAACTCCATGATCTCGGTGATAAGGGGTAACTAAAAGAAAATTTCTTCCAGATTAAAAGAAGACACTCAGGGGAATTAAATGGCTCTGACAGATGACTTTGCTGAAATTAGGAGATAAATGGGCAGATAGATAGATCGATAGATATTCACTCCAGAGAAGAAATAAAGATAGCCCAACTCCAAATATGTAGTAAGGTAAAATAGTGGGATGATTCAAGTGCTAAGCATCTTCTTAGGCAAGAGTTTGGATAGAGGCAGGCTGCCTTGTCCTTTGTGGATTTGGTT
Organism: Eschrichtius robustus; assembly: GCF_028021215.1. NCBI lineage: Eukaryota > Metazoa > Chordata > Mammalia > Artiodactyla > Eschrichtiidae > Eschrichtius > Eschrichtius robustus. The sequence goes on along the minus strand of NC_090830.1, from coordinate 14,001,225 downwards.
TAGCCAGTGGGCTCTTCACAAAATGAAGAGACAAGCGTGTGGTCACTGACCCTCTGAAATGCTTTAAAACCTTGCACTGTTCCAAAGAGCATTCCTTTATTCATCAACATTTTATTGAGGCATTTGGTGTTTGTTCCTAGAAGGCTTTTCTTAGAAACTAGGGAGACATAGCGAAGAGTGCTTTCACTAAGGTTTAAACTGTCTCGGTGTCTTGAACTGTGGAGCTCTTTCTTGGCCAGTGGCATTTCAGCTATTTTTCTCAGAAGAGTTCTTGAGTCCCCACCAGAATGTAAACTCCACAATAGGGAGATCCTTATTTGTCTTGTTTACTCTTGGGAACAAGCATGTGCCTGACTCAGAGTTAAGGGTTCAGTGACTATTTGATGAATGAGTTATGAATGAAGAAATGAATGAATGTTGCATAGTTTACATTATTATCCCCTCTTTACAGATAAAGCTACTGAGCCATCAAAGGAAAAAACTTCCCCTGAGATCATCCCCCATCGCCCCTCGTGTGATGGAACGGAGAGTCACAAAACAGAGGTTCCTTTGCCTTTTGTTAAATCTCTAACATTAGATCAATGTGTCTAAGGTTAATTACTGGATTATTAATAATAAACTGGGTTTATGGCTACAGTTTATTAAAGCTTCCAAATTATTCATTAGTAAAACACAGCACTAATTTTTTCAGTATCATAACTGAATACCCGAGATGATCACCAACATTTCCATTATACGTCTGACATCTCGGCTAACAGTTGCCGGTCTGGAACTCCTCTCCCCAGGTCAGTACCTTTCTTAAAAAACCTGTTGACAGAGACGCAAAGAGCAAGGCCATCCCCCAGGGTTGGAGGCTGCCAAGATTCAATGCCTTTGGGGAAAAGCCCAGAGGCAATGAAGTCGGGTGCACCTGAAGTGGGGTGCCGTGGTCAGGCACCTGGCCACCACAGAGGTGCTCAAAACCTGTTGAAGCCTCAATCCCTTCATTTTTGATACAGGGACAACTATACCAGCCTTCAAGGGTAGCATGTCAAATGAGGGGGGGGTGACACGTGCGAAAGGCCCTCCCTCAGCCAGTTAGTACAGATGTCTGTTGAATGAATTTGTTGTCCCAAACAAATCATTTGTGAGCCCACTCCCCCCACGAAGACCCTGCCAGCTCATGGAAAACCACAGGGCACGCATTCTAGCCCTGCTTCTAAGAGCCGAGTGACCAGCTGTGACATTTTGCAAGCCAGTTATTGAAGCTCATGGTGAAATTCCAGGCACTGTGGCAAACAGATGACAGTTTTGGGAAGGGAATCTGTTGGTGACATAGCAGGCAGTCGGCTGGCACGTAAAGCCAGCCTTCCTTACTGACGCTTTCAGCTTGGATGCAGGCAGGCTCCCTGAGGACGATGATTCATTCCTGCATCTGGTGCTGGTTATTCCAGATGCTGCCCTGAAAGACGACTGTTCTCTGTTCTTCACTCCCACACGCAGAAAGAACAGGAGGTGGAAGAGAGTCGGCCTGGTGTATTTAGAAGACCGACTTCCCTGTATGATTGTAGGGCAGTGTTCTTGACCAAGACAAAAAAGAGATGCAGCAAGAAAGAAAAGACAAGGAGATGATTGTATAAATCTACTACGGGCAGGAAATGTGCTTTGAATATTTTGAAGGGTTGGGTTATTTTTGCAATTGTAGGGAGAGTTTTCACTGACACAGCCATGGTCTGTCACCATGTCCGGGCAGGTGTGAGGCATTCCCTGTGCCTACAGGAACAGAATCACCTTCTCTGGGTAAGGCCGCGTGATCCACCTGAGGCTCAGAACTGGGTCCTTCCCTGTCAACACCATACTTTACATAGCAAAGACAACCGGCTTAACTGCTCTGTGAAAAATGCTGAAAGACCTCTTGAAAACAACAAGAAGACCCTACCTGTCCAAAATTTTCCATTTAGAAAAGCCTCTGCGATTTTTAGTCCTCCGTAAGAATATAAATAAGTCCAGAAACAATTGTTCAGTTTTTCCCCTTCACCTGAAATTCCCACCCCGCTGTCGCCAGCTATAGAAATTCCATCCTTAAGACCTAGCCCAAATGAAGTCCTCAAGATCACCCACACCGAAAAGAAGGTAGGTAGGCACAAAAGAGACAGTTTGTCTCCTTTATAATTTGATCTCAGGTAGACCTTTTTATTTTAATATTTATTTATTTATTTTTGGCTACGTCAGGTCTTAGTTGTGACGCGAAGGCTTCTCTCTAGTTGCAGCGTGCGGGCTCCAGAGCACACGGGCTCAGTAGTTGCGGCACGCGGACTTAGTTGCCCCTTAGTATGTGGGATCTTAGTTCCCCAACCAGAGATCAAACCCACGTCCCGCGCATTGGAAGGTGGATTCTTAACCACTGGACCACCAGGGAAGTCCCCCTCAGATAGACTTTTGTGTCCTGGGAAGAACAAGGCCAACATTTTTGGTATTGTACGTGTGTGTTATGGACTGTAGGTCAGATTCACGTGTTGAAGCCCTAATTCCCAATGGAATGGTATTTGGAGGTGGGGTCTTTGGGGGCTGATTAGGTCCTGAGGGTGGAGCCCTCCTGATGGGATAGTACCCTGATAAGAAGATACAAGAGAGCTTGCCTCTCTCACTGTTCCCCACCGTGTGAGGACACCATGAGGCCATCTGCAAACCAGGAAGCAGGCAGACACCAGATCTGCTGGCGCCTAGATCTTGGACTTCGCAGTTTCCAGAACTATGAGAAATAAATATTTGTTGTTTATATCCTTATAGCAGCCTGAACTCAGACAATGTGGAAATGGCTTCAAATTCGTATAAAATCTTTGGCTTACTGAGTGTGTATAGATGTAGTTAGAGAGAGGATGAAGGAGATAAAAAATGGCTGATGGAGAGGAGAGATAAAAGTATGTGGCAATGGGGACTTCCCTGGCAGTTCGTGGGTAGGACTCCACGCTCCCAGTGCAGGGGGCCCGGGTTTGATCCCTGGTCGGGGAACTAGATCTCGCGTGCATGCCGCAACTAAGAGTCTGCATGCTGCAACTAAGAAGTCCACGTGCCGCAACTAAGACCCGGTGCAGCCAAAATAAATAAATAAATATATATATATATATACATTTTTTTTTAAACTATGTGGCAATGATTTATCGACTGAGAAGTAAAGAGAATTCCTCTCTCTCTGTTCCTCTAAACAGTCTGCTCTCAACTTCTACACACTCCCAGATGTGGAATGTGTTTTTCTTTATTCTGTTCTTCTCTTCATGTCAGGTGCCCTGATATTTGTCAGATGGGCTCCTTCTTGGCTTGTGGATGTCACCACTTTGAGATCTGTAGATGGTTGTCCAAGCTCCCTGGGGGAGTTCAGTAGAACCCCCTGGAGCTCTCTGCTCCACGGGAGACACTAGCCAGCTTGCTCCTTACCTCTGTCATCGTTAGAGCTCAGGCACTTGGTTAAAACTTTATGAAGTTAAAAAGACTGACTTTCGGGGACCATAGTATTTTCACTCTATGGTCCCTGTTTGGATTTGATCTATGTCCTTGAATCTTTTTAACTTGAAATATTATCAAAATACCAAGATGCTATGGAGAATGAAAATGACTATGGAAAAATGAAAACGGTTGTCTGTTAAGTTTCTGTGATTGTATTTTGTTTTTTAATTTTTGTGAAGATGTTGTTTGATACATTTGATACATTAAAATTGTCAAGTACTGTGAGTCACTCACATTTCCAGACAGCGAGATGCTACTGAACACTGAAAATATGAAATGTATGTGCTGTTGTCAGTGAACCTGACCCCGTCTAACCTGCAAGACAGGAAGTAAAGGAGAGCAGCTCCTGCCTTTGAGTAAATGACAGTCACTGGCCAGTGCCCAAGGGGAGCCCTTAATAAATACTTGTCAGATGGATGAGAGGTGAGTGGAGGAGGGAATCTCGCCAACAACTTGGCCCCCATCATGTTGTGATACAGCTCACAACTTCATCCTAGAGGTCGACTCAGAAAACAAGTTGTATCACATTCCTAATGGTCTACGAAGTATCTCTTCATCCTTTTCCCAATGTCCCCACCAAACTCCAGGTCCCATCATCCATCCTGGCGTGGCCGGCCTTCCCAACTCCAAGCCACTCCCTCCAAGTTGCCTCTGCCAGCCTCCTCCTTCACAACGCCTCCAGTTGGGTGTCTCCCATTTTTTTTTTATTGTGATATAGTTGCTTTACACTGTTATGTTAGTCTCTGCTGTACAGCGAAGTGAATCAGCTGTACGGATACATACATCCCCTCCTTCTTATACCTCCCTCCCACCCCCCCCATCCCACCCATCTGGGTCATCACAGAGCACCGAGCTGAGCTCCCTGTGCTATATAGCAGGTTCCCACTAGCTATCTGTTTTACACATGGTAGTGTATATAAGTCAAACCTAATCTCCCGATTCATCCCACCCACCCCTTCCCCCCAACCCTGTGTCCATACGTCCCTTCTCTACGTCTGCGTCTCTATTCCCGCCCTGTAAATCTATACCATTTTTCTAGATTCCACATATATGCGTTAATTTACGGTATTTGTTTTTCTCTTTCTGACTTAGTTCACTCTGTATGACGGACTCTAGGTCCATCCACGTCTCTACAAATGACCCAATTTCATTCTTTTTGCTACCACTTTAGACCCAAACTCTCTCTGGCAGTCACCTTCATCCTCGTTCCTAGCTCCGTGCCCAGCCGTCTATTTGGTTAGGAAGTCTTTCTTCCTCATGATCACCTGCCCAAATTCTACCTATTCTTGAAAGTTGGGTTTAAATGCCATCTCACTGACCCTTACTGCATCCCCTCTCGCTGTAGTGTGGTTAGACCGTAGCATCGATGCCCACCAGCACACCGTGGGTGTTGACCTGAGTGACTCTGAGGAGCCCATCGTGGTTACACAGGTGGCTGCGTGCCCACCTACGGGCCAGCCATCCGCTGGCAGCTTCCCCGCCCGCCTCCACACAGCCGCCCCCAGCCCCGCCCCTCTCCCTGCTGGTCCAGCACCTATAGGCTGTCACCCTTCAGTGACCTCCCTCGGTCCCTAGAAGAACTCTTAGGCTACAACCCCAGAAATATGGAGAGTTCTGATTAAGCTGTTCTGAAAACATCGTACGACAGAGGCCAGAGAGAGGTCAAGAAAACCACATTGCGGAAATATTAGTTATGTTTTTATATCAATAACCAAGAGCTAGATGGAACCAACTATTGCACAAGCTCTGCATTCTCCTCTAAACCAGAGTCAGAAACACAAAAGGCAAGCTTGCTGTGTATCATATATTTGGGGGCAAAGTCAAGGAATTTTCTGAAGCTTAGCTCATCTGTTTAATAGAAACTTTCATCTAAAAAGCTCTGCGTGCTGTAAGCACGTTAGCACCTAGGTCCTGGTAACACCCCTATTGAGAAAAAGACAAACAAAAGAAAACACACCAAGCTCATAAATATACAGAACAGATTGGTGGCTGCCAGAGGCGGGGGTGAGGGGAGGCCAAAGTGGGTGAGGAGGGTCAAAAGGTACAAACTTCCAGTTATAAGATAAACAAGTCCTGGGCATGCCATGTACAGCCCAGTGACTCTACTTAATAATACTGCATTGCATATTTCAAAGTTGCTAAGAGATTAAATCTTAAAAGTCCCCATCACAAGAAAAAAGTTTTTATAACTATATAATGGTGACAGATGGTAACTAGCCTTATTATGGTGATCATTTTGCAATGTACAGAGATATTGAATCATTATATTGTACACCTGGAACTAATATGTCAATTGATATTGAATCATTATATTGTACACCTGGAACTAATATGTCAATTATACCTTCATACAAAAATGTTTAGTAAAAAATTTTAAACAGAGGGAAGTTACATTGCCTTCCCCCAATGGTGGGGAAACTAGTAAAGACAGAGAAAAGTGATTTACTTGCGCTCAGGGAACACAGTGGCAGAGACGGTGTCTCATGCTGGCGTGCCTCACGGCCTGTTCCTTGATGTTCATTTGTTCATTCATCCACTGTGCGCCAGACACAGGGCTAGTCACGGGAAGCAAGCAGGAGCAAGAACCTGCCCTCAGCCAGCTTATCATCTAATAGGTGTGGACAAAGTAACCAGGGTGGGTCTAAGGGAGCAGTCTCCACTGAGTCCTCACCACGCCTGGCATTCCTCCTCACAGCACCTCGTGAAGGAAAGATTTACCGGCCAGGACACGGAAGCCCAGAGGCTGCCCACCGGCACGTGCAGAGCAGGAACCCGACATGCTGCTGTTTCCCCGGTGCCCATTCACCCTGCAGCCAACGTCCCCCCACTCACAGGTCCCGCCTCCCATGGGCAGCCCAGCCCTGGCCTGGGCCACGGTGCCTGCTTTTTCTCAAGCGTCCTTTGGATGCCACTTGAGTCTCTCCTTGCTTGTTCATCCAGGAGAACAGGAGAATGGTCCCGGAGACATGAAGACAGACTTCATGGCCTTGGAGGATAACACAGGACGGTCTCCAAACTCCCACCCAAAGAAGAAGCCAGCTTTGCAGGGTTACGCAGCACCAAGGGGCTCTTCAACATCCCCTGCAGGTCCACTAGCCTCCACCCTGGCCCGCTCGCACCGGGAGTCCACTCCATCACTCTCCTCCCCCCGCCCCGCCAGCCTGCCACCTCCATCACGGTGCTGTCAGCCACTCTCATCCTTATAGCCTGAGCTCCATACGTGAAGTGTTTGCCTCCTGACATTCAAAGCTAAGCTTCTGAAACTCAAAAAAACAAAAACCCTTCTTTCTCCTGCATACACATGGAGCCTGGTACATATAAGTCAGAAACATCTTGGATATCAACCTTCCTGCTTTTTCTGTGTTGAGAAAGACGATTGGCCCTTCATTCTGCTGGGTGCTTTTGCATCTTCTCCTCCATGGGGGCCAATGTTCCCCAGCCGGAAGACTGTGTCTCCCCCGGTGGAGGAGGTCATGGGCTGAGAAGAGAAAGCATGTCCTCATAGAGGCAGGGTGTGGGATGTGGAACAAGGCAGCCCGCAGCCCGGTACTGTCACCACTGTTGGTGCAGTGTGACGTGGACAAATTTCCACATGTATAAAGTACTTCAAAGAGCGCCTGGCACAGATTAAGCTCTCAAAGCTATTAGGATCTCAGAATTAAATTCCATCACCAGAGCAGAGTGGGATATGGCTGGATGGCACGCGTTCATGAGGAACGTTGTGTGGAGAGACCTCCACTCTGGAGGACGAGAGAGGAAGTTCTGGGAGCTGCCAGATTTCAGAGACGATATGAATGGGCTGTGAAGGGTAGAGGAAGGAGCAGGAAGAGATTGGGATCACGGGGGGAAAGAGTGGGAGGGAAGGGAGGGTGATTGTGGAAGAATGGAAACCAGACCAAGGAGGAGGGCTGCCATGGTGGGGAGGGAGTGGGGAGCAGAGCCTCGGTGCCTGGAAGAGCTAGATTTGGGGAGGAAACATGGAGTGCAGAAGCCTCAGCGGTCCAAGGGGGACCCCGGCTTGCCCCGGAAAAGCCACTACTGCCAGGATTCCCATGGTCTCAGAACCATAGGCAAGGGAGATGGCACCCAGATGGGTTTTTAGACAGTGCGGCCTCTTACCACGGAGCCTCTCCTGTCTTCACCCAGACCAGGAACGTCCTTACTTAGCCCAGGAGGCTGAGAAACGAGGAAGCCCTCTGTGGCTTAGCTGGCAGCACCTCTGAAGGCCAGGGAGCTGGGCCCAGGGAGACAGATGAGAGCGATGGCCGTGGCAGCCTGATGTGGAGAGGGGTGTGGGGTGCACAGGGTTATTCTAGAACGGCTGGGTGTTTGCACCTTGTGAGGGACCAAAGCTGTCCCTCCATCTCCAGGGATAAAGATTCTTTGTTGGCCAAACTTTAGTCAGACTCCTGAACCTTCTCCTAGGCCCATCTGTGGACCTCTTTGTAAGATCCAGTTTCAGCATGAGCCTTACTAAGTCAGTTTAAGCAGAACCCCACCCTCCATATCTGATAGGGTTCCTCACCACTCCCTCCCCACATCCCCCAGAGGACCTTTGGCCATAATAACAATTTTCCATGGATGCATAATTGTCCATCCACTGGTCCCCACTCTGGTCCTTGGCTATCAACTCCCACTTGCCCATGTTGTATTCAGAATTGAGCCCTGTTCTATACTGAGGCGTCTTTTGCCCTCTTGCAATAGTCCCAAATAAAATCTGTTTTTATCCCTTTAACTGGTGTCCAGCTCTGGTTTTTCTTTGACACTGGCTGGGTTGTCACCCTCTGCCCAAGATCCTTCTCTGCTTCCCCCAAAGCACTGGGGCTGCTGTGCTGTCACCGTGGTCCCTTCATCACTCAGATGTGTGTGGGACATTTCCTAGCTGTTTCGTTTCTTAAAAGTAGACCGAATTCCTCTCTATTTCCTTATTTATTTCAGTCTTTTTTCTCACCACTTTCAGATTCTTGTCACCTTCCCCTGCCCTCTGGCCCTATAAGACAAGCCCCTCCGAACACACCTGGCTGTTGTACTCTGTCCCCTAATTGCCAAGCCTCAGGGTCCCCCTGCTGAACGAGACAGCCAGGCCTGGTGGCTCTGGGACCTGGTGGGAAACTCTCTTCTCTCAGGCTTCCACTGCTGTGCTGCCGTCCTGGATTTGTTTCTGCTTTTCTCACCATTCCTTCTCTGTCTTCCTATTCTTCTCCAAGGCCCAAGCCCTGGCCTTCTGTTCTCTCATCATCTTCCCTGCCTGAGGATTGCCTATAGCACTGACTGCCTCTCCTCCAAATGCGTTCCTTAGGATTCCAAGGAATAGTGAGTGAATACTGCCCCTCAGCAGCTGAAAGTCTGCATTTCCACCCCGCTTCCAGGGCTGAGGCTGAGGGCCTGCGGACCACACGTTGAGTAGCAAAGGTCTGAAAAGCAAAATGCCATGCAGAAATCTAAATTCCCTACCTAATGACGTAATGAGCATTAGGGTTTCCTTGCAGCATAAGAGGATCTAGAAGAGGGGGGATGGAGGAGCCGGGGAGGTATGGGGAAGAGGTGGTGAGAACGGCCACAGAGCATCCCAACCATGATTTGAAGACGTTTGTGCTGTGCGGTCGAGTGGCAAAGCCCCCGCTGCTTCTCCTCCCTCTGACTCAGGAGAATGTGCTGAATACACAGCCAGCCACCCTGACATTCACGGGCCAGAGCAAGAGGGCAGGCAGAGGGTCATATGCCCTGTGTCTCAACAGCTAAAAGTTATAAATCAGAGTAACAAACAATTTAAAAAGTATATGCCATAGCCTCCTTACTTGAAAAATGTACCTTCGTAAAGACCTGGAAGACCATGTTTGAATTTAGAAGTTTTAGAATCCTTGGAGTTCCACGTGAATCGGTGGCACAGAGTGGCACCCAGGTACCTTCTTTGCCCTCCCAGCTCTGGATGGCACTGCTAAGGGCCTCGAGTGCAGGCATGTGGACACCTTGACCCATCCATTTGAGCTACGTCAGCAAAATACTATCATATCTGTGCTTAATTCCTACCTATTGAATTATCGGTGCTTAGCAAAAAAAAAAAAAAAAAAAGAAAATTAACGGAGGGGGCAGTGTGGGTGATGTTCCGTGCCACCCTTTCCATAGCATGCACCTGGAGTGTGTACAAGAGGGGAAGATGCAAGTCTGCTGTGTCCTCTGTTAGTCTTGAAGGGTAGCAGAACCTGCCACCCCAAAACATGCTGTTTGGTTCTAAAGATTATTTTGAGCTGAAGGCAACTGGAAGAAGAAGATACCAGAAAAGCTCCCTGCCCTCCCCCTATTTGCCTAAAAGCAGGATGTAAATCTGCAAAGTTGTCCCTCCTCACCTCCCTACCAGAAAAGACAAAGGCTAATTCCCCTAGACAACTTTAGACCCTTATCCAGGGAGAAAACTTGGACTCAGGTCTGCATAACAAGCCTCACTCATGTTTACGGTGTTTTTCCAGGTAACCTCCCAAAACTCTTCTACCCCACACCTTTCTTTCTTTCGTCTTTAGCTCGAGATGGTATTTAAGCTGGAGTTCTAAGCCACCTTGGAGAGTTTCTCATTTTTCCATGGGTTTCTCCCAGGTATACCTGAGGTACACACGTTAATAAACTTCTGTGTGCTTTTCTCTTGTTAATCTGCCTTTTGTTGCAGGGGTCTTAGCCAAGAACTCCGAAGGGTAGAGGGAAATTCTTTTCCCTCTTCCACAGTTTCAATTCTTTCTTGCTTGTCTTTCATAGAAGAAGTGTTTAAAAATACATTTCTCCCCCCCAAAAGAGGGCTTCTAAATGCAAAAAAACTACCTTATGTAGTGCTGGGCATAAGAAAGTGCAATTTATCCCCATGCTGGAAGAAAAAAATATTGTGTTTTAATGTTGTTGTTGGACTTCTGGAGAGATGGTCTGTCAGACTTCAATATGGCATTCAAGGGTAATCTGGACTCTGCTCAATATTTACCTTATACATGGTTCTCTATAATCAGAACAGTGTTTTAGAAATTATAGCAGAATAAGATGACCCAGGAGAGCAACTGGCAATTTGGGAGACCAGTTCGGGGGCTGTTGTTCCTATAAGAGCATGGAGGTCTCAAGTAGGACCAGGAGGCATAGGTGTCAGAAACCAGTCAGACTTGGTAAAGCCCATCTTTCCTTATTTTTAAAAAATATTTATTTATGTGTTTATTTATTTATTTTGGCTGCGCTGGGTCTTAGTTGCAGCACACGGGATCTTCGTTGTGGCATGCGGACTTCTTAGTTGCAGTGTGTGGACTCTTAGTTGCAGCATGTGGGATCTAGTTCCCCGACCAGGGATGGAACCCGGGCTCCCTGCATTGGGAGCGCAGAGTCTTACCCACTGGACCACCAGGGAAGTCCCAAGCCCATCTTTCTGAACAAATCTAATCAAGTCATTGCCGTGCTTTAACATCTCCCTCAGAGAATGAAGTCCACAGTTCTTAGTACAAGTGCAAGATCTCCACCTTTGGCTCCACACTACCTTTCCAGCCCCATCTACAAAGTCATCTCAAGGTGCCGGGCACTTTCACATCTCTGATTATTTTCTCCCGATTTTGCCGCTTCCCAGGTTTTCCCACAGCACTTTGTTTTTCCACAGTCATCATCGTTTTGTATTATTTGTCTTCCCTCTGAATCAAGCCCGAGATCAAGCAATCCAGGCGAGGGAAGCAAGAAAAGACACCCAACAAGAAAGCGGTTGGAAAATAGCAAAAGCCAGGGTAACGCTAGGGCCCTGGACAGAGTAAGACAAGGATATCAAATCAGAGGCTAAGATAGAAATGAGAGACCATCTGCAGGTGATGCTGGAGCACAGAGCATGGTCCAGACCTGGTAAGTCTGGACAGAGTGACAGCATCTGATTTACACTGATGGTAGCTGGTAGGAAATGCTTCTCGGTGCCCTCCCTGATCTCCCAGGAGCTCTGCACTCGTGGTGCTGGGGAACAAAATGAGGCCAGACACACTTGTCTCTCCTGAGATTTAATAACACACTTTTCTAACTCATTTTGACGCCTCTCCCAACTTTTCCAGATTGGATCACATCACCAAGACTCCTGGTAAAACCTCTTTCAAAACCTCCTATAGGATGCTCCCCTCAATGGTTTTGTTGTCTTTTTGAAGCTTTAAATGCTGGTTAAGTAACGCGAGATGTGTCCACCTAGATTGATCGCGCTATAGCTGCTTAAACAACTGAGAAATTGTTTCTCGCTCCTCAATTCTCTCACTTCGCTGTAAAGAAAGAAAAACCAATGGTTTATATAGAACAATGTGATTGTCATTTTCCCACTGAATATGTTTCTCTCTCTGACTTATCCACCTTTTCCTACTACTGTCCTATTGTCGTCTACTATTCCTAATAGTAGAGTTATTGTTATTCCTAATTTGCATGCAGTATTTAAATTATACATTAAAAAAAGACACGGCTTTTTAAGATGTTTAAAAACCTGATTTCTAAAACAATGTGACTTCAGGCCAGGAACTTTTTCAAACTCTTGACTTTAAAAGAAGCATTTAAATAGAACATCGCAAGTTTTTTTTTTTTTTTAACTTTTTGGCCACACCCCACGGCATGTGGGATCTTAATTCCCCTGACCAGGGATTGAACCAGCACCCCCTGCAAGGGAAGCACAGAGGATCTTTACTGGATATAGTTCTTGCTAGGAATCAAGTCCACTGTTTAACATTAAGTGCTACCAAAGGGAAAGAAGTAAGCTTATCTGTTTGCAAGGTATCAACAGAGCCTTAACTTGCATTTACAGGGATGTATGCTATAATCATAGTGGACGTGCGTACGTACAGGACTCAGAGTACAAGTGGAATTTTCCTTGTGAGAGGCTGAGGCTGGGGTTATTTTCCTGACTAATGTGAAACAGAGAACTGTTCCTATAAATTGCAGTAATCGAAGCCCACTTGCAAAGAGGCAGAAGACTTGGGGGCCTGTTGCTGTCATCTAAGCTCATTTTAGCAACTAAAGGTTAACTCCTCGTTTCCTGGGGAGGGGTCTCTCCAGAGGAAGACTGAAGCCCAGTAAAGGTGAGGCAGCGTTGGGGGGCCATGTCCACGGTATGGCCCACAGATGTCATTACCCTGGTGTCCATGAGTCCTCATATTCAAACCTTCCATGACTCGCTCTTTTATTAACTTGCCACCTCTTGCTTCTTGTGATTTCTTTCTTTTCGCTTTGTTGCAGCGCGCGGGCTTAGCTGCCCCGTGGCATGTGGGATCTTAGTTCCCCGACCAGGGATCGAACCCACGTCCCCTGCATTGGCAGGCGTATTCTTAACCACTGCGCCACCAGGGAAGTCTCGCTTCTCGTGACTTCTAACCGTCTCGCTTCTCGTGACTTCTAACCGTCTGTTGGTTTAGTAGCGGGACACTCTGACTTCACACCAAGGCATAGTAGAGAAAGGTGAGGGAAAGAGCCTCATGTGCCTCGTGAGGGTCTGGCTGGACCATACAGCTCAGCCTGCTTTCCTGAGTTCCTTTTAAAAAGGAGAAATTCCCCTGAAGTTCTTAGGCCCTCGGGTATCCGCCGACTGGCACCTGGCAAGAGCCACGCCCCCTGCGTTTTACAAACAGGGAACCTCGCTATTGCCCAAAGTTAGCAAGTTGGGGGATGCCTTTTCCCCAACCCTCAAAACTAGTTTATTTATAGTGTCCCAACACCAAACTAATGAAAGTAAAGTGAAACCTGAAGCCTCTGTCGGGCGAGGATGGAATCACGTGTCTGCGCAGAGAGAAGAGCCGCCCTTCACTCCACAGAGGCCTCGCTGGGCCTCACCCCCAAGCCCTTTTCATCTGCGTTTGCAGATGTCAGTGTCCCAGGGCACCTCTCACTCCTCTGTCGTAGCCCTTCTCTCACTTAGCCGTCATTACTGATTTTCTCCAGAGACACCTGCTGAAGATGGTAAAGACGGAGGATCTGGGTCACGTGGCCAAGGCTCAGATCCCAGCTCCACCATCTGCTGGCTGTGTGATCTTAAGTGACTTTCTTTTTCTCCTCTTCCATTTTTACGTAGGTGCTATCTTATTTCTGCTTCTACATGTCTCGCAGGAGGACTAAATGAGACAAGTGAGTGCTTAGCACGGTGCCTGGCAAATAGTAAATGCTCAGCAACTCTCAGCTGTGACTATTATGATTGCTTGTCTCTTTCCGTAACTCAACTATGAGCGGGCAGCGATTATGTCTTTTTTATTTCTGTTCCCCAGCGCTTACTTAGCTCAGTGCCTAGCACTCATGATGCGTCCTCAGTAAACATCTATTGGTTGGATGGATGGGATGAATGAAAGAATGTATGAACTGGAGACAGACAGTTCAGTGTAAGCAGTGTCCTGTGTCCCATCTTGTTCCTTTTTTCTCGTATTGGAAAGACACGTGTAACGCTGAGAACCAGTATAGGGAGAGGTTTCATAGCACACACTCCTCCGCATCCCTGTGAGGTGGACATCGTGTCCCTTGTCTACTGCGTCATGGTCTGAGAACTATCTTTTCACCATAGTCACCAACGTTTTTCCCCAGACAAAAACTACCTACCTACACTTACGACCAAGAAGGTAGACTAGGTAAGAGCGATGGGTTTAGCTATCTCAACAAAAGCATGGTTCTACAGAATCTGTTTTCTCATGATGCAAATTGCTGCAGATATAGCCACAAGCAAAAAGAAATAACAGAGGGGCTTCCCTGGTGGCGCAGTGGTTAAGAATCTGCCTGCCAATGCAGGGAACATGGGTCAGAGCCCTAGTCCGGGAGGATCCCACATGCCGGGGAGCAACTAAGCCTGTGTGCCACAGCTACTGAGCCTGACCTCTAGAGCCTGCGAGCCACAACTACTGAGCCCGTGTGCCAGAACTACTGAAGCCCACGCACCTAGAGCCAGTGTTCTGCAAAAAGAGAAGCCACCGCAATAAGCCTGTGCACTGCAATGAAGAGCAGCCCCCACTCGCCACAACTACAGAAAGCCTGAGTGCAGCAACGAAGACCCAATGCAGCCAAAAATAAATAAAATAAAATAAATTAATTAATTTAAAAAAAAAGAGAAATAGCAGAGAAACATATATGTGTAATAAAATATAAAGAGATACATGGACCATGTGATCTCACAATTCAGGGTCACAGTTACCTCTTAGGGATGACAAGGGCTGCTGATGAGACTGGGGGGAGAGTACATGGAGGGCTTCAACTGTTTTCTTAAGCCAGGTGGTGAGTGCCTAGGTGTTTGTGTATCATTTTTTATACTCCTTGTGTTTATTGTTTAATAAGTTGAACGCAATAGCCAAAGATCATGAAGACGTTCAAAAAGGAAATACAAATGGCCAATAAACACAAGAAAAGCTGTTAAAGTTGGGGGCTGGAGAGGGAGAGAGAGATTGAGAGAGAGACAGAGAGAGAGGGAGTGAAGGAAGGAGAGAGGGGAGTGGGGAGAGAGATCAAGAAAGAAAGCCTAGCTGGACAGAGCAGAGAAGGCTCTACCAAGAGGAGGAAAGAAGCAGCTGTGTAACGAGAGGGTAAAGGAGGACAGGCAGTGAGTCACACTCACACACTCTGCCTCCTACTCTTTTTTTAAAAATATTTATTTATTTATTTGGCTGTGTCGGGTCTTAGTTGCAGCACACAGACTCAGTAGTTGCGGGGCGTGGGCTCAGTAGTTGCGGCATGCCGGCTTAGTTGAACCGCGGCATATGCAATCTTAGTTCCCCGGCCAGGTATCGAACCCGTGTCCCCTGCATTGTAAGGCGGATTCTTAACCACTGGACCACCAGGGAAGTCCCATCCAACTCTTGACGTTAGGACAGAGTGAGGGATTTGAAAGGCTTTCCTGAGAGTGAGTCTGAGGAGGCAGAAAAATCCCAAAGTTTAGACTATGAAATTATTTATGGCCCTTATGCCCAACACAGGGTGGTTTCAGGACAGTGAGAGTCAGAACTGTACTGGTCTACAAAGCGGTACAAACTACAACAGTGGTTGGTTTCTCCCACGTCTGCCATGAAGGATTCAAAATGCAGAGGCCTTGGGTAGAGGTTTTATCGGTAGAAAAGTCTTTGTGGTTACACCAAATGCATATAAAAACGAGAAACTATTTTAAAGTAGCTCTGACTTTTCTGAAAGAATCTTCTCAAATTAGCTAATTAGAGATCATTTGATTTAAGAATTTGTAGTGGGATGACTATACAACAAACAAAAGTTTTAGGGCCAGAAGAAACACTGTGGATTGTTTAGGTTCACACTTTCCTTTGCCATATAAATTAAGGCTGGAAGGATTAAGTGATTTGCTTGGTGGTAGGCGGCAGGGCTGGTTCTGGAACCCAGGTCTCCTGACTGGATGCTGTGCACAGCTCATGTGGCCGCCTTGGTTCTAGAGCAGCCTCGGGGGGATTCCCGACTGTGAAGTCTCACAGGGACGTGAGGACATTCTGGTGTCCTTACACGTGGCACAGCACATGCCGGTCTGCTCCTCTAGCTGCAGGCACTGAGACACCTAGTGCAGGACTGACCTTGGATGAGGTGGCCCAGATTCACTGTCAGAAAGGCATCCTGATGGGACTCTCCTTTCAGCAGTCATCTGTGTGATGATGAACTTCTCAGCTTTGGATTATGCAGCTGATAAAAAGAAGAGGCACAAGCTAATATGCCAGAGTCAGCAATTTTGAGGTTCATGTCACCTGGTCCATCCTTTATGGGGTTATGTTTCATCCTTTCTGGGTCTTTCCCAGTTTCCTCAGCAGAGTTTCTTCCCTGCTCTGTTCACACCAGATTTCGTAGGCTGTATTATACCGACCTAATTTGTGTTCTCTCTCCTAGTAGGGCCATGGGCTCCTTCGGGACAGGGTTTCTTACTCAACTCCAACTCCATTATGTAAGACACTGCTTGGCCTCTAGTAGTTGCTGGGACCAAATGATGGCCAAATGTGTCTGGGAGGAAGGCTCCACATGGACCAATCAGGAATATAAATTAACATTCATGCTTGCTCACCGAACAAAAGGCCACTTATAATCAGAGGCACGCTGAGCATATGAACGCTCATCTAAACCAGAATATCTTTGAATGAAAAGGGGCACTATTAATAATTACAGTGGGACAACAGGCATAAATCAAGACTGTTCTGAGCAAACTGGGCTGGATGGCCACCCATCCTGTAACTTAGGTTTGGGAAGTTTCTCCTCTGGAAATCATGCTCAGTTAGAAAAGATACATTATTCTAAATACAGGTAAATGTACGACTTGAAACCGCTAAGAAGAAAGGTCTGCTGAACAAAATAAAACAACTACATTCTATCAAAGCATATTGGACAAGGTGGGGATTGTCAGCCCAGCAATGCCCATCCCCTTTTCGTCGTCACTACAAGGTCATCACAGGACTCTACCCTATGGCCACACTTGATGGTTCTTCTGCCATCAATGGTCACCTGACCTCAGCTGGTCCATCAGAGTCCTTTCCCTGAGACCATCCTGGAACTAGGACTGAGACTGATGGCCTGTCTTTGGGTCCTGGACCAAAGCCTAGTGCTTGTGGTAGCCCTGAGCCTACCACGTGGGGACCGAGGGTCTGCAGACAGCAGCAGGAACAGAGACGGGACCACCGCCTTCCAGCCCGGCCCTAACATTCTGAGGGCCTGAAGCAAGATTAGAGACAGAAGCCCACATTTCATATGCTTAAATATTTGGAGGTTGTAAACCCACTGTCAAATAGAATATGTTATGTCCTCCTATCTTGGTACATTTCATAATAACAACAGAAAAGGAAAAATACGTGTAAGGGTACAGGTTTTATATGTTCCAAGGTTGGCAAAATACCAAAGACACCTGAGGGTTTTTTTAAGTTTTTTTTTTTTTTAAATTTTATTTATTTCTGTCTGCGTTGGGTCTTCGTTGATGTGCATGGGCTTTCTCTAGTTGCGGCAAGCGGGGGATGCTCTTCGTTGCAGTGCGCACGCTTCTCATTGCAGTGGCTTCTCTTGTTGCAGAGCACGGGCTCTAGGCACGCGGGCTTCAGTAGCTGTGGCACATGGGCTTAGTTGCTCCGTGGCATGTGGGATCTTCCCAGACCAGGGATTGAACCCGTGTCCCGTGCATTGGCAGGCAGATTCTTAACCACTGTACCACCAGGGAAGTCCCAGACAATTGAGTTTAATCATTATTACACATGTGTGGGTGTTCAAAAAATTTTAGGAGAAATGTAGCAGTGTGTAATCTCAATACTTTCTGGTTTCATCCTGTGCCACCAGAGTATTGGGAAGCTTGGGAGTGCTCAGGCTGAATCAGTCTGTGTTTCACCAGGTGGGCTGGGACTGGGCTACCACGCAAGTGCATCACCAATATTAGAGTATAGTTTAGTTGATCCAAAGGTGGAGAGGAAGGAGATATAGAAAAGGAGAGAAGAGGGGTTAAGAACATGGGCATAGGTGAAGACTATTTTAATGAAGGTGTTGTTGATACTGAATGCATTGCAGAAGTCAAGACTTTATTAGTCAATAAAGGCACTTAAGATGCAAATGTTCATAGACCAAAGAGTTTTAAAATCGCAAACAGATATATAATACCAATTATATAATGATAGAATTTTTTTTAAAAATTGGAGGCATAAAGTCTTGAATAAGCTTGAGATATTATACAGTTTTTCTCATTGGATTAATCCTAATAAGAAATTGCTTATTGAGAGGACCTGAAATGAAAGAATTCACAAATTAAGTATAGCCACTAGGAGATGGGAGTGGGATCAAGAGGAATTCAGGGATCACTGACACTGGAGGATGTGGCTGTTGACTTCACCTGGGAGGAGTGGGAGCTCCTGACTCCTGCTCAGAAGGACCTATACTGAGACGTGATGCTGGAGAATCACCTGTGTCAGTGGGGTATCAAGTTAGCAAACCTGGAACAAAGAGAACCACCACAGACCTTAGAAGATTAAGTTCATAGTCACCCCCATCCAGAAATTGAGAAAGTGGATGATCATGTGCAGCCGCACCGGCGAAACCAAAATATGCTGAAGAGGATGGAACAGTGTTATGAACAGAATGCATTTGGGAATATTATTTGTCAGAGCAAAAGTTGTTTTCCTTTAAGGCCAAATCATGCTGTAGTTGATTTACACAGGAAAACTTTGAAATCATATTCAGATGTAATCAACCAGAGTAGAAGCTGTGATTAAAAAGGAGCCTGCTGGGCTTCCCTGGTGGCGCAGTGGTTGAGAATCCGCCTGCCAATGCAGGGGACGCGGGTTCGAGCCCTGGTCTGGGAGGATCCCACATGCCGCGGAGCGACTAGGCCCGTGAGCCACAACTACTGAGCCTGCGCGTCTGGAGCCTGTGCTCCGCAACAAGAGAGGCCACGATAGTGAGAGGCCCGCGCACCGCGATGAAGAGTGGCCCCCGCTTGCCGCAACTAGAGAAAGCCCTCGCACAGAAACGAAGACCCAACACAGCCATAAATAAATAAATAAATAAATAAATAAATAAATAAATAAATAAATAAATATTAAAAAAAAAAAAAAAAAAAGGAGCCTGCTGAGTTTAATGGAGATGGGAGATCCTTTCTCCATGCTAATCATGAGCAAACTTACACTGAAATTAAACATCAGCAAATACACAAAATAGAGAATGCCCACGAATGTACCGAATGTGGGAAAGCCTTCCTCAAGAAGTCTTGGCTCAACGAACATAAGAGAATTCATACAGGAAAGAAACCCCATGGATGCAGTGTGTGTGGGAAAACTTTCTCCAACAAGTTCAAGCTCATTGA
The DNA here is from genome assembly GCF_028021215.1 of Eschrichtius robustus. Lineage (NCBI taxonomy): Eukaryota > Metazoa > Chordata > Mammalia > Artiodactyla > Eschrichtiidae > Eschrichtius > Eschrichtius robustus. The sequence goes on along the minus strand of NC_090830.1, from coordinate 13,981,985 downwards.
ACATCAGCGAACTCACAAAGGAGAGAAACCCTACGTGTGCAGTGAGTGTGGAAAAGCCTTCCTCAGGAAATTTCAGCTTACTGAACATCAGAAGACTCATATGGGTAATAAACCCCATGTATGCAGTATATGTGGGAAAGCATTCTACAGAAAGTTCAAGCTAACTGAACACTGGAGAACTCGTACAGAAGTGAACCCCTATGAATGTACTGAATGTGGCAAAGCCTTCTGCAGGAAGGCAGAGCTCATTATACATCAGAGAAACAAAAGAGGAGAAAAAACCCATGTATGCAATGAGTGTGGGAAAGGTTTCTCCAGAAAATCACAGCTCATTTTGTATCAGAAAGTTCATACAGGAGAGAAATCTCATATATGTAGTGAATATGGAAAAAGTTTCATACAGAAGAGCAGTCTTATTATACACTAACAAACTCACACTGGATAGAAACACTATGGATGCACTGAATGTGGTAAAGCCTTCAGCCAGAAGGCATGCCTCATAGCGCATCAGCGATTTCATACAGGAAAGACTCCCTGTATATATGTACTGACTGTGGAAAATCTTGTTCACAGAAATCAGGACTCATTAAACATCAGAGAATTCACACAGGAGAGAACCCCTATGGATACAGTGACTGTGGGAACGCCTTCACTACAAAGACAATGCTCACTGTCCATCAAAGAACTCACACGGGAGAGAGGCTCTATGGATGCAACGAGTGTGGGAAAGCTTTCTCCCACATGCCATGCCCGGTTAAACACAAGGGGACACGCACAAGAGAGAAAGAAGTAGATTCAGTGAAGGTGGAATACCCTTCCATAAAGGGTCACAGCTATTAGATACTAGTGAACTCCTGCAGGGGAAAAGCCCTGTTAATATGGTAACTGTGCAGATGCCTTCTGCGACCCCTCACTCATCATTACACATCAGTGGGCTCCTCACAGGTAGGAATGTAGTCCTTATGGAACACTCAGATGCCAGAGGTGCACCCTCAGGACATAACAGAAAGTTTGTGGAGGAGAGAAACCTTATGAATGCGCTGAATGTGGTTACGCCTGCAGTGGCCAATTACATCTTATTTTATGGCACAAAAAACACATAGGGAAAACCTGGTACATTCTATGTGGAAAAGCCTTGAGCAGTAATGTATAGCTGATTATATGGTTATGTATAACCAGAAAGCCTATGAATGCAGAGGTTAGGAAAGCTGTGTTTTCGAAGATAGACCCTATCATCAGTGATCACCATAGGTCATCAGTGAGCTTATACTGGGTAAAAATATAAGAGTGGGAATTCCTTTCCTTCAATACGTGTCATTACATGCTGGAGAGAAACTGCTGGAAGGCAGTGAATGGGGCAGGGTTTGCAGTGGTACATTCTGCCTCATCCATTAGCTGATGAAATCATATACAAATAAAACATTGTGAACACACTAAAAAAAAAGAAAGAAAGAAAGGAAGTCAGTTACTGCTGACACAAAACTAAAAGGGCAGGTAATGTATTGAATGACAACTAGATTTTGTAATGAAGTGAAAAAAAGAAAACAGGTATAAGAAAGCATGGACCCATACTGATTAAGATTGTCCTAGATGGAGATTAAAAGATCAAATGGTAAAGCTTTATTAAACAAACATAGTCACAGCTAGGGAAGAGTTAGGTTAGGGGTTTTTGGTTGACTTAGGTCAGTAGTATGATTAACTGCCTCACAGAATTACTGCAGTCTTTATTATATTTACATAAAATTTATGACATATATTTACCATGCATATATACATATATAAATTCCTGGGCTTCAGGTAATGTTCTGTTTCTTCATCTAGATGCTGGTTATAAAGGTGTGTTGGGTTTGTGACAATTCATCAATGTGAACACATATGTGCATTTTTCATATTATGTTGTACTTCAACAAAAAGATTTTTTAAAAGAAAAAGATAGCTCCTTTACACACTGTGCTGGCCAGACCATAGCTGGGCTGTTGTTTTTATAAATGTTTCATTTTAAGAAGTAAGAAGAAAAGGTAAAAGTTTAAAGAGGAAGGGAGAAGAGCAATGTAAGGGGCTATTTAGCCTGAAGAGGAGAAGGCCCATGGGTTGGGAGGGGTGGTGGTCAGAGGCTTTGCGCAGTAGAATCAGCGATGGTACCCTTTATAGCCCTGTCAGCCCTCCCTGTGTAACTTGGGAAACTCACCTCTTCGTGTCCCAGTTTCTTCTGTTACAAATTGCAAGAGCTCAACCAGATAATCTGAGAACCCTTTACATTCTAAACTGCTGGACGCATTGAAAGGCATGTACCTTAAAAACGTGAAGTGTGTATTTCAATTTTTTTTTTTTTTTTTGCTGTGTTGCGTCTTCATTGCTGCACGCGGGCTTTCCCTAGTTGCAGCAAGCGGGGGCTACTCTGTGTTGTGGTGCTTGCACTTCTCCTTCCGGTGGCTTCTCTTGTTGCAGAGCACGGGCTCTAAGCATACCGGCTTCAGTAGTTGTGGCGCACGGGCTCAGTAGTTGTGGCGCACGGGCTTAGTTGCTCTGCAGCATGTGGGATCTTCCCGGACCAGGATCGAACCTGTGTCCCCTGCACTGGCAGGCGGATTCTTAACCACTGCACCACCAGGGAAGCCCTGAAGTGTGTATTTTAATGGTTTGTTGGTTCTGCCCTTGTACTATTCTTCTGTATTGCATGTATTTTTATGCATTACTTTAAACCTTTGTGAAATGTGATGGATAGTTAACATACACAAGTTTACCTGAAGCAGAAGATGCTATATTCACTTCAGGAGTGACTTTTACACAACAATGGTAATTTAGGACTTAATTTGCATATAAAAATTGTTCTAGATCTACTAAGCTTACTAACTGAAAGATTCATTGATTCAGAATCTATTTTTGGTCAGAGATGTATTATTTTAAATTCTGATCCTAATAAGTGACAATTGTTAGTCTTAGTTGAGATTACAAGCCTTGACAAATTTGTTCATTCTTAGGCAATCTCTAGAGTTGCATTAAATTACAAGCCAATCCATATGGTCCCCCAATGGATGACCGCTAGGAGATCCTCTAAAAACATGGTGGCATTTCTACCTGGTATATGGCGGGAAGCAGTCAGTGCACTTTACAGCTTTTTTCCTTCCTGCCTCCCTCCCTCCGTCCCTTCCTTCCTTCCTTCCTTTGTCCGCCCAGGTCAAATCCCAGTGGGGATTCATCCCTGGGCCTGCTGTGCTCAAAGCAGTTTTATTTTTCAATGAAACATGGTACTTTTCACATTTTATTTCCTTTTAATACTTTTTTTTTAATTGAAGTATAGTTGATTTACAATGTTTCAGGTGTACAGCAAAGTGATTCAGCTACACACACACACACACATGTCCTTTTTCAGATTCTTTTCGATTATAGGTTATTACAAGATACTGAATATAGTTCCCTGTGCTATACAGTAGGTCCTTGTTGTTTATCTATTTTACATATAGTAGTGTGTATCTGTTAATCCCAAATTCCTAATTTGTCCCTCCCTCCACTTTCCCCTGTGGTAACCATAAATTTGTTTTCTATGTCTGTGATTCTGTTTTTGTTTTGTAAATAAGTTCATTTGTGTCATATTTTAGATTCCATATATGTGATCCTATGATATTTGTCTTTCTCTAAGTATTTTACTTAGTATGATCATCTCTAGGTCCATCTGTGGTGTGCAAATGGCATTATTTCATTCTTTTTTATGGCTGAGTAGTATTCCATTTTATATATGTGCCACATCTTCTTTATCCATTCATCTGTTGATGGACATTTAGGTTGCTTCCATGTCTTGGCTATGAACTATGTTACTAGTGCTCCTATGAACACTGGGGTGCATGTATCTTTTTGAATTAGAGTTTCTGTCTTTTCCAGATATACGCCCAGGAGTGGGATTGATGTATCATATTGTAACTCTATTTTTCTTTATCTGATTCACTTAGTAAGTGGACATATATTTAGGGGTTAAGGCCGATGGTACCGGAGCCCATCCCCACTGCCCCGTCCCCCCAAGTAAGTGCTTGCTTACTCAGTGGCAAGCACTCGGGCAAAATTCAAGAGCTGTGACGGGCAAGTCACTCCCCCATCTGAGCCATCGAAGTAGAGATAACATTGGTGCTTACTTAGAAATACGCCAGCCATAGTAAGCGCTCAAGATGTGTTAGCTCCAAAGGGCCCTCCCCCGGGGAAGATGGCAGCCAGCCCCATGGAGAAGTCCCCAGCCCAGCACAGGCCCCGAGAGCAGAGGAGCGACAGCCGATGGGGGAGCCTCCGGCGTGGGTGGACGGTTCAGCCCCGCCCTGCTCGTGCAGCACGGTGTCCAAGTGGCCGCCGAGGGGAAGGGGAGGTGAAGAGGCCACGCATGCACCTGTGGGCCAGCGATGGCCGGACACAGTGGCCGCACAGACGCAGCCGCTGCCAGTGAGCAGGGCGCGCACGACACACCCAGTGGGGCCCGTTGGGACTGAGCACAGCGGGCAGCTGAGCCGCCCCACTCCGGGTCAGACCGTCCTGTCCTGTTTGACGGGAAGCTTCAAAAAGGCAGCTCTTTTTTTTTTTCAAATATTTATTTATTTTGGCTATGCTGGGTCTTAGTTGTGGCATACGGGATCTTTAGTTGCGGCATGTGGGGTCTTTGGTTGCGGTATGCGGACTTCTTAGTTGCAGCATGCGTGCGGGATCTAGTTCCCCGACCAGGGATCGAACCCGGGCCCCCTGCATTGGGAGCTCAGAGTCTTACCCACTGGCCCAACTGGGAAGTCTCGCAATAAGGCAGCTTGAAACTGGAAATGTCCGAATCACCGTGATTCGGTGATTGGGTTACATTTTCCAGTACTGGTAGAAACTGGAGCTTGTGAACTGAGTTGTATTCAATTATAGAGAAATGTCAGTCTCATATATGTTTGCATACCCAACTTTTGTGGACTACCAGCTACAATACTGGTAAAGTTGAGGCTTGCAAATTGTAGCACTAAAGTGATTTTATATTTGTGGGAACATAGCTTGAAGAACAGAAGGACGACCATAATTCTAATCGCAGCTACATTATTCAAGAAGATACTTGGTTCTATGGGGTTTCATAAAGGGTAGGAAAAAAACAACTCCCAAGGCAGCGAGGCAGGTTTTCATATCCTAGCTTGATGCTTCTCACGTGTGGTTCCTGGACCACCTGTGTGTGAATCTCCTCCGGGAGGACGCAGACCCCAGGCCTATCCCCAGATCCGCGAGTCGGTAATCAGTGGAGATTTTTCAAGCTGGTGGTGGTGATTTCCTTTCTCTCTCCTCTCTCCCATTCATCTCCCTACACTGCAACTAAACTCTGTGATTTTTACCCCAAACCCCTCAAAACCTGTACTCTCGCTTAAAACCACAGGGACTCCCATTCTAGTTATCGTCTGATGCACAGGCGTGGAGGGGCGGCCTGTTTGCAGGGTAGCAGCACCGTCCAGCACAACTTTCTGTGATGACGGAAACGTTCCCACCTCTGTCCCGTCCAGTACGGCAGCCAGCAGTCACCGGCGGCTCCTGGGCACTCGGAATGGGGCAGGTGTGACTGAGGAACAAGTGTGTACTTTCATCTTATTTAACCGCTTTAAATTTAAATAGCTTGGGCGTGACAGTGATGATGGCTGGACAAGAGCATATCTGGGACACTTTGGAGTCGACTGGACGGGCCAGGGCAGGCTCGGGGAGGCCCCTGGGGCTCTGGCCGGAGCTGCTGGGTGGGAGGGGGTCACTTAGGGCATAGGGAAGAGTGGGGGAAGGAAGTGACATTGGGGTGAGGAGTCACGGGCTCCAAGACAGACATCTTGAGAATGTTCGTGAACATACAGCCAACTCCTGCTGGTCTGGGACACACAGGTTTCTTCAGGTGACTTTGCTGATCTCTGCTCTGATTCGTATAAATCTTGCCTGAAAGGCAAGCACCGGAGAGCTGGAGCTTAGTTTCCTGTCCCTCACACTTTCCTCAACAGAAATAATGTTCCACGCAGAATTCCCAGTTTGCTAACAAGTCTTACCTACAGGATCTTTTAGTCTTTTGAAAGTCTGAACATGTTGTTCATAGGAGCCTTTTTACACATAGAGCTACTTGGAAAAGTCTGTAACAACTTATTTATAATACAGTTAATTACCACCGGGGGACATCATTTGGGATTATTCCCATGACAAAGCTTCTTCTAGTCTAATCCAGAACTCTCTAGGCTGTGCTATCCCGTATAATAGCCGCTAGCTCCATGTGGCTATATAAATTCTTTAAAATAAAGTAAACGCTCAGTTCCTCGGCCACGCTCACCCCACTTCAAGCGCTCAGCAGCCACACGTGGCTGGCGACTGCCACACCGAACCAGGCAAATTACAGAACATCTGCATCATGGCAGACAGTCCCACTGGACGGTGCTGAGTTAACTGTGAGGCCCCCGGGGAAGGAGAAGCCTGAGAGAGCCGATGGAAAGAAAAGAGAGTGGCTGGAGCGTGTAGGTGAGGGCAAGAGCAGAGAGAGGCCACGTCGGGCGTGGGCCGGGCCGCTACTGTAGAAGACTGGGTTTTATCTCCAGGCGCTGAGACGCTTTGCGGGGATTAATCAGAGCAGCAGCAGGAAAACAAGTCGAGACTGCAGAAAGGGGTCAGGAGAGATTACAGGCACAGGGGAGACAGCGATGGAGCTGAGGGAGAGTGGAGCGATAGGGGGTGGTATTTTGTAGGAGGGAGAGAAGCGCTGGCTTGTTAACGGACTGCGTCCTGGGTGACATTTCCGGACCAATGCACAGCCCCCTCTAACACGCACTTCAAATCATCTAGGGGGTAAAGGGGTCCTAAGACAGACAACTAGTAGGCAAACGAGTTACGCAAAGAATTTCTAATGGTAATAGCTGTAGCATAAGAGAACCAAAACGCAGGTACACAGTCAGACCAACCTGCAAAACACTGGGAACCCAGCCTCTCACACTCAGATCTGACCTGGGGCAGAAAAGCCTCTCAAACCTGGCATTTCCAGTTTTCATCACAGAGCTGGGGGTAGGCTCAGGGTATCACAGGCCGAGCAGGAGAGCCCTAATTTCTGTGCCACGAAATCGAAAGGATCAGGGTATCTGATGAGCTAAAAACCAAACACAGACAGAAGGCACAGAGCAGCCTTGTTTCTTCAGAGTGATCAAAAGTTTTCTATATGAAATTTTAAGGATAAAGGTGAACCTGATTCTGATTTTAAAGACTTACGTTTTAAAAAAGCGTTAAACAGAGGACAGCTTGTATAATGCAATTCTGATTTTTAGGTGAAATTGTTCAATGTAGCAGAAGATGTGATGAGAGAGCTTTAAACATTATGATATAAAAGTGCATTCCAAATCTTCATGACCTTCTCGAGACAAGAACCCTCAAAGATGGGAACGGGAGCCCAGTACCCTCTCGGCCACCAAACAGACCTGCTCTGTTCAGACCACAGTCAGGTTGGCTCAAGTATTTTGGGACTTGGAGCAGAAGATGAAAGGTTTTCCCAGAACATCTTGGGATCACAGAATTTGGCATTTCAGTATGTCTAATGACATGATAGTTATAATACTCGCATGAGGAGAAACTGGGCTATTTAAATAAAAGCTGAAACGTAGTCATTTGGAGTTGGTAAACTAAGTTCCAAGGAAAAATTACATACTAATTCTGGGGTTTCAACACACTGTCGTATATTTCAGAAAAGTCAGCTAATTTATTTGGACCATTTCCCCAACTGAAAAATGGGTGTCTCACAATTTAAAATCTTGAAGAGTTGGTGATAAAGTGAAGAAAAGTCCTTGATAAAGTTGAAAGATTTTGCTTTTGAGATAATAAGCAAAAAGAGGGAAAAGTTTAAAAACTTATTCATCTCTCCTTTGTTTAATCTCTGCAATCCCTATCTCACTTTGCAATGCTGTAGGCTATATCTGGATGCAGCTCCTTTGTGGCTTCAGAAGTCTTTAGGTAGCCCAGTTTGGTCAAACAGCATGAAGTTGAGAGTGCAGAGAAATGTAACAGATAGATGGAGATTTTGCACGGAACAGTGTTAAGTACTCTGAACCTTGAGAAGAACCTGCGAATGAATCCTTGGTGCCTTGAGACCGTGGTGAGGCAGGCTAGGCCCTGGGGGTCAGAGAGGCCTGGCTGGATCCCAGCACCTTGGCTTTTAATAGCTGGGGGACCCGGGAGAGTCATCAACCTGCCAGAGCCTCAACTCCCTCATCTGTAATGTGAAAATGAAGACCCAGGGGAAAGCTGGCCTGTGGGTGTGAAATCTCTTTCTAAAGTGAGGTGTACCTGACAATTTCTATCACCATCCAGATGAGAGGAGAACACGAGCCAATCTTGGTGGTTGTTCTGAAGCACACGTCAGGCCCCAGAACAGCATCTGTCCAAAGGGCAAGTCCTATCTGACCAAATGGCCACGTTCTGCTGAGACCACAGACAACTCTGCCAGGGCCCAGCGTTAAGTCCCTGCCAACGAGCATGGACGCCTGCAGACACTGCTGTGTCCCTCTCGTGCAAGCCTGCGAGACAAAAGCTAAATAACGGAAAGAAGCAGTGACTAGTTTAACTCTTTAACAAAAATCAAAGAAAAATGAAAATGATTTGGAAATGGCAACAGTTTAATTGAACCCATTTACGGTCAACTACCCTGTCTGAAAAAGGAAATCAGTAATTTTCTGACTGTTCTTATAACCTGAAAGTGAAACTGGTTCACACAATGAAAACGTACATAATCCAGTGTCAAAAACTGGTGATTTACAGAAATCACCCCCGTTTATTTTTTCCAGCAAAGAGGAGAAAAACAAACATGTTTCCATAATCCAGTGTTTGAATCACTGGCAAAAACTGTCTGCCTCATTCAACGTTCCTGGCCACGCGCTCCGGGAGCACTCTGATGGCCACGAATCTCCCGTGGCTCAAACAACACGGAGAGCCCACGCACGAGGATTATGTGAGTTGAAAACAAGATGCCTTCTCACAATGTGCCTAAAAAGAAGGTCTTTGAAGAATATCCAGATCTTTAAAGGAATGAAATCACTCCTGTTTTGTTGTTGGTTTTGTTCCTTTTAATGACTGATTTTTGGTTTTTGGAATAAACTTTCTTCACCGGGAGGAAGGAGTTGTATGACTTTGTAAGTGGAAACCAAGAGGCCGCTGGCTGATACGTATGCCTCCCCTCCCACGGAGCTTTTCTGTCGCCCCAAAACCCTCTTCCATGATTTTTGTTATGGTTCGGAAAGGTAAGGAAAATGATTTCAAGTATTCAATTCCTATCAAAAATTGGTATCAAAAGTAATAAAGGACCTAATTTCTTTATAATTCCATGTTTTAAAAAATAACTTAAGAAGCAAGAGGTCCGGCCCTTTACTTGTATAAATACCACAGCGTAGCTAGAGTTTCTTAAGACAACGTGGGGAGGAGTCCGTGTTGAGCACCTCGATCATTGATCTTAACGTTGGGAACGTCTCAGACACGGACGGAAGAGTCTTATAAGAAGGTGAGATACTGAAAAAGAAAAACACAAAGCGAGGGTGTGAAAATCAACACAACTGTACGAAAAAGGCAAAGCTTACGGTCTATTAATTCCTGTTACGATATTCACTTTCCAGTACTCCCTACGCACGACATCAGACAATGTTACAAAGCAGGGGGCGCTGTGAACAGAGCAGGTCCTGCTGCAGCGACGATCTGGGGTACGGGCAGGCTCCCACCATGAGCTGCTGGGAAATTCAGCCAGTCTTCGGAAAGAAAAATCAATCCTTGATTTGCACAGTGAGTGTTACGCACGCATGTCCCTTTGGGGCGCATGCTGGACACGGAACTGGAAGACACAGGTTTCGGGTCCAGCCTTGATCCTTATCAGCGTTAGGGGTTCCTCTCAGCCCCGCTTCCCATATCTGCAGCAAGAGGGAGAGGGTTCCTAACTCCCAGAGTTAGCAGGAGCATGGGATGGGTGTCAAGGTACGCTGTGAAACGGCAGCTGCACAACATAGGGTAGTGTTGCTATCTTTTCCTTAAAGAGTTGTTGAAAGCTCAACACTGTAAAATGATGTAGGAAACAGAGGCGAGGGACCAGTCAGTCCCTATGGTCATGTTACTAAAACATGTGTAAACTAGTAAACGTGAAACAAGAATATACTGCAACAAGGTGTAGCTGTTAGGAGTTTCCATTACAGAGCTCATGGAATCCTTGCAAACTGGACAAAAGTGTCCTACAGACACAAATTTCTGTTTTAAACAGAGCACAAATTATCCAGCAACTTTTAGAGAGGTTGCTGTGTTCAGTAGGTAATGAAAGGCAGAACTGGAGGTGGTTATGATATAAAAAACATGGAGAAGGAGCAGGAATAAATAAGGTTAGACGGTGAGATTTGCTTATTCTTAACTAACTATGAAAGCATCTGTGAGTTTAATTTCATCGCAAATTTACACGTTCCCCATGGTGCTTCTGAAAACAAGGGCCAGGAAAGATGAGAGTCTGCTAGGCTTTCCCACAGTAATCGTCAGGGGTAATTTCTGCCTAGCATTTCCTGACTCACGTGTATTCCGCACCTAAATAACAATAAAGTACCACCTTCCCAAAACCTAGAGTGCAGGGAAAATGCAGCTGAAAGGCAGGCACTACCACCCAGACTCAGTCTGAATCGGGTGCAGCTCAATGTTCAAAGTCACTCCCGAATACTGACCCTGAGAGTCTGGGACAAAGGGCGGATTAGGCAAGAGATGTGGATATCTGACTATATAAATAAGACATTTGTAACCCTTTCTTCACAAACCGGTTTCCTTACTTTATTCATTATTCACGTTTATCCATATACTCACCTGTTAAGGGGTCTTACGCAACAGCAAAAACATTTTAACCTTGAAAAGTGGATTAAATTCATTGTATAATCATAACTCATACAAATGAGTACAATTCCAGTTTCACGAGCCTCCAAAAGTAACGGGGAGCCCCTCCTTTCCCTTTTCAGTTGTAACATCCTTTTGTTTGACCCCTATCAAGCAGTTACCTTTTCAAGTTCATCCAGCTTTTAGCTATTTTGCTGAAGGCCTCTGAACCAGGGGCGGTCATAGCTTCAAAGTCAACCAACTGAAAAAGAAAGACATTTAAGAATGTGATCAAACAGGAGGGGAGGCTCCCTCTGGGATCCGTTGCATTTGTATGTCTCAACACAAAACTCCGCAGATTGGGATTTAAATGTTTCCCTTCCAGCTCCGACATACCTTCCCTTTGGGAATTTTTCCTGCTACTTCTTTTCCACTCGCCATCAGGGCTCCCACGATCACTGAGTAAGCGATCACGCTGTTTAGGTAAAGAACAATTGCAAGTCAGTCCCAGGCCACGGACAGTTACCACGTTAGAGCTCCCACGGATTTTCCATCCGAAGAGATGACATTTTATTTCTCTTAAGAATTCTCTGGACATTAAACCTAAGAATATTTTCATTTGCTTTAAAAATATTTACTAACTTACTAATAAAACTATTTACTGATTTACTAATTGAAGGGTAAACGTGTAAGAATAATATTTTTCTGAGAACAGAAAGTTTCTTTTCATTAGGAGTTTTCTCCTCACTTGGCTTTCCTCTTCTTGTGAAAGAGTGAATTAGAAAATGTGCCTGCTTATATTTTTAACACCTTCAAGAGGCTTGGCTTTAAAACGCAATATATACGATATGCTTTATAAATGCAAACATATTAATATTAGTGTTTAAACATTAAACACTTCGGCCCCGAAGAAGAAACAAGCAGAACGCGTTTTCAGAACGCACTAACAGACGGGTCCGAAGCCTGCTGCGTTACGGGGACTTCCCGGCACGTCCGGACTCACTCTGGATCCTGACGTCTTTGTGGCACCAGCTCTGTGCCCTGTGCCAGGCAGCCCAGGACGAAGACAACTAAGACAGACGTCTTGCCCCTCCCTGCGAGCGGACACCGGAGAGAGCGAGCCCATCCCGGGGTCGCCTGCCAGGGAAGCCCTCCCTGAGGCCGCGGCCACGTGCGCTGCATCTTCGAGGGCCACGGGCGGGGCCCCCGAGGCAGAGGAGGGGGAAGCGGGCCGGCAGCGGGAACAGGAAGGTGTGGGCATGGGCGGGGAGGCGGGGAGTGGCGCTGCGCATCACGCCGCCGCGTTGGCACCTGCCAACGGGTATGAAGACGCGTGGAGCGCAGAGAGGGCCGGAGAAAAGCCTGGAAACGGGGAGACCAGCTAGAAAGGTCAGTGCAAGAGATGGAGCAGGTCTGAGCTGCGAGGGGCGGCGGGGGATGGGAGGGCAGGGCTAGGGGGCAGAGTCAGCAAGACTGAGGGACTGAGCAGGTGCAGGGGCCTGCGAGGGCGGCGGACGGAAGGCGGCACGTGGAGGCCGCCTGCTCGTCCCCCATCGTGGGCACATCTAACGACGACTGTGCTGAAGGCACGAGATTTATGTTCCCATTTGGTTTCAATGCCGTCGTTACCGTTAGGTAAGTTCCGTGTAAGGGCACGCACCCGTCTACACTGTAGAGTGATCACCACAAGCCTAGTTTCCATCCATCACCACACGGGGGACCCCCTTCGCCCGTTTCGCCCACCCGCCCCCAACGCTTTTGTCATATTATAACAAAACTTACTGCCACATTTTGGAGAGTTTTACTTTCTAAAGTAGTACTTAAAGATCAAGACATTTAAGTGTATTACTTTAGCCAAAACATCCTAAAGTCAAACATGTGCTAACGATGGCATACGCCATTCGCATGATTTACTGTACACGGTACCAGATAAAAGGGAAGAAAAAGAAAGCTCTACAGACACATCCTTGTTTGAATGACACCTGAAAGATGCCTGAAGAATTCAGTAAGTAGCAAGAATTCATTCAGAATGACAAAAATACTTTGCAATGGTTGGTGACACAAAAGTATTAAACGTTAGGGCTAAAGGTCAATTAATGGCCAAAACCTGGGGGCGAGGGGAGAAGAGGGCAGGGTACAGCCTGGGCAAGTATCAGGAGTTAAAGCACAGGGCGCACACGTGTGCACACGGTGAGACTTCGAGCTCCAGCCTATAAACGCCAAGCACCTTCTTTTAGAACTACGTTCCAGGACTCTTGGTGACGCAGTAGATCGAGAATATCATGTTTGGGTGGACTTTGAAAAAACACCAAGGGGTCTTCCCGTCATTGCTGGGGTACCTGTACCCAGAGCCACACGGGAGATGGAAGCAAAAGGAGTGCGTTCTTCACTCCAAAAACTGTCAGATTAGAGGATATCACTCACCTGGATCCGCGAGAGAGCGGCATTAAGTTATAAAAGTAATAAACTAAGGATAAGATTAAGTTGCCAACAGCATCAGTCTCCTAGGAAAAAAAGACATGTGCTTAGGAACTTAGATAACAGATTACAAACTCATTTCTTATTAGGTGACAAGACACATCAGAAGCATTTACATTAGGAAGAGGATTATTTCATTCTTCTACAAGAACCTACTTTTCACATCCTTGAATATTTTATACTCTTTCCAATGATTTCTGTTCTCTCGAGAGGGTATACATTCAGTTCAGTTTAGAGCAGTTATGTCCCCAGCTGCCTTTAAAACAGCAACCTTTTCTGATAAACCTAGACATCTGTTTCAGTCTACAATGTTACTTGAAATGTCAACATATACATTGAGATTAAAATAAAACAAAGCCCTTATTAATACTGAATACACTTTCTCAGACTACAGGCCTCTCTCTACTCCAGGATTCTGATTAGTGCCCTACCCCCGCCCACTGAGACTTAGGTGATCAGTATACTTAATTTATGTGTATAAACTGATTAAAATCCTGAGAAACAAAGTAACTTCCCAAGGGCCACGGGCATCCATTCCAGAATGTGGGTGGAGTGGCCCCTACACTCTCCGCACAGTGACAGCTACAGCGACGGAGGTGACATTGCAGCTCCTGCTCCCAAGGAGCCCCCCCTTGAGTCGGGGAAGCAATGGAGGGAAGAGGTCACAGGCCAGGAGAGCATCACTAAATGCAGCACAGGTCATGCCCATCATGGACCAACCTGTTCTCTTAGATCTTGACAAAGCCCAAGTTTCTGATACTATGACACAGTCGCTACATACATTTATCATTCCCCCTCCCCAGTTTCTGTAGTTACTAAATACGGGAATTGTCTCTATAAGAATATTAAAAGAAATATTTACCGGTCAACTGAAGCTGATTTCAAGCATAAACTGTGTAATCCCAAGGAAAGGGTAAAGGCTTGAAGAAGTTTACAAAAGAATCAGAAGAAGCATGGATAAAACGAAGATAAACAAAAACCTACCCCAAATTCTGATGAGAGAATCAGTACTTTTCCTTTTGCTGTTAGATCTTTATAAAGTGCATCTATTTCGGCGTGATATAATTGTGTTCTTTCTTCTGTGGTCTGAGTTTCCACGGAAAATAGTATATTGCCTACCCTAGAAATACAAGAAGGTGTGTCGAAGGCACGTATTATACGGTTCAAAGAGCTAAGCACGGAAGGGTGGGGAGGGCAGCGTGGCGATGGGGGCACAGGACGCGAGGAAGACTGTCTCTGCCTCTCTGAGCAGACAGATGGGGCGTGTCTCACAGCAGGCAGCTTTTCCACAAAATACGGTTTTGCTCAGTCTAACTGCAGGCACTGCTTACATGAGCTTAAGCTAACACAGGAGGAGGAAACTACACAGAGTAGAAGGTACTTCAATGCCCAGGAAACATTTTATCAGACAGCCACCCTATTACAATAGAAGAGCAGGGGCCGGGGCTGTGCCCTGAAAGCGAGTTCAGGGCCTCCACTGTTTCCTTTTCTTTAAGCTTCTGCCGCATGTGTAGCTCCGTGTGAGGCTCTGTGGAGGATATAAATTCTATGCAACAGGTATTTACTGGATAACGCCGGTACCCAAACGCTGAAAATACTCCTCAGACCCTCTAGAGGACAACACAGCAGAGCTGCCGCCTTGATGGAGGGACGGAGGGGGAAACGAGGCCACAGATTATGATGAGACCACGCGCAGAGCCGTAAAGGTTCATCAGAGGTTCCAAGGAGCAAGAGCTGATCTACTCTGGAAGACATGGAAGAGAACGGGAAATGCTTGTGGAGGAAGGGGCCTGAACCTGGGTCTTGAAGAGGAGGATGGCGATGCCAGAGGCCCAGAGCCAGGAGGTGGGAGGTGACCTCGGGGAACAAGCAGTCCAGCTGAATTAGCAGGCCAGGCGCTGGCAGGAAAGTGCTTCAGGGAAGGCAGGAAGCGTTGTTTGAGGCCATTATTACAAAAGGCCTGAATGTGCGGCATGGGGGCCGATTTTGCTGTCAACGGGCAACAGCAGGGTACGGACTGGGGAGGGAGTTCTGGAGCCAGGGGAGCGCCCCGTGGACCCGGCCTTAGGACCTGAGGAAGCACTGGTCAGCCACAGGAGACCGGAGGTGGAGGCATGGGTCCTGAGTCTAGGCAGGGGTCAGAGGCCCTGAGCAAGACTGACAACAAACAGGGTGAGACAGACATCTGAGCAAAGACGCTGTGTTTCAGGGAAGGACTTATGGACTCTTCCTCGGCAGTTCCATTTCTGCCTGGGAATTTAAAACCATGGGTGGGTGAAGAGGTGGGAGAAAAAATTTCACATCGATAGAAAACCCTGGAATTCCTTCTGGGGGGAGAATGACCTTTATTGGGAAAGTGCTTTGGTAAGTGGCTTGGGTTAGAGATGGAGACCTCAGCGACGTGGAAGAGGCATAGAACCTGGAAGTTGCTAAACGGGTGTTTCCTCGTGAAGGCCCGTGTAAGTTCGGACAAGGAAGCCAGAGCCCAGGAGGGGCTGAGAGGACGTGGCTCCCACCGCTGAGCTGCCGGAGTCCCTGATGCAGAAGCGGTGGAGCCTCGCAGGGAAGCAACTGAGAAGCGCGCGTTTCGGGGACGGCAGTGAACGGAGAGGGTCAAGGTCATTCCACCCAGAACTCAAGGGATACGGAGGCTCCTAGGTGAAGTTTGGATTTCAGATGTAAATAAAACGATCATTACTAAAAACGGTCACTGCGGCGCTACTACTGATAAGGTGAAAAAACGGGAAACACCCTAAATGATCAATGACAAAAAAATTAGTAGGAGCAACTCTACAATATCCCTAAAATGGAATACTATGCAATTTTTTAAAATGCTTCTAAGAATAGGATATGGGGAAATGTCATAGTAAGGGTAGAAAAGAAACAGGTTATAAAACAGTATGGAAGTATAATCTCAGTTTTTAAAGGAAATAATGATTTAAAATTTTTAATCTTTGCTTATCTGTATTCTAAAGTTTCAATAAGACTTGAAATAAGAGCACTTATACTCTCATACTACATTAAAACCTATATTTAAAAATCCAATAATAGCCTTCAACCTGCCAATCTCGCATCTTTTTTCCATTTAATTAGTAAAAGTCTTCCCCACGACAAACTTCAAGAACCCGGAAGAATGCTTTCCACAAACCACATCAGACGTTATACTTAATATCTAGAAAGTTGCTAGATTTAGCACAGTCAGAAAATCTATCTGCTGGTGTAATACTCTAAATGTCACGTTAAAAAAAAAAAAAGCTGGTTCTCGTTACACACTGGATCTTGATCATCTCCGTTTCAGGAGACAGCCAAAGCCCAGGAGGTCCGATCTCCCGCGGCGGCACCAAGCGTCTGCATGCCTTCTGACACCAGCCCCCATCTGCACACCCACACGCGGGAAGCACACGTACTTGTCTCCTGTAATAGTGATCGTGAAGCCATCATATTCCTTCCCTTGGTCTTTGAGGCTGGGAACTTTTGTGTTCACAGTGAACCCATCCTTCGTTTTAGTATTAAACTGCTTTCGGGGAAAAAGAAAATTCACGTTACTGGTGAGATTCACTGTAAATTCCCAACTGCCACTCTGCAGCGCCGACTCCGACTTTCATGTTTTTAAGAAGGGTCACGGCGTGCCAGACACCGTGTATTCTCTGTCCTGGCCCCATGCCCCGACCCAGACTCTCAGCCCAAGTCACGCTCCCCGTGGCCCCTGCCAGAGGCCAGCAGAGAACCTCAGAGCAAAAGGCACACAGCCTCCCTGCGACGGCAAGGCCCCTGCTCACTGCTAAGAGCTCCCTTTGGATCTTTTCTCTCGTTCATCTTAAGTGGCAGCCACTTTGATACTCTGCAGAATAGTTGCACTCAACATCCTATAATTCAAAAGGGCACCTTGTGTTTATGTTAATGCTTCTTCAAAGTAGACTCTCATCTGACTGAAAAGTACTCAGCATTTTGTCAACTGAGAATTTTATACACACACATGCACACACCCCAGCTCTGCAGACCACAGAGTGACAAAGCAGAGTATTCTAAAGGAATTACACAGAGATCAGAGTGGCCCTTAAGGGTCATGAGTATGAACACGGCTTTCTGTTGAAAACACTTTTGACAAAGTGAAATGCCAATAAATTGCTCCAGAAAAATCCTCCCCAGTTCGGTTATTTAGTGTAGCCAACATTTTCTTAGGATTGACAGACTTGAATAAGAGAATCAATGGTAAAATTAAAAGAGGTCGTGCTTTGCATAAGATATCGGAGGGAAAGTTTGTCCAAAAGCAGCGACAGCCAGCAGGCGTTCACCAAGGTCCAGAGAAGGACATAGATGAATGGACATCAGCAGGAGAGCCGGCAGCAGGGGCCGAGATGGGAGGTGTCCTGTATGAGGACAAGGACTTGTAGAGGCAGAAGCACTGGCACACTTAGTATGTGCCCGTGCTCTCTAACGCTCACAGCATGCCATAAGACAGGACACGACCTCCATCTTACAGGTGAGGAAACCAAGTCGGTGAGATGAAGTGAGGTGAGGTCTGGCCCGAGCTGGCACGAGGGAGTGGCAGAGTGGAAACAGGGACCCAGGCCCTCTCGATGTCCAGTCCCCTCATTTACTAACCAGCTGCCCTGAGGGGAGCTGAGGTACATCTGAACTTGGCTTTTCAGCAAAAGTACGTATATCTCAGTGGAGGCTGTCATGGCATCATATTCACCAAGCACTTTAAACACAAAGGCGTATTTTTATATACTTCTACGTGTGCCTTTAGAAGGGCCAGTGTACCCACAGCCTGGCTGGAGGTGCGGTGAGCAAAACCACAGTGGGACGGCCACTCCCAGATGCGGCCAGACAGGCACTGACTTTGCACTGGGAGCCAGGCACTGGGCGGGCGATGCCCGGCCCCTTAGCTGCTCTCCAGGCAACTGCAGCCTTTTGTCCATTGCGCTTTTCTTTTTGCACAAAGATATACATATATTAAAATATCCCTAAGCTGATTTTGTATTCTGCCTAATATAGTAAATTTAAATGCCTAAAATACCCACAGGACAGCTAAAGACTAAAACCTGAGACAGGCTCTCGTTTTCTTTCTGTCTGGTGCATCCAGCGGCCCTCGGGGCGGCCCTTCTGCCCCTTGGGGGGCGTTTGGGGAATTGATGGGAGAATGTGGTGGCTGCGGGGATGAGATGCAGGGGACGGTCACACAGGCGCGACCCCCACTGGACTTTCACGTAGGTGAAGAACCTGTTTATAACGTAATGATTATCTAGGCCTGGAACCAGGCTCCGTTTTACACTCACACGCTAAATATTTGTTATAGTTTTAATACACACTGACTTTCCTAGGAATGCAAACAGCATATAAATTGAGGAAAGAGGATACTATACATTGTGTGGAACTTTATTAAGTGTGGTTTACCATGACAGAAAACCGTATCGCCGACATCGTAGCTCATGATACTTGAGTCACCAAATGACACATGGATACAGGGCTGCATCTGTCGCTGTCACGTTCACCAAGATTTTACACATATGTGCAAGCAACTGGCTACTTCTTTGTGGCTTCTCATGAAGACATGCCTGAATGTTGACATACTGAAATACATGGTTTTCTACTATAAACAACTTACCTTTTAGAACTCCCTTATGGCACTATGGTGACTTCTGAAAGAATTTTTTGAGTAGGTGGGATACATTCTTTATGAATTTCATTCTAGTGCAGTAAAGGGGCCACCTGAACATGTTTACTGAGTGAAGACGGGTCTGAGAAGACTGAGAACCACTGCCTCAGTTCATGAGACCTTAAACAACCAGGTCGGCCGGAATTCACGGCTCTCCAGCACACAAGAGCCTGGGATGAGACTGGGAGAGCCTGTCAAACCCGGCGAGCAGACTGGACCCTGGGTGCAGAGTCAGCTCATGGCTTTGTCCATGACGGGATGCTTCCTGGTTATTCTTTAGAAATGGATAAGCTTTGGTCAGTCATAGAAATTTCTTAATGTTTACTTGATGTAAATCAATCCTATCTACTACAGCTACAAGGAGAACATTGATTCAAGTTTTATGTTATAGTTCAAACCATTAACTGAAAAAAACCAAATCTACCTGCTGTTGGCTCATTTTTGGGTAGTTATGTTCCTAGGTGGAGAAAAGGTGCATAAAATTATAACTTCTTAATGGATTATACGTTTAAACAATATAATTTCTGTCCCCTGACATGCCCTTTATCTTGAATTCCAATGTTTCTGATACTGATACTGCCACACCTGCTTTTCTTCAGTAGCATTTGCCTGCCTACCTTTCCGCCTTCAACTTTTTGAATGTCATCTTGTTGTAGGTGTTTCCGGTGAACAGGACATAGCTGGGCTTTAAAATACCGATCTGAGATGCTCGTCCTTTCAGTGAGGGATCGATTATTAACGTCATGTTGAGACACAGCATCCATTACAGACCTCTCCTCCTTACCTTTTTTCCCCTTTCTGTAAGCTTTTAGTTAAACTGACTTTGTTTTCCTTATTCCATTTTCCTACCTTCTAGGGTCTGTTTTGTTTTATTTTGGTTATTATGCAGAATGTGTTTTTATCAGTGTTTTCAAGTAGCACACTTTATAAAACTTAAAATACTTAATAACAAACATGCATTTAATAATTACAAGTTCTTTTTTTAAAAAGTACTGGGCTTCCCTGGTGGCGCAGTGGTTAAGAATCCGCCTGCCAACGCAGAGAACAGAGGTTCGAGTACTGGACAGGGAAGAGCCCCCCATGCCACGGAGCAACAGAGCCTGTACGCCACAACTCCTGAGCCCACGTGCCACAACCACTGAAGCCCACGAGCCTAGAGCCCGTGCTCTGCAACAAGAGAAGCCACCACAACGAGAAGCCCGCGCACCGCAACGAAGGGTAGCCCCCGCTCGCCGCCAACTAGAGAAAGCCCATGCGCAGCAACGAAGACCCGACGCAGCCAAAAATAAATATAAAAATAAAATAAATAAAATTTTTTAAAAAGTACTAATTGTTTCCCCTAAAAACACCTGCTGCGATTTTGATGATAAATTTACCTTCATAATTGGAAGGAGGTCTTCCACTTTGTGGACCTTTTCCAGAGCTTCTCTAACTTCCAACAATCCTTTAGGATTATTAGCTCTTAAAAAGGGAAAGACAGAGAGATGGCAACTAAAATTAATACAGAAATTAATAATTAATTATGCTCTTACCTTTAATTTAAATAAATCATCCTTAATTACTAGTGGCTCAATATTCAAAACGGTGGACCACAACCAAAGTCTTGAAATAATGGGATGGTTTAATCGAATGAGTACTGGGCTACAGATGAGAATTAAGGAAACAAGACAGCAGTCTGTCTAGAATGTGAACTGGGGAAAACCTGAAAGGATGGACAGCCAATGTCTGTGTGGACATGCATGGGTCTGGGCTTGATCAGAAAACCTTGATTCTCCTCTTCCAACTCTGAAATTAGAAGTAAATGTTTTTTTCTTCCTAAAGTTGCTCAAATGGAAGTATCCTACTAGGCTCCTATACCAATTTTATATTTACTTGGTGACAACTAACATTCAGAATTCCTTTTTCCCCAGCGTTCTGTCCACTGTCCTATCTATACTGTACTGCCTCTCAGTTGAGGGAGAATGAGTATTAAGGCGGAAATCCCTCATTTAATCCCTAATTAAGAAATTCAAAGAAACATCCTGCTTTCTTTGAATTCAAAGAAAGGCTAGACGCTTTCAAAGAGGCTAGAAAAGTCACAGCATTGTGCGTAAGATAAAAATACTCAGTTAAGGTCCATGGATTTTGTGAAGCTCTTAAAAAAGAAGGTTGATAAATGATTATGAAAGGCATTATGATTCCAAACACTCCATAAAAATATGATATATTTTGTTTAGTCTGTCAATAGGCTTGGTTTTCAAGTTTCATAAATATAACTAATGCAAAATACATAAACTTTTATCCATTACTATGAAAAGAAAATTGAAAGATTACCCATGATACACTAGAATTCTATCTTTAATAAAATGAAGAATTTTCTCAAAATATTCCAGGTATCTCATGTTGATCACCTGACCCCTGTAAGAAAAAACAATTCAGAATGTTTTTACAAAGAAATATGTTCCACACAATATCTAGTTTCAAAGTTAATTCAAAAGGACAATAAGAGAGCTGGGAAATTCGCTTGTTTGCAGCCAAAGAACGGGAGAAACAAACACCTGTCTAAGCGAGACTGATGGTCAGCGACTGAGCTTATTCTGGTGGGAAAGGCACCAGACTCAGCCCTGGAGATGCCAAAACAGGAAGAAAAGTCCTCAGGCGCTTAAACGGGGCTCAGACTTGTATGCCCCTTTCCCCTCATTGGTCCTTTCCCTTTTTCGGCAATGTGCTCCCTCCTGACCCTCGGCGCTCCTGATAGCATTAGCTGCTAATACTCCTTCTTGCTGTCTAGCTTACTAGCTGTCTTCATCTCTTCTACCGCTCTAAATAGTATTTGCCTCCCGTTTCTATCCCCACCCCCATTTGTAAAACTCTCCCAGAACCTCATGTACAGCCAACACGCCGATGCACCCATCCAACTGACGTCCGTGTCCAGCAACACACACAGCCGACTGCTTCCCGGACACCGCTCCCTGGACTTCCCACAGGCGTGTCAAACCTCAAGTTCAGGAGCTCACTCCAGCTCCCCAACGTGTTCACCTACGTTCTGCCCTGGGGCTTCCTGGCCTACTGGGGCAACCACGTGCCCGCCCAGCAATGGGACAGCCTACCCGCAGCTGCACGCTGGCCCTCACTTCTAACCCACCTCCAGTGTTCCGACCCTGCCTTCTCAGTATCCACTCTTCCCCTCCAGCTCACTTCCACAAAGCTCTCCAGACCTCGGTACCAGTGCACCGGAATGTTCCACAACTTTCTAACCAGTCCCATGCCTCCAAGGGAAGTCGCTGCCCTCTCATCTATTCTGCCACCTGTGGCCAATGTGAACACCCAAATGTGTCAATCTGTTCAGCTCACGTCTCTGCTTATGATCTCTGAATGACTCTCTTTTCAGAACAAAAAGTGCCTTAGCATGGATATGTTAGCTATATTTTGGGGAAAAAAAGCTATTTATGTTTCGGCCTCTGCCTGTCTTTCCAGCCTCGACTGCTGACAGTCCCTTAATCATAAACTAATCACCAGTCATAATGAATTAGTGGTACCTCCCTGACCATGCCTGACTCACAGGTGGGTCCATGCCTGACTCACAGGTGGGTCCATGCCTCATCCACCTCTCTCTGCTTTCCATCTTTCCAAACAGCATCCCCTGAAGGCTGGACTGGGACCCCCCCCCCGCCCCCGGCATCCTGTACACGTGACCACCACCACTCTTAACACACTACATGGTAGGCTCACAGCTTAGTGAGGTCCATCTTCCTCACTAAGCTACAAGCCTTCTGCAGTGAGAGGCTGTACTTCACGGCTGAATCGCCATCACGCCGCACAGCACATGGAGAGGGGCCTTTAGTTAAAGCTAGTTGAGTCTACCTGTGAATGTCACAAATTATTCTGTTAGAAACAGGAATATACAAGTCACAAGGGGAAAGGAAATTTATTGTCTAGGAATTAAAAAAATAAATGGCTTAAGAACATTTCCATTAAATTTAAATGTCAAAGTTGTATACTATAATATTTTCTTGATTCAGGGTTCTGGAATTAGAAGCATTTTAGATGTGACACAACTACCATAGGTGTAAAATTTACCTAAAATTAAATTCAGTGGGTCTGATACTGAAGCTGACACTCTTTGATACTTGCTCATCATACATCTAGAGGGTGGGTAAGCGCGTGAAGGGCCGGGTAACGAGGTGAGCACCTCACCCACGCCCCTAACTTGCCAGAGCATCTGGACAAAACAAAAGCTCTCCAGTTAACCTGGCTCATCCTCCCAGGAAGGCAGCTCAGCACCCAGACAGCGTTTTTCATCCAACCGCCTCAGGTGTTGCAGGGTTGGAAGGGGGAGTCTTTCCCTCACCACAAGAATTCTTTAAGCCGCACGATATTATCGGGATCTTATGGTAATGTAATATTCTCCATCTAATTACTTTCCATGATGTTTTAGGACCCTTTAAAGACTGACATCTAGGCAAAAATCAGGCACTCTACCCTTCACTTGAGCTCTGCAGCAAAGAGCCTGGAGAAGGGGCACAGCATTTCTTTCTGCAACCAGGCTAGCTCAAAGGAATGTGGGAAGGGCCTTGCAGGTGCAGAGCTGATTTGTGTCAAAAAGTCACCGAGGAGGGACCACTGGGTTGCTCGTAGTCTCCACGAACTGACGATGTAAAATAAACTCCTAGGAGAACAGGAAAGATAAACGGAATGTTCATACCTGATTAAATTGACGTGGTTGTTAAAACCTCTGCTAAGACTTCGTGCTGGCATTTGATCCAACCATAACACTGGCTGGTCTGGGTCAGCAATCCTGTAAAATAGAGCTTATTTTAAAATGAAGACCTTATAAAACCTAGAAATGTTCAAAAGCATTCAAAATGAAACAGGTAGAGGTCTTTGGAAAAGTGGGGAGAAAACAACTGCTCAGTCCATTATGTCTAAAAGTATGAAACACAAACCTGCAAATTCCAAAAAGATGTTCTAACTGGACCAAGGAAGAAGTCAGTACAGGTTTACTAGCAGAGCAGGATTTTTCTCATGAAAATGAGTATCAGCGGTTCCCCCCTCTAAACTGTAGCTGGTTGGCCAGGCCCACACTTCAAGCATAAGAAGACTGGGTACCACAGGTAATGAATGATATGCTCTTCCAGAGAGACCGCTTTTTCTACAACACTTCACTTAAACATGTGCTCGGAAGCACGGCAACAATCAATTCCTATTTCATAAATATTTCGTCGAGTGTATTTCAAAGAATAACGATGTCAGGAATTGCTGACAAACTTCAGAGAGGAAAACATAACTTATAAGGCCCATTATTAGTAAATAAAATGGGATTCAAAACCTGTGAACTAGAGGAGACTTAACATTTTCTGACAATGATAAGACGTCTAGCTTATATTCACTGAAACGTCAGTTACCGTCTCCACTTCACTGCGATGTCAAACATGTCTCTCCACTGCATCAGCCGCGTTTTCCCATTCATTCGAACCTTTGAACTGGTCCACGTACGCTGTACAGCTTGCATGACTTCTAAGGCTGCCAAACCCATGGCTAAAAGAAGGAAATGTGGGGAAAACAGAGTTTGTAGGTACCCTTTAGAGGGAATGATCTTCGTCGACAACTCGGCGAAAGAATCATGGAATCTAAAAAAAAAAAAAAAAAAAAATTGGTTCTGATGCGCCCAGGGGCCGGACAGGAATAGAGACGCAGACATCGAGAATGGACTTGAGGACACGGGGAGAGGGAAGGGTAAGCTGGGACAAAGTGAGAGAGTAGCACTGACATACATACACTACCAAATGTAAAATAGCTAGCTAGTGGGAAGCAGCCGCATAGCACAGGGAGATCAGCTCATTGCTTTGTGACCACCTAGAGGGGTGGGATAGGGAGGGTGGGAGGGAGACGCAAGAGGGAGGGGACATGGGGATATACGTAGGCATATAGCTGATTCACTTTGTTATACAGCAGAAACTAACACAGCATTGTAAAGCAATTATACTCCAATAGAGATGTTAAAAAAAATGACAAAAAGGCAAAAAAAATGAATAAAAATAAAAATAAATATGAAAATAAACCGGGAAAAAAAAAAAAAGAATCACAAGTATTGGTAATTTAACAGGACCAGAGATGCATTACATGATGGCCTGACTAAAACTCAACTCGATCAGAGGAAATTGGAGACAACCTCACACTTGTCTCCTCCCAATCCTGAAAGAACTGAGGTTCAAATCCCTCCTCACCCTACAGTAAGGAGACAGCTCTGGTGGATGAGCTGCCTGATTTACAGCAATGACTGAAGACCTACCTTCTACATCTACACCAAAGCAACGGCATAAGAGCCAAAGCTGGAAGCAGTCTTCGCTCAGAATTCAGTGTGAATGAATCTTTACATTTCTGTTCTGATCACATGGAGATTTTCAGTAAGCAAAACAAATGATTCTTTTCAAAAGTACAACACGGTTTACCAATCCTCTGCTCCTCTGTCATAAACACTTCCATTTTCAGAGAGTTTTAAAATACCTCTGTGTATTCTCTTGTTTGGCAGGAAACCAGGTGTTTCATATTGCATCAGAGATCCCAAACGATCAGCTACACAAATCAGCTCTTGGACCTCGGGCTTATAACTCTCAAAATTCTGATGTAACACATCTCTGGAAGAAACATTACGTACACAATGAAGACTTTTACCACAGATATCTGGTTATCCAATTTCACCTGAAAAGCAGTCGCTTCCTCCCCTGGAAAAATAATCAAGGAACTTCTGACCACATAATCTTTACTTCAGTGGTCTGTACCCAACCAGACACAAATTCAAAGAAGGACTCTTCATGACAGTGTGGGCACAGTCACTGGTCATGTGCTTGTTAGTAATGCTGATAAGTAGTTTGCAATTCAGAAGACACGTCTGAGCCTTATTTGTTCTGTAAACTTCTCCGGAACGCAGGGACTGCCTCTTTTGACAACCAACCAAACCCGACCCTATGTCCATCCCCTGCTCCGGCCCCAAGTTATATGATGCCAAGTGTACTTGGGATGGTGTATGTGACTGCAATTGTTTACCCTCCAACCTGCTAGAAGTTTTCATAACAAAGACTGCAATTCTAAGTTACAGGCTGTGTCAGCGTCCCCAAGGGTTCAGTAATTCACTAGGAGGACTCGCAGGCTCTGGGTACAGCTGTCCTCGTGGCTCTGAGGACACAGCACAATCGTCAGAGGGAAAAGGCACGTGGGGCGAGGTCCAGAGGAATCCAGGCGCACTTCCAGGACCCCGGGGAGACACGTGGCACTAATTCCCCGAGTGAAACGCTCACTGGACACGCCGTGCCCAGGGACTGTACTGGGGGCTGACCACGTGAGCACCCCTGCCTGGCAGGTACCCGAGGCCCCCAGAGGAGGGCAGGTGTTCAGCACGAACCGCACTGTTCATACACACGGCGCAGGTGCTGGGAGCCATTCTTAGCTCTGGGCACTTGGGGGTGGGGGGGAGATCCCGAAATCCCCGTTCCCAGACACCAGCCCAGGGCCAGCCTGGTGAGCAGACCTCTCCAAGGACAGCCCTTCAGGCCCCCCTCTTTTCTGCACATAAGTATTTCTCTAAAAAGGGGTGCTAGAGAACATACACACCTCTTTGAGCAATCTGTTTTGTTTTCATTATCCTGATTATTGAAACTTACAAGAGCATACAACCTCATTACCCAAGGAAAGAACTAGGACAATTATGTAGCTCTACCTACTTGTATGCCACTTTCCTGTCCTATCCTCCTGCCTCCCAGGAAGAGGTGACTTTCCTTGAATTTTGTGTTCACAATTCCCTGACGTTCTTCTTTTACAAAATAGGTTACATATGTAAATCCCTAAACAATATATTCTATAGTTTTGCTTATGAGCTTTATGGGAAAAGTGATGTGACACTGCAGTGTACCAACTTGTTGTTTTTACTCAACTTTATATTTCAAAATTAGTCCACACTGTGGCTTGGGTCATTTGTTTATACTGCTGTATAATACCCCACTATGCGACAGTAGCACATTTATCCATTTTTCCGTTCATGAGCGTTTGGGATGATTTCGTTTTCAGCTGTGAACAAATAAACTGCTATCAACAGGTCTCCAAGCAGACATGCGCACAAGGACACGGTTCTCTCCTGAATCCACACAGGAGCAGAACTTAAAAGACTGGAGGACGTGCAAATATTCGATTTTACACAATAATGACAAACTGCTGGCAGAAGTGCATGGAGCAATTTATACCCCATTATATGAAATTTCCCCTTATCCTCCTTCTGGTCAATACTACTATTATCAGACTTTGTATTGCTAATATTTGTTTACCTGGTGGGTGAAGCATCTCATGTGGTCTTACATATTTTATGAACTGAAGCATCTTTTCATATGTTTGCCAGTCATGTTTTTCCCTTGGTGAAATTACCTGTTCATGTCTTTTGCACTTTTCTAATTAGCTGTTTGACTTTTATTTGCAGAAACTGTTGGTGTTGAAAGGTTTACACTCAGTCCAATAATTGACCCTAAGTAGGTGATACGACTTTCCTATTTTTAAGATTTTTCTCTTTACCTTAGGTGTTCTCCAGTTACTTATGATGTGTCTGAATGGATTTCTTTTCGTTTACCCTGCTTTTTTTTTTTAAAAAAAAAATCTATGAATGTATGTGTTTCCTTCGTTCTGGAAAATTCTTAGCCATTATTTCTTCAAATATTGCCTCTCCTCCATTTTCTCCTTCTGGAGTTTCAATTAGACACATGTTAGCCCTTCTTACATTTTACGTACCTTCTCTCTTTCAAGTTTTCTAACTCCTTGACTCTCTGTGTCCTATCTTCCAATTCTGCAATTTTCTCTCAGCTGTATCTAATCTGCTTTTTAGCCTGTATACTGAATTCTTCATTTCAATGGTTATATTTTCTATTCCTAGAGCTTCCAATTATTTTTTTGGTCTGCGGCATGTGGGTCTGTGGCATCTGTCTGGTCATTTTTTATAATCTCATGTTTCTTGCTCATGTTTGTGATCTCTTCATAATTTCTTTAAGCAGTTCATTTGGAGTTATTGTAGAGTCTGTTTTCAACAATTCCAATATCTAAAGTCCTTAAGTGTCAAAGTCTATTGTTTGTTGTTTTTGTTGATTCTCACAAATGGTTTTGGTCATCTTGGTTTTCATTCTCACACTAATGATCTTAATCTGTGGGAATACTTGGGGTGCAAATTGGCACTAATTCCTCCGCAGGAAGGATTTGCGTCTGCTTCTGCTGAGATCCTGGGAATGCCTCCAATATGGGATCACTTTAGCCCTTTGAAGGTCAACAAACCCACCCTGCCATGCCTCAAGGCACTCCATTGGATAGGATACCTTCTTCCTTTAAAATGTGTTTACCATCCATCACTGTAGTTTGAATACCTTCTCTTTTCTTTCTTTTTAGGCATGGGGGCGGGGTGCTGATCTTTACAGATTTTTCCTAATTTTTAAGACACTGCTAGACTGCCAGGAATTAATTTCTATTCTAAATCTAATTGTTCTGTAATGGGATAGCCTTTTAGCATATCCATTTTGCCATATTGCAGCAGTATTGGCCAGTGCTGTAATTTCAAACTTTTAATATGTTAAGAAATTTGTTTTAAAGTAACACGGTAAAGGAATAATGAATATCAAACGCTACCAAGAAGTATAAGTACATTTGAAGTTTGAAGGCACCCCACATTAGCAGGGAATGTCGGGCTAAAAGGAAAGATGATGTCCAAAGGTAAGCTAAAAGAAATATTTTCGGACATATCCAATTCAAAAATAAATTCATCAGAAACATGAATAGAAAGCCATTTATTGACCAAGAGATATTATGATGAACTTACAGCTCAGTGTTGAAAGAGGAAAAAAAAATCTTCATTTAAAGCACTCACTTTGAGAGTAGCACTGACATATATACACCATCAAATGTAAAATGGATAGCTAGTGGGAAGTAGCTGCATAGCACAGGGAGATCAGCTCGATGCTTTGTGACGACCTAGGGGGGTGGGATAGGGAGGGTGGGAGGGAGACGCAAGAGGGAGGGGATATGGGGATATATGTATACGTATAGCTGATTCACTTTGTTGTACAGCGGAAACTAACACCACATTGTAAAGCAATTCTACTCAGATGAAGATGTAAAACATTAAAAAATAAATAAATAAATAAAGCACTCACTTTATGTGGGGTTGCAGCCCTGGCTGCTCTTCATAGTCTTCTATGAGGAAAGGCAGATTCTTAGCCCAGTGGTCTTTAAAGCTTCCGGGCAGGTCCGCGTCAATGTTATATTCCGTAAGGGGAGTATCAAGGTGTGCATGAAGATATCGAGAATACTCTGCAGATGGGAAATGGGATCTGACACACCCGCATATGCCAAAGAGACGGTTTTTATAGCTAACTGTAATTTTTTATAGCCAGTCTGTACAAATACTTCATAACAAACCGTTATTTAATTACAAGGATTCTGGGACTTCCCTGGTGGTGCAGTGGTTAAGAATCCGCCTGCCAATGCAGGGGACACAGGTTCCATCCCTGGTCTGGGAAGATCCCACATGCCGCGGAGCAACTAAGCCCGCGCGCCACAACTACTGAGCCCGCGCTCTAGAGCCGGCGAGCCACAACTACTGAGCCCACGCACCACAACTACTGAAGCCCACGCGCCTAGAGTCCGTGCTCCGCAACAAGAGAAGCCACGGCAATGAGAAGCCCGCATACCGCAATGAAGAGTGGCCCCGGCTCGCCGCAACTAGAGAAAGCCCGTGTGCAGCAGCGAGGACCCAACGCAGCCAAAAATAAATAAATAAATAAATTTATTTTAAAAAATTACAAGAATTCTAAATGGAGACTCCAAATTTTAGCAAGTCACTATTATACGGTAACGGAGGTGGCCTGCCACTGACTTGAGTTACCAGGGTCAAATACAAGCCAGTCAATCGGGGTCCACTTCGGCTACATTTTAACCACCTTTCCATAAGCAACACCAAAGATCTCACTATTCAGTTCCAGAGTGTGGGAATGCAAGTTCAGTGTGAGACACAGCCTGCTTCCTTGTCAACTAATAGATCTACTGGCTACGTATGCGATTTCATCAACTGACTGACCAACTGCTGCTTATCTCTAGGGACGCAGTGTAGAAAAAACCAGGATATGGAGTGCCCCCATCTTCAGTCTATAGCTCACAAGTCCAAGTTCTCCTAAACCAGGAAAAAAGAGGGAATTACAATTTAGAGTAAAGAGCTGGGCTGTTGAAAAGGTAGTCCCTAGCCAGCTGGCTACTGACAACTTAAGGGGTGGCTAATGTGGCTGAGCCACTGAACTCTAGATTTTAGTTAATTTGAATTAATTTAAACTTAAAACTGATATTTTATTCAATTATTAGAAAACTGCCGTATGTTTGGAACAACTTACATATACCAGTCTACTTTTACAACTTTAAACTTTATGAAATCTAAGTTCGGATCAAGTATTTCCAATGAAAATTTAGCATCCAAATTGAGGTGAACTGTAGGTGTAAAATATATGCCGTATTCAAAGACTAGTACGAAAAAATGTAAAATATCCAATAAATAGTGTTTTCATATTAATTATATATTGAACTAATATTGTGGATGTACCGAGTTAAATAAGATAAAATATATTATTAAAATGAATTCCACCTGTTCGTTTTTACTTGTTTAATGTGGCTACTAGAAATTTAAAATTACACACATGGCTTGTAAATGTTTTCACTTGGACAGTGCTAATACAGAGGGCTAATGATAAAGGAAAGAGAAGGAATAAAAGTAAAGATGTGGGCTTTACATGAAAAACAAAAATGTCTTTATGTATGGCAGAAAAAGGGTAAGACTGACTAATAAAAGGATAACCCAAAGATCTGCTTTCTTCTTCGTCTCAATTTAAATTCTCCAAACTATGTGGGAATTCTGATATGAAGGAATGACAGATCAAAGATACCAAGTTTTTATTTAACAGTGAAAACCTCATAAAATGTTCCTTTCCTGTCATTCCTATATCTCTGGGTGAGGTGTGACAAGTCATGGATACCCAGATGATTGTCACATTTAGGTCAAAATATGTTTTTTTGGCATAGGTAAAATTTTTTAACTTTAGAAAGAAAAAATGTGAGGAAGAGGCAAAAAAAAAAAAAAAAGCACTGGACTGGCCTTTAGAAGACATGGGCTCATCCCTTTAGTCCAGACACCACCACTAACCAAGGGACAGCTAAGGACAAGTCACCCAGCTGCTCTGAGACTCAACTGCCTAACACGGAACATCAGAGACACAAGCAGTATGACTCCTACTCCAAGCACTCAGGGTCAGTGATTCTGCAGCTGTTTGACTTACCTCGGAGATACTTCACTTTAAGGTACTCTGGGCTGGCCTTCTGGCCTGGGAGAGGGTCATTTAGCATAACTTTAGTTTGTGCTTTTATCCCTTCATAAAACTGTCCCATTGCTACGTGGCTGAGTCCTTTCATGTACTGGCACACCTCGTTATATGGTTCCAGCTGCAGACACCGCTGAGGCATCGAAGGAGAAAACGCTGTATTAGCATCAATACAGTTTAAGGAAACTTGAAAGTGCTTTCTTCTTTAATCTGGAATTAGGAAAGTTTTCGCTCCAGGTTAAATCAGACCAAATACATCCTCAGTAAATCAGTCTACAGGACCAGGCCACGGTTTTCTCCTCTTTCTTTCTGTTGAAGGATAAGCACTATTCTTGCCCGCCCTCCCCGCCGACCCCATTCATTTCACTGAACTTTGTTGAAGAATGACGCAGAACTGCAGTTACGGTGCTTCTCACTTACGGATGCTCACCTTGAAGTTCTTAAGGGCTTCCTGCAAGCTGCCGTGGTGGTAAAGCATCATTCCCCGAAGCTGGAGGGTCTGCACGTGATTTTGGTTCAGCAACAGAGCCTTTTGAAAGCTCTCAGTGGCTGCTTCAAAATTGCCCAGCTCTCTAGGTGTTTAACAGTAGTAATGAACATAGTATAGGCATTTCAGTAAACATACAGAATAAGTTATCCTCAGAATTCTGGTTCAGTCTACAAATACGATACTTTAATGTGGGTGTTTGCTTTTTTATTTTACCACTTTATAGCTACTTAGCCTTTGACGCATCATATCCTACTTACTTTTTCTAAATCTTACCAGATTATAGGATCACCATAGAGCTCTTGAAATTCTTTGGGGGAAAATTAATTTATTGATTTCCAAAGACAAATGCTTATTCAAATCCCTTTCCCCAACTCATGATCAGCTCCAACCCCCTAAGAAAACTTTGTGTAAATTTTAGTTATCTGGATAGAAACATATGTTTCTCCTTTGGCAAAAAGTAAGTAGGTTATAATCATACAGAGGTATATCATTGCGAATCAAATTCATAGGCTTACAATTTAATTTTTTCTGTCACTGAAGGTACTTCACTTAAAATCCAGTAAATCTTTATCTACTTTAAAATTCTGAAATAAGAAGTATATTTCAGAATTGTGATCATTTCAGAGTGGAAATGGTTATTACTGACCAGCCTTGCCCTCTTTTATATATCAAAATTTTTATAAATAATTGAAGAACCTTCAAAATATCTCATATGTCAACTTTCTATAAATAATGAAGATTTTAAAAATATATATATATAACACCCACTTACATTTATACAGCACTTTACTATTTACTAGGTGCTTTCAAATCTGTTTTCAAGTTATATACCCAACAATTTTGTGAGACAGGAACGATAAATATCATCCCTTAAACCTAGAACAAATCCAAACACACTTTCTCCAAGTTAGTATAAGAGAGCTTTTCCAACTATGGCATCAGATAAATAAGCTCTTAAATGTAATCCTTCCTGAATTAAGGCACCTAACAGGGTTTTATAGGGGATTTCTATTACTGTCTCTCTCTTTCCTAACTTTTATAGTACCTTTATACAAGTCAGAATGTTAAAACTTTTTTAAGCCAAAAGTCAGAATAGCTTTGCTGGTCAGGGCAACGCATGTTGTCAGGAAGCCAGGGTCCAGGAACAACTGCTCATTCCCGATAGAGATGCATCATAACTGTAACATTTCCATCCCGCAATTCTAGGAATCTTCAAACAGATCCTAGTGATGTGGGTATTACCCTTAGTTACTGCCCAAAAAGGCAGCAGCGTCTGTAACTCAGCAGCTTATAATGCCACTATTCAAAGCAACAACCCTTGAAGGACTAACGTTTTCTAGACCAATATATACAGACCGAGGTTGTTTTAAGACACAGTAACAGGCATCATGATATCCTCTTACCCGTGGTTCTTTCTATGTTCCACAGAAGATCTCAATAAGTATGTGAATGCCTATGTGATTTAGAATGACCATCTCTTTTGGTTAAGAAATGCATTTTTTTAAAAAAAAATCACTATTATGTGAGGCTATCCCACTCTACGCCCTCCCTCCTACCCCAACTATTAGTACTTTACTTACCTATAGGCCTGCCCCAGACTTTTATATGCATCAATAAAATC
The DNA here is from genome assembly GCF_028021215.1 of Eschrichtius robustus. Taxonomy (NCBI): domain Eukaryota; kingdom Metazoa; phylum Chordata; class Mammalia; order Artiodactyla; family Eschrichtiidae; genus Eschrichtius; species Eschrichtius robustus. The sequence continues at coordinate 13,948,542 of NC_090830.1, read as the reverse complement.
AACTTTCTGCTTCAAAGCTTCTTTGAAGGATTCAATAGCTTCCTGTAAAAAGTATATAGAAAATTATTTCATTTGCTTAACTGTTAAAATTGAGTTTCTCTCAAATCACTAAAGGACATACATATATATATATATATATATATATATATATATATATATATATATAAAATACATGGTCTCTGAGTACTTTTTTTTTAATAGGAGGACTTAAAAAAAAGAGAGAGGTAGAAAGTACAATAAACTATGAGAGTCTGGAGGATTTAATTTCAATAGTAAACAAATGCATTACTATGAACAACAACAGAGCCTTAAGTTTCTCCTTCCAAAATGGGAAAACAGCTTCTCACTATCTTTTTCATTAGGACTTTGAGTACTGATAACACTCGCATTTTAATATCATTTCCTTAATTAATAAAAACCCTGTGGAACAAAAGTAAGCCTAATAGCTGTGTGAAATGATGCAAAATGATCACAGCTAGCAGCATTTGAAAGTGAACCAACAGAAGAGACAAAAAAAGCAAGCCCAATGTGAAATTATTTATAGAACAAGAAGAAAGGCTCCCAGGATAGCTACCTGAAGGATTCCCATGATCTACGAGGAAAAAAGAAACCGTAAAATTCAGGAGAAACCTTCAAGTTGGGGGCAGGTGGGCATGACTCCTGCCAGCACAGCTCAAGGCAGCACTAAGGGCCCAGAGCTGCACACACTATACTTTCGGGGGAGCCCTCGGAACCACAGTGCACTTGGCTGCGGGGGGACTCTCTGGGGAAATTGGTGATAAAATGAAAATTGGTGATGAAATGTTTCAGAATAAACATCCTAGGCTTACACTGGGATTGGACGTACTTTTCATTATGACTTTATTTATTGTGATAAAAAAAAATTACGAAGACACTTCACACATTTCCCAAGGAAAAGACATATCTTACTTAACGGCTATAAAGGTTCACAATCTCTAAGAGCTTTAATTGAGAAAGACTTGACTTTAAGACTTCTGGAATAGATCATTTCAACCTGATTAGAGAATTCAGAGCAGAAAACCACGAAAGATATCAAATGCCTTGCCCATGGTAGGCACTCAATAAATATTTAATGCCCCGGTAAGGCACACAAAATAGTTTTGCAAAAGCTATGCAATCTTGATTCTTTTCAGAAAGTCATTCATCCCCTGCTTCTTGATTTTCTCAGAGGGGGCCAGCAGGGCAAGAGAGGCTGGCTTTGAAACTCTTCAAAGGCAATACTGAGGACAAAATCGCCTCATGAAGGAATGCCACTGAATAGCTACTGTTTGGGTGAAAGATGAGAATGGATAAATTTTAACAGCAAAGAAATGTAAAAGACCACTCTTCATTGGGCTTCCTGCCGTGACGTAGTCTTGATCTTTTAGGATTTGTACAACTGTACTTTTAATTCAACAAACATGTATTGAGCGCCTACTATGTGCCAGGGATAGCAGGAGGTAAGGGGACACGAAGATGGGTGAGTCATTACCTCTGTACTCTGAGAACTCACAGTGTCATTAGAAAGCCAAGTAGGTAACCAGGTTATTAGAATACAAACTAAGAACTACAGCACAGATATGAGGAAGAGGCTCTGGGAATAAAGAGAAAGAAACCATCAACTGAGCCTGGGAGACCAGAAGAGGCTGTACAGAGGCGCTGACAACTGAGCTGGGTCTTAGAGAACGAAGAGTTTGGTAAAGCAAGAGGGCATCTTGGACGGGGCAGGGGGCACCGCACAGCGGCACAGAGCGCTCACCGACGCTGGGAAAGCCGGAGGGGCAGGAGCGCAGGGGGCATGGGGTCGGGGGGAGTGGGGAAGAGGGAAAGCCGGGGCCAGAAGGAAGGAAGCAACGAGGACTGGGGGCTCTGAGGAGGTGTGGGACCCCACAAAATTTACTCTTTTGTAAACATGAAAACCGCTGGTAAAAAAGGAGAAGACACGCTGGAGAGGGGAGAGGATGGAGCCCAGATGGGAGGCGGCCGTGATGGAACAGGCAAGAGATAATGGAAGCTCAGATTGAGACAGTGCCTCTGAGGAGAGGGAAAGAAGGGTCAAATTCGGGAGAGAGTTTTAAAGGCAAACTAAGAGAGAATTTGGTGGCTGTCTGGGTACGAGGGAGGGATGAGGGAGAAGAGAGGGCAGGAAGAGTTTAGGCTGAGAGCCCGGGTGGAGGGAGGCGTTGAGGAACGTTAGGAAGTACGGGGGGGGGGGGGTCGTGAGTCCACTGGGGCGTGCGATGTCTGGGGTGTTCGTGGACGTCTAGTGGAGATGCCCAGGAGGTGGCCGCTGCCCACTGCACTTACTGCATGCTTGGACGCCACAGTTCTTCAAAGTCTGATTTCTCTTCAGCTTTTAAGAGTCTTTGGTTTCGGGGTTCCTGTCTAATCACTGCACAGCTCTCTACCTCATTCTGCCAAAGAGGGGACATAGCAGAATCAAGATTTTGAGCCATTGGGAACAAAGAAACTACGTTCGTTGAATCAATCTCTAAGCACATGAACTGGCTCTGAATTCGTTGGCATCGTGAATGCAATCACCACCACTTAAGTCACCACCTTCTTTACTAGCTAAAGGGCAGCCATCACCCTGGGGCTGTTCGGTATAACTGAACAGAACAATCGCAGGTAACTCTCAAAGTAAAGGCTTATAATATACAATTTTTGAAATATCCTTACAACATGGGTAGGATTCAGTAGAAAAGCTCTTGCTGTTCTACTCCCTAGGAAAATCCAAAATGTCTGATATATCTTCTGAATTGGACAATCGTGAAACTTGTCATGTAACATATCCTAATATGTTTCTAACGTATTATGTCATAAAGTAAATAAGCCATCACCCGCTTAATTTCTAAACTGCTGTTGACCTGGAGAGACCACCTTTAGCATACAGAGATAGCTCAAACTCATTGGTCCATTTAACGCTTCGCCTCTACAGTTAACGAGAGAAAGAGAGATACCTGAACTAAGTTCATTAATGTAATTAAGGCATTTCACCACTGACTCAGTTTTCCAATCTCTGTAACTGGGACACCCTCTGCTCCTTCTGTACTTCACGGGAATGCTTTTGGGATGAGTGAGACACTACGTAAACACTCTGACCTCCTCGGACGGCAGATCTATAAAATGCAAAGAAAAAGTTCCCATCTGTTACACACGTTGCTGCTGTGTCGGTAGGCGTGGTGAAAAGGAGGGGAGACCAAACCATTTGGTGAGACTGGTTCACTGAGGGGCTGCTAACACTCAGAGAATGAAAGCACTGTTTCTAGGTCTTCATCCGGGAGGTTTGGAATAAACCAAACTGAATTTTGGTCCATGTCCATTTTCTACTTAGTGTCTCTGTCATGGCTCTTTTCTGAAAAATTCTCATTTCGAAATAACACAAAGGTCCCTGCCCACGTTCCTAAACATGGCTTTATAGTTAAAAGTGAAATCAACTGTTTGCATTTGTTTACTTTAAAAATCATCTGTACCCTCTTAGTACTGATAATTGGCCTCTTTTTTTTCTATTTCAGATCTCTTTCTCCTTCATGCGATACTCA